>NC_135901.1:24449217-25049217 GCF_964194155.1 Cetorhinus maximus
TAGTGGAAGAATTCACAGGCTGTTTAACGCTCCTTCCATGTCTGGAACGGTTTAGTTCCAGCGGATCTGCAGTTCCAGCTTCAACCTGGAGAGTTTCATGAGTTCCCACAACTCACGCAATGGGAGAGGACAGCTCCGCCGGACACACCTATCCTGTCTGATATCAACCCAGAATGAGCTGGAGAGCCGTCTCCACTCCCCAGGACTGTCTACAGTGGGGTTTCTGACACAGAGGCAGGAACGTCAATAGTTATTTTTTTTAGTAATAACCCTAAATGGTACAAGTTTCATTGAGCTAACATGATCTCTTCCATTCTATATCCACTTCACTGTTTAAATAAAGTTTTGATTTTACTTCCACAGCTTAATGGCAGCAGCGACATCATCGAACCACCTCCTTCCTTGTGAGAATGCAGAAATACAGTCGCTACAGAAACACATCCTCCTCTATCCTCTACCAAGTCTCTCCTCATCCTCTGAGAATCAAACTATTTCTAGCTCTGTCCAGTATTTTCATTATCCTTCAATGAAAGGTCTCTGTGTATTATTGCTTAGTTATTGTGAATCTAATCAAGCTGCTCCAATGTTCATTCTAATTCAGTTTGTGTTATGTTTAATCTTGGGCTATCACATCTGCTACTGCTTCTGCCTTATCTTCATGTTTCACTGGAGTGAGCTTCCGGTGGCCAGAATTCAGTTAAACGACCTGTTCAGCTGCATGTATTCTCTCAGTGCCCAAGTGCCTGTGTTAGTCATTTGATCATTGTTTAATACTTCATCAGCAGTCTCTCGATTCAAGGATGACACCTACTCAGCCTGGTGAGTTTCTGCCATGGGTCTCCTTGTGACTGAACAGACTGATTCTCGACCTGCAGATCTTTGGCCTCATGGGGCTGGACATCCATGAAGTATTGGGATCTGGAGCGCAGCATTTGCTTCCACTTCTTTCCTTCTCTGCTGCTGCTCTGCCTCATCATGAAGATGTTGTGACTCAAAGTGTGATGCAGTTTGATCGAAAAATTGTCTCCATTCTGAACAATTGGGAGAAAGCTCCTCCAGGTCATTAAGGTCAACGCTGCTGCACAACAAGGTGAGCAGGCTGCAGAAAATTGGTTTGTATTTCATTAAATATTGAAGTTTCAGGGGTGATATGATGCTGGTTTTTAAAATGATCAATGTGCTTGTGAGGATAGATACAGGGAAACTATTTGCTTTGCTGGGGAATCCAGAATAAGAAGGCATAATCAAAACAGTAGAACCTGGAGTGAAATCAGGAACAACGTGTTCAGACAAAGGTGGTAGAAATCAAGACCAAACTCCCCAGAACCTGTGGATGCTGGGGGTCAATTGAATTTCTCAAGGCATGAACTGATCGAATTTTGTTCAGTAATTATATCAAAGTAATTTGATCCAAGATGGGAAAAGGGAGGTGTGGTGCAGATCAGCCATGATCTAATAGAACGGTGGAGCAGGCTTGAGGGGCTGAATGGCTTGCTTCTGTTCCTATGTGCTGGCTGCAATCGCTCCAGCAAGAAGTACTCAAGAAAGGGGGCAGTTTGTAATGTCCCTAAGGGGTGCAGTGTGTTCAGCATCTGACTCTGAGCTGCCTTCTCTCATCAAGCTCCAGGGAGCAGTCACTCTCCTCTCAAATGGAGTTTAAAGGAAGGGCCGCACCATTTGACACAGGTGATACTTGGGATTTTGGTGTCACTAACAAGACCAGCAGCAGATATTGCCCATGCTCAGTTACCTGTGGGGAAGATGATGTTTGACCTTCTTGAACTTCTGCACTCTGTGAGATGGTGCTCCCACAATGCTGCTAGATAAGGAGGTACAGGATTTTCAGCCAGTGAGGATAAAGGAACAGTGATATATGTCCAAACCAACAATAATTTATATTTATATCGCATCTTCAATGTAATATAATGTTCCAAGACATTTTGCAGAGATATTACAAAGCAACATTTGACACCAAGCCACGTAAGGAGAATTTAGGGAAGGTGACCAAAAGCTTTGTGAAAGAAGTAGGTTAAGGAGAATCTTAAAGGAGGAAAGCGAGCAGAGATGTGGAGAGGTTTCGGGAGGAAATTCCAGAGCTTGGGGCTTCAGAAACTTAAAGAACGGTCAAGAATGGCAAAGAAATCAGTGCAGACATCTCGGAGGGTTGTGGGACTGGAGGACATCACAGGGATAGGAATGATCACAGCCACAGATGGATTTGAAAACAAGGACGAGAATTTCAAAATGTTGGTGCTTCTTAAACAGGAGCCTTTGTAGGTCAGTGAGCACAGGGGTGATGGGTGAACAAGACTTACTGCAAGTAAACACATGGGCAGCAGAGTGTTGAATCATCTCAAGATTACTGGTGGGTGAATGTGGGAGGCCGGCCTGGGGTGTGTTAGTATAGTTAAGTCTCGAGATAATAAAAAAAAATGGATGAGAGTTTCAGAAGCAGATAAGCTGAGACAAGGACAGGGTTGGGTGATGTTACTGAGGTGGAAATAGGCGGTCTTAGTGATAATGGAGATATGTGAATGGAAGATAAGTTTGAAACATGACACCAAGTTTGTGAAGAGTCTGGTGCAGCCTCAGACAGTTGCCGGGGAGAGGGAAGGAGTCAGTGGCTAGGGAGTGGAGTTGGTAGCGCGGACTGAAGACAATGGCTTTAATTTTTTCAATATTTAATTGGAGGACACTTCTGTTCATCTAGTACTGGATGTCAGACAAGTCAGGACGGTGTGTGACTTGGAGGGGGACTCGGAAGTGATGGTGTTCACATACACCTGCTACCCTGTTCCTTCTAGGTGATGTCGATTAAGGGTTTGGGAGGTTCTGTCAATGTTCTGGTCGAGTTGATATGAAATCCCTCTCCTTCACCCCTGCCACTCCCATCTCTCTCTCTCTCCCCCCTTTTACCCCTCTGCATCTCTCTCACCCCCCACCTCTCTCTCTCTCTATCTCTCTCTCTCTCTCAATCTCGCTCTGTCCCTCCTCCCATAGAGGCCAGGGTCTTGTTAAGGCCCAGACTGGATGATAGGTTCCCTTCCCTGACGTACATTAGTGAACCAGTTGAATTGTTATGACAATCCAGCAGATTTCAATGTCATTTTTCCCCAGTGCTAGTCCCACAAATTCACAGATTTTAAGCCCAATTTCACAATCTGCTTTTTATGTTTTTGTGGGTTCTCTCTCACTCCCTTTTTTCTGTTTTAAGTCAGTTTCACAGGGTATTAGAAGGGGAGGATTTGCAGTCGAAAAACTCAAACCAAACATCACATCAGTATCTGATGGAGTCGCCCAATTTATCGTAACTGAATATCATTGGACTTTAAATATGGAAGGGAAAAGCACCTTTCACAGCGGGGAGAAACGTGTACATGTGTCCTGAGTGTGGACGAGGATTCAGAGGATCATCTGGCCTGTCGAAATACAAGTGCAGTTACACTGGGGAGAATCTGTGGAAATGTGGGGAATGTGAGGAGGGATTTAGCTACCTGGAAGCTGGAAATTCACCAATGCAGTCACACTGGGGAGAGGCCATTAAGCAGCTCCACGTGTGGGAAGGGATTCACTCATACATCCAGCCCGCTGAGACACCAGTGAGTTCACACTGGGGAGAAACCTATTAATTGCCCAGACTGTGGGAAGTGCTATAAAAGTTCCAGCAAACTGATGTCTCATCAACATGTTCACACTGACAAGAGACCCTTCAGGTGCTCTCACTGTGGAACTGAGTTCAGGCGATCATATCAATTCACTGTACACAAACAAATTCATACTTGGGAGAAGCCATTCACCTGCTCTGAGCGCGGGAGGGGATTCACTCAATCATCTCACCTCATGGCACACCGGCAAGTTCACACTGAGAAAAGACCTTTTAAATGCCCAGACTGTGGGAAGTGCTATAAAAGTTCTGGGGACCTGATGCTCTATCAACTTGTTCACACTGATGAGAGACCATTCAAGTGCTCTCACTTTGGGACTGGTTTCAAGCGATCATCTCACCTCACTGCACACCAGCGAGTTTACACTGGGGAAAAATTGATCGCCTGCTCTGAGTGTGGGAAGAGATTCACTCATTTATCCGCCATGCTGTCACACCCGTGAGTTCACACTAACGAGAGACCTTTTAAATGCTCAGAATGTGGGAATTGCTGTATAAGTTCTGGGCAACGGATGCTCCATCAACGTGTTCGCACCGATGAGGCCCTTCAGGTGTTCTCACTGTGGGACTGTGTTCAGGCGATCATCTCATCTCACTGTACACCAGAGTTCACACTGGGGAGAGACCGTTCACCTGCTCCGAGTGTGGGAAGAGATTCACTCAGGAATCGCACCTCATGGCACACCACGAGTTCGCAAGTGACTGTTAGAGCTCAATTTGCTGTTAATCACATCCAGGATGTGACCATGTTCATTAGGGTCTTTTTCTGCGGATGCTAATAAATTCCAGCCCTGTTATAGATGTTAATCATCTGAATAAAAGTCAAATAAATCAGCATTTTGTTAAACACACAGCCTGTCGAATCTATTTGATATCTTTAACACAAGTTACTTCCTTTTTAAGTTCTCTCCCTCTCCCCTGTCTCCTCCATCCTCATCTCCAACAAGTGTGAGAAGCTGAAATAAAAACAGAAAGTGCTGGAAATAAATAAACTCTGCAGGTCTGGCAGTATCTGCCAGAAAGTAGCAGGTTAATGATTCGAGTCCAATATGACTCATCTTCGGGACCCTCCTCTTCAGGAGAGTCATGTTGGAGTTGAAACGTTCACTCTGTTGACATACATTGCCTCCTGATCAAACAAGGCTTCGATTTTTAAATTTGCATCCTTGTTTTCAAATCCTTTCATGACCTTACCCTTTCCTGTCTCTGTAATCTCCAGTCTCACAACCCTCTGAGATATATGAAATCCTCCTCCTTTGCCCCCTGCCTCTCCAATCACTCCTCCCACAGGGACTGGTTTAGGCCCAGATCAGGTGGCTATTCCCTTCCCTGGTGGATATTATTGAACCCAGTTCAGTTTCTGATGACAATTTAACAATTTTCATTGTCACTTTTTCCTAGTGCTGGCCCCAAAAACTACTACGTTCATTCAGCTGAATTTCACAACCTGCATTTGTGTTTTTTTTGGGTTCTCTCACTCCCTTTTTTCTGGTTTAACTCAATTTCAGAGGTGATTAAGGAGAAATATTTGCAGTCCAGAAACTCAAAGTAAGCATCACATCAGGATTGGAGAGAGTCGCCCAATTTATTCTAAACTGAATATCATCCTCAGATTTTGAACATGGAAGGAAAAAGTGCCATTCACAGTGGGGAGAAACAGTACACGTGTTGTGTGTGTGGACGAGGCTTCCGCCGATCATCTGGCCTATTGAAACACAAGTGCAGTCACTCCAGGGAGAAACCATGGAAATGTGGGGATTGTGGGAAGGAATTCAGCTACCCATCTGAACTGAAAATTCATTGGCACCGTCACACCCGGGGGAGACAGTTCTGAGTGTGGGAAGGGATTCATTCAGTCATCCCAACTGTTGAGACACCAACGGGTTCACACTGGGGAGAGGCCATTCAGCTGCTCCCTGTGTGAAAAGAGATTTACTCAGTCATCGCAGCTGCTAATACACCAGCATGTTCACACTGGGGAGAAGTTATTCACGTGCTCCCTGTGTGGGAAAAGATTCACTCAGTCATCGTACCTGCTGATACACCAGCATGTTCACACTGGGAAGAGGCCATTCACCTGCTCTGTATGTGGGAAGGGATTCACTCAGCCATCCCACTTGCTGACACATCAGTGAGTTCACACTGGGGAGCGGCCATTCACCTGTTATGAGTGTGAGAATGGATTCACTCGGTCATCCCATCTGCTCACACACCAGCGAGTTCACACTGCAGAGAGGCCATTCATTTGCTCCGTGTGTGGGAAGGGATTCACACGGTCATCCCACCTGCTGGAACACCAGCGAGTTCACACTCTGGAGAGACCGTTCAACTGCTCCGAATGTGGGAATGAATTCTCTCAGCTATCCTCCCTGCTGAGACACCAGCAAATTCACACTGAGAGGCCTTTTAAATGCCCAGACTGTGGGAAGTGCTTTAAAAGTTCTGGGGTACTGATGTCCCATCAACTTATTCACACTGAGGAGAGATTGTTCAGGTGCTCTCGCTATGGGACTGTGTTCAGCCGATCAGACAAACTCACTGTCCACCAGCCCACTCGCACTAGGCAGAGACCATTCACCTGCTCTGTGTGCAGGAAGGGATTCACTCAGTCACTGGCACTGCTGAGACACCAGAGAATTCACAAGTAACTACAGTGATTAGATTTTGCTGTTATTCACATCCATGACTGGAGTATATGGGGCCTGTTTCTGCTGATGTCAATAAACTCCAGTCTACTTATAGGGCTTAATATTCAGGGTAAAAAGTCAAATTAATCAACTTTGTGTTAAACACACTGTGATGAGTTTTTAAAAAATATATCTCTAGCATAAATTAGTTCCTTTTGAAGGGCTTTCCCTCTACCCAATCTCCTCCATCCGCACCCCCAACAACAAGCTCATGGAGCTTCTTTGTCACGAAGATTGAGACCCTCTGATCAGTTGCTTCTGCCGCTGACTTCCCTTTCACTAGCCCACCAGGCCACGCTGCCTCTAAAGATTTGCCCAACTCTCGCCCTAAACTCATCTTTATTTAGTTTCTCTCCGATCTTCCTTCATCCTCTCAACAGCTTATCTTGTCCATGAGACCCACATTCTGCTCTATCCACCCTGTTCCCACTCAACTGCTGACCACCTAAAAAAGGTTTGGATGAGCAAAACATTCTGGAGGGTGGAAGATGGGAGACCAGCCAGGAGAGGATTGGAATCATCAAATCCGCAAGTAACAAAGGCATGGATGAGAATTTCAGCAGGAAATGGGCTGAGATTGGATGGACACAACCAATATTACAGAGAAGGAAGGAGGTGATCTTAGTGGATATGTTGTGGTAGCTCAGCTGTCAGTCAAATAGGAAACTAAGTTTGCAGTTGGTCTGTTTCAGCCTCAGATTGTGGTCAGGGGGGTGGGGGGGATGGAATCGGTGATGAGGGTAACAGTTTCTGGTGGGGACGGGGTTTTCATGAGCTCAAATATTAACCCACCTCGTCTCGCAGCCATTTAGACTCGAGCATTAATCCCCGTCTCCGGCATATGATTACATTACAGAAAAAGAGTCATTCAGTCCAATCTTGGCATGTTGATGAAAATTTCTGTTCATCAATTGGGGCTTTCAGTGACAGTACTACAATCCATAATTAACCATGTGTCAGAATGACTACTGGAGCCCAGTACGATTACGCAGCACCAAGTTGTACTCTGAGCATGAGCAGTACAAATGGTGGATGTGCAACATGCTGATCAGGAGACGGTTGGAAGTGACATTTAATTACAGACAATATCGAGTCCAGAAACAGACCATTCAGTTCAACCAGTGTGCGCTGGTGTTTATGTTGGACACTTTCCATTCCATCTCCCTCATCTCAGTCTTTCAGCTTATCTTTCTAATCTCCTTTCTCTCATGTAATCATCTAGTTTCCTTTTGAAACAATCTAAGCTATTTGCCCAACTTCTTCCTGTGGTTGTGAATTTCTCATTCTAAACATTCCGAGTAAAGACATTTTTCCTTATTTCCTAATAAATCCAACAGGGAAATATCTTGAATTTATGGCCCTAGATTTTGATACCCCACAAGCGGAACTATGGATTCCACATCTACCTTATCGAACCTGTTCATAATTTAAAGATCTCTATCCAGTCACCTCTAAGACTTCCCTTTTCTAAAGGTAAAAGCCCCAACCTGTTCAATCTTTCCCAATAACTGTAATTTCTCCGTTCTGACATCATCCTTGCAAATCACTTTTGCACTTTCTCCAGTTCTTCTTTATCCTTATTACAGTACAGAGATCAGAACTGTGCACAGGATCCTACACAAATGAAACATAACTTCACTATTTCGGAATTCTACACCCTAGAAATACGTCCTGGTCCTATGTGACCATTTTTATTTGATTTACTGACTTGTGATGATGTTTTTAACTATTTGTTCACCTGTATTCGAGATTGGTTTGCTCTTCTACCCCTTTAACTTTCTTATTCTCTAAGGTTTGGTGATATTTGTACTTTTCCTACCAAAGTGCATCATCGCATATTATCTCTGTTGAAGTTCATTTGCCACTTCACTGTCCAGTCTGTAACTTTTCCAATATCCTCTTGCATTATGTTGCATTCTTCTTCAGTTTTTGATAAATGCTCTTAGTTTGGTAACAGCTGCAAACGTTGACATTGAATTACTTGTTCTCAGGTCCAAATCTTTAATGTAAATTATGAATAACAGTGGTACCAGAACTGATCCTTGTGGATCACCACTTTCGACCTTTTTGCAATCTGAAATGGTGGGAGGTGGGGTGGAATAAATTTCACAGACATTGCATCAGCAGGGGGAACTTGAAATCACGGATGAACACAATGGGAAGAACTTGAAATAAAAGCAGAAAATTTTGGAAAAACTCAGCAGGTCTGGCAGAATCTGTGGAGAGAGAAACAAAGTCAATGTTTCCAGTCCACATGACTCTTCTTCAGAGCAGGGGGTACTTGAAACTGCAGGTGAACACGGAAAGCGGGGAGGGAGACGTGTCTGGGTGGGCTGAGAAGCTTCAGAAACTGTCTAAGATCCTGAAAAAGAGGCCACAGGCCTCGAGTTTACTTTTTAGTGAGAGGCCGAGGGGAGTGGGCTCACTGGGGTCAGGATTTTATTTTCCGAGTGTTTGGAATGGACAGTGAGCTGGAGCTCAGTTTTCAAGCTGTTCTGAGGAAGGTCTGAAATCAGATTTACATCCAGATATCTGTAAGGACAATAAAGTTTACATCAATTATGTTTTTAAAATGAAATCAGAATGCTGGAAATACTCAGTTCTGAAGAAGAATCATATTGGATTGGAAATGTTAAGTCTGTTTCTCTCTCTTCACAGAAGCTGCCAAACCTGCTGAGGATTTCCAGAAATTTCTGTTTTTATTTCAGATTTCCAGCACCCATACTATTTTGTTTTTATTATAGTATTTTTTTTATAATTTTGTTGCATAACGAGTTAGGGTAAAATAATTGTTACCATTTAAATATACAAATCAATTATGTGCAATTGTGGAATTGAGAATTGGCTGTTCAGGAGCAATGTCAGACAGCACTTCTTCACAAAAAATATATTGGAAATCTGGAATTCTGTTGCGATTAGAAGGACTGAAATTTAAAAACTAAGATCGCACGATGTTTCTGAAGAGAATCAACGCAGTTGGATGGATTTAACATACAGATCAGGCACTGCATACTGGAGCTCAATGCCTGAGGTTGGACTAACTCTGGTTTTGTTTTGAAAATGGTGTAGGTTTCCTGTTTGCTCTGTAGATTATCTTCATGCCTGTAGGTAATTTGATGGAGGTGAAGTGCAGTTTTGCAGTGAGTGAAAGGGAGGATGGATGGTGTGATATGTTAAGACATGGCAGATGATGTGTGCCAGATGGACCAAATCCACAAGGGAAACCACAACGGTTTTCCAATTTGTATTTATAACGAGAAGATGTGGTTTTTTTTATTCATTCATGGGATGTGGGCGTCACTGGCTAGGCCAGCTTTTATTGCCCATCCTTAATTGCCCTTGTTCAGAGGGAATTTAAGAAGCAACTACACTGCTGTGGGTCTGGAGTCACATGTAGGCCAGACCAGATAAGGACGGCAGACTTCCTTCGCTAAATAACATTAGTGAACCAGATGGGATTTTACAACAATCGACAATGGTTTCGTGGTCATCATTAAACTTTTAATTCCAGATTTTTATTGAATTCAAATTCCACCATCTGCCGTGGCAGGATTCAGACCCGGGTCCCCACAGCATTAACCTGGGTCTCTGGATTACTAGCCCAGCTAGTCCAGTTCTGAATTCAGAAGTAATGAGTCCACTAAGACCTTTAGAGATTTAAAAAATTAAATCAAAATTTTTATCAACAAAATAAAAGATTTCAAGCACATACATAAGACTACAATTACTTAATACTATAACAACTCCTAAAAGTCCTAATTAACCTGACTCCCAGTTACACACCACCTTTAAAGCAACAGTCCAAAATAGATTTTAGATTAAAAAAACAAGTTAACATGGTACCCACTTGACAGTGGAATTCCAAATAGCTTTCTCCAACTTTAGTTACTAGGCACAACAGACTTATGCACAAATGGATGGAGGCTTCTTGAAGGTTGTTTCACACACTCCTGTTAGATCCTACATGGCCCTCAACATAGCCTTTCATTCTCCTTTATATACTTTTATCCCTCTTTAGTATGTGAATTCCAATGTTCCATATGTCTTTGCAATTGTACCTTTCCCATAATATAAAAACCTTCATGTTGCCAATATTGTCAGTAACCTTTGGGAAAAAAATAAACATACTCCATCGCCTTGCTTATCTGGCTAATTGTAAACCCTTTGAAATCCAAACAATCCCTTCACTTGTCTAAAAATACAAATTTCCTTCACACTTTACATGCTTAAACAGCATCGATGTTTACTCATTAGCATTTCAAGTACATTTCTACACTGAGTTTATTTTGATAATTTCAAGCTTACAGTCCACCTGACTCCAAATGTAATTAAATCACACAGACAGGACCATCTACCCTCACACACATATACCTGCTTTACAACAAATCAGCAAAATATTGTGAAAATTATTATACTTTCGTAACAGATAACACAATCTTGTTCGACCACAGCCTTCACTGAAATAGGATAGTGGTTCTTTTAACAAAGTCACCAAACATGGGGAAGTTGGATGGTTGGCAGCTGAGCAGGAAAAAGGCTGATGGAGCAGGAGGTGGGTCTCAGACAAGATGAGCACTGAGAGGGCATGAGGGGAGATCAGAGAGAAACTAGAGAAAGATGTGAGTTCAGGGCTTGGCAAGGGGCAGCTTGGGTCAGTGGGTTAGTAGAAGGGAGGGAAGCAGCAGAGTCAACTGATCAGATTGCCTCAATCTTAGCGACAAAGAAGCTCCATGAGCTCCTTGCACTTGTTGTTGGAGGTGAGGATGGAGGAGACAGAGGAGAGGGAGGGAACACTTCAAAAGGAATTAACTTCCTCTAGAGATATTAAAAAGAATCAACCATGTTTAATACAAAGTGGATTTATTTGACTTTTATGCAGAAAATTAGCCCCAATAATAGAACTGGAGTTTATTAACATCAGCAGAAACAGAATCCAATGAACATATTTCAGTCCTGAATATGCTTCACAGCAAAATCTAATCACTGTAGTAGCTTGTGAACTTGCTGGTGTCTCAGCAGGGTGGAGGAATGAGTGAATCCCTTCCTGCACATGGAACAGGTTAACGGCCTCTCTCCATTGTCAATTTGTTGGTGTTTCTGTAGGTAGGATGAACGTGTAAATTGTTTCCCACGCTCAGATCAGGTAAACAGCATTTCCCCAATGTGAGATCGCTGGTGCCTCAGCAGGTCAGATGAATGAGTGAATCCCTTCCCACACCTGAAGCAGGTAAATGGCCTCTCCCTATTGTGAAAGCGTTGGTGTCTCAGCAGGTCTGATGAATGAGTGAATCCCTTCCCACACCTGGAGCAGGTAAATGGCATCTCCCTATTGTGAAAGCGTTGGTGTCTCAGCAGGTCTGAAGAATGAGTGAATCCTTTCAGAGGATTCAGAGCAGGTAAATGGCCGCTATCCAGGGTGAATTTGTTGATGTTTCTGCAGGTAGGATGAACAAGTGAATCCTTTCTCACACTTGGAGCCGGTAAACGGCCTCTCTTCAGTGTGAACCCGCTGGTGTCTCACCAGGTTAGTTTAATTACTGAATCCCTTCCCACACTCGGTGCAGGTGAATGACATCTCCCCAGTGTGAATACGCTGGCATCTCAACAGGGTGGTTAACTGAGCAAATCTCTCCCCATACACTGAACAGGTGAATGGTCTCTCCCCAGTCTGATTGCGTCAATGAATTTCCAGCTCAGAAAGGGATCTGAATTCCTTCCCACAATCCCCACATTTCCTCTGTTTCTCCATGGTGTCAGTGCCTTTGTGTTTCTTCAGATTGGACAATCAGTTGTAGCCTCGTTCACACACAGAACACGTGTACAGTTTCTCCCCAGTTTGAATGGTGTGATTGTTTTTTCTCAGGCTGTATAACTGGTTAAAGCTCTTTCCAGTCAGTGCATTGAGACATCTCTCACTCAGGGGTGTGTGTGTCTTGGTGCTTTTCCAGTCACACTGATGTTTGAAATTTTTTTTTTGAAAAATATACTTTATTCATAAAATATCTGGAAGAACATTCCAAACCATTTCAAAATCACCATCACATAAGTACAATCAGATTCCACTTTTACACATTTATCACAAGATGCATCAATACAATCAATGAACATTACAATCATTTCAATATGGTCAATGCAGACAATCAGACAATGTTATTGGAGTTATCAACATATATCATGTTGCACTCTGAGGCGCTTCAATACATTTCTAATACACTTAGTATTCACTGCATACATTCATTTTGAGCTATACAGCCCGAGGGGCTCTCAACAGTTCCCAGCCCCTCAGTGCACTATGGCAGAAAGGTCTTAGGCAGCGACCTTTCCCCATTGCGCCTTTGCGGCGGCTGCCCCAAGCTTTAGTGCGTCCATCAGCACGTAGTCCTGGACTTTGGAATGTGCCAGTGTGCAACACTCGGTCGGGGACAACTCTTTGAGCTGGAAGACCAACAAGTTTCGGGCAAACCAAAGAGCGTCTTTCACTGAGTTGATGATCCTCCAGCTGCAGTTGATGTTTGTCTCGGTGTGTGTCCCTGGGAACAGCCCATAGAGCACAGAGTCCTGTGTCACAGAACTGCTCGGGATGAACTTCGACAGAAACCACTACATCTCTCTCCAGATCTTCTTTGCAAAGGCACAATCCACAAGGAGGTGAACAATGGTCTCGTCCCCACCACAGCCACCTCGAGGGCAATGTGCAGAGGGGGTGAGACTCCTGACGTGCAGGAAGGATCTGACAGGGAGGGCCTTTCTCACCACCAGCCAAGCTACGTCTTGGTGCTTGTTGGAAAGTTCTGGCGATGAGGCATTCTGCCAAATGACTTTGACAGTCTGCTCGGGGAACCATCTCACAGGATCCACCCTCTCCTTTTCCCGCAGGGCCTCTAAGAGGTTACATGCCGACCACTGCCTGATGGACTTGTGGTCAAAGGTGTTTCTCTGCATAAATTTTTCCACCAGGGACAGGTGGTACGGCACGGTCCAACTACTTGGAGCGTTCCACGGCAATGTGGCCAGACCCATCCTTCGCAACACCGGGGACAGGTAGAACCTCAGCACGTAGTGACACTTGGTGTTTGCGTATTGAGGGTCTACACACAGCTTGATGCAGCCGCACACAAAGGTGACCATCAGTATGAGGGCAATGTTGGGCACGTTTTTTCCCCCTTTATCTAGAGGCTTGTACAGCGCATCCCTGCGGACACGATCCATTTTCGACCTCCAGATAAAGCGAAAGATGGCTTGGGTGATCGCCATCATGCAGGAGTCGGGAATGGGCCAGACCTGCACCAGGTACAGCAACAACGAGAGTGCCTCACACCTGATGACGAGGTTCTTACCCGCAATGGAGAGGGAGCGTTGCTCCCACATGTCCAGTTTTCTTTTCACCATAGACACTCGCTCCTTCCAGTTTCTAACACACGCCCCGGTCCCTGTGAACCATTTCCCCAGCACCTTCAGGATGTCAGCCCTGACGGTGAAGGGGACAAAGGATCGGTCAGCCCAGTTCCCAAAGAACATGGCCTTGCTCTTCCCACAATTTACCTTGGCTCCTGAGGCCAGTTCGAACTGGTCGCAGATGTGGATCAGTCTGCGCACCGACAGCGGATCCGAGCAGAAGACGGTGACATCATCCATGTACAGGGAGGCTTTGACCTGAGTGCCTCCACTGCCTGGGATTGTCACTCCTCTTATGCCCGGATCCTTCCTGATGGACTCAGCAAAGGGTTCTATGTGACACACAAAAAGGACAGGGGAGAGAGAGCAGCCCTGCCTGACTCCAGATTTAATAGGAAAGCTATCTGATTCCCAACCATTGATTGAGACTGTGCTACTTATGTTGGTGTAGAGCAGTTGGATCCAATTGCGAATTCCCTCCCCAAACCCCATTTTGGAGAGCACATCCACCATGTAGGTGTGCGATATTCTGTCAAAGGCCTTCTCCTGATCCAGGCTGATGAGGCAGGTGTCCACACCCCTGTCCTGCACATAGGCAATCGTATCCCTGAGCAGCGCGAGGCTGTCAGAGATCTTCCTGCCTGGCACAGTGCAGGTCTGGTCAGGGTGGATCACCAATTTCAGAGCGGACTTGACTCGATTGGCGATGACCTTGGACAGAATCTTAAAGTCCACATTCAACAGTGAAATGGGTCGCCAATTTCTAATTTCCTCCCTCTCCCCCTTGTGCTTGTAGATGAAGGTGATGATGCCTTTCCTCATGGATTCTGACATGCTACTGGCCAGAAGCATACTCTCGTACACATCTAGCAGGTCTGGGCCCATCCAGTCCCACAGAGCCAACTACAACTCCACCGGCAAGCCGTCGCTTCCAGGAGTTTTACTCTTCTCGAAGGACTCAAGGGCCTTAGTCAGTTCATCAGGAGTTAGCGGTTTGTCCAGGCTCTCCCGTATACTGTCCTCTAAGACCTCCGTGATAGAGGACTGGGAGGCCATGCTGTCTGTGGGCTTCACGTCATACAATCCGGCATAAAAGGATTTGCTGATCCTCAAAATGTCGGACTGTGATGACTTTACTGAGCCGTCTTCTTCCTTCAGGCTGCTGATCACAGAGCTCTCTCTCTGTACCCTTTGGAAGAAGAAACGTGAGCATGTCTCATCCTGCTCCACGGAGCGGACTCTGAAATGGAAGATGATCTTGGAGGCCTCCGAGGCAAAGAGCAAGGCTTGCTGGCTCTTCACCTCTTGGAGTTCCTCCTTGACATCGACCCCCATCGACTGCAGCCGGAGCAGATTCTGCATGTTTTTCTGGAGTCGGG
This sequence comes from Cetorhinus maximus, assembly GCF_964194155.1. Taxonomy (NCBI): domain Eukaryota; kingdom Metazoa; phylum Chordata; class Chondrichthyes; order Lamniformes; family Cetorhinidae; genus Cetorhinus; species Cetorhinus maximus. The sequence continues at coordinate 24,464,343 of NC_135901.1, forward strand.
ACATTTCCCTCTGTTCCTTTCTAGCTTTCTGGACGCCTTTGAAGATGAAAAACCTCTTGATGTTTCCCTTGATCGCTTCTCACCAGTGTGTCAAGGACTCAAAGAGGGGTTTCATGGTTCTCCAACCTTTAAAATCCCTCTTGAGCCCCTCAATGTTCTCTGGGGTCAGCAGTTGCACGTTTAGCTTCCATGCCCCCCCTGCCCACCCTCTGGTCTTCCTCTAAGTGACAGTCAGCCAGTAGGAGGCAGTGGTCAGAGAAGAACACCGACTTGATGTCAATGGATCTGACTGCGAACGCACGGGACACAAACAGGAAGTCTATCCTGGAACGGATTGACCCGTCTGGCCGCAACCAGGTGTATCTACGCTGTGCTCACACTGATGTTTGAAATGTTCTTTTTTTTTTTGCAAAAATATACTTTATTCATAAAATATCTTCAATCACATTCCAAACCATTCCAAAAACACCATTTCAAGGGTACAATCCAGTTCAACTTTTACAAAATGTATCACCAGGTGCATCAGTACAAACAATATTACAATCATTTACAGCCTTTCATTTTGAGCTGTACAGCCCGAGGGCGTTTAAATAGTTCCCAACCCCTCGGTGCACTGTGGCAGAAAGGTCTTAGACAGCGACTCTTCCCCATTGCGCCTTTGCGGCAGCTGCCCCAAGCTTTAGTGCGTCCCTCAGCACGTAGTCCTGGACTTTGGATTGTGCCAGTCCACAACACTCGGTCGGGGACAACTCTTTGTGCTGGAAGACCAACAAGTTTCGGGCAAACCAAAGCGCGTCTTTCACCGAGTTGATGATCCTCCAGCTGCAGTTGATGTTTGTCTCGGTGTGTGTCCCTGGGAACAGCCCGTAGAGCACGGAGTCCTGTGTCACAGAACTGCTCGGGATGAACCTCGACAGAAACCACTGCATCTCTCTCCAGACCTTCTTTGCAAAGGCACAATCCACAAGGAGGTGCACAACGGTCTCTTCCCCACCACAGCCACCTCGAGGGCAACGTGCAGAGGGGGTGAGACTCCTGGCGTGTAGGGAGGATCTGACATGGAGGGCCTTTCTCACCACCAGCCAAGCCACGTCTTGGTGCTTGGTAGAAAGCTCTGGCGATGAGGCATTCTGCCAAATGACTTTGACAGTCTGCTCGGGGAACCATCCCACAGGATCCACCCTCTCCTTTTCCCTCAGGGCCTCTAAGATGTTACGTGCTGACCACTGCCTGATGGACTTGTGGTCAAAGGTGTTTTTCTGCATAAATTTTTCAACGAGGGACAGGTGGTACGGCACGGTCCAACTACTTGGAGCGTTCCGCGGCAGCATGGCCAGACCCATCCTTCGCAACACCGGGGACAGGTAGAACCTCAGCATGTAGTGACACTTGGTGTTTGCGTACTGAGGGTCTACGCACCGCTTGATGCAGCCACACACAAAGATGGCCATCAGTATGAGGGCGATGTTGGGCACGTTTTTTCCCCCTTTATCTAGAGGCTTGTACATCGCGTCCCTGTGGACACGATCCATTTTTGACCTCCAGATAAAGCAGAGGATGGCTCGAGTGATCGCCACCACGCAGGAGTGTGGAATGGGCCAGACCTGCACCACGTACAGCAACAGCGAGAGTGCCTCACACCTGATGACCAGGTTCTTACCCGCAATGGAGAGGGAGCATCGCTCCCACATGCCCAGTTTCCTTTTCACCATAGACACTCGCTCCTTCCAGTTTCTAACGCATGCCCTGGTCCCTCCGAACCATATCCCCAGCACCTTCAGGCCGTCAGCCCTGACAGTGAAGGGGACAAAGGATCGGTCAGCCCAGTTCCCAAAGAACATGGCCTCGCTCTTCCCACAATTTACCTTGGCTCCCGAGGCCAGTTCGAACTGGTCGCAGATGTGGGTCAGTCTGCGCACCGACAGCGGATCCGAGCAGAAGACAGCGACATCGTCCATGTACAGGGAGGCTTTTACCTGAGTGCCTCCACTGCCTGGGATCGTCACTCCTCTTATGCCCGGATCCTTCCTGATGGACTCAGCAAAGGGTTCTATGCAACACACGAAAAGAACAGGCGAGAGAGGACAGCCCTGCCTGACTCCAGATTTAATCGGAAAGCTATCTGTTTCCCACCCATTGATTGAGACTGCGCTACTGATGTTAGTGTAGAGCAATTGGATCCAATTTCGAATTCCCTCCCCAAACCCCATTTTGGAGAGCACATCCACCATGTAGGTGTGCGATATTCTGTCAAAGGCCTTCTCCTGGTCCAAGCTGATGAGGCAGGTATCCACACCCCTGTCCTGTACATAGGCAATCGTATCCCTGAGCAGTGCGAGGCTGTCAGAGATCTTCCTGCCTGGCACAGTGCAGGTCTGGTCAGAGTGAATCACCAATTCCAGAGTGGATCTGACCCGATTGGCGATGACCTTGGACAGAATCTTATAGTCCACATTCAACAGTGAAATGCGTCGCCAATTTCTAATTTCCTCCCTTCCCCCCTTGTGCTTGTAGATGAGGGTGATGATCCCTTTCCTCATGGATTCTGACATTCTACCAGCCAGGAGCATACTCTCGTACACTCTCGTACACTCCTAGCAGGTTTGGGCCGATCAAGTCCCACAGAGCCGAATACAACTCCGCCGGCAAGCCCTCGCTTCCGGGAGTTTTACTCTTCTCGAAGGACTCAAGGGCCTTAGTCAGTTCATCAGGAGTTAGCGGTTTGTCCAGGCTCTCCCGCGTACTGTCGTCTAAGACCTCCGTGATAGAGGACAGGAAGGACTGGGAGGCCGTGCTGTCCGTGGGCTTCACGTCATACAATCCGGCATAAAAGGATTTGCTGATCCTCAAAATGTCGGACCGTGATGACTTTACTGAGCCGTCTTCTTCCTTCAGGCTGCTGATCACAGAGCTCTCTCTGTGTACCTTTTGGAAGAAGAAACGTGAGCTCGTCTCATCCTGCTCCACGGAGCAGACTCTGGAACGAAAGATGATCTTGGAGGCCTCCGAGGCAAAGTGCGAGGCTTGCTGGCTCTTCACCTCTTGGAGCTCCTCCTTGACATCGACCCCCATCGACTGCAGCCGGAGCAGATTCAGCATGTTTTTCTGGAGTCGGGACATTTCCCTCTGTTCCTTTCTAGCTTTCTGGGTGCCTTTGAGGATGAAAAACCTCTTGATGTTTCCCTTGATCGCTTCCCACCGGTGTGTCAGGGACTCAAAGAGGGGTTTCACGGTTCTCCAACCTTTGTAATCCCTCTTGAGCTCCTCAATGTTCTCTGGGGTCAGCAGTTGCACATTTAGCTTCCATGCCCCCCTGCCCACCCTCAGGTCCTTCTCCAAGTGGCAGTCCGCCAGTAGGAGGCAGTGGTCAGAGAAAAACACCGGCTTGATGTCGGTGGATCTGACTGTGAATGCACGGGACACAAACAGGAAGTCTATACTGGAACAAATGGACCCGTCTGGCCGCGACCAGGTGTATCTACGCTGCGCTCCATCTGCAGGGTTGCTGAAGACGTCGTGCAGCTTGGCATCCTTAACTGTTTCCATCAGGGATCTGGAAGTAGCGTCCAATCTGCTGTCGGCCCTGCTGGATCGTCCAGCCGCATTGATGATGCAGTTGAAGTCACCGCCCAGAATGACCGGCCTGGAGGTCGCCAGCAGCAGTGGGAGCTGCTGAAAAACCTCCAGCCGCTCAGCCCCTTGTGACGGGCCATACACGTTAATTAACCGGAGTGGAGCATTCTTGTACATTACGTCTGCTACGAGGAGGTGCCCGCCCACCACCTCCTTAACCTCGGAGACGGTGAAGTTGCCTCCCCGCAGCAGAATACCCAGGCCGGAGGAACGAGAGTCGTTTCCGCCCGACCAGGTCGATGGCCCATGGGACCACCATCGTGACCATTGCCTGTAGGAGCTGAGGTGCGGTATCGCACACTCCTGCAGAAACAACAGGTCAGCTTTGACCTTGGCAAGGTAGTCCAAGGTCGCAACACATCGCGTAGTAGATTTAATGCTACGCACATTTATGGATACAATCTTTAAACCCATTTTAAAGCATTTATTCTCCTACCAAACCCGTTGTCTCTGAGAGTCCCAGACCTTTAGTCTGCTCCTTCATACCCGTAGTGAGCTCAAATTGCTTCACTTTGGATGGGCTGAGGTAGTTCACCTTGGCAGTGTTCTGCTCGGGTGGCATCTGGGGGTTCGCGTAGAGAGCAGGTTTTGAGATGACCTTTGCTGGAGAAGCTTCTCCAAAACTCACCCCCTCTGGGGTGTTGATGTTCCCGGCTTCCTGGAGCTGGGATGCGATGATTACCTCACTGCTCCCAGATTCCAGGGGCTGTGGTGCACTGGCCTCCTCAGGTTGCAGGCAAAGTTGGGGTGCGCTGGTCTCCTTGTTGTCTCCAATGTTCTGGAGCTCGGGTGTCTCGTCCTCCAATTCCCTGGAGCTTTGCCGCCTCTTCTGTCGGTGCCGCCCTGGCACTTCTTCATCCGAAGAGCTGCTGCCTTTGTCATCCATGTCGGATGGGAGACGCCTCTTGCCGCTTGTCTGGGAAGTGGCTTTGCTTCTTCTTCGCTCCTTCTTCCTTTTGGCATTCTTCACCGTCCGCCACTCCCCCTGCTGCTTTTCCACTGCTGCCTCCTCCTCCATTGATTCGCTGTCCTGAGGACTGGGAGGTTCAGGGGGTAGTGCTGCTGATTGGCTATCTTTTGCCTCAATCTCTTCCTCCACCTTGTCTCTCTCTGTGTCCTCCTTTGTCCCGTTGAGCTCCCTGGGGGCCTTGGTGGTTGGAGTGACACGAAGCATTTCTTCTGCTTCCCCCTCGTTGGCTTTGGCTGCCTGTGCGTAAGTACGGCAGCGTTTGGGGCAGGTCCTGTAGAGGTGACCTGCCTCGCCACACAGGTTGCAGCACTTAGCCTGTTTGCAGTCTTTTGTCTGGTGCCCTTCCTGTTTGCAGATCTTGCAGAGGGAGGCGCTGCAGTTGGCCGCCACATGACCAGCCTTGCCGCATGAGCGACAATGCTTGGGTTGCCCAGCGTAGACCAGATAGCCACGGTTTCCCTCGATAGCGAATCTGGAAGGAGGGTGGAAAATGGCTCCCTTACCGTCGGTCTTTAGCGTGACCTTAAACTGGCGTTTGCCTGTCCAGATCCCCAAGTCGTCTCGAATCTCGGTGCCGCCCCCCACCTTATCGAAGTACCTGGTGAGGAAGGTGACCACGTCGGCGACAGGGACGAAGGGGTTGTACAGATGCACCATCACCACACGTTCCCGTTGCAACGGCAGAGAAAAGAGCGGCTCCGCCGTCAGGATCTTCATCTCCGGCAGGTCTCTCTTCTCCTCGAACACCCTCAGGAGCTGGACGCAGTCTGCCACCCGCTTGAACGTTACGTCGAAAAAACCAGCTTTGGGGAAGTCCTGCAGGGATAAGATCTCCGGAGCTTCAAAGCCGCACGCCTTCAACAGGATCCTCCTGGCAAAGAAGGCCCGATCCATAGGTGATCCTCCTTCGCTGTCCTTCACCGTGACTCGGATGGTGTTAGATAACCCATGGTATGGATTTCTATTGGTTATAGCCTTTGCTTCCCGACCTTGCCTTGGCAGAACCATGATCATGGTGTCTCCTCTGCCAGGTAATGTTCTCCCACAGACAGAACAAACACTTCTCCTTCCACGTTCAAAGGTTGACGATATTCACGTCCTGATGAACCGAGTGACTCTGTCAGGTCATGGTGTGATGTTTGTTATGATTTTCCCGCCTGTAAATTCTCCCCTTCTAAGGAAGGGGTAAAAGGAGTTTAGAAAACTCTTCACTGTAAATGCAGGATAGAAATTCTAGAGGCCTTCCAGCTCCAGCAGCCGCACAACGCATCCTTCAGTCACAGCCCAGCTCCGCCCCTCATTTATTCCGATTGGTTGGAGGACCAGCCACTCCTGCTCAGTCCTCCAAGTCTACACCTCTTCCTATTGGTCCGGAGCTGCCGTCAATCACCGGGCATTGTGAGGTGTCAGGTGGGAGGTCACTGTCGGGAGCGGGTTAATAAACCCCGGGCGGTGGTGTGGGGTTTACAAATCCCGAGTGCGGCCCCAGAGCCGAATATTAAACAATGAACATTCTCCACAGTCACGCTTCCGGCTTCTCTCCGGGAACAACCTCAAACAAAGAGAGGAGGTCCCTCCGAGCATACGCGTCCCACCCGGCCAGATAGAGTGGTTTCTGAGACACACGGGATTGTGGGTAATCAGGCCGCCATTAGCGACCGAGTCTCAGTTAATCTCTGTCTCAATCTGGGCAAGTGAGGGTGAGATTCTGCTGACATAGAGATTGTAAATTTTTTTTTTAATGAATCTCTTTCTCCCAGCATCTGCACCCTTCAATCTTGGCAATCAGCCTGTTTCACTAGGTCTGTAAAAGACCTAATGCTTTGTATTTTAATGGGAATTAGCAGAATTTTTTTACGACCATGAGCTTGCACTGTGGACTGTAATATTGTTATCCTTCTCTGTTGATCTTATCCAGAAGGGCTGGTGTAAATAAAAGGACTTGGTCTGCAAGATAGTCACTGTGAGCATGATAATGGAACATTTTTGTGTCAAAGCTCAGTGACAGCTGATCATTCACTAAGTGAGTGTGTAAAAATATAACTCAAATACAACTTCTGCAAATGATTCTCTGGTTACAGTTCAACCGATAAGAAAGGAATCAGGAGCGTGCAGTCCCACACAGCTTACCAACAGTGGAGAGGTATTTGAGGATGATGGTTTGGTTAACAGTGTCAAAGATTGCAGACAGGCTGAAAAGAAACAATAAGTGAGAGTAAACCTTTGTCACACTCACATAGGATGCAATTTCTGACTTTGATAAGAGCTATTCTGATACTGTGCAGGAGGAGAAATCTTATTGGAGAGATTCAAACATGGAGCTCCAGAAAAGATGGGCATGGGTTTAAGAGGTGACAAGGACTTTGCAGAAGAACGGGTTGTCAAAGTTGGGGCGGGAGTTTGTAAGGACATTGGGGTCAAAAGTTTGTTTTATTGAGGAGGGGGTGATGATGACAGATTTGAAGGAGAGAGGGACAGCACCTGATGAGAGAGACTGATAACAATGTCAGCAAATATGGGAAAGTTGAGTGATCAGTGGTTTAGTGAGAATAGCGTCAATGGAGGAGGAGGTGAGTTTCATGGACGAAATGAGCACTAAAAGGGCTTGAGGGAAGATGGGAGTGAAACTAAAGAAATATACAGGTTTCAGAGCTCATACAAGGGGGAACTTTAGAGGCAGCTTAGCCCGGTGGGCTACTGGAAGGGGCAGAAGCAGCAGAGGCAACTAATTGGATTGTCTCAATCTTTGCGACAAAGAAGCTCCATGAGCTCGTCACACATGTTGTTGGAGGTGAGGATGCGGGAGACAGGGGAGAAGGAGAGCCCTTCAAAAGAAACTAACTTGGGTTAGAGACATTAAAAAAGACTCAACAGACTACATTTAACAAAAGCTAATTTATTTGAGTTTTATTCAGAATATTAACATTAACTGGGCTTGAGTATATTAACATTAGCAGAAACAGGCCCGAGTTCAGTCTTGGATGTGACAATCACATTTGCTGGTGACTCAGGACATGGGATAAATAAGCAAATCCATTGCCACATTCACAACAGGTACACGACCTCTCACCAGTGTGAATTTGCTGGTGTAGTGAGTTGAGGTGAATAGTGAACACAGTCCTGCAGTGTAAGCACCTGAGTGGTCTGTCATCAGTGAGAACAAGTTGGTGGAACATCAGTTCCTGGGAAACTGTATAACACTTCCTGCACTCTGGGCATTTAAAAGGTCTTCCATCAATGTGAACATGTGGGTTTTCCAATAGGATGGCTGAGTGAATTTCTTCCCTCACTCGGAGTAGGTGGACGGCCTCTCCCTAGTGTGAACGTTCTGGTGTTTCAGCAGGTTGGATGACCGAATGAAGCCCTTCCCACACTCAGCGCAGGCGAATTGCCTTTCCCTAGTGTGAACCTTCTGGTGTCTCAGCAGGTTGGTTGAATTAATAAATCCCTTCCCACACTTGGGGCAAGTGAACGGCCTCTCCCCAGTGTGAACTCGCTGATGTGTCAGTAGGTCGGATGACTGAGTGAATCCCTTTCCACACTCAGAACAGATGAATGGTCGCTCCCCAGTGTGAATTCGCTGATGTACAATGAGGACAGATGATTGTCTGAACCCAGTCCCGCAGTGAGAGCACCTGAACGGTCTCTCGTCGGTGTGAACACGTCGATGGTACATCAGTTCCCCGGAACTCTTATAGCACTTTCCACAGTCTGAACATTTAAAAGGTCTCTCATCAGTGTGAACTCGCTGGTGTGTGAGCAGGTGGGACAACTGAATGAATCCTTTCCCACACCTGGAGCAGGTGAAAGGTCTCTCCCCAGAGTGAATTCGCTGGTGTAACAGCAAGTCGGATGACTGAGTAAATCCCTTCCCACACTCAGAGCAGGTGAATGGTCTCTCCCCAGTGTGAAGTCGCTGATGTTTCAGCAGGTGGGATGACTGAGTGAATCCCTTTCCGCAATCAGCGCAGGTGAACGGCCTCTCCCCTGTGTGACTGCGCTGGTGTTTCTGCAAGTGGGATGACTGAATGAATCCCTTCCCACAGTCGGAGCAGGTAAATGGTCTCTCCCCAGTGTGAATTCTCTGGTGTGTCAGGAAGTGCGATGACTGAGTGAATCCCTTCCCACACTCAGAGCAGGTGAATGCCCTCTCCCCAGTGTGACTGCGCTGGTGTGCCAGCATAGCGGATGACTGGGTGAATCCCTTCCCACATTTGGAGCAGGTGAATGGCCTCTCTCCAGTGTGACTACGCCGATGAGTTTCTAGCCTAACTGGATAATCAAATCCCTTCCCACAGTCCCCACATTTCCAGGGCTTCTCCCCATTCTGGCTGCATTTATGCTTTGACAGGCCAGAGGATCGGCTGAAGCCTCGTCCACACACAGAACACGTGTACGGTTTCTCTCCGCTGTGAACAGTGCTTTTTCCTTCCATGTTCAAAATCTGAAGATATTCGAGTTATGATAAAATTGGTGGCTCCATCATGATGTGATGTTTGGATTTATTTTTCCAACTCCAAATCCTCCCCTTCTAATACCCTGTGAAATTGATTTAAAACAGTAAAAAGGGAGTGAACGAGAACCCACAAAAACACAAAGGCAAGGTTGTGAAATCGAGCTGAAGGAATCTGGTAATTTTGTGGGGCCTGCACTAGGAAAAAGTGACCATGAAAACGACTGGATTGTGAAAAGAACCCAACTGGTTCATTAATGTCCTTTTGGGAAGGAAACCTGCCACCAGGTCTGGGCCGACACAAAACTCTGGTCTCTATGGGAGGAGAGAGAAGAGAGATGGGGTGGAAGAGGCAGGAGGCTGAGGAGAAGGATTTTATGTAACTGAAACTCAAACGGAACTTTGACAGAATCTCCCAAACACTCAACCTTCACCACCTAGAAGGCCAAGGTAGCAGGTGTACGTGAACATCGTCACCTGCAAGTTCCCCTCCAGCTCATACATCATCCTGGCTTGTCTGTCCTGGCCAGTACTGGATGAGCAGAAATTTACTCCACTTAAATATTGGGAAGACCAAAGCCATTGTCTTCAGTACCCATAACAAACTCCACTCCCTCGGCACTAACTTCATCCCTCCCCCTGGCACTTGTCTGAGGCTAAAGTTCACAACTTTGGTGTAATATTTGATCCTGAGATGAGCTTCCAACCACACATCTGCACCATCACCAAGACCACCTCAGTAACGTCGCCTGACTCGGCCCTAGTCTCAGCTCATCTGCTGATAGAACACTCATACATTCCTTTATTACTTCTAGACTTAACTATCCTAACGCACTCCTGTCAGCCTCCCACGTTCAACCTCCCTGTAATCTTTAGGTGATCCAGAACACTGCTGCCCGTGTGCTTACTCGCACCAAGTCTTGTTCACCCATCAGCCCTGTGCTCGCTGACCTACTAAAGCTCTGGGTTAAGAAGCATCTAAATTTTAAAATTCTCATCCTTGTTTACCGGCATGGCTGTGATGATCCCTCCCTCTGTAATCTCCTCCAGCCAGACAACCTTCGAAATCTCTGCAACTCATCTAATTCCGGCCACTTGAACATTCCTAATTTGAATTGCTCCATCAGTGTTGGCCGTTCTTTCAGTTACCCAGGTCCCAAGCTCTGGAATTTCCTTCCTAACTTTTTGCTGCCCTCTCCCTCGCTTTCCTCCTTTAAGACACTCCTTACAAGCGCAATATAAATATAAGTTGTTGTTGATCTGGACATATATCATTGTTCCCTCATTGTCACTAGTGAGTTACCTGTAACTCCTTATCTAACAGCATTGTGGGAGCACCTTCACCACACGGACTGCTGAGGTTCAAGAAGGTCAAACATCGTCTTATTCACAGGCAACTGGGAATTGGTAATATCTGCTGCTGGTCTTGTTAGTGACGCCCAAACCCCAAGGATACATTTTTAAAATATGCACTGGTAAAATAGGTTGAAAACATCTACAGAAATACCTGCTCCTAAAATAATATCCTTTTACATTGTCGGGACAGTGTCTGTTTGGCAAGCTGATCTCTCCTAGGATGTACTTCCCTTGACAATTTCATACTGGAAATTGCTGGGCTCGACTGGGTTCCAAAGTGCTCGGGGTTAAACCCAGCAGTTTCTCCTCCATCTCCACTCCAGCTAAACTGATGCAACAAAGGCTTTCAAAAGGGAATTGGATAAAATACCTGAAGAGAATAGAATTGCTGGGCTACAAGGACAGGATAGGGGAATGGGACGAGCTGATTGCTCTTGCAAAGAACCAACACAGCCACAATGGGATAAATGGCCTCCTTCTGTATTATAATCAGACTATGAATGCATGAAGAAGGACCTATATTTGAACATTTTTTTTGAACCTATATTTTAAGGGTAAAACTCCAAGAAGTATGACTAATGGGAAACAAAGCAGCAGGTTAGCATGTGGGGGGTGGATTCAACTTCATGGAAAATTATGAAAAAACTGAAAAGAAAGGAGAGCCCAAGAGAGGCTATTAAATTCTCCAGAACACAAAATAGGACAGAGTGTTTGGAAAGGGCTAGGAATCTAACTTCAAGCACATCAGATAAAGGGACAACAATGAGAAAGGGTACCGGAAATACAGGCTGAAGGTGTTGTATCTGATTGCACGCAGTATATAAAATAAGGTAAATGAGCTTGTGGCGTAGATTGAAATTGGTAGGTATGATGTGGTGGGCATCGTGGAGACATGGCTGCAGGGGGATCAGGACTGGGAGCTAAATATCCAAGGATATACGTCCTATTGAAAAGATAGGCAGGTTGGCAGAGCGGGTGGGGTTGCTTTGTTAGTAAGAAATGAAATTAAATCGAAAGCAAGAAACGACGTAAGGTCAGATGATATAGAGTCTGTGTGGGTAGAGTTGAGGAACCGCAAAGGTAAAAAAAACCATAATGGGAGTTATGTACAGGCCTCCGAACAGTAGTCAGGATGTGGGGCACAAGATACACCAGGAGATAGAAAAGGTGTGTAAGAAAGGCAAGGTTATAGTGATCATGGGGGATTTCAATATGCAGGTCGATGGGAAAATCTGGTTGGTAGTGGATCCCAAGAAAAGGAATTTGTGGAATGTCTACAAGTTGTTTTTTTGGAGCAGCTTGTGGTGGAGCCCACTAGGGAACAGGCAATTCTAGATTTAGTGATGTGTAATGAGGCAGATTTGATAAGGGAGCTTAAGGTGCAGGAACCCTGAGGAGGAAGTGACCATAATATGATAGAATTTACCCTGCAACTTGAGAGGAAAAAGCTGGAATCAGATGTAACGGTATTACAGTTGAATAAAGGCAACTACAGAGGCATGAGGGAGGAGCTGGTCCGAATTGACTGGGAGATGAGCCTAGCAGGAAAGACAGTGGAACAGCAATGGCAGGAGTTTCTGGGAGTAATTTGGGAGACAGCAAAAATTCATCCCTAGGAAGAAGAAGCATACTAAAGGGAGGACGAGGCAACTATGGCTGACAAGGGAAGTCAGGGACAGCATAAAAGCTAAAGAGAAAGCATACAATGGGGCGAAGAGCAGTAGGAAACCAGGGGATTGGGAAGCCTACAAAGACCAACAGAAGACAACTAAAAAAGAAACAAGGAGGGAGAAGATTAAATATGAGGGTAAACTAGCCAGTAATATAAAAGAAGATTGCAAGAGTTTTTTTAGACCTATAAAGGGTAAAAGAGAGGCAAAAGTGGACATTGGGCCGCTGGAAAATGACGCTGGAGAAGTAGTAGTGGGGAACAAAGAAATGGCGGAGGAACTGAATAGGTACTTTGCGTCAGTCTTCACAGTGGAAAACACGAGTGACATCCCCAAAGTTCAAGAGAGTCAGGGGGCAGAGGTGAGTATGTTGGCCATTACCAAGGAGAAGGTGCTAGGAAAACTGAAAGTTCTGAAGCTGGATAAATCACCTGGACCAGGTGGATTACACCCCAGAGTTCTGAAGGAGATAGCTGAAGAGATAGTGGTGGCGTTAGTGGTGATCTTTCAGGAATCACTGGAGTCAGGGAGGGTCCCAGAGGACTGGAAAATTGCTAATGTAACCCCTCTTGTTTAAGAAGGGAGTGAGGCAAAATTACAGGCCGATTAGCCTGACCTCGGTCGTTGGTAAGATTTTAGAGTCCATTATTAAGGATGAGATTTCAGAATACTTGGAAGTGCATGGTAAAATCGGGCAAAGTCAGCATGGTTTCATCAAGGGGAGGTCATGCCTGACAAATCTGTTAGAATTCTTTGAGGAGGTAACGAGTAGGTTAGACAAAGGAGAGCCAATGGATGTTATCTACTTGGACTTCCAGAAGGCCTTTGACAAGGTGCTGCACAGGAGGCTGCTCAGTAAGATAAGAGCCCATGGTGTTAGAGGCAAGGTACTAGCATGGATAGAAGATTAGCTGTCTGGCAGGAGGCAGAGAGTGGGGATATAAGGAGGTCCTTCTCAGGATGGCGGCCGGTGACTAGTGGAGTTCCACAGGGGTCAATGTTGAGACCACAACTTTTCACTTTATACATTAATGATCTAGATGAAGGAACGAGGGCATCCTGGCTAAGTTTGAAGATGATACAAAGATAGGTGGAGGGACAGGTAGTACTGAGGAGGTGGGGAGGCTGCAGAAGGATTTGGACAGGTTAGGAGAATGGGCAAAGAAGTGGCAGATGGAATACAACGTGGGGAAGTGTGAGGTCATGCACTTTTGTAGAAAGAATAGAGGCATGGACTATTTTCTAAATGGGGAGAGAATTCAGAAATCTGGAGTGCAAAGGGACTTGGGAGTCCTAGTCCAGAATTCTCTTAAGGTTAACTTGCAGGTTGGCATTTATTTCGAGAGGACTAGAATATAAAAGCAGGCTGCTGAGGCTTTATAAGGCTCTGGTCAGGCCACATTTAGAATATTGTGAGCAATTTTGGGCCCCGTATCTCAGGAAGGATGTGCTGGCCCTGGAGAGGGTTCAGAGGAGGTTCACGAGAATGTTCCCAGGAATGAAAGGCTTAACATACGAGGAACGTTTGAGGACTCTGAGTCTATACTCGATGGAGTTTAGAAGTGTGAGGGGGGATCTGATTGAAACTTACAGAATACTGAAAGGCCTGGATAGAGTGGACATGGGGAAGATGTTTCCATTAGTAGGAGAGACTAGGACCCGAGGGCACAGCCTCAGAGTAAAGGGAAGACCTTTTAGAACAGAGATGAGGAGAAACTTCTTTAGCCAGAGAGTGGTGAATCTATGGAATTCATTACCACAGAAGGCTGTGGAGGCCAGGTCATTGAGTGTATTTAAGACCGAGGTAGATAGGTTCTTGATTGGTAAGGGGATCAAAGGTTATGGGGAGATGGCGGGAGAATGGGGTTGAGAAACTTATCAGCCATGATTGAATGGCGGAGCAGGCTCGATGGGCCGATTGGCCTAATTTCTGCTCCTATGTCTTATGGTCTAACATACGAATTAGAAGCAGAAGGCCAGTCGGCCCCTCAAGCCTACTCCATCATTCAATAAGATCATGGTTGATCTGATCGTGGCCTCAATTCCACATTCCACCTCCCCCTGATAATCTACCATGGAGGCCAGGGACCAACCCACCCAACCAACACCAACCCTGATGCAATTCTGTGCTTAATTGGTTTATCTCTGTTTCTAGATTCAGTTCTTTGAGTAACACCTGCAATCAAACAAAAACAAAATACTGTGGTTACTGGAAATCTGAATTAAAAAGAGCAAATGCTGGAAATACTCAGCAGGTCAGACAGTAGCTGTGGAAATAAAAAAGAAATTAATGTTAATGAATTACAGGAAATAAAAATGGAGCAGTATTTGATGGACAATATAAGCTCAGAAGCGGAAGAGAAATAATCTCTAATGGAGGAAAAACAATTCCTGACCACAGAAAGATAAAATTGGTAAATCAGTGGTGAATAGCCAGGGGATACGCAGATGTGGAAACCTGATTTAGACACAGTTGGCAGAGATAACAGCAAATTACCAAACATAACTAAAATACCCTATTATTAGAAGCAGAGGAAGCTAGACAATGGCAGACAGGTGATTGGGGAGGGCAGATATGAAGCAGAGCAATAAATGAGAATGGATTCAGATCCACAGTAAAGGAACCACACCAACGCCAGTGTCATGGAACCACAGCACATCACTAAAAGCTCTAAACTGTAGATGCATGTTCAATAATACTCACCTCTGAAATAATTTCAAATTTAGAATCTACTGGAGCCTGCAGCTGAAAACATATCAGGAGCACTGGAGTCAGAGAAAAATCTGGCAGTCTTTGAATCTTCTAACTCCCTGCAAAATGAAATTACAAAAGTCATAAGTGTCAGATGTGGTTAGAAATTCAGGAGAGACAAACATTTCTCTTGGTTTGAGTCTGCTGTGTGTAAATCCTCTCCTGCTAACTCCCTGTAAAAGGAGTTTCCAAAATCCATCCCTGTCAGCCCAAGATAGAAATTTATAACATCATCTCCTGCTTCCTGGCCCAAGGTAACTTAGGCAGGGACATGCTTGCATTGGAGGCATTCAGAAAATTTTCATGAGGCTGATTCCTGGGGTTTGTCTTATGAGGAAATGTTGAACAAATTGGTCCTATAGTCATTGGAGTTTAGGAGAATGAGAGGTGATCTTACTGAAATATGTAAGGTTCTGAGGGGGCTTGACAGGATGGATCAAAAAGGTTGCTTCCACTCATGGAGGAATCTGGAACCAACGGGCACGGTTAAAAAGTAAGGGTTCTCCCGTTTAATGCAAGGATGAGGCGAAATTTCTTCTGAGGGTTGTCAGTCTCTGGAAATATTTTCCCCACAGTGGAGGCTATTCATTGAACATATTCAATCCTGATTTAAACAGAGTTTTGATCTACAAGAGAGTCAAGGGTTATATGAGACTGGGTGGGTTGGGAGGTGTGGGGGGGATACAAGAAAGTGGAGTTAAGGCCACAGTCTGATCGACCATGATCTTATTGAATGGTGGAGCATGCAAGATGGGCCAAATGGCCAACTACGAATTCTGATGTTCTTATTCTTATATTGTTAGGCCAGCCGCGCATTACCCCCCTAAAGATGGTGACCGTTAACCTGGGCCTGTCACCACCCCTTGTGTGCAGAATGACAATAAAATAAACGAGTCAATAATTTTCTCTCCTGGTCACTGGGACCCTGAGGCCCCGACTACTCTGTTTCGTCACTGAGATGGCCACGAATGCGCTCCAGTCCCCGCTGAACCAAGCTCGCGGCTGGGCCTGTTCCCGGGGAAAAAAAACCCAGACCCGCAAACATGGGACTTGCAGGGCCTTACTCGGGCCCTGCGGCCTACATCCAGATGTTTACGAAGCCTCCCCGCTCCTCAGCTCCTGGCTCCATTCATCCCCTCCCTTTTCTTCCCACCCCGACTCGCCGGCTCCATTCCTCCTCTCGCTTTCCCGACCTGATCCGCCCGCTCTCACCAATTTCCAATCGCGTCAGTCACCCTCTTACGGCTCTGAGCAAAGTGACACTGCGCATGCTCCTGGAAGTCCAGCACTGCACCTGCGCACTGGACTCCTGTAGAGTGACTAGGGCACGTTCACAGCCGCAGGGAATGTTGGGTGACAACAGCGCCATTGGAACATCGAAATGCACAACAGAAAATAATATTGTTACGCAATAGAGATAAAATAATAAAAAGTAAATTCTTGTAAATCTGCGCGCTGCCCTGTTCCGTACCCAAAGTGTCTTAAACGGCTGCTCTCCTGTGGGAAAATGCTGAGCTTTTAAAGCTTTCCCCACTGGTTCCCCTTTCATTCCTCCACAGAACCTGCTGATTCTGGCTGGGTTCAAACCCACTGGTTCCTCTGTCTTACTCGGCCTATCCCCAGATACTGAATATTCACTGTTTTATAGAATGATGCAGCACAGATGGAAACCATTCGGTCCAACATACCTGTGCTGGTTGTTTGTAAGATCTAGCCAATTAATTCCACAGACCTGTTGGCACTGTCACATCCATGTATATCTCCTGTAATAACGCAGGAGGTGAATGGAAAAGGCTTTCCAGGTGGATGCTTCTCAGACACACTCACCCCTGTGGAAAGATCGATTGACCAGTGTTCTGGGCAGGCATTAAGGGTTCACTGAAATAAAAACAGAAAGTGTGGGGAAAACTCAGCAGGTCTGGCAGCACCTGTGGAGAGAGAAACAGAATTAATGTTTTGAGTCCAATATGATTCTTCTTCAGAACTGAACTGGACAGCCTTTTGTCCTTTACTCTGCCATTAAAACTGACTGGGTTTTGTTTCTTTATTACAACCATTACCATTCCCTATGCTTTTCGTTCCATTACACCTTTGTTATTTAATCTCTACCGCCCTCTAAACTATCCCTGACCTTCTCTTTTATTCTATCTGACCCTGCCCTCTTCTTCAACAGCTTAAAACCCATCCTATTTCTATAGATAAAAGCAAAATACTGTGGATGCTGGAAATCTGAAACAAAAAATAGAAAATGTTGGAAAAACTCAGCAGGTCTAACAGCATGTGTAGAGAGAGAGACACAGCATTGATTTATCGAGTCCATATGACTTCTTCAGATCCACCTTATTTCTACCTCACTTCAGTCCTGAAGAAGAGTCATACTGGACTCAACATTAACTCTGTTACTCTCTCCACAGATGCTGTCAGAGAATCCTCCAAAAACACCCAAGAAGCTTGACAACATCCAAGACAAAGCAGTCCGCTTGATTGGTACCCCTTCCAAACATTCACTCCTTCCACCACTGCATAGTGACGGCAGTGTGTACTATCTATAAGGTGCACTGCAGAAACTCACCAAGGCTCCTTAGACACCTCCTTTCAAATCCACGACCACAACCATCTAGAAGGACAAGGGTATTAGACACATGGGTACACCCCAACCTGGAATATCCCCTCCAAGCCACCCACCATCCTGACTTGGAAGTATATTGCTGCTCCTTCACTGTCGCTGGGTCAAAATCCTTTCCTAACACCACTGTGGGTGTACCTACATCACATGGACTGCAGTGGTTCAAGAAAACAGCTCACCACAACCTTCTGTAGGGCAAATAGGGATGGACAATAAATGCTGGCCTGGCCAGCAATGCCCACCTCCCTTGAATGAATGAATAAGCTGCTGGGTTTTTCCAGAACCTGTTCTTATTTGTCTTCTGTGGCATCCACAATATGTTGCTCTTGTTTAAGTGTTCACTAGTTAGTTAAGCACGAAGGGTACTTCATAAAGTTTAATTCAATAACCCTACACATCCCATAGGCCACAGTGGCATAATTAATAAAAGGCTAAGGGAATATCCCGGTGTGATAGAGCAGAATTATGGAGTTACAAAGCAAAGGTTTTAATATCCTGTAACCTCACAATCACCAATTGACTGGGATGTTGCAGTATGAAAGAATCACACATACCTGTCAGATGAAGGAGGCCGTGTCCAAACCTGTTAAAGGTACACCACTGTTAGACTGCACTGGTGTTTATGTGGATTGGTCTCGGTTTTATGAACAAGGACTGTATCAGACTGTTGCTGTGTCTTTGATTCCCCATGACAGCTGTAGCATCCTTATTAAATACCCACCACAATACTTAGCCCAGAAATGTGAGGTTATTATCATCACAGTCCTTCAAACCGTCACTGAGACAATTGGCAACTATTCTCAAAGCTCCTTTGGTTGTAACTCGTTCAGAGAAAACCTACCTCTCTGGCAAAACAAAACACGGAAATGAAACCACTCCAAACTCCGAATGACTTGGGATTTGTTTTATTCATTGATGGGTTGTTGGCTTCGCTGGCTGGGCCAGCATTTATTGCCCATCACTAATTGCCGTGGAGAAGATGGTGGGGAGCTGCCTTTTTGAACTGCTGCAGTCCCTGTGATGTAGGTACACCCGCAGTGCTGTTAGGGGCAGAGTTCCAGGATTGTGACCCAGTGACAGTGAAGGAACAACGATATATTTACAAGTCAGTATGGTGAGTGGCTTGGTGGGGGGGCGGAATTTCTATGTGGTGGAGTTCCCATCCATCTGCTGCCCTTGTCCTTCTAAATGGTAGTGGTCGTGGGTTTGGAAGGTGTTGTCGAAGGAGCCTTGGTGAATTCCTGCAGTGCATCTTGTAGATGGTGCACAGTGCTGCTAGTGTTTGTCAGTGGTGTAGGGAGTGAATGTTTGTGGATGTGGTGCCAATTAAGCGGGCTGCTTTGTCCTGGACAGTGTCAAGCTTCTTGAGTGCTGTGGGAGCTGCACTCATTGAGGCAAGAGGGGAGTATTCCATCACACTCCTGATTTGTGCTTTGTAGTTGGTGGACAGGCTCTGTGGAGTCAGGGGGTGAGTTACTCATTGCATGATTCCTAGCCTCTGACCTGCTCTTGTAGCCATATCATTTATATGGCTAGTCCAGTTCAGTTTCTGGTCAATGGTAATCCCCAGGATGCTGATAGTGGGGAATTCAATGATCATAATGCCATTGAACATTAAAGGGCGATGGTTGGATTCTCTCTTTTTGGAGATGATTCATTGTTTGACACTTGTGTGGTGCGAATATTACTTACCACTTGTCAGCCCAAGCCTGGATATTGTCCAGGTCTTGCTGCATTTGGACATGGACTGTTTCAGTGTCTGAGGAGTCGCGAATGGTGCTGAACATTGTGCAATCATCAGCGAACATCCCCACTTCTGACCTTATACCGAAAGGAAGGTCATTGATGAAGCAGCTGAAGATGGTTGGGCCAAGGACAAAACCCTGAGGAATTCCTGCAATGATGCCCTGAAACTGAGACGACTGACCTCCAACAACCACAACCACCATCCTTTGTGCTAAGTGTGGCTCTAACCAGCGGAGAGTTTTCCCCTGATTCCCATTGACTCCAGTTTTGCAAGGGCTCCTTAATGCCAAGCTCTGTCAAATGCAGCCTTGATGTCAAAGGCAGTCACTCTCACCTCACCTCGGGAGTTCAGCTCTTTTGTCTATGTTTGAACCAAGACTGTAATGAATTCAGGAGCTGAGTGGCCCAGGCAGAACCCAAACTGGACGTCAGTGAGCAGGTTATTGCTAAGCAAGTGCCACTTGATAGCACTGTTGATGACCCCTTCAATTACTTTACTGAGGGTCGAGTAATTGGCCAGGTTGGATTTGTCCTGCTTTTTGTGTACAAGACAAAACTGGGCAACTTTCCACATAGCCGGGTAGATGCCAGTGTTGTAGTTGTGCTGGAACAGCTTGGCTAGGGGCGCGGCAAGATCTGGAATACTATTGCCGGAATATTGTCAGGGTCCATAGCGTTTGCAGTATCCATTGCCTTCAGCCGTTTCTTGATATCACGTGGAGTGAATCAACTTGACAGAAGACTGGCATCCATGATGCTGGGGACCTCTGGAGGAGGCTGAGATGGATCATCCACTTGGCACTTCTGGCTGAAGATTGTAGCAAATGCCTCAGCTTTATCTTTAGCACTGATATGCTGGGCTCCTCCATCATTGAGGATGGGGATATTTGTGGAGCCTCTTCCTCCAGTGAGTTGTTTATTTGTCCACCACCATTCACGACTGGATGTGGCAGGACTGCAGAGCTTAGATCTGATCCGTTGGTTGTGGAATCGCTTAGCCTGTCCAACACTTTCTGTATATGCTGTTTGGCATGCAAGTAGTCCTGTTTTATAGCTTCACCAAGTTGACACCGCATTTTTAGGTATGCCTGGTGCTGCTCCTGGCATTCTCTCCTGCACACTTCATTGAAACTGGATTGATCCCCTGGCATTATGGTAATGGTAGAGTGGGGGATATGCCGGGCCATAAGGTTACATATTGCGTTCGAATACAATTCTGCTGCTGCTGATGGCCCACAGCACCCCATGGATGCCCAGTCTTGAGTTGCTAGGTCTGTTTGAAATCTATCCGATTTAGCACAATGGTAGTGGCACACAACATGATGGAGGGTATTCTCAAAGTGAAGGCGGGCCTTTGTCTCCACAGTGACTCTGCGGTGATCACTCCTATCGATACTGTCATGGACAGATGCATTTGCAGCAGGCAGGTTGGTGAGGGTGAGGCCAGGTATGTTTTTCACTCTTGTTCTCTCATCACCTGCCGCAGACCCAATCTAGCAAGTATGTCATTTAGGCCTCGGCCAGTAGTGGTGTTACCGAAGCATTCTTGGTAATGGACATTGAAGTCCCCCACTCAGAGTACATTCTGCACCCTTACTGACCTCAGTGCTTCCTTAAAGCGGTGTTCAACATGGAGGAGCACTGATTCATCAGCTGAGGGAGGGCTGTACGTGGTAATCAGCAGGAGGTTTGCTTGCCCATGTTTGACCTGATGTCATAAGACTTCATGGGGTCCAAAGTCGATGTTGAGGACTCCCAGGGCAACTCCCTCCCGACTACATCTACTGGGCCTGTCCTGCCGATGGGAGAGGACATACCTAGGGATGGTGATGGTGGTGTCTGGGACATTATCTGCAAGGCATGATTCTGTGAGGATGACTTTGTCAGGCTGTTGCTTGACTAATCTGTGAGACAGCTCTCCCAATTTTGGCACTAGCCCCCAGATGTTAGTAAGGAAGACATTGTCATTTCCAGTGCCTACGTCGATGCTGGGTGGTCCATCTGGCTTCATTCCTTTTTTGTGACTTTGTAGTGGTTTGTTACAACTGAGTTGCTTGCTAGGCCATTTCAGAGAGCATGTAAGAGTCAACCACATTGCTGTGGGTCTGGAGTCACGTGTAGGCCAGACCAGGTAAGGACAACAGATTTTCTTCCCTCAAGGACATGAGTGAAACAGATGGGTTTTTACAACAATCAACAATGGTTTCATGGCCATCATTAGGCTTTACTTCCAGATTTTTATTGAATTGAAATTCCACCATCTGCCGTGGTGGGATTTGAACCTGTGTCTCCAGAGCATTTCCCTGGGTCTCTGGATTACCAGTCCAATGACAACACCACTGGAATTGTCCACAATATTGCTGGTAAGTGTCCAGGACAAGTTGATATTTGCAAGGTGAAGGGACATCAGCAGCAGCAGTTAGTGAAGAGGTTGATGGTAATAAGCAGGCAGACTGATTCACCAGGGAAACTGCACCAGAAGGGATTCCATGGGATCCACCCAAATCACAATCGTTGGCACCGGTATGACAGACTCCAGTTAAACCTGATTTAAAAGCTTGTCAGGACCCTGACCCTGATGTGACTGTAGTCAAAAAGGCTGTACACCATAGGAAAGAGTTTCCCTCATCCCTCACAGCAAGTAAGGACTCACATGTTATCCATCATGAGATTTTCTATCACAAGGATGGCCTTGTTGGACTTGGGTCACACCTCAATGCCTTGAAAAGAATTAATTTTTTCTATGGATCAAATTGGGGCACTTTTGCTTTTTCAAGTCCTTGATATATTACATAATTACTATTGGTGGCTGAGGATGCATCAGGATGGCCATCACCACCTGAGCCTGTGTCCAAATTAATCCAGACCTATGAAATAAATGATCCCATTGGACACGGCCATCTGAATGATGCCCTCTGGGAAACAATGCAGATTAATTGTACAGGCCCACTGCCCACAGTAAAAAGGGGGGACTGGTATACCCTGGTAGTTATAGGTATGTTGAATGGCCTCTCCCCAGTTTGAACTCGCTGGTGTATCAGAAAGTCAGTTGTATGAATGAATCCCTTCCCCCACTCGGAGCAGGTGAACAGCCTCTGCCCAGTGTGAATGGTGTGTCAGCAACTGGTACCTGCTTTTAAAACTCCCCTGCTGGATTGAAGCTTTCCCTGTCCGTAAAAATGATGCAGTCACTACATCTAAAATCTTTTGGGAACCAGATGGGGCTTTCTGAAAAGGATAGAGAGCGATAATGTTTCTTATTTTACAGCAGAAGTAATACAGCAGCTCTGTCGTCTTGTGGGTGTGGAACCACATTTCCAAACCCCCTACCACCCAGAGCCCTGTGCAATGGCCGAGGTCTTAAATCACTCTGGAGAAATTACACTGAAAGAAGCTGTCATGAAGGGAGCTGATGATCAGGTCAAGGCCAATGACTAGGTTACTGCCTCACCTGGTATCTCAATGACCATTCACTCCACTCCTCTTCACTCCCCCGGTCACAGCGTACTTCAGCTCGGCCAATCCAGATTGTAAATCCCCCGCCCCCGGGGTCCCACTCCCCATTGCTACTCGACAGACTCAGGACCAGTTCCTCCAGAACCTCCACATCCTCCCTGCCACAGGCAGTGGAGAAGATGGTGCTGCCCATCTCAACACCTCCAGGGAGAAAAGCCCCACCCGTTAGGTTAACTGTTCAATTGGAGATGATGTGATATTAAAAGCATTGTTAAACAGGGGGGGCCTGGGTGGGTTACTTGGGAAGGTCCATATGATGTTCTACATTAATTGGGAGAAACAAGTCTTAGATTGAGTATTCAGTAGCAAGAGAAGGAAACACAATATCTGTGTTACCATGGAGATCAGTGTAAACAGTAAAAACTGAAAAGGTCAGATAGCCAGATGGAGAATAAACGCTGTGGAATAAACATGTGGATGGTCATCGTGCCAGGCTGTGTCCAGGCTGAAGTTCTGTTCCTGCCATATGATCCTCCCACAGATTGTCCTTTCTGAGCTCCAGCCATGTGATGTTAAACACTCAGGTGGGAAAGACAAAAATCTACAACAATGTATCTACAACAAAGCTGATTTATTTGATATATAAACAGAATATTAAACTTCAGTTCAATTATTAACATCAGCAGAAAGAAATGCCAACTTTCAGAATGAACAGGGTTCAGTCCTGGATGTGATTAACAACAGCAGAATCCAACCCCTGCAGTCAATTCTGAACTCGCTGGTGTCTCACCAAGTGGGATGAATGGACGAATCACTTCCCACACTCTGTGCCAGTGAACAGCCTCTCCCCAGTGTGCGTACGTTTGTGTGCCAGCAATTTACATCTGCTTTTAAAGCTCTTCTCGCAGTCAGAACATCTAAAAGGTCTCTGATCAGTGTCACCCAGTTGGTGTGCCTTGAGCAGGGATAATCGGGAGAATCTATTGCCACATATGGAGCAGGTGAACGGCTTCTCCCCAGCGTGAACTCGCTGGTGTATCAAAAAGTCGGATGAATGAATGAATCCCTTCCCACACTCGGAGCAGGTGAATGGCCTCTCCCCAGTGTGAATGTGTTGGTGTGTCAGCAACTGGGACCTGCTTTTAAAGCTCTTCTCACAGTCAGAACATTTAAAAGGTCTCTTGTCTGTGTGAACCAGTTGGTGTGAAGTGAGGTGGGATGACCGAGAGAATCCCTTCCCACACTCAGAGCAGGTGAATGGCCTCTCCCCAGTGTGAACTCTCTGGTGGGCCAGCAGGTGGGCTGACTGAGTGAATCCCTTCCCACAGGCGGAGCAGGTGAACGGCCTCTCTCCAGTGTGAACTCGCTGGTGTGTCCAAAGGTCTGATGAATTAATGAATCCCTTCCCACACATGGAGCAGGTGAACGGCCTCTCCTCAGTGTGAGTGAGTTGGTGTCTCAGAAGGTCGGATGACCGAGTGAATCCCTTCCCACACAAGGAGCAGGGGAATAGTCTCTCCCCAGTGTGAATGTGTCGATGAGTTTCCAGCCGCGATTGGTATTTGAATCCTTTCCCACAGTCCCCACATTTCCATGGTTTCTCCATGGTGCTGGTGTCCTTCTGTCTCTCCAACTTGGAAGATCAATTGAAGCATCCTCCACACACACAACACTTGTACATTTTCTCCTCGCTGTGAATGGTGTGATTCTTTTCAGGCCGTGTACTGGAACAATCTCACTCGGGTGTGTGCGTCTTGCTGCTTTTCCAGTCACACTGATGTTTGAAATCTCTTCACATGGACAAATGTTTCTCCTTCCATGTTCAGAGACCAATGATATTCAGGTCCTGATGAATCAAGTGACTCTGTCAGATCTTGATAATTGGTTTTAGTTTCCCATCTGTAAATCTTCCCCTCCTAACACCCTGTAAAAAAAAGTTTACATAGAATTACACAGAATATACAGAATAGAAACAGGCCATTTGGCCCAACTAGTCTCTGCTGGTCTTTATACTCCACATGCTTCTCATTCCATTCCATCTACCTCAGCTCAGTCTTTCACTTTATTTTTCTATTCCTTTTTCTCTCATGTACTCGTCTAGTTTACTTTTGAAATTATCTCAGCTTTTTGCCACAACTGCTCCTTGTGGTAGTGAGTTCACTTTCGAACCACTCTGAGTAAACACATTTCTCCTTATTTCCCTATTGGATTTATCATTAACTATCTTGTACTTCTGGCCCCTGGTTTTGGATTCACCCACAAGTGGAAACACCTATATCTACAACATCCCACATGGCAGGCTGGGCAGAAAAATAAAAAGTCAAGGAACCCCAGAGCAAGATGCAAGTTGGATCCAAAATAGGCTCAATGGCAGGAAGCGATGAATGACGGTCGATGGGTGTTTTTTTTATGATTGGAAGGCTGTTTCCAGTGGGGTTTCACAGGGCTCAGTACTGGGTCCTTTATTCGTGGTTTATACCATTGATTCAGACTTAAATGTAGGGATGTGAATAACAAATTTGCAGATGATACAAAAATAAGGCCGTGTGCTTGGTAGTGAGATAGAGAGCAGTGTCCCTTAATTCTCAATTCCCTCACAAGAGGAAACATATTCTCAGCATCTACCCTGTCAAAACCCCTCAGAATCTTGTATGTCTCAATAAGATCACCTCTCATTCTTCTCAGCTCCAATGGATACAGGCCCAACCTTTCCTCATGAGACAGCACCTTCATCCCAGGAATCAGCCCAGTGAACCTTCTCTGAACTGCTTCCAGTGCAAGTATATCCCTCCTTGAGTAAGGGGACAAAAACTGTACACAGTACTCTAGATGCAGTCCTACCAATTCCTTGTACAGTATTAGCAAGATTATCCTACTTTTATACTCCATCCTCCTTGCAATAAAGGCCAACATCCCATTTGCCTTCCTAATCACTTGCTATACCTGAATGTTAACTTTTTGTGATTCATATACAAGGACACCTAGATCCCTCTGTACTGCAGCCTCTCTCTATTTCAATAATATTTTGCTTTTCTATTCTTCCTGCCAAAGTGGACATCCTCACATTTTACTACATTATACTCCATCTGCCAATTTTTGCCTACTCTCTTAGCCTCTCTATATCCTTTTGCAGACTCTTTGCATTCTCCTCACAACTTGCTTTCCTACCTATCTTTGTATCATTAGAAAATTTAGCTACAATACAATTGGCCCCTTCAGCCAAGTCATTTGTATAGATCCTAAATAGTTGAGGCGCCAACACTGATCCCTGTGGCACTCCACTGGTTGCAGATTGCCAACTGGAAAATGGCCCATTTATCCCAACTCGATCTTTCCTGTTAGTTAGCCAATCCTCTATCCATGCTAATATATCACCCCCAACACCATGAACTCTTATCTTGTGCAGTAACCTTTAGTGTGACAATTCATTGAAGGCCTTTTGGAAATCCAAACACACTCCATCTACTGGTTCCCCTTTATCCACCCTGCTTATTACATCCTCAAAGAACTCAAGGCTCCTTGGTCATTTTGGAGGTGAGGATGAAGCAGACAGGGGAGAGGGAGGGCCCTTCAAAAGAAACTAACTTGAGTTAGAGATATTAACAAGATCCAACACACTGTGCATTCAACAAAAAGCTGATTTGACTTTTGTCCAGAATATTAATCACTGTAACTGGGCTGGACTTTATTATCAGAAACAGACCCCAATGGACAAATGGATTAACAGCAAAGTCCAATCAGAGTAGTTACTTGTGAGCTCGCTGGTGTCTCAGCAGGGTGGATAAGTGAGAAAACCCCTTCTTACATACGGAGCAGGTGAACGGCCTCTATCCAGTGTGAACTCGCTGGTGTGTTAGCAGGCGTAATGGCTGAGCGAATCCCTTTCCCCGGTCTGTGCAGGTGAATGGCCTCTCTCCAGTGTGAATTCGTTGGTGTACAGTGAGGTCAGATAATTGCCTGAACCCAGTCCAGCAGTGAGAGCACCTGAACAGTCTCTCATCATGGTGAACACATTGATGGCGCATTAGTTCCCTAGAACTTGTATAGCACTTCCCGCAGTCTGGTATTTAAAAGGTCTCTTGTCAGTGTGAAGTCGCTGGTGAGCCAACAGGTTGCATGACAGAGTGAATCCCTTCCCACGCTTCAGCCAGATGATCAGCTGAAGCCTCGTCCACACACAGAACACATGTATGGTTCCTCCCAACTGTGAATGGTGTTTTCAACTTCCGTGTTCAAAATCTAATGATATTCAGTTTATAATAAATTGGGTGACTGCATTAGATCCTCATGTGATGTTGAGTTTGAGTTTCGCAACTGCAAGTTCTCCCCTTCTAATATCCTGTAAAAATGATTTAAAACAGAAAAGGGGAGTAAGAGAGAACCCATTAAAACACAAAGGCAGATTGTGAAATTGGGCCGAATGAATCTGGTAATTTGTGGGCTGGCACTTGGGAAAAGTGACCATGAAAACTGCTTGATTGTTGTGAAACTCCAACTAGTTCAGGTTGGACAGGTTAGGAGAATGGGCAAAGAAGTGGCAGATGGAATACAACATGGGGAAGTGTGAGGTCATGCACTTTGGTAGGAAGAATAGAGGCATGGACTATTTTCTAAATGGGGAGAGAATTCAGAAATCTGGAGTGCAAAGGGACTTGGGAGTCCTAGCCCAGGATTCTCTTAAGGTTAACTTGCAGGTTGAGTCGGTAGTTAGGAAGGCAAATGCAATGTTGGCATTTATTTCGAGAGGACTAGAATATAAAAGCAAGGTTGTGCTGCTGAGGCTATATAAGGCTCTGGTCAGACCACATTTAGAATATTGTGAGCAATTTTGGGCCCCGTATCTCAGGAAGGATGTGCTGGCCCTGGAGAGGGTCCAGAGGAGGCTCATGAGAACGATCCCAGGAATGAAAGGCTTAACATATGAGGAACAGTTAAGGACTCTGGGTCTTTTCTCGATGGAGTTTAGAAGGATATGGGGGGATCTGATTGAAACTTACAGAATACTGAAAGACCTAGATAGAGTGGACGTGGGGAAGATGTTTCCATGAGTAGGAGAGACTAGGACCCGAGGACACAGCCTCAGAGTAAAGGGAAGACCTTTTAGAACAGAGATGAGGAGAAACTTTTTTAGCCAGAGAGTGGTGAATCTATGGAATTCATTGCCACAGAAGGCTGTGGAGGCCAGGTCATTGAGTGTATTTAAGACCGAGATAGATAGGTTCTTGATTGGTAAGGGGATCAAAGGTTATGGGGAGAAGGCGGGAGAATGGGGTTGAGAAACTTATCAGCCATGATTGAATGGTGGAGCAGACTCGATGGGCCGAATGGCCTAATTTCTGCTCCTATGTCTTATGGACTTATGGTTCACTAATGTCCTTCAGGGAAGGGAACCTACCATCGAGTTACCCTACACAAGACTCTATGGGAAGATTGAGAGAAAGGGAGAGAGGGAATGGTGAAGGAGAGGGATTTTGTATTTCTACAACTAAGCCAGAAGTTTCGCACAGTTACCACATTTATAGTTTCTCCCCAGTGTGACTGCGCTTGTGGCTCGACAAGCTAGATGATTGGCGGAATTCTCATCCACAGAAAGCACATATGTACAACTTCTCCCTGTTGTAAACGCTGCTTTTTCCTTCCATGTTCAAAATTATATGATATTCAGATTAGGATAATCTGCCAGTCAATCTGAACCTACACAAGGCCCTGGCCTCGATAGGGGTAGGGAGACAGCGAGAGGGGGAGATTTTATGTATCATCAACCTGATCAGAACTTTGACAAAACCTTCAACCTCCACCACCCAAAAGTAAATCCTCTCCTTCTAACCCCCTGTAAAAGGAGTTTCCAAAATCCATCCCTATCAGTCCAGGATAGAAATTCACAACATTCTCTCCTCCTGCTGACGGGGATGACTGCGCATGCGCCCCGCTGAACATTGGCCCCTATAAAGATGGCGGCCGTTAACGCGCACCTGTCATCAGGTTCAGCCCCGCATGGACTAAATGCGGGATTGGTAGATTCTTAATTTTGTTCCAGGCATCCACTGGGTGTTTATGAGGCCTTCCCGCCCATTCCGCCCCCTCCATTACCCACCTATAATCAGCCGTTGTTCACCGGTTGCGGAGTCAAGACGACCGCCTTACTGTCGCTCCAGCACGCAGAGTGCGCACGCACCATTCACAACCCACCACTGCGCCTGCGCCATGGTTTCCTCTAGTGAGGACAGGGCACATTCTGTATCGTCATGGATGCTGGGTAAGATCCGCACCATTAAAACACGACATTGTTGAATAAAAAATTATGATTTGTGATCGGACTACGATGGAGCCATGGGGCCAAGATATAAAGCTATTAAATTAATTGATACAGCAAACAAAGTGGCCCTCCATCATAATTCTGTCCTGGGTATAATTAACAACAGAACAAACCACTACAATTAAGTGTGAACTCACTGGAGTCTCAGCAGCTGGTGGGTGAGCAAGTAATTTTTCTTCCCCATTCACGGAACATTTAAACCATGTCTTGCCTGTAAGAGACAAGTGGATAAAATCCCTTGAACTTTTAAAGTTGTGGTGTGAACAGTTGGGCAAACTGAATAAATCCCATTGCACAAGTGTTGTATCTGAATGGTCTCTCTCCGGAGTGACTGTGCTGCTGTGTCAGTAAATGGAATAACTGAATGAATCCATTTCCACATTCAGCTAGTGAACAATCCATTCATGGGTGTGAATTGACCCATCAGTTTCCAGCTCAGACAAGGATCTCAAACCCTTCCGGTGATGAATTCCAGATTCTCAACATGCTCCCAGTAAAAAAATACTGTCGATGCTGTAAATCGGAAATAAAAACAGACAATTCTGAAATTTCAAGCAGACCTGATAACACCTGCAGAGGAGAAATGTAATTTACATTTCAGGTCTGCAACCTTTCAATGAAATGTTAATCATGTTTCCCAATCCACAAATGCCGCCAGACATGGTGAGGATTAGAAGCGTTTTCTGTTTTTATCTCCTGTTGAAGAAGTTTCTCCAGAATTGCACATTAGTTTATTGATGATGAACTTATATTTATTCTCATCCATCTGCAACTGGAAACATATTCCACTTGTCTGCCTTGTCAATCCCTTTTATAATCTTAAAAACTCGATCAGGTCATCTGTCACTCTCTTTACCAGGGAGAACATCTCTAGCTTGTTCAATCTTTCTTGATAGATATAACCTTGCAGTTTTGGCATTATTCCAGTGCATTCCAGTGCAGATGCAACAACCACCCTTTCACCTCCTCAGTTCCCACGTTCTAGGACCCCAAATACACTTTCCAAGTGATAAAGCAAATTACTTGCACTTCTTTCAATTTAGGATTGTGTATTCACTGCTTATGATGTGATCCCCTCCACACTAAGGTGACTAAATCAAGATTGGGCAACTGCTTTGTGGAACATAACCATTAAGTGTTCAAATATATTCCTGAGCATCTGGTCATTTGCTATTTTAATTCTCTACCCCACGCCTGGTCTGACCTCTCAGTCCTCAGCCTCCTGTACTGATCATAATCATCACTCCCATTTTTTCAGAAGGTAGGTGCTGGTAATGATTCTGCTATTACTATTTATGCCTATTCTGGACTTGTCTTTTATTTGTTCACTTGTCCCATTAGTTTATTGTCTCATCACATAATTTTATCTTGGATTATCCCCCCTTTATCATTTAATAACTCCTGCCTTCCATCAACAATGTTCATTCCTCCTCTTTACCTCTTATCCTTGACTCTGTACTTGTTTGTGAACTATTACATCTCTAAATTCTTCAACTTTCGATAAAGGTTCACTCACCTTAAGCATTGATGCTGTTGTCCTCTCCACAGAGGCCGTTTGACCCGCTGAGTGTTTCCAACAATATCTTTTGAGTTCAAATTTGCAGCCTCTGCAGTATTTTATTTTTGGGTCACTGTGGATCAGTTTTCTCTCACTTAACGTGACCTGTTTAAGAAGTTAAAGTAGGATCCATTAAAGAATGAGGCAACAGTTATTGTCACGCTGTTCAAAAACAAATTGAACAAAATGTTAATTGATCATTTTTTTATATAGGTTGATGGGATGTGGGGGTCACTGTCAAGACCAGCAGTTATGACCAAAGTTTAATTTCCATTGAACTTAGTGGCTTGATCAACTATTTTAGAAGGCAGTTAAAAGTCAACCACATCACCGTGGGCCGGGAGTCACAAGTAGGCCAGACCAGGTAAGGACAGCAGATTTCCTCCTCTAAAGGAAATTCGAGAACCAGGTGGGTTTTTATGACAATCGATGATAGCTTCATGGTCACCATTACTGAGACTAGTCTTCAATTTCAGACTTATTGATGAATTGAATTTAAATTTCACCCACTGCCATGGTGGGATTTGAACCTGTGTCCGCACTTCTGGATTATTAGTCCAGTGACCTGATCATCTGCTCTTAGCAATTGAAACACAAAGTTTCCACGTTGGCTCAAAGCAGGAATTTCACATGTAAAGCAAACATTCTGCCCACTGCACTATGGAAATTAGTGTCAAACATCCGCAACCAAGGGGAGCTGACCATACATCTCTCAGTCCAATTCACAAAAAGGAAATGTTGGGAATACTGAGCGGGTCAGACTGAGTCTGTGGAGAGAGAAACAGTTAATGGTTCAAGACACTGAACTTCCATCAGAACTGGAAAAAAAGACACACAATAGATTTTTTAAACAAATGCACAGTCAGAGAAAGGGGGAGGGGTAAATAACTGAAGAGAAGGTTTGTGATCAGTTGTAAGGCAGGAGAGATTAAATAACAAAAGGATGATGATGCAAGGCAAAAGTGAGAGTAATGGAACTAGTGAAGAAACTAAAGGTGGGACAGCCATTCTGTATCTGTCATCTATTTCTACTCTGGTTGGAAATGTGTTCCTTCTTTGTTGATCCATTTCACTTCTTTCATACACTGAAAACTCTCAATCTTTCTCCACCGTTACCTTTTACAAACATTTCATTGAACAAACACACACAGTCAGACAAGAAAACAATCACCATTTTGAAGCACTGAAACAATGAAAGCATAGAAATATTTTCATAACCATCTTGTTCATGCTTCATATCAATATTTTAGAGGTAATTTTTACTTTGGGAAAGATTAAAATTGTTAGGGTAAGGTTATTAAAATTCTGGACTTTAGAAATTGCCAGGACACTTCAAGAAATGGCAGTTCAAAGGCTGGTCCGTGTTTGTTCAATATGATCAGAATAGAAGAGAGAAAGAGAGAGAGAAAGAGAGAGAGATCTATAAAATGACAGGGGAGCTCGTTTAGCCAGAAATCTGGAGACAGAGTGTGTGTGAGCTGTATGGTCCTGTCTTTGTTAAAGAGGTGAATTATTTAAGCAGACTTCAGGGTTAAGAGGTTTGGTTAATTAATGTAAATATCTATTGGTACATGGGCTCTTTTTAAAAATGTCATCATACATTGTACATTAGGTCACACGTACAAACTTGTCCCTTGCACTTCCTGTGAAGTGGAGGGCAGTTTTCACTGGCAGTTTCAGTGGATTGAAGAACAGAGTGATGCACACAGTACGGTTCTGATGAACGGTCACAGACCTGAAATGTAAACTATGTTTCCTTCTCCACAATACGCAAGCAGATCTGCTGAAAATTCCAGCATTTTCTGCTTTATTTCTGATTTCCAACATCTGCACTATTTTGTTTTTCCTTAACTGGAGAGGGCTGAGTATGTGGAACTCATTGCAGGAAGGCAGAAAATGCTGGAAAAACTCAGCAGGTCCGGCAGCATCTGTGGGGAGAGAAACAGAGTCAACGTTTCGAGTCTGTATGACCCTTCTTCAGAGCTGAAGAAAAGTGGTAATGTAATTAAATTTACACTGTTAAAGGGGGTGGGGCAGGTGGAGCTGGATAGAAGGCCAGTGATAGGTGGGGACAAAGGAAGGATTGACAAAGATGTCATGAACTAAAGGACAAAGGGAGTTAGTGCTAAAAAAAAAAAGTTGCTGATAGTGGCATAAAGATAAGAAAGCAGAATGTGATAATAGCAGAACAAGGGTAGCATTGTGTGAAAGAACAACATGGAACAAGTAAAAGATGGCCCTGTAGGGGATGGGGTTTGGGGAGGGGGTAGAGTGTGGTGGGGTGGGAAAAAAGGATAGAAAATGGGGTAGAAGGGGGACATAAAAAAGGGGATAATGGATAAATGAATAAAAATGAAAACAAAAACGTGGGAAAAAAACTGAATGTAGAAAAAAGGGGATTAGAAAAAAGGGGTGAGAATGGAGGAGAGAGTTCACAGTCTGAAGTTGTTGAACTCAATGTTAAGTTCAGAAGGCTGTAAAGTGCCTAATCAGAAGATGAGGTGTTGTTCCTCCAGTTTGCGTTAGACTTCACGGGAACAGTGCAGCAGGCCAAGGATGGAGATGTGGGAATGAGAACAGGATGGGGTGTTGAAATGGCGAGTGACTGGAAGGTCTGGTTCATGCTTGAGGACAGACCAGGGGTGCTCTGCAAAGCAATCACCCAACCTGCGTTTGGTCTCCCTGGTGTAGAAGAGACCACATTGGGAACAGCGGATATAGTAGGCCAAATTGAAGGAGGTGCAAGTGAAGCAGTGTTTCACTTAAAAGGAGTGTTTGGGCCCTTGGACAGTGAGTAGGGAGGAGGTAAAGGGGCAGCTGTTGCGCCTTCTGCAATTGCATAGGAAGGTGCCATGGGAAGGGAATGAGGTGTTGGGGATGATGGAGGAGTGGACCAGGATGTTCTGGAGGGAACGGTCCCTATGGAATGCTGACGGGGGTGGGGGGAGGGCTCCATCTACCCCACTCCCTTTAACAGTATAAATTTCATCACATTTCCACTTCTTGTCAGTTCTGAAGAAGTGTCATATGGGCTCAAAAAGTTAACTCTGTTTCTTTCTCCACAGATGCTGCTAGATCTGCTGAGTTTTCCCAGCATTTTTTGTTTTTGTTTCAGATTTACAGCATCTGCAGTATTTTGCTTTTATCATTTCAGGAAGGGTTTGAGATTCCTATCTAAGAGTAAAGTGATGGGTAAGATCACAGCATGAAAATATCATCACCAGCTGAAGGTGGGAAGGGATTCAGTTGGTCATCCCGTTTACCGACACAGCAGCACAGTCACAGTGCAGAGAGACCTTTCACACATTTCCCGAATGAGAAAGGAATTATTTAGTTTTCTCACCTCACAATCCACCAACTTTGAAAGTTCAAATGATTTGATTCACAATCAGTGCATTCTGACTAGCAAGAGGCAGCTTAAGTGTTTTGTGTCTTGGGAAAACTCCACGCACTTACAGTCCAGTGAGTTTTCATCTAACTGTTAAAATATTAATTTCTATTAATTACACCCAGGATAGAAATATGGTGGAGGACCCGTGCACTTTGGTTGCCGTATCAATTGATTTAATATTATATTTTGGCCCTGTGACTCCACTCGATCACAAAACATAATTTTCTATTCAACAATATTATGCTTCAATGACCGGAGTCTTACCCAGCATTCGCGGCGGGGCAGAACGTGCCCTATCCTCGCTGCAGGAGCTTATTGCGCAGGCGCAATACCGGGTGTGACTCGAACATGCGCTTTGCGGGCGCTGAGTAGAGCATGCGCAGTCGAGGCCGCACCAGGAACTGGTCGAAGCTGATCACAAATATCGAGTCCAGGCGAGTAAATGAAGCCGGTGGATGGGGAGGATTAAAGACGGCAGAGTGGGTGGGGAGGTTTATAAATACCCACTGGCTGCCTCAACGTCGGAATAAGGAGCTAGATATCGCGAGGTGGCAGCGAACGGGGAGGTAGCTGCGGGCCGCGGTTCTCAGTCACAGGCCGCAGTTAACGGCCGCCATCTTTACAGGGGCAAAGCGCAACAGAGCGCATGCGCGGTCATCACTGTCCCTGTCAGCAGGAGGAGAGAATGTTGGGCATTTCTATCCTGGACTGACAGGGATGGATTTTGGAAACTCCTTTTACAGCGGATTAGAAAGGGAGGATTTACACACAGCAAACTCAAACTCCTCTGACATAGGTCTTTAAAATTCTGATTGGGTTGGACAGATAGATGTGGACAGAATGTTTACACTTCTTATTAGTAATAAATCCAAGAGGAAAACGGGAGATATTTCTGTCCTCAGACAGTTGTTAGAATGTGGAACTCGCTACTACAGGAAGTGGTTGAGACAAATCCCTTAGATGCTTTCGAAAGTAAACTAGATGAGAACAAGAGAAGAAAGGGATTAGAAAGATAAACTGAAAGGCTGAGATGAGGTCGGCAGAATGGGAGGAGACGCCTGTGAAGTAGAAACTCCAAGACAGACTAGATAGACCGATTAGCCTGTTTATGTAATGTATGTTATATGTAATTCTTTGTAACCTTATTTTACAGGAAAAAGAAGAGGAAGATTTGTAGTCAGGAAAAGTAAACCAAACGTTACACCAAAATCTGACAGTCTCTCATTTCATCTGGATCTGAAGATTTGTATGTCTGAAGGATTTAATTGACTGTCTCAGGTGGAAACCGGTGAGAGGCTGTTCACCTGCTCCTCCTGTGTGAAGGGATTGATACAGCTGGTTAACATGCTGACACGACAGCGAGTTCACAACAGTGAGAGGCTGTTCACCTGCTCCATGTGTGGGAAGAA
This sequence comes from Cetorhinus maximus, assembly GCF_964194155.1. Classification (NCBI taxonomy): domain Eukaryota; kingdom Metazoa; phylum Chordata; class Chondrichthyes; order Lamniformes; family Cetorhinidae; genus Cetorhinus; species Cetorhinus maximus. Next base: position 24,499,679 of record NC_135901.1, read on the forward strand.
ATTCATGTGTTCATCCAACCTACTGGCACACCAGCTCAATCACTTTGATGAGGAGCCTCTTCAATGCTCTGACCCTGCGAAAAGCCTTGAAACCTCTGAGGAATTGGTCCAACACCAGCGCGTTCACACTGAAGAGAGACCTTTCAGCTGCTCCCACTGCGGGAAGAGGTTCAGGCTGTCCTCCCGCCTCGCGGAGCACCAGCTCCTTCACACTCACGAGAGGCTGTTCAGCTGCGCTCACTGTGGGGAGTCGTTCAGCGAGTCAGTGCATCTCACCGAGCACCAGCAAGTTCACACCAAGGACAGGCTGTTCAGCTGCTCCCAGTGTGGGAAGAGATTCGCTCAGTCCTCCCATTACACTGAGCACCAGCTTGTTCACTCCAATAAGAGACATTTTAAATGCTCAGAGTGTGAGAAGACCTTTAAAAGACACAGTGAACTGCTGAGACACCAGCACACTCACACCAACGACAGGCCATTCACTTGCTCTGTGTGTGGGGAGAGCTTCACCCATTCAGTCCAACTTCTGAAGCACGAGGGTGTTCACAATGGGGAGAGACCCTTCATCTGCTCCGTGTGTGGGAATGGATTCACTCGGTCATCCAACCTCCTGGCACACCAACGGGTTCACACCGGGGAGAGGCCATTCACCTGCTCTGACTGTGGGAAGACATTTACTCGATCATTCCACCTTCTGACACACCAGCGAATTCACACAGTGGAGAGACCGTTCACCTGCTCTGAGTGTGGGCAGGGATTCACATGGTTATCCCACCTGGTGAGACACCAGCGAGGTCACACTGGGGAGAGGCCGTTCATCTATTCCACGTATGACAAGAGAGTTCCTGAATCAACCCAATTCACTGAACACCAACATGTTCACTCTAATAAGAGAACTTTTAATGTTCTGAATGTGAGAAGACCTTTACAAGAAGCAATGACCTGCTGAGACACCAGCGTATTCACACTGGGGAGAGGCCATTCCTCTGCTCCGAGTGTGGGAAAACATTTATGCATTCATCTGATCTGGTGAAACACCAGTGCACTCACTCTGGGGAGAGGCCATTCACCTGCTCTGAGTGTGGGAAGGGATTCACTCTGTTAGCCAACCTGCTGAGACACCGGCGAATTCACAGTGGGGTTAGGACGTTCCTCTGCTCTGAGTGTGGGAAGAGATTCACTCAGTCATCCCACCTGCTGAGACACCAGCGCATTCATACTGAGGAGAGACCTTTTAAATGCTCTGACTGCGGGAAGTGCTATAAAACGTCAGGAGAACTGATGTACCATCAACGCGTTCACACTGAGAAAAGACCGTTCAGGTGCCCTCACTGCAGGACTGGGTTCAGGAAATCATCTCAACTCACTTTACACCAGCGAATTCACACTGGGGAGAGGCCGTTCACCTGCTCTGATTGTGGGAAGGGATTTGCTCACTCAGGCACCCTCCTGACACACCAGCAAATTCACACTGGGGAGAGGCCGTTTACCTGCTCCGAGTGTGGGAAGGGATTTACTTGTTCACACCACCTACTGAGACACCAGCGAGTTCACAGGTCACTGGCAAAGTTGGATTTTCTTGATTTTGCTGCTGAGAATTACGTCCAGGACTGAACATTTTCTCCTTTCTACCTCTAGAGGATTTAAGTTCTCCTACCTTCAGTTACTCTCATGGAAAAGTCCCAGCTCCCCATACCTTCCAGATTGTCTTTCTTAGCCTTGGAATCCAGGGAAGGCATCTGTAAAACACTCAGGATCACTAAACACAAAACTCAACCTGTTAATCAGTTTCAGCTCCTGAACTTGGTGTGTGTCCCACAGCATCTCTCTCACCTTCGATGTGTGAATGGAGCATCACGTCTGCAAACCTGGCTAAAATTGAAATCCACTCAGTAAATGTATTTAATGAAACACTGTGGCTGATGAGACAGTGTTAAGGTGCCAGTGTGCGGCTGTATTGCTGGGTCAGATGTAGCTCAGTGAGTAACACTCTCACCTCTCAAGCAGAAGGTTGTGGGGTCAAGTTCCACTTCAGCCACTCAGCACTAAAACTGAGGTTGACTCTCCAGTGCAGTACTGAGGGGGTGCCTCACTGTCAGAGATGCTGTCTTTCAACTGAGAATATTACACCAAGGCCCGCATCTGGCTGCTCGGAAGGATGTAAAAGATCCACTGGCCTCTATTTTGAAGAAGAGTAGGGGAGTTATTCCTGATGTCCCAGCCAATATTCATCCCTCAGCCAATGTGACAAACACAGATGATCTGGTCATTATCATGTTGCTGTTTGTGGGAGCTTGCTATGTGCAAATTGATTGTGATGTGTTTCCTAAATTACAACAGTGACTGCACTTCAGAAGGATTTCCCTGATGTAAAGCACTTTGGGACACCCTGAGGTGGTGAAAGGTGCTACATAAATGCAAGTCTTTCTTTTCTCTGTGTTTTACCTGAAATGGAAAATGCCTGAACCTTTGTCCCAGTGGAACCTTTGCTGTTATGAAATGTGGGTGAATATTAATGAGCCTCACATCCTTGGTGATGTCTGCTGCAATTGTGTAGAAAGGGGATGTGTAAAGAGCTGGTCTTTGTATGGCGATGTGAACCAAGGAAACGGTATCTGTGTGTGATAGTGACACAGCCTTGTGCTCACACTCAGAGCAATGCACAGATATCCTTGTGGTTACGGTTTGAGCAGAGTCATCATGAATGTAGTGAACAAGTTAAATATAACTATCTCCAGTGTAGCGCAGCTTGTTAGATCAGAGGTGGGGAGAATGGGGCAAATGAAATTGAACACAGATAAATCTGAGGTAGCAGATTTTGGTCAGAAGTATAAGCAGGTCACTTATTAGTTGGAAGATCTGAGTCTGGGTGGGGTAGAGGAACAAAGAGATCTTCAAGTATAAATACAGCAATCAGAGCAAGACCATAAAAAGAGAAAACCAAGTACTAGGTTTTATTTCGCAAGGAATGGAATTGGAAAGTTGGGAGGTTCTGCTAAGGCTGTCTGGAACCTTGGTTAGACCACACTTGAGAATAAAGAGTGTAATCTGGTCACCATTTTATAAAAAAGGAGAGAGAGAAACTGGCAAGGGAGCAGAGAAGATTTACGAGGATGACTACTGAAATACATATGAATCAGAATCATAGTGCAGAAGATGCCCTACGGCCTATCGAGTCTGCACCAACACGTGAGAAACACCTGACCTACCTACCTACCTAATCCCATTTACCAGCACTTGGTCTATAGCCTTGAATGTCATGACGTACCAAGTGCTCATGCAGGTACTTTTTAAAGGATGTGAGGCAACCCGCCTCCACCAGCCTCCCAGGCAGTGCATTTCAGACCATCACCACCCTCTGGGTAAAAAAGTTTTGTCTCACATCCACCCTAAACCTCCTGCCCCTCACCTTGAACTTATGCCCCCTCGTGACTGACCCTTCAACTAAGTGGGATAGCTGCTTCCTATCCACCCTGTCCATGCCCCTCATAATCTTGTGCACCTCCATCAGGTCCCCCCCTCAGTCTTCTCTGCTCCAACGAAAACAACCTAAGTCTGTCCAACCTCTCTTCATAACTTAAATGTTTCATCCCAGGCAACATCCTGGTGAATCTCCTCTGCACCCTCTCCAGAGCAATCACATCCTTCCTATAATGTGGCCACCAGAACTGCACACAGTACTCCAGCTGTGGCCTCCTTGTTAAATTACTCCTTCCAAAGTGTATCACCTCACACTTTTCAGGGTTAAATTCCATCTGCCACTTATCTGCCCATCCTGTCTATATCTTCCTGTAGCCCAAGACACTCAACCTCACTGTTAATCACCCGGCCAAGCTTTGTGTCATCCGCAAACTTACTAATCCTACCCCCCATGTAGTCATCTATGTCGTTTATATAAATGATGAATAATAGGGGACCCAGCACAGATCCCTGTGATACGCCACTGGACACTGGCTTCCAGTCACGAAAGCAACCTTCTGTCATCATCCTCTGTCTCCTACAACTAAGCCCATTTTGAATCCACCTTATCAAATTACCCTGTATCCCATGTGCATTTGCCTTCTTTATAAGTCTCCCATGTGGGACCTTGTCAAAGGATTTACTGAAATCTATATAAACTACATAAACTGCACTACCCTCATCTACACACCTGGTCATCACCTCAAAACTTTCAATCAAATTTGTTAGGCATGACTTCCCTCTGACAAAGCCATGCTGACTGTCTCTGATCAAACCTTGTCTGATCAGGACCTGAATTACTATTTGAAGCTTAATTAGTGTGAGTCATCTCAGCTCACCTTATCTCTATTTAAGAAAGGGACTATTAGAAGCACACGAGCAGGGGAGAGACCTCATCCTGAGTGAGACACAGCTAGAGTGAGTGTGGGTCTTGGCAATTTGCTGCACAGTAGGAATTGAACTGGCAAGTCTTTCTCTTTAATTTCTCTGAGTCCAGTAGTCTAGTTAAAAGGTTGCTAAGGCAGCTGACTCACCTGACTGTGTGACAGTTAACTATCAATCACCTGAAGCCTGATTAGGCCTGAATAGGTGTTGATTACTATTTGAAGCTATATTCAAGACATTACTGCAGTCGATCCTCTCTGATTATCACCAGACTTGACCATGATTCTATTTATATTGTACATGACTCTGTTATTTGTGCCCTTTGATGCTGTCTCAGTTGTTACAAACTAGACCATGTTTCTGTTTATGTTTCATTAGACCGTCTCAGTTATTTGACCATGTCTCTAATTATATCCACCTGTATTACATGAGGCCCTGTACTAGTAACATTACTAACAATTCGAAAGTACTTAATTAGGTGTAAAGTTTTTTGACACATTTGGTGATCATGAAATGAGCTATATAAATGCAAATATTTCTTAATATTATTTTGAACTGTACTAGACCCTGTCCCGGTTTATAGTACACTAGACCCTGTCCCTGTTTATACTCTTTCAAGTTATCAACAGTCACAGATTGCAACTCTTTGAGTACAATCACAGTTCTTGGTTTTCCAGGAGTGGGACATGAACCCACAGATTCAAAGGCGAGGGTGCTATGAACTGAGCCACAGCTGACACCTCTAAAGATACAGGGATACTCTTTCCAGTTATCAACAGTCATAGATTGCAACTCTTTTGAGTACAATCACAGTTCTTGGTTTCCGGGAGTGGGACATGAACCCACAACCCTCTGATTCAAAGGCGAGGGTGCTATGAACTGAGCCACAGCACTCGGCTCTGTTTTTTTTTAACTTACCTTGGCCATGGCTCAGTTATTGCCACATAAGACCAGGCCACTATTTGGACTACACTAGGCCCTGTCAAAGCAGCTACTGCAGTCAACTGCGCCACTGTAATTTGGGCCCTCTGTCTGTTACATTACAGTGGGCTATATCACAATATATCTTCGTTATTATGGCACTAGAGTCAGACCATGTCTTGCTTAATATTCCATTAGGCACCATCCTTTTCATTATTGCACTAGGTCCGGTCTTGGATTATTTTACTCCTCCTGCTGCATTAGTAATCACTGCACTAGACCCTGCCACAGTTGAGATTAATCTGGGCCCTGTCTCAGTCATCCCTACACTAAACCCTGTTTCAGTTTATATTAATCTAGGCCCTGTATCAATAATCAATTGCAGGGTTATGGAGAAAAGGCGGGAGAGTGTGATTAGCTAAGTGATTCTCGCAGATAAGACAGGCCAGTTGTCCTTCTCTGGTGGAACCATTGTTTGATTCTTATGCTAATGGCGGCCGCGGTTCCCACAATCCATCTCGCTCCAGAAACAGCTCTATTCAACTCGCACCTTTCCCCAGGCGCTGAGAGTGCGCATGCTCCCCAGGGCCAGCCGCGGGGCATTCTGGGCGGTTCCTTTGTTGTGAGTCGGACTCGGTGGAAACGGGAGAAGAAACCGGGAAGCGGCGGCGAGGATGGGGGAGGCGCTGCAGCATCGCTTTAATGGGCAGCCCCGACCCCCAGTCCCCCAGCCCGGGGAGATCACCGCACGGCCGCCGGGCCCGGCCGCTCTCATTCGGCCTCTGAGAGCCGCACTCGCTGTTCTTGAGGCTGCGCTCGCCCCCCGCTCAGTTTCTCCATTGAATCCTGTTTCTCTCCTTGTTTTTCCCAACTCAGATTCACCGCCTCATTTTCTTTTCTTCCTCTGAGCCCCTGAACTCCATCTGACAGGGTCATGTTGGAGAGCGGGCATTGACTGTCCTGGGAAACAACAGCAAGAGGAGCTCAGAGGCCGGAGAAGCAAAGGGAGCAGCAAGTTCAGTCACCAATCGGGGGGGATTGAGGACTGGACCCTGAGTCAGTCAGTCAGGGGAGTCAGAGTGAACCCCTGGGGAATCATTCATCTCTGAAAAATTAGATGAGTATCTCTTTTATCAACAATACAATTTAACATTTATCAATTTATTTTTTTTGTATTCTTTGTTATCTCAAACCCAGGACATCGCTGCAGGAATTCCTCAGGACAGTATCCTGGGCCCAACCATCTTCAGCTGCTTTATCAATAACCTTTTTTCCATCATAAGTCAGACTTGGGAATATATTGCGGTTCCTTCATTGTCGCTGGGTCGAAATCCTGGAACTCCCTTCCTAACAGCGCCGACACCACATGGACTACAGCAGTTCAAGGAAGTGAACAGGAAGATTTGCTGACAGGAAACTCAAACCAAATATCACGTCAAAATCTGACAGATTCACTCAATACATCGTGTGCTGGATATCACTGAACCTTTAATGTAGAAGGAGAAATGTTTTAACCAATTGCACACCCTGAAAAAACATCTAATCATTCACAGCGGGGATAAACTGTGTACGAGGTTTGATCTGACCATCCAACATGGACAGCCACAAGGACACCGGCACCATGGAGAAACCGTGGAAATGTGGGGATTGTGGGAAGGGATTTGGTTCCCCATCAAAACTGGAAATTCATCAACGCAGCCACACTGGGGAGAGGCCATTCACCTGCTCCGTGTGTGGGAAGGGATTCACTAATTCATCCAACCTGATGAGACACCAGCACATTCACACTGAGCAGAGTTCAGTCATCTGCTCCGTGTGTGGGAAGGCAATCGGTCATTCATCAAACTTTCAGAGGCACCAGCAAACTCACAGTGGAGAGAGGCCATTCACCTGCTCCGTGTGTGGGAAGGGATTCACTCAGTCATCCTACCTGCTGACACACCAGCGCATTCACACGAGGAAGAGTCCGTTCATCTGTTCCTTGTGTGGAGAGGAATTTAATCGATTATCCAGACTTCTGAATCACCAGAGAATTCATACTGGGGAAAGTCCATACACCTGCTTTATCTGTGGCAAGGGATTTAATCGACCATCCAAACTACTGACGCACCAGCGAATTCACACTGGGGAGAGGCCATTCACCTGCTCCATGTGTGGGAAGGGATACACCAATTCATCTGACCTGTTGACACATCAGCGAGTTCACACTGGCGAGAGGCCATTCACATGTTCCATGTGTGGAAGGGGATTCATTCGGTCATCCCACCTTCTGACACATCAACTTGTTCATACTGATCAGAGACCTTTTAAATGTTCTGAGTGTGAGAAGACATTTAAAAGTAAAAAGGATCTGCTGACACACCAGCGAGTTCACACTGGGGAGAGGCCATTCACCTGCTCCGTATGTGGGAAGGGATTCACTCAGTCATCCACTCTGCTGACACATCAGCGAGTTCACAAGTGACTATGGGGATTGAAATCTGTGGTTACTGTTGCTGTTAATCTGTTCAGGATTGAATTATTTCATTCTGACAGCTGGAGTTTGTTTCTGCTGAAATATAATTGTGCAAAGATGGGTGGCAGCTCAGAAGACTGGATAGAATTTAAAAAAAGAAAAGAATGATTGAAAGATTAATAAAGAGAGAAAAAGTCGAGTATGAGAGAAAGCGAGGTAGAAATATAAAGACAGATAGTAAAAGTAAATATTGATATTTAAAAATGAAAAGAGTTAACAAAGTGGGGGTTGCTCCTATAGAAAGTGAATCTGGGGAGTTAATAATGGAAAATAAGGAGATGGCAGATGAATTGAACAGATATTTTGCATTGTCTTCACTATGGAGGATACAAGTAACATGCCAGGAATGGCTATAAATCAGGAATTGGAAGGGAGGGAGGAACTCAAGAAAATTACAATCACCAGGGAAGTGGTACTGAGCAAATTGTTGGAGCTGCGGGCTGACAAGTCCCCCTGTCCTGATGGATTTCATCCTCGGGTCTTAAAAGAAGTGGCTAGTGAGATAGTTGATGCATTGGATTTAATTTTCCAAAATTCGCTAGATTTGGGGAAGGATAGGAAAATCAGATAGGAAAATAGGAAATGTAACTCTTTTATTCAAAAAGGGAGGGAAACAGAGAGCAGGAAACTATAGGCCAGTTAGCTTAACATCTGTCATAGGGAAAATGTTAGAAGCGTTATTACAGGGCACTTAGATCACTTCAAGTTTAATCAGGCAGAGTCAACAAGGTTTTGTGAGAGGGAAATCATGCTTAACCAATTTATTGGGGCTCTTTGAAGAAGTAATAGGTGCTGTGGATAAAGGAGAACAAATGAAATCTCATGGTGTAGGGGGTAACATATTGACATGAATAGAAGATTAGCTAGCTAACAGGAAGCAGAGAGTAGACATAAATGAGTCTTTTTCTGTTTAGCAGGATGTGATGAGTGGTGTGCCACAAGGATCAGTGCTGGAACCTCAACTCTTTATAATTTATATAAATGATTTGAATGAAGGAACCAGTGGTGTGATTGCTAAATTTGCTGATGACACATAGGTAGGAAAGTAAATTGTGAAGAGGACATAAGGAGGCTACAAAAGGATACAAATAGGTTAGGTGAGTGGGCAAAAATCTGGCAAATGGAGTATAATGTGGGAAAATGTGACATTGTCCATGTTGGCAGGACGAATAAAAAAGAAGCATATTATTTAAATGGTGAGAGATTGCAGAGCTCTGAGATGCAGAGGGATCTGGGTGTCCTAGTGCATGAATCACAAAAGGTTAGTGTGCAGGTACAGCAAGTAATTAGTAAAGCTGAAAGAATGTTATCTTTCATTGCAAGGGAAATTGAATACAAGAGTAGGGAGGTTATGCTTCAGTTATACAGGGCACTGGTGAGCCCACATCTGGAGTACTATGTGTAGTATTGGTCTCCTTATTTAAGGAAAGATGTAAATGCATTGGAAACAGTTCAGAGAAGGTTTAGTTGATCAATACCAGGAATGGGCAGGTTGTCTTATGAGGAAAGGTTGGACAGACTAGGCTTGTATCTGCTGGAGTTTAGAAGGGTAGGAGGCAACTTTATTGAAACACATTGAGGGGTCTTGTCAAGGTGGATGTGGAAAGGATGTTTTCTCTTGAGAGAATCTTGAACTAGGGGCCACTGATTAAGGGGTGGCCCATTTAAGTCAGAGATGAGGAATTATTTTTTCTCTCATAGTGAGACTTTGGAATTCTCTTCCTCAAAAGGCAGTTGAGACAGAATCTTTGAATATATTTAAGGCAGAGGTAGATGGATTCTTGATAAGCAAGGGGGTGAAAGGTTATCAGGGTCGGCAGGAATGTGTAGTTGAGATTACAATCAGATCAGCCATGATCTTATTGAATAGCGGACCAAGCCCGAGGGGCCGAGTGGCCTACTCCTGCTCCTAATTCGTATGTTCGTATATAAGTTGATAAACCATATCAATGGGCTGTTGTTTAATATTCTGGATAAATGTCACATAGCATGTCAAACTTTGTTTTTCACACATTGTTGTACAATTTTGTCTTTCCCACCTGAGTGTTTAACATCACCTGGCTGGAGCTCAGAAAAGACAATCTGGGGGCGGATCATATGGCAGGAATGGAACTTCAGCCTGGACGCAGTCCTTCAGGGTCATACTGAGAGGGACAAATGACACTTTGGTCTTTCTCATATTTCTTCACTGACAGCAAAACCCACATGTGGATTAATGCTGAGGTTTGAGAAATGTGTCACAGCCACTTCTATGCAGTACATGCAGCCTAAAGATGACCAAGGTCAGGCTGTGTGGAGTCCAAGGCCACATAGCAAAATGGATGGAAAAGTACAAACTCCCTGTAAATTTAACCCTCCGATTTCTGTTTTGTAACCATCATGTTTCAAAGCTGCTAGGCAGAGAGCAGAAGGCTCCTTTACAACTGTGGTTGTACAACCTGAGTCAGGCAGTCTGGAAACGTGCTGTTAAATCAGAGATTGGTGTAAAACTGTGCTCTGTTCCTGACTGAAACTGAAATGGCAGGAATAAATCTCCAGTTTAAAAATGACTGTGGTGATTATTCTGTGAAGTTTTTAAGATTTATTGGTGACAGTCCTGAGTCCACTACTTTAAGCCAATGTCAACAACAACTTGTATTGACATAGCACCTTTAACATAGTAAAACGTAGCTAAAAATAAAGTGTAAAGTTTGTCTTAAAATAACACAAGGAGGAATTCACAGGATCCTTTTAACTCCTGGGACAATTATACAACAGACATTTGATCTCCAGATGAAGAAGGACCTACACCATGTTTCCAAGAATTCCCTGCTATATTGGTGTGTGTGTGTTAGATCCCAGGATTTTGTTGCAGTCTTCCTCCAGTATTAACTGTACTTCCCAATTTGGGAATCAATTAATTCATAAATAAATCAGTTCATCACTTCCTCATGTCATTGTACACTCTGCTACTGAATTAAAGATTTAATGAACTGTACAACAAAGTTTTGTTAATTGGGAATTCTTATCTGTGATTTACTGTAATTCTGCTCCCAAATTTTAAAATTGGGTTTCTGATTTCTGAGTCCAAATCGTTTGTATAAATTTGAATAACAGTGGTTCCAGCATTGCTCCCTGTGGAACATCAATTCCCACCTTTTACCAGTCTGAGTCGCTACTCTTAACCTCTTCTCTGTTTTCTGTTTTGTAACCCGCTTGTTATCCATAACAGTGTGTACAAGGTGACCAAGATCAGGCTGTGTGGAGTGAAGGGCCAGGCAGCAGATGGATGGAAAGATGGCTACAAAACCGAAATCAAAAGGTTAGATTTACAGGGAGTTTGGAGCCATCTTTTCATCCATTCTGCTCTGTAGCCTGACCTTCACCGAGATCATCAATATAAGGGGAATTATCCATAATACCAATAGGAAAGTAGGGGCTGCAATTATGCAAAGATGTTCTGTATTGTCTAAAATCTCCTACCAGGGCTGATCACCAGAGTGGCCATAGACCACCTAATGTCTATTGGTGGCTTAACTTTTTGTCATTGTGTCTATTCAAGATGTTGTCCATTATAGATTAAGGTTTAGAGAAAGTGCTGGAATTAGATAGTCAAAACTGCTTTGAGTCCCTGGAGGGCGATGTTTACTTGAATTTCTATAACTTTTTGGACCTTACAGACACTGATACTTTATCACCAGTCTTAGTCAGTAGTCGGGTCGGCGGTGTGAGGCATAACCTGGTCCACCTGATCGATAGGAAGTGTATCCGTGTGGGTTTGTGTGTGTGTGTTGTGTCAAACCAAGTGGAAGGTCCCATGTCCTTTGTAACAACATGAAGAATCTTTTTTTTTCAAGATCCCTTCCTTTCCCCTCACTATTATCCTCAGTTCAGAAAACCCTTGTGTACATCATCCTCCAGCATGCTACTGTCTCCACTAAATACTTCCATCGGTCTTACTAACAGATAGGAATGGGATCACTGATATCACAGGAATAATTTCTGAAATGCTGTCATTCTGATTTTAAAGCTTCCTGGAGTAAGACATTGATCCAGACCTTCCCACCTAACACCAATCTTTATCCCCATCTGAGTTCCAGATTTTAATGCGATTGTCCCATATGTTTAGCATCTGTCCATCTGTGAGAAATGATGGGATTGCAGCCTCAGAACTTTGGTGAGATCAGATGAGACGATCTGCTGCACTTCATCTGATGGCTGAACAAGCAGATTCTGTAAAGGCAAAAGTGCCTCGTATGAAGGTTTTCCTTACTTGTGTTGCGGGATGATCTCTGCTGACACCTTGTTTGTCTGTGTTGGAGTTTCTGAAATGACATGTTGCTGTGGTGGTGAACTGGCCACAGCTGGTGTTTCCAATTGCATCAATCACCAATTAGCTTCCCACTTGTCATGATTAATGTCGAGGGCTTTCATGTCTCACCTTTGAAGCTTTGAATGTGATTGTGCAATATAGAAAACATGTTTAACCTCTTTAAACCTGGTCAGCATATCCCCTCCAAACACGTTACAACAAATTGTCTTTGAGATCAGCTTTTCCTTTACATTCTGTGTTGTTCTGAATGATGACAATATTAACCTTCTCCCTGAACTGACCTGACCCTTCTGCCAGTTCATTTATTGGAACCAAGGACTCCCCTTGTTCTAATGGTGACATTCCCTGTCTGTCCAGTTATTCCTTTAAGTTTGTACCTTGTTTCACCACGTTCCCACATTTCAGTAACAAATGTTGAAATATTTGCTCCACACCCACAGGGTTTCATCTGTTTAAAGCCACAAGCACAAAGTTCCAAAACAGAAACAGAAATACCTGGAAAAACTCAACAGGTCTGGCAGCATCGGCAGAGAAGAGCACAGTTGACGTTTCGAGTCCTCATGACCCTGTTCTGTTGAAGGGTCATGAGGGCTTGAAACGTCAACTTTGTTCTTCTCCGCCGATGCTGCCAGACCTGCTGAGTTTTTCCAGGTATTTCTGTTTTTGTTTTGGATTTCCAGCATCCGCAGTTTTTTGTTTTTATCTCAACAGAAAGGTCCAGTTTTCTCCAGGAGTTTGAGGCAAACCAGCTTTCAAAATGATGCAGAGTTTCAGCCAATGAGGGAGATCCTGATTCAGCCCCGCCCCTCATTCACTCCAATTGGCTGGAGGGCCAGCCTCTCCCCTTTGGTCCTGCAGTCCTGCCCCCTCTTCCTATTGGTCCAGAGCTGCCGTCAATCACCCGGGCAGTACGTCTGGAGCATGCGCAGTGTGGTTGCTGGAGCTGGACATCAGTGCGCAGGTGCAATCCCGCCTCGATTTTGGAGCATGCGCAATGTGAGTTGTGAAGGAAAGCTGCTTGTTTGTCAGGTCTACAGCCGGTAAGATTAAGGGCGGAATTGAGGGAGAGATGCAGCCGGCGGGTGGATAGGCAGGCTTCGTAAACACCTTGAGCCGTTCTGAAGCCAGAATAACAAGCTACCGGTTCCTCGCTGGTACCTGTGGGCGGCAGTTGCCCCGATCCGCGTTCCTCGGTGAGAGACCCGGATTAATGGCCGCCATCTTGTGCTGCAGGGCGCATGCGCGGAGATCCCTGTCCCTGTCAACAGGAGGAGAGAATATTGTGCATTTCTATCCTGGACTGACAGGGATGGATTTTGGAAACTATCTTTACAGTGGGTTAGAAGAGGAGGATTTATACACAGCAAACTAAAATCAAGAGAAATGTTTGTCCCTTCTCAGTTTCCATCCTGGAAATATAGTGATGGTTATTGTAAACTTACAGGACACTGGAAGTGGAGGATTGACAGACGGGAATCTCAAACCAAACATCTGACAGAGTCATTCGATTAATCAGAATCTGAATATCACCAAAGTTTGAATGTAGAAGTGAAACAGCTTGTCTGTAGGCAAAGATTTCAGGTAAGCATGAGAATAATGAACTCCAGTGGGGTAAGAATGGATCTGACCCAGTTAAGTTGGAAACAAAGGTGAAACTGGAACTGAAAAATCGGCTGCTTTGAAAAAAGAGATAGTTTGGACACACGAGGCAAAAGATAGGGGAAAGAAATCCAGAGCTCTCACAATGACAAAAACAACAAAGATTAAGATGAAGAAGAAGATGATGATGTCAGGTGTAAAGTAGAACCAAGCTGAATAAAAAAAGGTTCAGAGCAGAATTGGAAAAGCAATTAAGAGAAGCAAAGAGAGAGTATGAAAAGAGATTGATGGCTAACATAGAAAGAAATTAAAATGTCTTCTATAGACATACAAAGGATGATGAAGGGATGGGTGGGGCTGATTTGGAACCACGAAGGGGATTCACACATGGAGGCAGGCGGCATGGCTGATGTATTAAATTAATACTTTGCACCTGTATTTACTAAAGAAAAAGCCATTGCACAGGTCATGGTAAAAGAGGAGGTAGTTGAGACCCCTAAAGGGTTTAAAATTGATGAGATATTGGATAGGCTGTCTGTACTTAAAATCAACAATGTACCAGGATGGTTTGCATCCACGGATATTGAGGGAAGTGAGAGTGGGAATTGCAGAGGCACTGGCCAGAACTTTTCAATCTTCCTTATACTCGGGTGATGTCAGAGGACTGGAGAATTTCAAAGGTTTCACCCTTGTTCAGAAAGGGTCTAAAGATAAGCTCAGCAACTACAGGTCTATCAGTTTAACTTCTGTGGTGTGGAAGCTTCTAGAAACGATAATTCAGGACAAAATTAATAACGGCAAATCATGTTTATCTAAAATAAAAATAGAAGGTTCTGTAAAAACTCTGCAAGTCAGGCAGCATCTGTAGAGAGAGAAACGGAGAGTTAATGTTTCGAGTCCGATATGACTCTTTCTCAGAACCGGCTTATCTAACTTGCTTGAGTTTTTTGATGAGGCATCAGAGAGGGGTGATGAGGGTAATTCTGTTTATGTGGTGCAGATGGACTTCCAAAAGGCATTTGATAAAGTGCTGCACAACAGACTTGTGAGAAAAGTTATAGCTCATGTGATCAAAGGGACAGTAACAACATGGATATGGAATTGGCTGAGCTCCTGGAAACAAAGAGTAGTGGTGCAGTGGTTAATGGTTGTTTTTCGGACTGGACGAAGATTTATAGTGGAGTTCCCAAGGGATCAGCATTAGGAGCTCTGCTACTCCTGAAAAAATATTAATGATCTACACCTTGGTATCCAGGGCTCAGTTTCAAAATTCACAACATTACAAAACTTGGAAACATTGTGAACTGTGAGGACGATAGTGTGGAACTTCAAAAGGACGTAGACAGGTTGGTAGACAGGATGGACAAATGGCAGATGAAATGTAATGCAGAGAAATGTGATGTGATTCATTTTGGTCAGAAGAACGCTGGGAGACAATAGAAAAGAAAGAATACAAGTCTAAAGTGGGTATAGGAGCAGAGGGACCTGGATGTATATGTGTATATGTTGAAGGTGGCAGGGCAAGTTGAGAAAGCAGTTCATAAAGCACACAGTATCCTGGGGTTTATTAATGGGGACATTGAGTGCAAGAGCAAAGTTGTTATGCTAAACTTGGATACAAGACTGGTTTGGCCTCGACTGGGGTATTGTGTCTATTTCTGGGCACTACACTTTGGGAAGGATGTGAAGGCATTAGAGAGAGTGCAGAAAAGATTCATGAGAATGAAGTCCCTCATCCCTGGAACCAGTTACAAATATAAATTTGAGAAGTCCGGACTGTTCCCCTTGGAGAAGAGAAGGTTGAGAGGAGATTTGATAAGAGGTGTTCAAAGTCATGAGGGGCCTGGACAGAGTGAACAGGGAAAAGCTGCTGTCATTGGTGGGAGGATGGAGATTCAGAGGACACAGATTGAAGGGAATTGGGGAAAGAAGCAATGATCATATGAGAAAAACTTTATCTCACAGCCAGTGTTGGACTCTGGAATGCACTGCCTGAGAGTGCGGCGGAGGCAGATTCCATTGAGGCATTCGAGAGGAAATGATGGTATTGTTTGAAAAGGAAGAGTGTGTGGGGCTACAGAGAGAAGACAGGGGAGTGGCACCAGATGGATACCTCCTTTAGGGAGCCAGAATAGACGCAAGGGGCTGAATGGCCTCCTTCTGTGCTGTAACGATTCGATGATCCTGAAGCAGTGTGACTGGAAAAGCACCGAGACACACAAACCCTGGTTAGAGCACACCTGGAGAACTGTGTTCAGTTCTGGGCAGCAAACCTTAGGAAGGATAAAATGGCCTTGGAGGGAGTGTAGCACAGATTTACCTGAATAATATCCGAACCCGAAGGGTTAAATTACAAGGCAAGATTGCATACAAGAGTCACCGAGACATTATGACATAGAGGAGGCCGTTCGGCCCACTGAGTCCATGCCAGCTCTCCAGAGCAATCTAGTCAGTCCCATTTCCTTGCTCTATCACTGTATTCTCGCAGATTTATTTCCCTCAAGTGTTTATCCAATTTCCTTTTGAGATCATTCACTATGTCCATTGCCACTCCCCGTCATAGGCAGCAAGTTCCAGCTCATTATCACTCGTTCTCAGAGGGCCAATAGGCTGTGGAATTCTCTTCTGAGACCAGGGGGGCTGGGTCATTGAATATATTCAAGGCTGAGTTATATAGATTCTCGATTGACAAAGGAGTCGCAGGTTATAGGGGATAAATAGGAAAATAGAGTTGAGGCCACAATCAGATCAGCCGTGATCTTATCAAATGGTGGAGCAGGTTTGAGGGGCCGAATGGCCTACTGTTGCTCCTAATTCCAATGTTCATATGTATGGAAACTCAGTACAGTCATGCCAGGGAGAGGGTGTTCAGCAGTTGAAATCAGTGAGGACTCTGATTTCTGGGAAGGAAGGAAACTCTGGGAGTTGGGCGTGGAGGATTCAGAAGCACTCACTGGAGACTCCAAACCTCCAATAAGAGCCTGCAGGTCCTGCGTTTGCAGCGC
Organism: Cetorhinus maximus; assembly: GCF_964194155.1. Taxonomy (NCBI): domain Eukaryota; kingdom Metazoa; phylum Chordata; class Chondrichthyes; order Lamniformes; family Cetorhinidae; genus Cetorhinus; species Cetorhinus maximus. The sequence continues at coordinate 24,516,375 of NC_135901.1, forward strand.
TGGGGCTTCTTCCCAGGAGCAGGCCCAGATTAACAGCTGTCATCTTGGTTCATCTGGGAGCAGACGCATGTATGGCCACCTTGATGATGCAACAGAGAGTGGACGGGGCTTGAGGGTGTCTGTGACCAGGAGGGAAAATGATTAATTCATTGATTTTATTGTCAGTCTGCAGACAGGAGCTGGAGAACTGAAGCCAGGCAGAGGAGTGGGAGGGAGAAAACTGGGAGTGGAGGAAAGAAATGGTGGAGATGGTGAGATGGGTTTGGATTTCAGCCCAGGGAGGAGGGAGAGTGTGTAGGATGGGAATTTACAGCTTTGGGGGAACAAGAGAGAAAACAATATTCCATTAAAACTAGAATTGTCGGATCTGAATTTCTATCCTGGACTGACAGTGATGACTTTTATAAACTCGTTTTCCAGGGTATTAGAAGGGAAGGATTTGCAGATGTGAAACTCAAACTAAACATCTTCTAACAGAGTCACTCGATTCACCAGAACCTGAATACCCTCAGATTTTGAATGTGGAAGGAGAAATGTTTGTCTGTTCCATCTGTGGGGAAAGATATTGAACTTCAGTGTCACTCGAAAAACACCGAGACACACACTCACACCTGAGTGAGAGTGTCTCAGTGAACTGACTGTGGAAAGAGCTTTAACCAGTTAAACAGCCTGAAAATGCATCACATCATTCACAGTGAGGAGAAACTGTACACATGTTCTGTATCTGGACAAGGCTTAAACTGACCATTCAACCTGGAGAGACACAAGGACACCCACACTATGGAGAAACCGTGGAAATGTGAGGACTGTGGGAAAGGATTCAGTTACCCATCCCTCCTGGAAAACCATCGACGCAGTCACACAGGGGAAAGGCCATTCACCTGCTCTGTGTGTGGGGAGGGATTTACTCAGTCATCTGGCCTTTGGTCACACCAGCGAATTCACACTGAGGAGAAGCTATTCAGCTGCACTTCCTGTGGAAAGAGGTTCAGGCACTCTTCAGCACTCACTGTACACCAACGCACTCACACTGGGGAGAGGCCATTCACCTGCTCCGAGTGTGGGAAGGGATTTACTCAGTCATTCCATCTTCTGACACACCAGCGAGTTCACACTGGAGAGAGGCTGTTCACTTGCTCTGTCTGTGGGAAAGGATTCACTGGGTCATCCCACCTGCTGTCACACCAGCGAATTCACATTGAAGAGAAGCCATTCAGTTGCACTTCCTGTGGAAAGAGTTTCAGACAGGCATCATCCCTCATTTTACACCAGCGAGTTCACACTGGGGAGAGACCGTTCACCTGCTCCATGTGTGGGAAGGGATTCACAGTTTTACCCAACCTGCTGAGACACCAGCAAATTCACACTGGGGAGAAGCCATTTATCTGCACTTCCTGTGGGAAGCGTTTCAGGCAGTCATCCAACCTCAATGCTCACCAACGCACTCACACTGCAGAGAAACCGTTCACATGCTCCGTATGTGGGAAAGGATTCAGTCGGTCATCCAACCTCACCGCACACCAGCGAGTTCACACTGGGGAGAGGCCGTTCACTTGCTCGCTGTGTGGGAAGGGATTTGCAAAGTCTTTCAACCTGCTGACCCACCAACGCACTCACACTGAGAAGAGGTTATTCAACTCTCGGTGTGTGGGAAGGGATTCACTCAGTCACAATGCCTCCTGAGACATCAGCAAGTTCATAAGTGACTGCAGGGGTTGGATCCTGCTGTTCTTGCTGCTTGTAAGCTTGTTTAGTATTGATAGTCTGGCAATATTTTGTTTCTGCTGATGTTAACAACCCTATAACTGGCTGGAGTTTAATATTCTGGAGATGTCACTGATTTTCAGGACTGCAGTGTCCCTTTTTAAAAGCACCATCTGTGATCCTTCCCCTTAATTTCAAAAACTTTCAGTAGGAACCCCTTGACAATAAAATTATGAACTTTTACTACAATCTTAAATTGATATTTGGTGAAAAATCTACAATTCAGTGTCTGAAAGATTTAACTGCAGGGATCTAAATTTTTTTGTTTCAATGCCAATGGGAAGAGGATAACCAGGGAAAGAGTAGGGCCCATTAGGGACCAATAGGCCTTGACATTTTGGCCAACATTCAAGGCTATGGGCCAAGTGCTGGTAAATGGGATTAGGTAGGTAGGTCAGATGTTTCTCATTATTGGTGCAGACTCGATGGGCCGAAGGGCCTCTTCTGCACTGTGTGATTCTGTGATTCTGAGAAGATTTCAGGTGTGACTGGAAAAATGCTGAGACACACAGACCCTGGTTAGAGCACACCTGAAGAACAGTGTTCAGATCTGGGCAACAAACATCAGGAAGGATAGAATGGCCTTGGAGGGAGTGTAGCACATATTTACCTGAGTGATCTGAGCTCCAAGGGTTAAATTACAGAATGAGATTACACAAAAGAGTCACAGAGTCATTATGGCACAGAGGAGGCCATTAGGCTCATTGAGTCCATGCCAGATATGTAGAGCAATCCAGTCGGTCCCATTCCCCTGCTCTATCCCCGTATCCTTGCAAGTTTATTTCCCTCATTCTTCTGTCCAATTTCCTTTTGAAATCGCTCACCATGTCCATTTTCACCCCCCTCATAGGCAGTAACCTCCAGGTCATTACCACTCACTGTAAAAATATTCTTCCTCACATCTCCTGCACCTTTTACCCAAAATCTTAAACCTCTGTCCTTGAGTCCTTGTACGATCAGCTGATGGGAATAGCTTTTCTTTGTCCACTATAGACAGGTTTAGACCTGTCACAATCTCGTACACCTCTACCAATCTCCCCTCAACCTCGTTTGCAGGAACCATTCTGGTAAATCTCCTCTGCACCTTCTCAATGACCTTCACATCCTCCTTAAAGTGAGGTGACCAAAAATGAATGCAATTCTCAAATTGTGGCCGAACCAGAGCTTTATGAAGAATTCAACATAACTTCCTTGTTTTTGTTCTCAATATCACTATTTATGAAGCTCAAGATCCAATCGGCTTTGCTAACCACTCTCTTAATACATTCTGTCACCTTCAGAGATCAAAGCCATGAAGCCTCAGGTCCCTGCACACTCTTTAGAGCTGTGCCATGAATAATATTTTCCCTCTCCCTATTCCTCCTGATAAAAGTCTTCACCTCACTGTGAGGGTTGTAATCCCTGGAATTTATAAGATTAAGAGCTGATTTGATCAAAGTTTTTGGGATATTAATTGGAACTGACAGGATAGATAGAGAGGAACTATTTCCACTGGTTGGGGAATCTAGGACGAGTGGGTGGAGGCTAAACATAGAATCAGGTTCTAGCACCTTTTCAGGGAGAGAGTTCCCAATCAGAACAACTCTCTGTTGGTGCACTTCCCTGTTTTTGTACTCAGTACCTCTATTTATGAAGCCTAAGACCCCATATGCTTCACTGATACCCCCTCAATCTGTCCTGCCACACGAAATTGGTTCCAGAAATGGTTTAATCATCACTTGTACTCACAAAGCCTACATAATGATACAAGATTTAAAATAGTTCCTGTAATATGTGCCCTGAATACCACACACCCATCCCTAAGGTTATGTCATCCCATCTACAAAGACCTTGATGTTTGGATGATAAGGGAATTATCCAGGGATTTCAGAAGTCAGAACGCAGGGAGAGAGATGGGTGGACTATGACCACCTGGTAACCATGACCCCGATGTTAAGGCAGTTTTGAGAAAACACCGCGATCGTCCCTGTGATAGTGACACCAGTAAAAAGGGTGGAGGGAAGAGAGGGATCAGTGACTGGGCTGGAATAGGGGCCACGGCTGGCACGGCCACTGGGAAGCTCTTAGACATGGAGAATATGTGGGAATAGGACGAGGCTGTGAGGCAGCAATGGACTGGAATCTTCAGTAAAATAAATAAAAGGCAGAGAGATGAAATCCTGGAACAACAAGAAGGAGTGAAATCCAGAAAAGAGATGGTGGACACACTGATCGAGAGAAAGGGAACGGTCAGTGAGATCATTCAGCAGAATAAGATTGAGGTGAAAAGTCAGAACATGTCTAAAGCTGTTCCCTGTGTGATGTGAGGAGGGTTTTTATTGGATCAGGTACAAGGCCAGGAGGACATTGAAAAACAATAGAGAGTCCAATAATAGAGAACCCAAAGGGTCTGGAGCGGGGAGGGTTAATAAACCCAGGGAATCACAGGGCCAGTAGGACATTGAAAAACAATAGAGAGCTCAAAGGGTCTGGAGGGGGAGGGTTAATAAACTCAGGGAATCACAGGCTGCACAAACTTCAAGTGTGAGCCCAGACCCATTTTAAAACAGTGAACAAATAAATCCCTGATTTTACTGAGATTCTTTTCCGTGTCCCAGCTCCTGTAAATACTGACGGGAAAGGGACCGGAATCTCCGGAGGCTCCACTCCGCTGGCTGCTCATGTGGAAGTGATCTCCGACCAGATTAATGTGCTTCTGCTGTGAGTATTTAATAAAGTGTTCGAACCTCTCATTGTGCTTCCTGTCCAATATCCCCCTCATCCACGGATCTTCTGTTTTACCTATGGGGGAAAAAAAATGTCCGTTCACAGATTGGTCTCGATGGCGGCTGGTTTACCCAGAATCCCCATGGGTCAGAAAGTCCCCTGTCAATGAGAACGGGAACCCATAGCGCCGGAATGAGGGCCGGGCTGTGCTCTGAGGGAGGGGCACAGCTGGGCGATGTTACTGAGGTGGAAATGGGTGGTTTTAGTGATCTGTAGTCAGAAGCTCAGTTTGGGCTGAAATATGACAACAAGATTGCAAATATTCTGGTTCAGCCTCAGAGAGCTGGTTAGGGAGTGGAGACAATGGCTTTCATCTTCCCAACATTTAAATGGAGGGAATTTCTGCTCAACCAGTACTGGATGTCAGACAAGTCAGGAAGGTGTGTGAGTTGGAGGTGATGGTGTTCATTGACACCTGTTACCTTCATCCTTCTAGGTGGAGGATGTTCAGGGTTTGGGAGATTCTGCCAAAGTTCTGGTCGAGCTGAAGATGAACACATCTTCACCCCCTGCATCTCCCACTCTCTCTCCTCCCATGGAGGCCAGAATCTTGTATAGGCCCAGACTGGGTGGCAGGTTCCCTTCCCTGAAGGACATTAGTGAACCAGTTGGGTTTTTATGACAATCCAGCAGTTTTCATGGTCGCTTTTTCCTAGTGCCGGCCCCATAAATTACTAGATTCATTCAGCTCAGTTTCACAACCTGTTTTTGTGGGTTCTCTCTCACTCCCTTTTTTCTGTTTTAAATCAGTTTCACAGGGGATTAGAAGGGGAGGATTTGCAGTCAGGAAGCAGAAACAAAACATCACAGCAGATTCTGACCAGTCACCCAATTTATCATAACCTGAATATCATTTGATTTTGAACATGGAAAGAGAAAGCACTGTTCACATCGCAGAGAAACCGTACACGTGCTCTCTGTGTGGACGAGGCTTCAACCGATCATCTGACCTGTCAAGACACAAGCGCAGCCACACCAGGGAGAAACTGGGGAAATGTGGGGACTGTGGGAAGGGATTCAGATTCCCGTCTGAGTTGGAAATGCATCGGCGCAGTCACACTGGGGAGAGGCCGTTCACCTGCTCCACGTGTGGGAAGGGATTTACTCTTTCATCCAACCTGCTGACACACCAACGAATTCACACGGGAGAGAGGCCGTTCACCTGCGCCCAGTGTGGGAAGAGATTCACTCATTCACCCCACCTGCTGAGACACCAGCGAATTCACAAGTAACGACAGTGTTGGGATTTTGCTGTTCATCACATCTAGGACTGAATCATGTTCATTGGGGTCTGTTTCTGCTGATGTTAATAAACTACAGCCCACTTACAGGGTCTAATCTGGCGAAAAGTCAAATAAATTAGTTTTGTGTTAAAGACACAGTGTGTTGAATCTTTTTAATATCACTAACACACATTAGTTCCTTTTGAAGGGCTCTCCGTCTCCTCCATCCTCACCTCCAACAAGTGTGAGGAGCTCATAGAGCTTTGTCACTAAGATTGAGACAATCTGATCAGCTGCCTCTGCTGCTTCCCTCCCTTCCACTCGCCCTCCCTAAAGTTCCCCATTACCTGAGCCCTGAACTCACATCTTCCTGTCGTTTCCCTCCCATCTCCCCTCATGCCCTCTCAGAGCTCATCTTGTCCATGAAACCCACCTCCTGCACCCTACTCCCACTAAACTGCTGATCACTCAACTTTCCAATGTCCACTGACTATGTTAATAGTTTTCTTTCTCAGATACTGTCCCTCTCTCTTTCAGATTTCCCATCCTTATACCCTTCTCAAAAAACAAATGCTTGACCCCACTGTCTTTCCAAACTATTGCCCCATCTCCAGCCTCCCTTTCCTCTCCAAAGTCCTTGAACATGTTGTCACCTCCCAAATCTGTGCCCATTTTTCCCAGAACTCCATGTTTGAATCCCTCCAATCAGGTTTTTTCCCCTGCCACAGTGCTGAAACAACTCTTATCAAAGTCACAAATGACACTATGTGACTGTGACAAAGATAAACTCTCCCTTCTCGTCCTCGACCTGTCTGCAGCCTTTGACAATGTTGACCACATCATTCTGCACCTTCGCCTCTCCCCGTCATCCAGCTGGGTGGGGCTGCTCTCTCCTGGTTCCATTCTTCTCTATCTAATCATAGTCAGGGAATCACTTGCAATGTCTTCCCTTTCCAATCCCAGAGTTACCTCTGGTGTCCCCAAAGGATCCAGCCTTGGTCTCCTCTTATTTCTCATTAACCTGCAGCACACAATGACATAATCAGAAAACACTGTCAGTTCTCACATTTACACTGACAGTTCCCAGCTCTGCCTCACCATCACCTCTCTCGGCTTCTCCACTCTTGGTAAATTATCAGACTGTTTGATATCTGGTGGTGGATGTGCAGAAATTTCTTCAAATTAAACATTTGGAAGACTGAATTCATTGTCTGAATGACTGGTAGAAGCAGATTTAGTAGTAACTTTCAAAAGTGATTTAAATTTCAACTTAATATGTAAAAATTTGGAGGGCGATCGGTAAAGGGCAGGGGAGTGCGACAGATTGGTAACATTTTCAGAGACAGGACAGGCACAATGGGCTGAATGGCCGCCATCCGTGCTCTGAGATTCTATCATATGTTTATTATGAATCGTTCCATTATTATAGATGACAGAATGTCATCAAACCACAGCAGAGAAGGAGGCCATTTGGCCTATCGAATCTGTGCTGACAAATTCGGCAAGCGATCCAGTTAGTCCCACTCCCCCATTCTTTACCCCATCCCAGCATCATTTCTCCTTCAAGAATTTATCCGATTCCCTTTTGAAGGTCACTCTTGAACCTGTATCCATCTGAGAGTGAATTCCAAATTCTTACCACTTGTTACTGAAAAGATTTCCTCATGATGCTAGCATAAAAGCAAAATACTGCAGATGTTGGGTGTCTGAAATAAAACAGGAAATGCTGGGAAAACTCAGCAGGTCTGACAGCGCCTGTGGAGAGAGAGAAACAGGGTTAACATTTTGAATCTGTGTATCACTCTCCTTCATTGCACAATACCAAATATAGAATAGCCTGTTCCCTAGTCGGTTCCTCGACATTCGAATCTAAAAAAAATCTTGTACACTCCAGAAATTCATCCACCACAGTAATATTGTGAATTTGGTTTGCCCAACCCATATGCAGCTTAAAGTCACCCCTGAATACCATAGCACCCTTGTTACATGCATCTCTAATTTCCTGTTTAATACTGTCCACCACCTGATCACTACTGTTTGGAAGCCTACAGACAACACCCAATAATGTTTTCTTCCCATTGTTGCTTCTTAGCTCCACCCAGACTGATTCTACATCTAGATTTTCTAAGCCAATTTCCTCTCTCATTATCACACTGAATTTGTCCTTAACTAACAATGCCACACCACCTCCTTTTCCATTTTTCCTGCCTGTCCTTAATATCGAGTATGCTTGGACATTCAGTTCCCAGCCTTGGTCAGCCTGCAGCCATGTCTCTTTAATCACAATCATATTGTATCTGTTTACATCTACTGGCACTGTTAATCCATCTACCTTATTGCGAATGTTCTGTGCATTAGACTTTTTAACATTTTTACACATTTTTTTTGTACTGTGGCTATTTACTGTTAGCCCTTGTTTCCTCTGCCTTCCACTTTTGCTTTCTACTTTTCTGTCTCTCATTCCAATCTTTGTTTCCCTCTCTTGTGTCTCCCCACTCAGTTTCCCATCTCCCTGTCAGTCTAGTTTAAACCCTCCCCCACAGTACTAGCAAACACCCTAGCAAGGATATTAGTTGCAGTCCTACTGGGGTGCAACCCATCCACCTTGTACAGGTCCCATCTTCCCCAGAATCAGTCCCAATGTCTCAGCAATCTAAATCCCTCCCTCCTGCACCATCTCTCCAGCCATGAATTAATCTGGTATATTCTCCTATTCCTGATCTTTCCAGCACGTAGCACTTGGAGTATTCCTGATTCCAGTGGAATCCTGGGGGTCTTGCTTTTTAATTTATTTCCCAGCTCCCTATATACTGCTTTCAGGACCTCATCCCTCTTTTTCCCTACATCATCGGTACCTATATGGACAATGACCTCTTGCTGTTCACCCATCCCTCCAGAATGTCCTGCAGCCACTCAGTGACATCCTTGATGCTGGCACCAGGGAGACAACATACCATCCTGGTATCACGTCTGCGGCCGCAGAAACGTCTGTCTGTTCCCCTTATGATTGAATCCCGTGTCAATATTTATCTTGCGCTCTCCCCACCTTGTGCAGCTGAGCCACTCGTGATGCCACAGGCATTTTTTAATTCATTCATGGGATGTGGGCATCGCTGGCTGGGTCAGCATTTATTGCCCATCCCTAATTGCCCTTTTCAGAGGGCATTTAAGAGTCAACCACATTGCTGTGGGTCTGGAGTCACATGTAGGCCAGACCAGGTAAGGATGACAGATTTTCTTCCCTAAAGGGACATTAGTGAACCAAATGGGTTTTCACAACAATCGACAATGGTTTCATGGTCTTTAGACTTTTTAAATTCTAGATTGTTTATCAAATTCAAATTCCGTTGCGGGATTCAAACCCAGGTCCCCAGAGCATTACACTGGATGTCTGGATTATTCGTCCAGCAACAATACCACTACGCCATTGCATCCCCTTTGCTTGGACCCAGGGACCCCTGCACTACCCGCCTAATGCTTTTACTCTGTCTGGCAGGCACCCAATCACTTTCTGCCTGTGTACTCTTTACCTGCAGTATGACCACCTTACTGTATGTGCTATCTACGAAGATCTCTTCTTTGCTTTTGCTCCACAGTGACTCCAGCCACAGCTCCAGCTCTGAAACGTGGATTTTGAGTAGCTGCAACTGGAGACATTTCCTGCATACTTGGTCACCTGGAGACTGGAAGTGTCCCTGACTTCCCACATTGCACAGGAGGAGCATTCCACTTGGCCGAGCTGCCCTGCCATGACTTAACTGTATAAGCCAGTTAACTAATGGACTAGCTGCAGCTGCAAGCAGAGCCTGTATAATCTTGGTTTTAAAGCTGGACTAAAACTCACTTTCTCCCCACCCAAAGAATAACTTTTAGCAAGACTTAGTAGGACAAGGGCAGCAGACAGAGGGGAACACCATCACCTGGAGGTTCCCCTCCAAGCCACTCACCATCCTAACTTGGAAATATGTTGCCATTCCTTCACTGTTGCTGGATAAAAATCCTGGAATTCTTTGGGTGTACCTACATCATGTGGACGACAGTGGTTCAAGAAGGCAGTTCACCGTCACCTTCTCAAGGGCAACTAGGGATGGGCAATAAATGCTGGCCTAGCCAATGATTCCCACATCCCATAAATGAATAAAAAATTTAAAGAATGGTTAGACTTTAGATAGAAATTAATCCTTAAAAGTCCCTCTCTTACCAAACGCCAACTTAAGCACTCCAATGCAACCCAAAGCAACACTCCAGTGAAGATAAAAGCATAACTATCGATAGCTTGCTTTTATGCTGCCTGAATCTAGCTTCTGAAAACCTGTTTAAGCCAGTTAACTAATTAACTAGCTGCAGCTGCAAGCAGAGCCTGTATAACCCCTGTTTTAAAGCTGGACTAAAACAACTTCTCCCAACCCAAAGAACAACTTTTAGTTAGTTGCTAAATTAAAGAAAGATTATACTTTAGATAGAATTAACCCTTAAAAGTCCCTCTCTCATCAAACTCTAGCTGAAGCACTCTGATGCAGCCCAAAGCAGCCGTCCTGTGCAGACCAGTGAGGGTGATAATGGAACATTTTTATATACAAGTGCAGTGATACCTGATCACCTATTGAGTGAGTGAGTCTATAACAGTGTTATTCAAATAATCACAGCTACTGCAGGTGATTCTCTGGCTACAATTTGATAAGAAAGGAATCAGGAGCGTGATGTCCCATCTAGCTGGGCACCAGTGGAGGGGCATTGGGGGAGGATGGTTTGGTTCATGGTGTCAATGACTGCAGAGAGGCCGAGAAGGACAAGGAGGGAGAGTTCATCTTGGTGACATGGAATGTAAGTTGTGATTCTAAGAGCTCCTTCAACACTGTGACAGGGGCAACAATCATATTGGGGGGATTCAAAAATGGAATTCCTGGAAAGATGGGCATGGATTTGGGAAGTGACAAGGACTTTGGATGCAAAAGGGAGGTTGGAGATGGGGTGGGAGTTTGTAAAAATGTTGTGGTCAAGGGTTGGTTTTATTGAGGAGAGGGTGATGATCGCAGATTTGAAGGACAGAGGGACAGGACCTGAAGAGAGAGAACCATTAACAATGTCAGTGAAAATGGGGAAGTTGGAAGATCAGCAGATTAGTGAGAATAGGGTCAATGGAGCAGGAGGTGGTTCTCATGGACAAGATGAGCTCTGAGAGGGCATGAGGAGAGATGGCAGATAAACATAAGAAATATGTGAGTTCAGGGCTAGGAGAAGGAGCAGCTTGAGAGGCAGTTCAGCCCGGTGTGTTAGTGGAAGCCAGGAAAGCAGCAGAGGCAGTTGATAGGATTGTCTTAATCATAGTTATAAAGAAACTCCATGAGCTCCTCACACTTGTTTTTTTTCTAATTCAATCATTGGACGTGAACATTGCAGTCGAGGCCAGCATTTATTGCTCATCCCTAATTTCCCTTGAGAAGGTGAGGGTGAGCTGCCTTTTTAAGGCAGCCCTGTGGTGTGGATACACCCACAGTGCTGTTAGGAAGGGAGTTCCAGGATTTTGACCCAGCGACAGTGAAGGAACGACGATATATTTCCAAGTCAGGATGGTAAGTGGCTTGGAGGGGAACTTCCAGGTGACGATGTTCCCATCTATCTGCTTGCCTTGTCTTTCTACATGGTAGTGGTCGTGGGTTCAGAAGGTGCTGTCAAAGGAGCCCGGTGAGTTGGAATTTGAGAACGGAGGAGACAGGAAAGGGAGAGCACTTCAAAGGGGTTAACTTGTGTTATAGATATTAAAAATACTCGGCACACTGTGTGTTTAACACAAAGCTGATTTATTTTAATTATAACCAGAGTATTAACACCTACAACTAGGCTGGAGTTTATTAACATCAGCAGAAAAAGAGCCCAATTTAGTCCTGGATGTGATTAGCAGCAAAATCCAATCACTATACTTACTTGTGAACTCGCTGGTGTGTCAGCAGGGTGGATGACTGAGTGAATCCCTTCCCACACTCAGAGCAGGTGAATGGTCTCTCCCCAGTGTGAACTCGCTGGTGCTCAGTGAGGTGAGATGATCTCCTGAACCCAGTCCCACAGTGAGAGCACCTGAACGGTCTCTCGTCAGTGTGAACATGTTGATGGGACATCAGGACCCCAGAACTTTTATAGCACTTCCCGCAGTCTGGGCATTTAAAAGGTCTCTCCCCAGTGTGACCTCGCTGGTGTATCAGCAACCTGGAGTACCGAGTGAATCCCTTCCCACACACGTGGCAAGAGAATGGCCACTCCCCAGTGTGAACTTGCTGATGTGTCAGCAGGTCGGATGTCCGAGTGAATCCCTTCCCGCACTTGGAGCAGATGAACGGCCTCTTCCCAGTGTGAACTTGCTGATGTATCAGCAAGGTGGATAACTGTGTGAATCCCTTCCCACAATCGGAGCAGGTAAATGGTGTCTCCCCAGTGTGAATGCGCCGATGTGTCACCAGGTGGGATGACCGAGTGAATCCCTTCCCACACTCGGGGCAGGTGAATGGTCTCTCTCCAGTGTGAAGTCGCTGGTGTACAGTGAGTTGAGATGACCACCTGAACCCAGTCCCGCAATGAGAGCACCTGAACGGTCTCACATCAGTGTGAACATTTTGATGGGACATCAAGTCCCCAGAACTTCTGAAGCGCTTCCCACAGTCTGGACATTTAAAACATGTCTCGTCAGTATGAATGCGCCGGTGTGTCAGCAGGTTGGATGACTGAGTGAATCCCTTCCCACACTCGGAGCAGGTGAACGGCCTCTCCCCAGTATGAACTCGTTGGTGTCTTGTCAGGTGACATGATCGAGTGAAACCTATCCCACAGTCAGAGCAGGTGAATGGCCTCTCCCCAGTGTGAGTGCGCTTGTGACTTTCCAGCTGAACTGGATAATTATATCCCTTCCCACAGTCTCCACATTTCCACAGTTTCTCCCTGTTGTGACTGCATTTGTGTTTTGATAGGTTAGATGATCGGCTGAAGCCTCGTCCACACACAGAACACGTGTACGGTTTCTCTCCACTGTGAACGGTGCTTTTTCCTTCCATGTTCAAATTCTGATGATATTCTGGTTATGATAAATTGGGTGACTCTGTCAGATCCCAATGTGATGTTTGGTTTCAGCTTCCTAACTGCAAATCCTTCCCTTCCAATATCCTGTGAAATTGATATAAAACAGGAAAAGAGAGTGAGACAAAACCCAGAAGTCACAAAGGTAGGTTGTGAAATTGAGCTGAATGAATCCGGTAATTTGTGGGGCTGGCACCAGGAAAAATTGACCATGAAAACTGCTGGATTGTTGTAAAAACCCAACTGGTTCACTGATGTCCTTCAAGGTGGGAATCTGGTCTGGGCCTAAACAAGACTCTGGTTCTATGGGTGGAGAGAGGGTGTGTTTGAGAGAAAGAGAGGTGGGAGAGGCAGGTGGTGAAGGAGAAAAATTTGATATCTATAATTTCACAAGAACATTGACAGAATCACCCAAACCATCAGATTCCACCACCTAGACAGACCAGGGTATGTGAACACCAGCACCTCCAAGTTCCCACCCAAGTCACGCACCATCCTGACTTGTCTGACGTCAAGTACGGGATGCACAGAAATTTCCTCTGAAGCTGAACCAGATTGTTCACAACCATGGTGTCACATTTGACTCCCAGATGAGCTTCCAACCACATATCCACATCATCACCAAGGCCGCCTATTTCTACCTCAGTAATATGGCCTGACTCCACCTTAGTCTCAGTTTATCTCCTGCAGAAACCATTATCCATTCCTTTGTTACTGCAAGGCTAAACTATCCTAACACACTCCCAGTCGGCCTTCAACATTAAACCATCCTCCTCCACCCCCGTAATCTTGAGGTCATTCAAAGCTCTGTTGCTTGTGTGTTTAGTCGCACTGTCTTGTTCACCCACTGCCACTGTGCTTGCTGACCTACAAAGGCTCCCAGTTAAGAAGCACCAACTTTTAAAATTCTCAAACAAAAACAAAAATAGCTGGAAAAACTCAGCAGGTCTGACAGCATCTGCAGAGAGGAATACAGTTAACGTTTCGAGTCCGTATGACTCTTCATCAGACCTAAGGAGAAATAGAAATGACGTGAAATATAAGCTGGTTGAGGGGGGTGGGACAGGTAGAGCTGGATAGAGGGCCAGTGATAGGTGGAGGCAAAGAAGAGATTGCCAAAGATGTCATAGACAAAAGGACAAAGAATAAAGTTCTCATCCTTGTTTTCCTCCATGGTTGTGATCATTCCTGTCTCCACAATCTCCACAACCAGCCACACAATCTCTAAGATCTCTGCACTCATCTAATTCCAGCCTCTTGAGAATTCCCGATTTTAATCACCATCAGTGACTGTTCCTTCCATTGCCGAGGCCACAAGCTCTGGAATTTCCTTCTTAAACCTCTCTGCCTTATACTGTTTAGGGCACAATATAAATACAAATGATTGTCACTGACTTGGTCATATATCGTTGTTCTGCCTCATCAATAAGACATTGTAACTCAAAGTGTGAAGCAGCTTGATGGACAATTGTTCACACTTTGTCATTGGAAAAATTTCAATAACACTGCCCCCTACAAAGATGGAGACTGCGCACGCGCCCTGCTGCAAATTGCCCCCAATAAAGATGGCGGCCGTTAATCCGGGTATGGGACTGCGAGAAAGCGGCGGCCCTGCTCTGTGCAAAAGAGCGTCACGGTCCCGGGTATTGGTTGGTTGTTTTTCGAGGTTTACGGTTTACATAACATTTACGAAGCCTATTCAACCACCGGCCGGATTCCGCCATCGCTTCACCCCGCCATCCCACCCTCCCTGCCTTTACCGAATGCGAATCCGAGAAAGAAGCTTTTCCCCATCGCCATTAATCACACTGCGCATGCTTCACTCAGCCCAGTCCTGCCCCTTATTCACTCCGATTGGTTGGAAGACCAGCCGCTTCGACGCGCCGATAGCCCCGCCCTCTAATGACATCACAGACATGAACACAGAACATCTGGGTCTGTGCAAACCAGTGATCACCACATATTATGAAGGATGTGAGGGTCCTTGAGAGAGTGCAGAGGAGATTTACCAGAATGGTTCCAGGGATGAGGGATTTTAGTTGCAAGTTTAGGTTGGAGAAACTGGGCTTCTTCTCTTTGCAGCAAAGGAAATTGAGGAGAGATTTGATGGAAAGTTATAAGTTTATGATAGGTTTAGATAAGGCGGATAAAGAAAATCTGTTCTCATCATCTGAATGTAAACAGATTACGGGACACGGATTTAAGATTTTCAACAAGATCTACATGGGGAATATGAGGAAGAAATTTCACACAATGAGTGGTAATGACATGGAACTCAACGCTTACAGTCAAAGGCCGATAATATCCAAGATCCTGATGAATTGACTGATTATGTCAGATTTTCATGCGGTGCTTGGCTTGAATTTCCTGTTTTCAAATCTCTTTCTAACTCGCTGTAAAAGAAGTTTCCGAAATCCATCCCTGTCAGTCCAGGATAGAAATCCACAACATTCTCTCCTCCTGCTGACAGGGACAGGGTTGAACGTGCACGTGCCCTGCTGCACATTGCCCCTGGTTGTCGTCAGCATTCTATCGATTTGAGGATTACGTCTACTCAGGGTCGTGAGTTTCTGCCGGGTGGCTTCATGTGACTGAACAGACTCGCAGACCTTTGGTCACAAGGGGCAGGACGTCCCTTGTGCTTGTGGGATCAGGAGAACAGAAGTTGCTTCCTTTCCTTCTCTGCACATCATTGAGATATTGTAACTCAAAGTATGAAGCAGCCTGATGGAACAAGTTGTCCCCATTGTTTCATTAAAATCATCTTAGCTATAAAGATAAGCATCCACAGATGCTGTTAGACCTGCTGCGTTTTTCCAGCAGTTTCTGCTTTTGTTGCTTTTATCTGTAAAGATGTCGGCCGCGCATGCGTCCTGCTGCATCTGGCCAACAAAGATTTCAGACGCGCATGCGCCCTGCTTCACCTGACCCCAATAAAGATGTCGGCCGCGCATGCGCCCTGCATCACAAAGATGGCCACGTTAACCGGGCCTCTGAACGAGTGAAATCGCACCTACAGCTGCTGTCCAGCTCAGTGCTAACGGGCGACCTTTAGGTCCTTTTTCAAGATTTGCGGCTCACACAATATGTTTACATAGCCTCCCCGACCAACCGCCAGATTCATTGCTCCCTCCTTCCCGCCATCGATTTACCGTTTGCGGATCCGTGAGAAAGCGTCTCTCCATCGCTATCACCCGTACTGCGCATGTGCTAAACATTGGACATGGCGCCTGCGCACTAGCCCCTTATGATGTGAATAGAGGACATTCTCCGCCGCAGGGAATGCTGGGTAACGGCCCCGCCATTGACAGTTCAAATTATTCTATCCTGATTTGTTTGGCTGTTATGGGGTGGAGTCTGGGGTCAAACGGTCCAGTATTAAAGCCAGGACACAAATTATACTGAAACCAATCGGCATGGATCCTCCATTATCCACTGAAAATAAGGGGAAAGGGAATTGGTAGAAAATCAAGAGTCCCCAAAACAAAAGCAATAACAGCAGAATCCAACCTCTACAGTAACATGTGAACTCACTGGTGTCCCAGCTGCTGGAAAGAACAAGTGGATCACTGCCCACACACAGAACATTTGAATAACCTCTCTCCTATATAAATGTGCTGATCATGTATCAAATTCTTTGAACATTCAAAGTAGGTGAGAAAGCTGAGTAAATCCTTTCGAATGGTATCTCTCCAGTGTGACTGTATTGCTGCGTCAGTAAATGAGGTGACTGATTCCACAATCAGCTGGTGAATATCCTCTTCCTTGTGTGACTGCACCCATGAGTTTCCAGTTCAGATGGGCAATGGAATCACTCTCCACAGTCAACAACAACAATGAAAACGTGCATTTATATAACACCTTTACCAAAATAAAAACATTCTGAGAAACTTTACATGGGTGTTAATACTCCCAATATTAAGACAGTCTGTGTTTTTGTCTCTAATTTGATCACAAACACGCTTCTATAATTTCCATACAATAAAAATGGGAATGCACACATTTAACCAACATCAATCAGCGGTTCTGTTAAATGTGTCATCATACATTGTGTAACATCCCTATGGGTGTAAAACAGTAGATCGTCTGGTTCAGTATGACCTGTGCCTTGGTAGATCTGCTAGGAATATCATACAAATGGGAATTACTGTTATTTCATATTTGTTATATCACACATTTATTTTAATCAAATGTCTTGAAGCTGATTGTCTCCCAGGCAGATTTATTCCAACAATCTTAATAACTAGTGTTTCTATTTTCCTAGATTTGCTAATATCAATAACCAGTTAATATTAATAACAGTTAATATTAAAAACCAGTTAATACTAATAACCAGTATTGCTTGTTTTCCTGTTTTGTTTCTACTGTTCCTGCATTAATCTCACTCCATTGTTATTTCTGACTTCTATTTTAGCTCATCGTTTTCTTCAATATCCTTTTCCAAAACCCATTTCCCATCTACGTCCACCCACCTGTTCAATTTTTTGCGAAACAAGTTGGTAATGATGTAAGATATATTATGCAGCATGATATATAACATTATTTCTGGTGGTGAGTGTTGATTATTGAATATAATGCATGCAGGAGGTATTCTTTATTGAGGGGTCCCATCTAAAACATTAAACATCACGTTAGATTTGTATCCTTCGTGACCAGGGAAGTTACAAAATGACTCAAAGTTCAGATATGGCCTATGACAATGGGTGTCGAGTCCACCGACATGAAGTACCATTGCCAGTAGCCCCTCACCCCCTCAGCACAACTCCTGGCCTCTCCCTGCCCTTTGGTGCTCCATAAGCCATTGCTGCTTCCTATTGCTGTTGCGTCAAATGATTAGACAAAGTTCCACACTGTGCACAGGAATTTCTTCCCAGAGTGTGCAGTTGCAGTCAGTCACTTAAAATACATCAACAAGGCAATAAGTAATGGTTGAGGCATCGAAGGGGCAGGAGCTGGGAGCCGTGGTGAGAGCAGGAAGTTAACTGTATGAAGTTAGAGGGAGGGAGCAAGCAAGGGAGGGAGGTGGAAGGAGTGTCAGTATGAAATTAGAAGAGAGAAGGAACGTCAGTGTTTGGATAGTTCCATCATAGCCTTTCCTCATCCTCAGGAAACTGCAAGTTGAAGATGTTTGAAACACCATCATAACGTACAATGGAAGAACATAAGTTTAAACCTGGGTCCGGTGGTTCCTCCGAGATTTAATTACCTACTGCCTCCAGCTTTGTTTCTCCTCCCTCAAACACTCCATTCTCATTCACAGGTCCAGGCAGGTGATTGTGCCCTGAAGGACAAACTGGGCCTGCGGCAGCTGGTGAGGGAACCCACAAGTGGGAAAAACCCTGAACTTGTTCTCACCAATCTACCTGTCACAGGGGGATCTGTCCATGACAGGATCAGTAGGAGTGACCACCGCATAGTTGTGGAGACAAAGTCCCATCTTCACACTGAGGATACTCTCCATCATGTTGTGTGGCAAATGGGATAAATTCAGAACAGGTCTAGCAACTCAAAACTGTGAGCCCATGAGGCAGTGTGGGCCATCAGCATCAGCAGAATTGTGTAGAACCACAACCTCTAGTCGAGCCTCATAGTCCAGCATATCCCTCACTCCACCATTACTATCAAGCCAGTGGATCAGCCCAGGTTCAATGAAGAGTGCAGGAGAGCAGGCCAGGGTTATCACCAGGTAATATAAAAGTCAATCTGGTAAAGCTACAACACAGGACTACTTGTAAAACAGTGGAAGGAGTGTGTGATAGACAGAGCTAAGCAATCCTGAAATTAACAGATCAGATCAAAGTCCTGGAGACTTGTGCTCCAGAGATAGCCACACCCCAACTCAAGCCATTCCAGCAGCTTTCCAAAGAAAATAAAACCCAGCCTATGAAATATATTCCTCCTAGCTGATTTTGATGTGAATAAGGTTCAGGATCACCTCTCATTCCTCTAAACTCTACTGAGTATAGGCCCAATCTGTCCAACCTTCCTTCATGAAATAAACCTTTCATCCCAAGAATGAGTCTAGTGAATCTTCCCTGAACTGCTTCCAACGCAATTGCCCTTTTTCAAATAAGGCGACCCAAACTGTATACAATCCTCCAGATGTGGTCTCAACAAGGCCCTGTGCAGCTGCAGTAAAACTTCCCTTCTTTTATTTTCCAATCCCCTTGCAATAAATGGCAACATTCCATTTGCCTTCCTGATCACTTCCTGTACCTGCAGAGTAACTTTCATGATTCATATCAGAATGGAGAGCTGGGGTTCACCCGTGGAAGCAGTAAAGTTTAAAAAACAATGGGGCCCAATGTAGGCCTCAAACCCACAGCGCTGAGATTAAAAAGCATTTGATCCACTGACTGAGCTAGTGGGGCATACAGCAATGATAGGACCAGATACCTTATCACAGCGAGATAACTGTCTGAATGCAATGGTAGAGAAGGGAATTGACCTGCAGAAGCCCAAGGGTCCAATGCTTTCCCCTCAATCATCAATAACATTATTCACAGCTTCCGCTTCTCAGCTGCACCTCCTTCCAAACATTGTGATCTATTTTCCTTAGGATTTGTTCCTGGATTTAATATTTACCTGCTTTGTGACCTCATTTCGAAATCAGATTCACTTCAATCTCCAACACAAGTTGAATTTCAAACCTGACAGCCAAACAATGGAAAACAAGTCAGTCGGTGACACGAATCCAATGGTTCTCATTTTCAGATTCACAAGAGTCAGATTTTGAATAAAAGGAAGGAATTTTGCAGTGAAAAAATTTAGAAAGTTGTCATTGTTTTTATTTGTGACTCACTCACTCCAGTATCCTGTAAATGCTGCTCGGAGGTTTAGTGACCAGGATATAATCTACCTGCCTTTTCCTGAGCCTGTGCTCGGTGTATTGGGAGGTTTAACCCGGGTTGGAGTATCTTGCATCCCAGGGATGGGCAGTAACCCACTGATTGAAGCTGCAGTTACCACTTTCTGCTGGCAGCGGGTGATTGGAGAGTGTGTGGCCGGAATATTGCTGCTTTTCCTGTTGCACTCATTGTGGAGCTAAGGAGGAGGGAATGGGTTTGTTTGAATCTCACAACTTCATAGATTTCTAATGGGCTCGAGATAGGTATATGGCAGGGGTAGTTGTTTAATCATTATTTTAAAAATGAATATTCATGTAAAACACCCAGGCAGAATCTTAATGGATAGCAGCAGAATTGTCAATGGTTGGGGAATTTTCTTGCAACTGGAGTACTCGTGACAACCTGGAACTGTGTGGCAATGAACGCTGATTTCAGAAAACAGTGAAGGTTTTGTCTCTGGATGGTCATAACTCACCACCCTTTCGGTTAACAGCTGAACGCACTGGCCAATTGTGCCAGAGGCTGATATAAGGTAGTTCTACAGGATACCCTAAACCAGGGTGTCAGCGAGTTAAAGCTTCAGATTGCTGCTCCCAGAATGACAATTGTTCTCTGTCAGTTTTACTCTTCCAAAATAAAGGGTGGAACAGTCATTGTGGATACATGGAAATAGTCTGATCCCACCCACTGCAAACACATCCATATCACCATGAACCAGCTCTCCTGCAATCGGTTCTGTCTCCCTTTGAGCTTTTCAGTGTCTTGTCTGTTACCAAGTATTCTGACATCCTGAAGCCAATATTAGGTTTAAATTGCTGATGTGCAGTAACGAGAATCCTTTCAATGTCTCAGATCAGTTAATTTCACTGATAACATCAGAGTCAATGTTCTAGTGACTTATAGAAGGGAAAGTTGCCTTCACTGACACACACTAAATCCAGGTGTCAATTTCTCTTAACCTGAAGAAATTAAGACCACAGATGCTAAAACTGATTTTCTTGACATATTCTGATCTATCCTGACCATTGACTCACTGTAAATTTCTCCTGAACCTTGAAAGGCTCTGACTGCTTCCTGGAAGTAAGTGTCGAGGTAACTCTCCCCCTCCCTGATGCCTGCAGCTCAGACTCCAGCTCAATAACCCTGAGCCCAGGTTCCCTGAGCTGCAGACACTCACCGCAGATATGATGGTCCAGGATCGCAATATTCTCCACAAACTCCAACTTGTTGCAATCCCGGCACACCACCTGCCCTGTGAAGAACTTTAAACTCTTGCCCAGTGATAGCAGTTATTAACTTCAGCAGAAATAAACAAAGCATGTGATTAATAGTAGCATCCAACCCCTGCAGTCACACATGAACCTGCTGGTGTCTCAACAAGTTGGATGGTCGATTGAATCCCTTCCCACATTCGGAGCAGGTGAACGGCCTCTCCCCACTGTGAGTGCGTTGGTGTGTCTGGAGATTGGATGACTGAGTGAATTGCTTCTCACACACGGAGCAGGTGAATATCCTTTCCCCAGTGTGAACTCGCTGATGTTGAATAAGGTGAGATGATTGTCTGAATCTCTTCTCACTGACAGCAACTGAATGGTCTCTTGTCAGTGTGAACAAGCTGGTGTTTAATTAGATCAGGAGAGGTTTTAAAGCAATCTCCACAGTAAAAGCATTTAAAACGCCTCTCGTCACTGTGAACTCTCTGGTGTGACCCCAGGCTGGATGACTTAGTGAATTCCTTTCCACACACAGAGCAGGTGAACGGTCTTTCCCCAGTGTGACTGCATCGGTGAGTTTCCAGCTGGGATGGGAAACTGAATCCCTTCCCACAATCCCCACATTTCCACGGTTTCTCCGTGGTGCGGATGTTCTTGTGTCTCTCCAGGTTGGATGATCTGTTGCAAACTTGTCCATACACAGAACATATGTACAGTTTCTCCCCGGTGTGAATGGTGTGATGTTTTTTCAGGCTGTGTAACTGGTTAAAGCTCTTTCCAGTCAGCGCACTGGAACACTCTCACTCGGGTGTATGTGTGTGTGTGTCTCGGTGCTTTTCTGGTCACACTGATGTTTGTAATCTTTTCCCACAGACAGAGCCGAGAAACATTTCGCCTTCCATATTCAAGGCTGATGATATTCAGGTCCTGATGAATCGAGTGACTCTAAGAGGTCTTGATGTGATGTTTGGTTAGTTTCCTTCTAATCATTTCCTTCTAATAGCCTGCAGAAAGAGTTGACAGTGTCAGTATCGCTATCAGTCCATGTTAGAAATTCAAAACAGGCAATTCTAGTTTCTACGCAACTTTTTTCTCTCTCTGTTCCTCCAAACATGCGATCTAAATCAAACTAAAAGAAGCCCCAAAAGGCAACAAATGCAAATGGAATTTTCACAACTAAACCACAATGTTGTTTCCAGTGAACATGAGACACTCTGCATTCTGAGGTGCCCACCGTTTGTGGAAGATATCAACCGTACTGATGGACACTACATCCTCCCTGGCCCTGGCCACCAGGGCACAGACAAGACCACAGAAGACTGACCAGCAGCCAGAGGATCCTACCCACCCTAGATCTACCAGTTGTTGTTGTAACCACGCTGAACAGCAACTCCAGGAGAAGATCCTCGATGTACCCAGCCCCCTCCACACTGGGCAGCCATAGATTAGGGGCCTGGGTCTGAAGTGTGGCCAGACATTGAGGAACAGACCTTCAGGTAACTATACAGGGGCTGCAACCTCTCACAATGAGCATATACATGGCCCATGGACTCCTGTAGGCTGCGAACATCACCTGGAGCCTGGGAGTGGGTGAAGCCGTTAAAAAATGTGTTGCCCAGATATCAGCAACTCCCGGGCACTGGGACACAGTAGGGAACACATCCCTGCAGCCCCGCCCACTAGCTTTGCGTCAACAGGACGTCCGCACATGCGCTCTTCTCCCCGCTGAACCAAAATGGCGGCCGTTAACGCGCTTCTTCGGAAAAAAGAACCGGGCTGCAAACGGGGGTATCTCAGGGTCTTATTCGAGGTTTGGAGCCTTTACGAGGTGTTTAGAAACCCTGTCCGTCCTCCCGGCGCCTCCAATCCTTCCTCCGTGTTTTCATTTCCTGACCAGTTTGAAGAGCAGACAGAAGACGCCACATCGCAATTATGGCGCATGCTCCAAACACTGGGCGATACTGCACCTGCGCACTGCTCTCCTTTGGCGGGGATAGGGGACATTCACCACCGCGGCGGATGCTGGGTAAAGTCCGTGCCATAGAATGGCCTAATTGGTAGTAGTGAGTGTTTCTTTTTGCAAAGATGTGGGGATTGGGGCGAGTGTCGGGCAGTCAATAAAATTAGGAACCAACTCAAAAAGAAAAACAAAAAACTACTGCGGATGCTGGAAATCCAAAACAAAAACAGAATTTCCTGGAAAAACTCAGCAGGTCTGGCAGCATTGGCGGAGAAGAAAAGAGTTGACGTTTCGAGTCCTCATGACCCTTCAGCGGAACTGAGTAAAGTTAGGAGAGGGGTGAAATATAAGCTGGTTTAAGGTGGGGTGGGGTGGGGGGAGAGAAGTTGCGGGGGGTAGGGGGTGGGGGAGGGAGGAGTGGTTGTAGGGATAAGCAAGCAGTGATAGGAGCAGATAATCAAAAGATGTCACAGACAAAAACAAAAATTGCTGGAAAAACTCAGCAGGTCTGACAGCAGCTGTGGAAAGGAAGACAGAGTTAATGCTTCGAGTCCGTAGTAACGTTAACTCTGTCTTCTTCTCCACAGATGCTGTCAGACCTGCTGAGTTTTTCCAGCAATTTTTGCTTTTGTTTCGGATTTCCAGCATCCGCAGTACTTTGCTTTTAAGTTAGGAACCAAATTGGACAGAAGCCCAAGTGCACAGAACCTCCATTATCCACCAAAAAGAAGGGAATTGATGGTGAATTGCAAATCCCCCAAAGTTTTACTGAAACAGCAGCAATAACGTGGAATCCAATCCCTCCAGTCAAATGTGAACTCAGCAGATGGGGTGACTGAGTGAATCCTTTCAGTGAGTAAATGTCAGGATTGTTGTCTAATGGATATTCCTGGTTGTGTATTTTTAGTTATGCTGTCACATACCAATAACACAAAGTAATCTGGAAACAAGCTGCAGCTCCTTTTTTTTCATTCGTCACAGGATGCAGATGTCACTGGCAATCCGGGCATTTATTCCCATCCCTAATTGCCCTTGGAAATGTGATTGTGACCTGACCTTCCAAACCGCTGCAGTCCAATTGAATTTTACTTTCTTCGAGCAGCTTTTATATGATCAAGTGGCTTATGCACCATTTCAAAGGGTCAAACACATTGCTGTTGGTCTGCAGTCACCTGTAGACCAGATGAGGTTGGGATGGCAGGTTTCCTCTCCTAAAGGATGTCATGGAACCAGCTGGATTTTTATAACAATCCATTCATTTCATGATCACTGATAACAGCTTTTATAGTAGATTTTAATTCCAGATTTATTGAATTAACTGAATTTAAAATCTCTAACTGTTGTGATGAGTTTTGAACTCACATCTTCGGATTATTTTTCCCTCTAGATTGCTAATCCAGTGATGTAACCACTATGCCTGGGCATGTCGTCAGAATACCTGAATTCAGATTAACAAACAGGTGCTGTACTCAGAGCTACACCAGGGAGGCTCTTCACATGGGGCCAAAGGAAACTTTTCAAAGACAATCTCAAGGCCTACCTGACATTCTGCTCTATTAACAGAAACACTTGGGAAGCAGATTCCCAATCGCCTCCAAAACGGTGAATCATCATCCATGAACTTTTCAATCAACAAGAGCAGCTGCTGGAGTCAACAATCCATCACCAACTCTACTGGCCAACAAATCCCATGTCCTCACTGTAAGGAGAGCCTGCAAGGCTAAGATAGGACACATTAGTCACCTGTGAATACACAACTAACACTGACGTATCACCTACACCCAATCATCCACAAGGAAGAATCACCCTTGACAGAAGGGATTACTGATGGATAACCACGATGTTATCGTATCCTTCTTTATCTGGGGATTGAATGTCAGTTACACAATTGTAGCAGCAGTTAACAGCCTCCTGTGAACTCCTCCATGCGATCTCTTAGTGCAGATTTTAAACAATTTATTTTGAGTGTGCTTATGTTCAATGAGTTAATACTGATTTTATAAACCAATGGCTATGCCTCAGTTGGAGTGCTGCATTCATTTATGGGCATCACACTTTAAACAGGGTGTGAAAGTCTTAGAGAGGGTGCAGAAGCGATTTGCTAGAATGGTACCAAGGGTAAAAGGTTTCAGCTATATGGAGAAACTGGGATTGTTTTCCTTGGAGCAAAAGGTTAAGCAGGATGGTGTTGGAGGCATAATGGTATTGTCACTGGACTAGTAACCCAGAGACCAGGGTTAATACTCTGGAGGCTGGGTTTCGAATCCCACCAGGTCTCATGATGACCCTGAAGCCATTGTCGCTTGTCATAAAAAACCCATCTGATTCACTATTGTCCTATAGAGAAAGAAATCTGCCATCTTCACCTGGTCTGGCCTGCATATGACTCCAGACCCACAGCAATATGGTTGACTCTTAAAATACCCAGAACTTACACCATGGACTGCAGCAGGTCAAGAAGATGGCTCACCACCACCTTCTCAAAAAAGATGCAACAGTGGTTTTCAAAATCATGAACAGTTTTGACAAACTGAAAGAAGAAGGGTGTCCAGTAGCAGAAAAATTACTAATCAGAGGACACAGATTTCAGAACTTTCTTTTAAGCAGTGTGTTATTGTGATCTGGAAATCACTGCCTGAAAGGGTGCTGCAAGCAGATTCAAGAGCAACATTCTTGGGAGAATTGAATAAATCGTTGAAGGAAGAAACATCCAAGTCTATGAGTAAAGAGCAGGGGAGTGGGACTAATTCGATAGCTACACTAAAGTGCTGGTACAAACACGATGAGCTGAACACCTTCCATTAGCTCCTGTACCATCTGAAGACAATGACAGATGATGCTACCCAGAATGCTTCAGGTGGTAGAATATGGCCCATCAACATCAACAAGGAGGCAACACTCAGATTTTTCTCCCTTTCTTTTGTGAAGGTGCTGTGTGATGGTGAGGTTCAATCCCAGTCACTGTTTACCCGCCTGTACCCTGCCAAGTGGTAATTATGAGCTTATGATCCTACACTGTGAGTTATAATAATGGTATTTTATTCAAGAAGCAGGTTTTCAGACCAAAGGCTGAATTGCAATGTGACTTACATGAGGAAATTCACATAGAGACTAAATAATAAAGTTAAAAACATGGAAATATGACAATCAAATAGCAGAAATAGGTTCCAGTTTAAAACTAGCAGGAAAAATGTTTCCAGTGATAGTAATAAACACAGACACCAGAACTGGAATAATAGACAGGTTATTTTCTAATAATAAGTGGCATAGTATAAGTGTAACAATTACAAACACAGGGTCTGATACAGTAAGAGTGCAGATGGGCCCAAAGGAAGAACAGCAAAGGTTTGGCTCACGTTGAGTGTAACAAATACAGTATTTGTTTCAATAATAAGAGTCAGGATGCAGTGTGTTAGTTAACACATCATTGGATCCAATGTGACGATAATGCAGTCAGTATCTAGTGCACCAAAACCAAAGTTTGGGTCTCATTTAGCAATGTAAGTGAGCCATGGTCTATTGGTATAATATGATGTCAACGTGTTGCCTAATGTCTAATAACAGAGCCAAGGATCACTGCAATGGGAATGGGATGGGTTTAATGTAATAACACAGACATGGTCTCGTGGAATGGGAACTGATATTAACATTGACTAATTGGTGGCACTCTCACCCCGAGTCAGAAGGATGTGGGTTCAAGCCCCCTCCAGAAACTCGACCACATCATCTGAGCCGATGCTCCCGGTGTCATTATAAATGGGAGTCTCTGTTCTTTTGCCGAATATTTTCTTGGACTCAGAAGGAGTGAAGGGAATGGCAGACGGGACAATTCTGGGCAGTTGCTCCATCCAACAAAGCAGGGATTCCTGGGACATGATTGCAGGTTTGACGTGCCCATCCATTCCTTAAAAATAATCTCTTCCTCTTTCGGTTTGTGAAGGGAGTTACGACTGCAGTACGTGGGGCTGACTGGAGTCTGGTGTAAAAATAATCACACAGGCTGACTCCAGTTCTTAATAACAGAGGTCACTTTAACTGCAGGGAACCTTACATTAAGGGAGGCAAGAGGCAGAATAAAGATCCGATTGTAATAGGAGGACAAGGTGTAAGGAAGCAATGATATTTGGGTTTCTGTGTTATGGTGAGTGTCACAGGGAGGTGTGTGATAAAATAGGAATGGAATTGTCATGACAGAGATACGTGTGACTGACTCCACCTGACTGAGAGCTGTTATATCCAAGGGGAGGGCAATGATGACATGGGGAACTCCAGAGGTTTCTGTTATCTGAGGTGATAATGGTGCATCTGAGGAACTGAAAAGAATCGGTTCCTTCTCACCCTTGCCTGCAATTCCCAAGTTACACAGACACACAGGAAACAGATCTGACAGCTCGTAGAAACCAACGTTTTAAATCTTCTGTTTGAGACACATTATGATTGAAAAGATCAAATGTTAAAACCTCAGGAGAGGAAAATTCAGAATGTCACAAAGATCAGTGAACCGTCCAATTAGTCCCATTCACCATAACTGCCAATTTTCCCCTCTTCATTTATTGATCCAATTCCCTTTGAAAGTTGCTATTTTATCTGCTTCCAACCCCGTCAGTGTGTGCATTCCAGATCACATCAAATCACTGCGTAAAAATATTCTCCTCATCACCCCCTCTGGTTCTGTTGTCAAAATCATAAATCTGTGTCTTCTGGTTACAAACTCTCCTGCATCTGAAAACAGTTTCTCCCTATCGACACTGTAACAAATCCTTCCCCATTTTGAACACCTCCATTAAATATCCCCCTAACCTTTTCTGATCTAAGAAGGACAGCCCCTGTTTTTCCTGCTCAAAAGAAGAGTGATGTTGGACTGGAAACCTTAAATCTGTTTTCTCTCCATAGATGCTGTCAGACCTGCTGAGTTTTTCCCCACCATTTTTTGCCTTTCGCCATTTTTCCTTCCTTAATCTATCAATAACCCTTCATGATTTTGAACATCCCCATTAAACAGGAACACACTGACATTGAGAGAGATATAGAGGAAAGGAGAGACAAAAACTGAGACACTTAAAAAAACAGAAAGATGAGGTAGTCGGAGATAAAGCTGAGAAATAGAAGAAGCAATTAACACAGAATGATATGAGAGAATGATAAAAAAATGAAAGGGAGCAGACTTTCAGTTCCTGGCTATGGAGAGCAGAGGGAATTCAGTGACTGATCCACAGACATAGCCACATATGTCCGGGAATGGAAATTCTGACCAGAAACAACAGGCTCATTTGTAAATGTCACTGCAATGTGACTCTGCCCTGACTCTGTGGCCAGATATAGGCCGCATTGACTGATGTTCTCACCAGATTGTGGCCCCTGGATTTATTTTCTGCTCAGAAGTGAGATGTGCGGTTTGGAACTGGCAGCAGAGAAACAGGAAGTTGTGTTACCTGAGAATGAAACAGCAGGCGTCAGTTTCATGTTATCACCGTGAACAGTCTTCCTGCCTGTGAGGGTGGACTCACTCTGACAGCATCAAGAACAACCACACAGATTGCTGCCGGTCTTAGCGTTACATTCACCTCTATTCCTATTTTAAACGTTTAAACACATGAGCTTATTTGGCGTTTTAACATTTTCACTGAAGGGGGAAATGAGCTGATGGTTAACCTTTGGAGAAATGAGAGGAAATTATATAAAATAAATAATTTTCCCCAAAAAGGGTTATCAGAAAATAGGAGAGTTAAAGTGAATCGAGGCCTGTCTGAGAATGAGAGAGAGAAACAGAGAGGTTACGTTGTACGTAACTCTGTACATTGAACACTGCCTCAGACAGAGAAGAGAGGGTAAGTGAGGTTAAGTATGTTAGGTTCTTTCTCAGAGAGAGAAAAAAATTAAGTGAGTTTAGGCACTCTCTGAAACAGAGAGATTAAGTAACTTAGTGTCTGAGAGAGAGAGGAGAGAGGTTAAGTGACTTAGACCGAGTCTGAAAGAGAGAGAGAGATTAAGTATGTGTCTGAAAGAGAGGGAGGAAAGAGGTTAAGTGAAATAAAAGCAAAATATTGCAGATGCTGAAAATCTGCAATAAAAACAGGAAATGCTGGAAAAACTCAGCAGGTCTGACAGCATCTGTGGAGAGAGAAGCAGAGTTAACGTTTTGAGTCCGTATGACTGAAGAAGACCATACACTCTGAAGAAGAGTCATGAGGACTCCAGGGGTGAAGTGAGTTTGGGGACAGATGTGCTCATATTGGTAATTGAACGGTCAGTGTGAGATTGTTTTCTAAACAACAGCACCCCAGAGAATGCGTTCCAGATAATTGTCAGTGCTATTAAAAGATTTGCAAAGATATTACAGTAGGAATAAATGGAAATAAAGGACTAAAATACTTGATGAAGATAATTACTTCAGGAAATACATTGCAAATGTGAAGAATGATGTGCTCACAATCAGACACATAGACACAAACACACACACGTGCGCGCACACACACAAACACACCATTTTGTGTTGAGCTGGTTTCAGTTCTGTCTGTTAACCAGATGATTAATTTTTATTTGGATACCATTAGGATCCTGCAGCAGTCCAATCGACTGAGGAGACGGTTCTAGATTCTGTCTGACACCATCAGTGGGTCAGGTGGAAGCTAAATAGAAAATCCTGCAGGAAAAATAATCCTTAACATTAAAAATCTATCTGAGCAATTGACACAGTACAACACCAGTGTGAATTAGTAAACTTTAACACAACAGAGTTTGTCACTAACTAGTGTCAAGTGAAATGCATTATTGCTCACCTTTAGTCTTGTCCCTCAATCCCAGTTAATCTCTGGGAGATTGTTACAAGATTCAGCCCATCCTCTCGACACAAATATTACCCACATAACACTAGAGTCATTAGAAATTTGAGTGTGCTTCCCACACACTCTCCTTTTAAATGTACCTCACTCCTACCAGCCTTTAACTATCAAAGACATAACAGAGTTAATAGCTGCTGATAGCTATGAATGAGATTAAATTTATACTTGAAATGATTGAATCTTCACATGCAAAATATATTTTGTTTTATTCTTTGATGGGATGTGGGTATCGCTGGCAAGGTCAACATTTGTTGCCCAACCTTAACTGTCCTTGAACAGAGTGGCTTCCTCGGTCATTTCAGAGGGCAATTAAGAGTTAACCACATTGCTGTGGGTCTGGCCTCGCATGTGGGCCAGACCAAGTGGGGACGGCAGATTTCCTTCCATAAAGGACATTAGTCAAGCAGATGGGTTTTTACAACAATCAATGATAGTTTCATGGACACCATCACTGAGGCCAGATTTCAATTGCAGATTTTGAATATCATTATGAGGTTAGAAGCCTGTTCAATATGCTTAGGTTCTGAAGGTGAAATCGACAATCTAGAGATCCTGAAATCAGTGTCGTCACTGTAACCAAACTGTTTAAGAAGCTAAGGTGACATTTTATACGTACAGTTTGACAGTAACATTGGTTAATACCGTTACTGTTAAATTTCCAGATAATAATATCACAAACAGCAACTTCAAGCAGGAGGAGCAGAATAAACGAGATGGAGAGAAACACGAGAGCTCACAGGCGAGGACCACATAGAGCAGGTTCACACACCCAGGGACAGGGCGGCTCATGCACCTGGGGACACACACCCGAGGCTCACCAGGAATGATCAGAATAAGGAGACCACCCATAAAACTACCAATAGGAATTTTCAGCTGAACAAATCACTCATTCTTAAAGGGACCGAAGGGGTCCTGACACTATGAAGTTAAAGGGGCAGACACAGCTTCAACCTTCTCTCTGTTACCTTTCTGATAGTTAAAGGCTAGTAGGAGTGAGGTATAATTAAAAGGACAGTGTGTGGGAAGCACACATCAATAAAACTGGGAATTCTTGAACACGCTGCAGGTCGTTCTTTATCTGGGAATCAAACTGCTGTATTATTGTCCCAGCAGTTAACAGCCTCCTGTGAACTCCTCCAGCTTCTAGTTTAATGCAGATTTTAACCCAATAAATGTCAGCGTGTTTCGATTCAGTGACTCGGGACTGACACACAAACACGTTGAAACATTTTAGACTTATTAAGAACCATTTTCAGACTGGAAACTTAAACCTGCTGTTTCACTTTCGGTCAGGAACAGATCAGTTTTACACCAACCTTTGATTTGGCAGCACGTTTCCAGCATTCACCGTTATTCTTCCTGACTCTAAACCCAGTTGTAAAGAAGCCTTCTGTTCCATGTCCAGGAGCTCTGAACCATGGGCAAGAGCAGCTGAGGCACATTTCTTACACACCTCAGGATTCACCCACATGGGGATTATGCCGTCAGTGAAGAAAGATGAGAAAGACCAAAGTGTTGTTTGGGGGTCCCTCAGTGTGACCCTGAAGGACTGTGTCCAGGCTGAAGTTCTGTTCCTGCTGTACGATCCTCCCCCAGGTTGTCCTTTCTGACTCCAGCCAGGTGATGTTAAACACTTAAGAGGGAAAAACAAAAATCTACAAACAAAGCTGATTTATTTCACATTTACTCAGAATATTGAACCTCATCAACAGGTCAGGACAGTCAGAATGAACATGGTTCAGTCCTGATATGATTAACAGCATCAACAGGAGTAGAATCCAAACCTTGCAATCGCTTATGAACCCACTGGTGTGTTCATAGGTGTGATGACTGAGTGAATGCCTTTCCACAGGCATTACTGGTGAATGGCCTCTCCCCACTGTGAACTCGCCGGTGTTTCAGCAGATAGGATGAATGAGAAAATCCCTTGCCACACACAGAGCAGGTAAATGGCCTCTCCCCACTGTGAATGCTCTGGTGTGTCAGCAGGTTGGATAACTAAGTGAATCCCTTCCCACAAACGGAGCAGGTGAAAGGCCTCTCTCCAGTGTGTACTCGCTGGTGATTCAATAGATTGGATGACTGAGTGAATCCCTTCCCACACACCGAGCAAGTGAATGGTCTCTCCTCAGTGTGAACCTGTTGGTGTGTCCGAAGGTTATATGGACAGGTGAATCCCTTCCCACAGTCAGAGCAGGTGAACGGTCTATCCCCAGTGTGAATTCACTGATGTATCAGAAGGTTGGATGAATTAATGAAGCCCTTCCCACAGTTGGAGCAGGTGAACGGCCTCTCCCCAGTGTGAATTCACTGGTGATTCAGTAGGGCAGATGGACAGCTGAATCCCTTCTCACAGTCGGAGCAGGTGAATGGCCTCTCCCCAGTGTGAGTATATCGATGTGTTAGCAGATCCTTTTTGCTTTTAAAGCTCTTGTCACAATCAGAACAATTAAAAAAATTGTTGTCAGAGTGAACAAGTTGATGTGTCAGAAGGTGGGATGATTGAGTGAATCCCTTCCCAGACACAGAGCAGGTGAATGGCCTCTCCCCAGTGTGAATACGTTGATGTATCAGCAGATCTTTTCTGCATTTAAAACTCTTCTCACAGTCAGAACATGTAAACGGTCTCTTATCAGTGTGAACAAGTTGGTGTGTCACAATGTGGGATGACCGAGTGAAGTCCTTCCCACACACAGGGCAGGTGAATGGCCTCTCCTCAGTGTGAACTCGCTGATGTGTCCGAAGGTTGTACAAATGGGTGAATCCCTTCCCACAGATAGAGCAGGTGAACGGTTTCTCCCCAGTATGACTGTGCTGATGAACTTCCAGTTGGGATGGGAAATTGAATCCTTTCCGACAGTCGACACATTTCCATGGTTTCTTCATGGTGTGGGGGTCCTTGTCTCTCTCCAGGTTGAACGCTTAGTTGAAGCCTTGTCCACACACAACACGTGAACAGTTTCTCCCCACTGCGAATGGTGCAATACTTTTGCAGACTGTGTAACTGCTTAAAGTTTTTTCCAAAGTCAGTTCACTGGAACACTCTCACTCGGGTGTGTGTGTGTTGAGGCTTTTCCAGTCACACGGATGTTTGAAATCCTTTCCCAAAGACAGAATAGACAAACGTTTCTCCTTCCACATTCAAAAGCTCATGTTATTCAGGTCCTGATGAATTCAGTGCCTCTGACAGATTTTGATGTGATGTTTGCTTCGCGTTTTCTGTCTGCCAGTCACCTCTGTTTAATACCCCGTAAAACGATTTTACAAAAGTCATCACTTTAAATCCAGGACAGAAATTCTGAACAGACAATTCTAGTTTCTATGGAACATTTTTTTTTCTCTTGTTGTAAATCTGTAAATCCCCGTCCCACACACTTTCCCTCCTCCCTGGGCTGAAATCCAAACCCATCTCACCATCTCCACCATTTCTTTCCTCCACTCCCAGTTTTCTCCCTCCCTCTCCTCTGCCTGGGTTCAGTTCTCCAGCTCCTGTGTCTCTGATTCAGGGTCTCAGGCGAGAACCCAGCTGCCGTCGGGCGGGACACAGGAGGGGGGACCTTCCCGGGTGGGTCTTACCCGGACCCTGAGTCCGTCCCCCCAGTTTCTGAGCCCCCGGGCGGCCCGCGGTCTCCCCGCAGTTTCTGAATCTCCCGCCCCGGAGCCTCTTCCCCTGAAACCGGCTCTGTCACCGGGAAGAAGCCCCGGAGCTGCAAACACGGGACATGGAGGCTCTGATCCGGGATTGCGGCCAACACCGGGTGTTTCTGAAGCCTCTCCCCCGACCCACCGGCTCCATTCGGCTTCACTCACCCGCCGCCTCCAGTCAGTTTCTGTCTCCCGGCAGCTCCGACACCAGCCCGTCCGAACTGACCCAACACCCGCACTGCGCATGCTCCAGTCAGAGCGGCACTGCGCATGCGCAACAATCGCCTGTTGTGCAGATAGGGCACATTCTGTCTCTCGGTGAATGCTGGGTATCCCACTCCGCCATTGACAACCTGTTTCATCGAATACAACATCATCTTTTGTGGTCCGATTACGATTTGAACCCTGGATATAAAATGGTTAAGTCAGTTGACACAGTATCCATAGTTCTATCCTGGATTTGATTAACAGCAGGAAAAAACCCTCAATGTCAAATGTGAACTCACTGGATTCTTAGCAGGCGCTGTGAACGAGTGTGTCTTTTCTCGCAAACAGAACATATAAACAGCTCCTCATCACCAATTGATTGTATATCAATTGCTTTGAACTTTTAAAGCTGAAGTGTTAGCTAGTGGAAATACTGAATAGATCCCTCCGCACATATAAAGTATCTGAATGGTCTCCTTCTGATGTGACTGTGTTCTTGTGGCAGTAAATGGGATGACCAAGTGAATCTCTGTCTACATACAGCTGGTGGACAGTGTTTTTGTGGTGTGATTGTACGCATGAGTTCCCAGCTCAGACATGCTTCGCAATTTCTTAATATAACGATTTCCATATTCTCACAGTCCCCTGGTCAAAGAAAAGCAAAAATACTGTGAATGCTGAAAATATGCAATAAAAATAGAAAATGATGGAAATACTCTGATATTGAGCAACTTTAAGATCAGAATTGACTTGATATGATGTGTTGCAGCCGTAGCATTTGGAAGTTTGTCGGCACCAATGTGATCCACAGCAACTACAGCTGCAGTAAGTGCAGTGCATGGAACTTCAGTTCAGAGTTGTTGAGCTGGAGCCTGAACTTTGGACAATGGGGAGAAAGTTGCATGGACAATTTGATTCAGCAAGCAGCCACTCGCCTTAAGTTACATAATATCAGATTTAGCCTGTGGTCAGGGATGGGAAGGTGTGACTACAGGTGATACAGGTATGGGTATCAAGAAGGTAGCACGAGAGGCGCATTAGCCTTTGCACTTGTCCAATAAATTCAAAGTTCTTGGAGCCATGAGGACAGCAGCTGAGCATGAGCAAAGTGACCATGGTACCGAGTTACAGGGGACCATTCAAGTTCGGGGTGGGGGGTGGCGGAGAGAACAGAACATAGGAACAGTCGGGAGATTAGCCAAGGGTGTTAGTCCCGAATGCTGTGCAGCCTGCTCAGTAATGGATTTAAGGACATCTCTTCGGGCTGGATAGTAACATGGAGAGCGAGGGAGAGGGCCCAGTTATCGTGGTTCATGTAGGTACCAGCTACAAAGGTATTATCGTGTAAGAGTTTCTGCTCAGGGAGCATGAACAGCTCGGACCTAAATTAAAAAACAAAAACAAAAGTAATAACCTCTAGATTACTATCTCATCCATCAGTAAATTGGCACAGAGTAGACAAGATCAAAATGTTGAATGTGTGGTTCAACAACTGGTGTCACAAGGGTCATTTGGAAGAACTCCTTCAGATTTTTATAAAACGGGATTGCCTAGGCGGTTATGCTATTAGGCTTGCAATCCAGAGGCCTGGATGTGTGCTTGGATCCTAACCTGGCAGGAGAGAATTTAAATTCAGTTAATTAAATAAACCTGGAGTTGAAAGCTAGTCTCAGTGACGGTGACCATGAAACTATCTGATTATTGTAAAAACCCATCTGGGTCACTAATATTCTTTAGGGAAGGAAATCTGCCAACCTTACCTGGTCTGGCCCCCGTGTGACTCCAGGCCCCAACAATATGGTTGACTCCTAACTGCCCTCTGAAATGGCCTAGCGAGCCTCTCAGTTATACTCAAGGCAGCAGCTCGCCACTACTTTCTCAAGGAGCAATTTAGGGGAGGGCATTAAATCCTGACTTTGCCAGCGGTTCCCAAGTCCCGTGAATGAGAATAAAAGCTTGGAGGCGATCACTCTCTCATCAGATATTCAACTAGGGAAGACTGCATTATACTACTGAAACTGGGGCAGGTCTTGGGGAATAGCAGAGGGGGTCCTATTCGGCCACTATCCGGAACTATATCAGTCTCGGGAGTATCGGAATAGTTTCATAATGCAATCTCTAAATTTGCCTCTGAAGCCAAATTGGCAGTGGGGTGGGGGGGGGTGGGGGGGGGGGGGGGGGTGGGTGTGTGCTGGGGGAAAGAGTCAGTACTGAGGAGGGCTGCAACAAATTACAGGAGGACAGCAACAAACTTGCAAGATGGGAAAATAATTGGCAAATAAAGTTCAGCACAGATAAATTTGAGGTAGTTCATTTCGGTAGGAAGAACAGAGAGGTCACGAATTACTTGGAAGATGGCAGTCTAGGTGGAGTAGAGGAACAAAGGGGTCTCGGTTACGAATATGTCAATCATTGAAAACTGTGTCACAGGTTAGCGAGGCCGTAAAAATAAGCAAACAAACACCTCATCTCAGTCCAAAATGGACTGTGACGCCCCCAGCGCCCCCCATTCTAGGCTTTACAGCCGCGGGAGGGAAACAGTCTGTCGGCACTGACACCGTCAAACCCTCGAAGAATGTTCAAAGCTTCAATCAGATCACCTCCCGTTCTTCCAAACTCCAGCGGTAACAGGCTCCCCTACTTCAATCTCATTTCGTAAGATGGCCCTCTCGTAGGGATTCACGGAATGAGTAAGGAGGCCATTCTGCACTTCACGCCCATGCCAGCATCCCAGGGGTCAGTCTCGTGAACCCTCACTGCACCCCCACCAAAGGCAAGTCTCCTTAGCTAAGGAGACCAAAACTTGTGCACATGTGCTCCAGACATGGTCTCACCGAGGCCCTGTATAATGGGGGCAAAACTTCCTTACTCTTAAAACAGCACCTCCCTTGCAAGGGGAGAGCCGACATGCCATTCGCTGCCCTTTATTGCTTGCGGCCACCAGCGGGGGGGCTTGTCGCGTTTCGTGTGTGGGGCACCCAAATCCTCCCACGCGCCAACATTGGCCAGGGCTCCGCGAGGTGGCTGAAGAGTGCAACGCCAAAGCAATTCACTCCGGGGCGTCACCCTGGCTCCCTTTGAGCGAGGGGCACTCGGCGAATCCCAAGTGAAATTGACATCGTTCTCCCTTTTGCCCCACATGCAATGATGATGGTGTGATGATGATGATGGTGTGTGTGTGTGCGCACGTAACTCCTGCCATTTCGTCTTACCTGGACCTTTGGTGCTCTGAGACCCTTTACTGCCTTATTTCAACTCTTCGGCCTGCCCACTGGTCACTTGCCTACCTCCAACCTGAAACGCTTCGCTGACTTGCTCTAGGACTACGTCGCAACCTCTCCTATCTCTTAAAGCCTATCTTTCCTCTTAAGAGGGAAACTTTTCATTTAAGTCCAACAGTTCTGACATGCAGACAGAGCCACATTAGTTGGCCAATGTTTGGTTGACCTTTGACCCTGCCTAAACTGGCATCCCAATGAGGTCCTGGCTGCCTTTTATTTCACTTTTTAAAACAAAGGGGAGCCTCTCCTGATTAGAGTAACCTTATTTCAAAAACAGTGTTCCCTCTTATAATGTTTTATTTCTACCTTATTCCATGACCAGCCCCTCCACCTCACACCCTCAAATGGCGTCGCTTCCTCCTCCATCTAACGGCTTCAATACCGGGGCGGCCGCAGGGAGGGGGCGGGGACAGCCATCGCCACGCCCCCGCGACCAATCACGGCGGGCGTTTCTGCTTCGCCCATCGCGCGGCGACGGCCCATCGTCCAATCAGCTCCCCTCCACCTCCAGACCCCGCGGGCGGCTCGAGCTTTCCCGCCAACGGTCAGAATTCAAAATGAGGACCACGTGGTTGGGGTGGTTATTCGGCCCCTCCCGCTGTTACAAGCCCCTTTCCCCAAAAATGCGTCGCAAAAAGGCATTAACATGCTGAAGGATATGGGGACCTATCTTCTCAAAAGACATGAAGATGAAGACATTAAGAGGACTGAAAAAGAGAACATCTTAAAAGGCATTCGTAAAAAGAGAGCACATCTTCTTCAAAGGTCATGAGATGACTAAAAAGGACATTTTTTCTCAAAAGTTATTAAGATGATTGATAAATCGAATACATCTTCCCAAATGACTGGAAAAGAGGACAAATGTTCTAAAATGCATTAAGATACAGAACTTGTCTTCTCAGAAGGCATTAAGATGACTAAAAAAGAGGACATATCTTCTTAAATGCAATCAGATAACCAAAATGAGGACATCTACAAACATATGAACTAGGAGCAGGAGTAGGCCACAAGACCCTTCAAGTCTGCTCCGCCATTCAATAAGATCATGGCTGATCTGATTGTAACCTCCTCCTACCCCTGATAACCTCTCACTCCCTTGTCAATCAAGAATCTATGTAGCTCTGCCTTAAAAATATTAAAAGACCTTGCTTCCACCGCCTTTCAAATAAGAGAGTTTCATGACCCACCACCCTCCGAGAGAAAAAGATTCTCCTCATCTCTGTCTTAAATGAGCAACCCATTATTTTGAAATAGTGACCCCTAGTTCTAGATTCTCCCACAAGAGAAAACATCCTCTCCACATCCACTGACCCCTCAGGATCATAAATGTTTCGATCAAGTCACCTGTTACTCTTCTAAACTCCATCGGATACAAACCTAACCTGTCCAATGTTTCCTCATAAGACAACCCACCCATTCCTGGTATTAGTCGAGTAAACCTTCACTGAACTGCTTACAGCGCACTTTCAACCTTCCTGAAATAAGGTGACCAATACTGTACACAGTACTCCAGGTGTGGTCTCACCAGTGCCCTGTACAACTGAAGAATAACCTCCCTACTTTTGTATTCAATTCACCTCGCATAAACTATTACATTCTATTAGCTTTCCTAATTACTTGTTGTATCTGCATACTGACCTTTTGTGATTCATGCACTAGGACACCCAGATCATCCAGAATCTTAGATCTCTGCAATCTCTCACCATTTAGATAATATGCTTCTTTTTTATTCTTCCTGCCAAAATGGACAATTTGACATTTGTCCACATTGTACTCCATTTGCCTGGTCTTTGTTCACTCACTTAACCTATCTATGCCTACCTCATTATGTCCTCTTCACAGCTTACTTTCCTACCTATCTTTGTGTCGGCAGCAAATGTAGCCACCAAACCAACTGCCCCTTCATCCAAGTCATTTACATAAATTGTAAAATGTTGAGGTCGCAGCATTGACCCCTGCGGTACACCACTCGTCACATCCTGCCAACCAGAGAAAGATCCATTTATGGCTACCCTCTGTTTCCTGTTAGCCAGCCAATCTTCCATCCATGCCGATACACCCCTACACCCATGAGCTTTTATTTTCCACAATAGGGTTTGTGTGGCACCTTATCAAATGCCATCTGAAAATCTAAGTACAGTACATCTACCGGTTCCCCTTTATCCATAGCACATGTGGCTCCTTCAAAGAATGCCAATAAATTGGTTAAACATGATTCCCCTTTCAAAACACCATGTTGACTCTACCTGATTGCTTTGAGTTTTTCTAAATGCCTTGCTATAACATCTTTAATAATAGCTTCTAACATTTTCCCTATGACAGATGTGAAGCTAACGAGCCTGTAATTTCCTGCTTCCTGTCTCCCTCCCTTCTTGAATAAAGGAGTCACATTTGCTATTTGCCTATCTAATAGAACCTTCCCAAAATCTGGAGAATTTTGAAAAGCTTCTGAAAAGGCATTAAGATGATCAAATATCTCCTCAAATGCATGGAGGCGGCACATTATAAGGCATTAAGATGACTGAAAAAGAGAGCATTTCTCAAAAGGCATTAAGATAATTGAACAAAGGAAAATATCTTTTTTAAATGGCATTAAGATACGGAAAAAGAGCTAATATCTTCTTAAGAAGCATTAAGAGGATTGAAAAAGAGGACATATTTCCTTAAAAGGCATTAAGGTTGCTAAAAAAGAACATAACCTCATCTAATTGCTGAAAAATTGGGAGGAAATATCGAAGGCAAGTTAATTAACGGTCAACGCCAGGAAGGTTAATCAAGGCCAAATAATTGCCTCCATGTCAAAACAAGAGTTGTCAACACAGGCCATCAAGAGTCACTAAACTTTCTTGAGGTGCAACCACCCACTAAAAACTTAAATGTAGCCCAAAGATTTTCGGGGGAGATGGCAGTGTAGTGGTACTGTCACTGGGCTAGTAATCCAGCGGTCCAGGCTAACGCTTAGGGGACACGGGTTCCAATCAAGAAGATTTAGCAGAAGCGACATATATTCAGAAACAGGAACCTGTCCTCTGCAGGCAAAAGGAACATGTCCAGGCATTGCGCCTTTTTTAGAATTAAACAAAAGCCTGGGGGCAAACAGTTCCCTTGGTGCATTGTCCAAAGTAACACCTTGACCAATCTGCTAAGTGCAAGACGAAAATCTTCGCAGCATGTCCCCTCAGCAATACACAACTCTTATCTATTCATAACAATTTGGTAGATATGTTGCCTTTATAAAGCACCTTTCATGACATCCCAAAGCACTTTACAAGTCATTGAAGTACTTTTGAAGTGTAAACACTGTCGCATTGTAGGATTACCAATGTGATTACTTGCTTTTTTCAATGTCATTGGACAAGAGATAAATGCTCATGGCACAGTAGGGAGAATTCCCCTGCTCTTCTTCGGAATAGTACCCTTGCGATCCTTTACGTCCACCCGAGAGGGCAGATGGGGGGCCCTCGGTTGAAAGCCTCATGCGGCAGTGCAGCATTCCCTCAGTACTGCATCAGGAGTGTCAGCCCAGCTTGTGGGCTCGAGTCACTGGACTGGGCCTTGAATACACAACCTCTGACCCTGCAGCCAGGCTGCTAGCCAACAAGCTATGCTGGGTATACAGTCAGGCTTCGTATTCAAAAATCAGGGTGATTTGATTGAAGTGTATACAAGATCCCGAATGGCCTTGACAAGGTGGATATCAAAAGGATGTTTCCTCTTATGGGTGAGTCCAGAACTAGGGGGCACTGTTTTAAAATTAGAGGTCGCCCTTTTAGGACAGAGATGAGGAGAATTTATTTTCTCTCAGAGGGTTGTGTGATTTTCGAATTCTCTGCCTCAGAAGATGGTGGAGCTGGAGTAATTGAATATTTTTAAGGCGGAGGTGGACAGATTCTTATGAGGCAAGGGAATCAAAGGTTACTGGGGTTAGATGGGAATGTGGAAATCGAAACACAAGAGGATCAGTCTGATCTTATTGAATGGGCTGAATGGTCCACTCCTGTTCCTATTTCTTATGTTCTAATGTTCCAATCATGTCAATACTTCCTATGGGGAAAAATGTTAACATCTCCACTGACAGAGGTGAATAAGATTAGGGCAGGTTTAGATAAAGTAGACAAAGTAAAGCTGTTCCCATTAGCGAGGTACAGGGGGCACAGATTTGAGGTTTTGCACAGGGGATGCAGGGGAGATGTGAGGAAGAACTTTTTTACACAGTGAGTGGTAATGAACTCGCTGCCCACGAGGGTGGTGGAAGCAGAGACGATGAATGATTTCAAAATGAAATTGGGTGTGAACCTGATGGAAATAAGCTTGCAGGGGTACAGGGATAGAGCGGGAGGAATGGGACTGACTGGATTGCTCTACGGAGGACCAGTATGGACTTGATGAGCCAAATGGTCTCCCTTCTAAGTGGTAATGGCTCATTGACTATCATCTGTGGCATTGTTAAACAAAATGTTAAAGTCTCTTTTCCTACATATATCCAAAAACTTTCTACACAAATTTCCATTTGATTTTTCAACTCATTAAAACGTCTAGCATACAAATTGAGGCCTTAAAAAATTACACATTTCACATGATTAAATTTATCCACAGGGTTTTTATTTGAAAGGGCCGACTTTTCTACACGACAGCAGCACAGAAACAGACCATTCGGCCCATCTGCTGCATGCCAGTATTTCTGCTCCACATGAGCCTCCTCCCACCCCCTCACTACATCCTTCTGTTCCTTTCTCTCTAATGTCTCTCCAACTTCCCTTTAAACATATCTATGCTATCCACCTCAACCCCTTCCTGTGGGAGCGATTTCCACATTCTCACCACTCGCTGGGAAATGAAGTTTCTTCCAAATTCCCCATCGGAGTTTCCATTCAAAAGGTCTCAACCTCTTCCAGCACTTTGGGATTAAGACTCAATATCCATTCACTTACGGCTGTATTTTCACTGTTTAAATTTATATCAAAGGCTCCTTGGTAGCTGGAATATAGTGGTACTGAGACAGACGAGTCACTGAATGTTCTGGTTCAACCCTTATCAGTGCGTGCATTTCTTTTCAAAACTATTTAAATGCAATGCTAGAGGGGAAAGCTTTAAAATGTTTATTTGGATAAAATTCCTGTTTAATATTTTGAAAGGAAGTGATTATTTGTGTAGTGATTTAACATCTCCTACTTGGGCAGCCCTTCCACTCCAGTCCAGTGGGTTCTAAGATGGCTGAGAAGCCCAGCGTACGATCTGCAGACTGTGCCACATGTAGTGGCGGCTGGCGATGGAAGGGTGGGGCAGATGGCTCCTCCGCAGGTTTGCACGCTCTT
Organism: Cetorhinus maximus; assembly: GCF_964194155.1. Lineage (NCBI taxonomy): Eukaryota > Metazoa > Chordata > Chondrichthyes > Lamniformes > Cetorhinidae > Cetorhinus > Cetorhinus maximus. The sequence goes on from NC_135901.1 coordinate 24,558,505, forward strand.
TCAGACGCCTGGGCTTCACCTTCAGAAAAGAACCTCCTCCATCTATTTTGGTCGGTCACATGAGTCGGTAATACTTGAGGTGGGTGGGAAGAAACGTCACTGAAGCGTGTCCGCCGTCCTCTCAGGAGTCTCCTGCCTCCACTGAGCTCCGAGTACTGCAGTTGCTTCCGGAGTCTGGTTTCAGGCATATAAAAGACCTGTCCTGCGCACCAGAGTGGGTTTGGAGTGATTTGCACCTCACCACTGGGCTTACTGGCTTGGGAAGAGGAAGCTTGGATGACCTTTCTAGTTTAAAAAATAAACTGCAGGAATGATTACTTATAATTGTGCTTTTGGGGGATTCTGCATAGAGGTGGTTGGATATTTGAGACTCATTTTTCAGATTTTTTTCCCCCCAAACACACCAGACATTGGGAAGTCAAGATGTCAAATGTGCTGATGGTGTAGCATATTAAATCATTCTGCTAGCATAGGCGCTACCCAGAGGGACTCATCTACTTGATAATGATATTCTTTGTTCGCCAATATGCAAAAATTTGAGGTTTAGTCTTCAGAATCCTCCAGGCCCACTTCAAACTTACAGGCTTCCCATCTAAAACGGAATCCAATTTATTGGCTGTTATCTCACCTTAAATATGGCCCTTCCAAAGAGGTTTCCTGAAGAAAATGTTCCCTATTTTGCTTTCTTTGGAACCGAGGAGACCAAGGAGCAGAATGTAAATGGTGTACAAAATTATGCATTTTACCTGTAATGGAGAGGGCCATGATACAGAGTGGATATGAAGTACCCATTTCCCTCATGAGCTCTGTATTTGAGAGGACTGCCTAAGTGTGTCAATACTCAAACAGAGGCAGTATGTGCACATGTGCGTGTGCAAGAGATTAATAGGAGTCAGGTTGTCTTTAAGTTTTGAAAGATGTAAAGGATAGGTTACATCTAAACTTTGCATTTTTAGAGAAGTTGAGAGTTTGTTTGAATATCAAAGGGGAGTCTGAGGTACCAAACAGCAGCTTTACATTTCGCGGGAGTTCCATAGGTAAAGAGTAGTGGGGCGAGTATATTTCATTGATCTAAAAAGCAAAGACAAGACAGAGACATAAAAAGATTTTGTGTGGAAGGATTTGAGGGTCAAAGAGGTGTGAGAACAATGGAACTGGGATTGAAGGGGAAGAGTTTAGGATTAGAGATAGCTGGAGCTCTGGGCCCGGAGAGGATGCCACTTGAACCAGCCATCCAGTCAACAGAAAAGTCTTGGGCTGCAAGAAGCAGTTTTATTCTGAAGTGGATCTCAATGTAGAGTGGAAGAGGGTAGAGGTCATGTGCTATGCCTTTATTAAAGCTATAACACTTTTCCTTGTGTAATATTACTGGATTTTATAGTTAATCATCTATAAAGGGACTGTTGCCTGGGAGGTGTTTACTTGTAGGTTTGACCAAGTAGAATTTTCCTTTTTTTTGGAGAATGTTTTTTTAAAAAAAAACTAACGTTAATGGTGTAACTAATCTTGTTATTAAGTTTCTTTTTATTGTTGCTAATAAAACTTTTGGGATTTTAATAAGTAAAAGTGCTACTGGACTTTTTACTGAGATCAGTACATCGCCTTGTTTTTAGAATAAAAGGGTATAGTCCATAAGACAAGTTTCCCTGAGATTTGGTTTGCACAGCAATTAACACTGGCTGTGGTTATAACAATGGAAGATGGTCACACTCCCAAGGGCCTTCTTTGTAGCAGGGTACAGGGAGCCAAATGACTAGTGGACAATCAAAGCAATGGTTCAAGGATGCTTGTAGCCATGACACGAAGGCCCTAACCATCGACAATTGCACCTGGGTGGCATGCTATGCCACAAATAGCAACAATCCCCAATGTCACTTGGCAGCTTCATGGTGCAGTGCCTGAGGCAGAACCTATCACTTGGCCTTCAAAGCCAAAGGTACACCAAGTGAAGGCACCCCTCTGAATGGATCATTTGCTACCTGCCCACCATTGCCCACAGATTGACCTCACCAAGGGGAATGTTGGAATCCTTCAACAACCAGGAGACACATTTAATGTCATTGGCAGAAGGATTATATGGGCAAAGGAACTGAACTAGCCATATAAATACTGTGGCTACGAGAGGTCAGAGGCCAGGAACCATGTGATAAGTAACTCATCTCCTGACTCCAAAGCCTGTCCACCATCTGCAAGGCACAAGTCAGGATTATGATGATCCACTTGTCTGGATGAATGCAGCTCCCACAACACAAGAAGCTTGACACCATCCAGGACAAATCAGCCCCACTTGATTGGCATCCCATTCACAAACATTCACTCCCTCTACCACTGAGTAGCAGCAGTGTGTACCATCTACAAGACACTGCAGGAATTCACCAAACCCCCTTTAGCAGCACTTTCCAAACCCACAACCACCTAGAACGTCAAGGGCAGCAGACACATGGGAACACCACCACTTGGAAGTTTCCATCATTGGGACTCATCATCCCGAGTTGGAAATATATTGGCCGTTCCTTCACTGTCATTGGGTCAAACTCCTGGAACTCCCTCCCTAACAGCGCTGTGGGCGTATCTACCACATGTACTGCAGCGGTTCAAGGCAGCTCACTACTACCCTCAAGGGCAACTAGGGATGGGTAATAAATGCTGGCCCAGCCAGCAAAGCCCACATCCTACAAATGAATTTTTAGAAATTTATATATGATGGGGGTAGGGGCAGCAACTTTATAGACATTTATTGGATGTGGACATCGCTGGCTAGGCCAGCATTTATTGCCCATCCCTAATTGCCCTTGTTCAGACATTAAGAGTCAACCACATTGCTGTGGATGTGGAGTCACACGTGGGCCAGATAAGGGCATCTGAAGGTCAGTGAACCAGATTGGACTTTACAACAAGAAAAAATGTTCAGACGTGGGGTCTTGTTTTTTAAAATTTAAATTGAATTCAAATTTCACCATTGGGATGTGAACATAGGTCCCAAGAGCATTACCCTGGGTCTCTGGAATACCAGCTCGGTGACAATACCACTACACCACCACTTCCCAAAAAAGGTGTGCTTGGAAATCTGCATGTCATGCTGTAACCCACAAGGCTAGGGTCCAATCCAAGTTGGCACAGACATGGGCCAAATAGCTTCACGATGCTGCAAATCAAAAATTGCTTTTGAAGTTCTGTACGTGTGTATACCTAATCCAGTTTTACAGAAACATAATTACACAGTTATCAGAGAGAAAAAAATCCAAGGTTGCTGACTCCAGGATAAATTGCATAACAAGTTATTCATTTTAATAAATCAATTCCTCACGGGTGACAGACAGCTTCATTACAAAAGTCTTTGATGACCCACATACAAACCTGCATTTATGAAAACAGTATTTACAGGAAATGCTTGAACAGGAAAGTGAAAAAGGGGATGACGAACAGGTTACATGCAGCAGTTATCAAAATGTTGAAGCTTTTTTTTTAAAAAACACATTTTTTGCATTGACAACAGCTCGAGGGTTGCAGTAATGTGCTTAGGCGAAACTTCACACCCACCTAGCATGGTAGCTACCAGCTGCAGTGAAATACGAGTCTTGTAGTGCCTAGCATTCAATTTTGGCCCATGCCCATGTGGACTGCCAAGTAGAATTTCATCTGCAAGCCATACTCATTTAGTAGTTTTGACAGGTGAAGGTCTTGGGATGAAATAGATATGTTTTGTGCTTTCAAAAGTGAAGGCATTGTGCATTAACAATCTTGGACTGGCAGAGCATGGAATACCCCTGCAACAAGGTTATATTGCAGACTATGGAGGAAAAGAGTAGGGAATTAAGCCATGTCACCCACCAGAGGATACCAACGTTGGCCTTTGATACTGAAGTTGAGGTTTCCTCTCCCTTCATTTGTACCAAACACCATTAGATTGTTGGGCCTCAAACAACGTTATTTACCCCTCCGTACATCCACCATTTTCCTCTGAATCCGGTAGGCATCGTCCATAAACTTCTCCAGCATGGTATCCAACAAGCTGATGGTGGAAGCCCCAGCCAGCTTCCCTCCAGGCAGGGTCTCGAGGAAGGGAATCCACTTCATGTAGTATTGGGAGACTGGCGCGTTCATCTCCGTCAACTTCAGCAGCTCCTCCGAGACGGCCTCCTCCGTCAGCACCCTCGCCATCATGGTCTTGATCTCATCCGAGAGGACAACGGTCGGCCGGCGAATCAGCTTGGCCTTTTTGCTCAAGGCTGGGTGGTCCAGCTCGAACAAGACCCGGTAAAGCCGGATCTCGTTGTACAGAAAGTGGACATTGGCCTGGTAAGGCAGCTGTTCGACCGGGACAGGGTCGATGACGCAGCTGTAGACCGCCGACAGCGGAATTAACTCCCTCATAGAGTCCTTCAGCTCCATCTTGTTGGCCAGGTAGTGCAGGGAGAGCAGCAGGGCGTGTTTCTGGAGTGGAGGCGAGGAATTTCTCTGCAGAGCCTGGATGCACTTCAGAAAGTCGAACCTGTCAACATGGTAGGAGGAGACACAGAAGAAGCGAGCAGTCGCGTATTCCATGTCCAGGTTTGCAAAGTGGTCGGCAGTGACAACACGCAGGATGTCCTCAGTGAGCTTCTTGTCCTTGTAGTCAGGAGCGTTCAAGTCAATCTTGGTGCGGATGAGGTAGAACTGCTTGCCAACCCGCCTGAGCTCGCTGGCAAGGGCTGCGGCCTCCTTCGTGAACCACGTCGATGACAGGATGAAGAAGCCGACGTACTTGTCGACCTCCACTGCCTTCAGGTAGTCGCCGGACGAGAAGTTGGCCCCCTCAATGCTGGGCAGCTCCCAGAACACGGAGCTGGGGTTTCCCGGCCGGCTGTAAGGCGCCGGCTTTGCCAGCTGTTGGGTGGGGCTGGTGGGTGCCGCGCCATCTTCGCCATCCTTGAAACCCATGACGGAATTAATGAAGGCAGACTTCCCCACTCTCGGGGTCCCGGTGACCGCCACATGAACCGTCACGCTTTCCATTCTGCTCCTCTCAGCTTTCACCAAAGATGCCACTTCGGATATCCCGCCACGGATCATGGAATCTGAAAACCTTCCTATAATCCCTGCAATTTCCAAATCCATGCTCGTAAACTGGGAGAAAAATAAACCATAGTTAGAATCTAATGTACAACTTAGAACAAAGAATGAAAACATCTTTGAACTCCAAGAGTCCTCCTTCCATTTCTAAGACCCACAAACACGTGGGAGGAGAGGGGGATTGGAGGTGGTGGCATAGTGGAATCATCATAGACTACTAATCCATAGACCCAGGGCAATGCCCTATGGACCCAGGTTCAAATCCTGTCATGGCAGATGGTGGAATTAGAATTCAATAAAAATCTGGAACTAAAAATTTAGTGACGGCCATGAACCCATCTGGTTCACTAATGCCCTTTCGGGAGGGAAGGAAATCTGCTGCTGTCCTTACCTGGTCTGGCCTACAGGCAGTTAATTCTAAAATGCCCCCTGAAAATGCTGGCCTAGCCAGCGACACCCACACCCCATGAATGAATAAAAAATTTAACTCAAGGCCAACTGAGGGAAGTCACCTTTTTCTCAGGCCTTGAGGATACAGACAGGTCACTTTGTATAGATGGAGGCCTGATTTTAATCCCTTGCGTGCTAGTCTGCTAGATACAATGACAAGATTTGTCACACAAGGAGGCCATTCGATGTGTCAACTGAGCAATTCAGCTAGTGCCATTCTCTGTAGTCCTGCAAATTCTGCTGTCCTGTAACCAAGACCTCACTGTATTTTTATAAAACTTATGGCTAAATTACATATTTTTTAAATAACTGGATAAAGGCTTTCAAATGACTGGAGCCATTGCTGGCTGACTCAAACAAAAGGAACTTCCTGGCACTCAGAACAGCTGCCACCTCGTTATCTCTGAAGAGATGCCAATGATTGTTGTGACTGCAGAGATCAAATCCAAGGGAATTGTACAAAGACCTTTCTAAGGCCAAGGCCTGGCCAACAGAGATGACCAGTCTGATAGTTCAAAGGACCCCAAAACCTCTTGGAAACTATTAGTGATGGAAACACTTACCATCAAGAACCCAGACAAAGGAATATAAATCCTTTGTCCGAACCAAAGTGGAGAAGTGCGAATCATATCACATGATTTCCCCCACCACCCTAGCTGGGAGAACCAGTTACCCTGCCTTGTGGGGCTGTGAAGCATATTGCCATCTTCCATAGAGCAAGTGGCAGCACAGCAAAGACTGTCCAAATTTAAATTACCCTGGCCCCATCTACTGTTTCTACTGGAACTTACTGTACCAGCGCCTACAAGACTAATTCATCTCCATGTGCCCATCTCATCATGGAAGTTCTGCGCACTGAAAAAGTGAATTATCCAGCATTAGTCTTCAACCTGCCGACTCAGGAATACATCATTGGACCTTTGATTCTGGACTCCAGTGAAATAACTTTTATTTTCTGTGGTCTTTGCCCTGTACTTCTTCCTTTATCCCTCTTTTGTATGAATGTAAAAGTGGGTGGGGAGGTGGTGTGTTGTGGCAAACCCCCCTTCCTGCTTTGTACGTGTAAAATAAACTACTCCTCCGATTCTGCCCTCGAGTTTGCTGTGGAGTGGTTAATAAAAATTGAATCACATCAAAACTGAGGCTTGGGGGAAAATTGCCACCACTTTTGAAATCATTCATCACCTCTGCTTCCACCACCCCTCGCAGTGTTAAAAAATAAAAATGCTCTTCACACTTCTCTTCCACCCCCCAACCCCCACCCCCTATCTCTTACCTAAAATCTCAAATCTGTCTTCTGTAGTCCTTGGTATCATCAGCTTTTCCTCGTACAGGTGAAAAATGGAGAAACTGGGATTGCTCTCTTGAGAATGGAGAAGCTTAAGAGGACATGAGGTTCTCAAAAAATATCACAAACCGTTCAATGGCAGCAGAGTTAGATTTTAAACGGGGACTGCTGAAGAAACCGTAGCAACACGAGAAAGCTTTAAAAAAAACGTTTGTGAAATGATGGCAGCAGCAGATTCTAAAATGAATATTCCTATTTGTGGAACTTTAAGGCCACAGGGAACACAACAAGAGCGGAACTAATCAGATAAGAGTCAGTACATTCAGGATGGGCTGAACGGCCTCCCCATACTGTACAAATGCAGAAACTGTTTAGCCTGCAGATGGTCAACCGTGATGGTCGAGCATTCAGCTGGATGGCAGTGTAAATAAACGCTGGATTAATTACATCTAATGGAGGCAAGTCTCATATGTAAGAAGTCAACCAAACCCATTTCTACTCTGATGTAGAGAGGTCAACCGAAAGGCACAGGGCCCTCTATGATCAGTTGTCTATGTTAGTGTGCAGGTAAATCATTTCTTCAAAAGATCTCAAGCAGGCTATCCGGGTCACTGACCAGGGGAAGTCAATTCTGACAGCATTTAACTAAACAGACCACTCAAATTCCACCTTTTGATTTGCACATCAGTCCAAGAAATACTGTGATATAATGCCAAAAGTATCTTTACAGTGCAGGAGGACAAATTTTGGCCCGTTGTGCCTGCACTGGCTCTCTGAAAGAGCATTCTCCCTAGTCCCACTCCTTTGCTTTATCACCTGTAACCTCATACACTTTTCAGGGAGCAATACAACTCCCCTTTGAATAGTTCGGTTGAACCTGACTCCACCACCCTTTCAGGAAGTTCGTTCCAGACTCCAACCACCCTCTGGGTGAAAAATCTTTTCATCACGTTTACTCCTTTCCCCCCACCACCGCCCCAATTATTTTGAACCAGTGCTTTCCAGTTCTTGATGTTCTGAGCGGGAACAGTTTCTCACTATTTACCCTGTCCATACCCCTCAGGATCTTGAATACCTATCAAGTCTCTTTTCTCCAACAGAGTCCCAACCTATCCTTATAGCTACAGCTCTTCATCCCAGGAATCATTGTGAAACTAGAGAATATATCGATCAATATTTTCTTTGAAACATAGGGAAAACTCAAACAACCCCTCCTGCCCACACCAGTGTGATGCTCCAGTCAAGCCTCCTCCCACCCAGCTCAGTATACTTCTATTTCCATTTCTCATGTATTTAAAAGGGAGAAGATGGATAAATACATCTACACTATACACCTCAACCACTCCCTGTGGGAGCGAGCTCCACATTCTCCCCCACTCTCTGGGTGAAGTTTCTCCTGAATTCCCCACTGGATTTATTAGTGACAATCTTATATCGATGATCCCTAGTTCTGGTCTCACGCACAAGTGGAAACACATTATAATCACATTTGTATGTTTAAAGACCCCAGTCAGCATCTAAAAGCTAAGTACTATGGAACAAGATTGGGTAATCCTCAAAAAAATCAAGCCAGAATAACCAATTTTGAACAGTCAGATTTTTCATTGTAAAATAAGGTAACATTACAACTCAGTCAGAACTCTAGACTAGTAACTTAAATTAATGAGCATCATTATTTGTAGGGAAAATCAATAGCATTTCAAATCAAATTAATTGTGCAAAGCTGCTCAATGGCCTGATTAATCTATCACTGCAGTGCTTAGCACATTTAGATTTAACATATTATATCTCCACCAAGACAGCATTATTCAACTGAAAGATTACATCGTGCTTAAAAAAAGGGACTGGAAATTAATTAGACACCCAACATCACCTTCCCTCTCCCACAAACCATTTCTATCTCAATTTCAAATCAGCTTTCTGGTTTTGTCTGGAGGCCAACAGCTCCAACAAACATTAGCATATTAAAGGAGAATCTGCTCTGCATTACTAGTAACAATTACAGGACAAAGAGGTAGCTCTTGCAAATAAACCAACACAACTAGGCTCCTTCCTCTTGGACATGTTATTCCATGAATCAAACATTCACAAAGAAACTTTAATGGCTTTGGACAAGTCTCTGAGCTCACTGGAAACAAACAGAGCCTCCCTAATTTGTTTAGTGGAAGGATAGAAAAGGAGCTACTCAGCAATTCAAATTGCCAAAAATGCAAAGGGAACGTTGCTTCAAGAGCGTTAGGTTCCTCACTCACCACAGAAGTACAAGCATGCTAAAAACGGATAGTAGTGCTATGAACAAGAGGTGAGGGGGAAAACAGTGGGTTTTTTTCCTCAATAGTTCACAAAAACTTACCAGCCATTTTAATTCTCTACTTTGCTTTCACTCCAACCTCTGTCCTCAGCCTGCTCCACTATTCCAATGAAGCCCAAGGAACAGCATTTCATCTTTCAAATCAGATACTGGCTGCAGCCTTCAAAGTTCAATATTTTCAGACTAATCTCTGCCCCCATTTTGTTTCTTTTGCCAGTTTCACTTTTACTCTTTTTTTGCTTTCAGATAACAGCTGCTCTTAAAAATTCTGCCATTCACACCTATAGACCACATTTTGTTTCTTTACTTATCCCAAAAGTAATTCCCTTGACACCACACCATGAAACCTCTCATCCTTCAATCACTTACATTTCAATTTTGAAAACAATCGTCTCCACTTGCTGAAAACCTATTCCATTTCTAATTTTACTTAGTTCTGATAAGAGGCCATCAACCTGAAACATTAACTCTACTTTTTGTCTCCTTTCTACCCACAGATAGTACCCAACCTGCTGATTGTTCCCAACATTTCCTGTTTGTCTTCAAATGAAAGCCCATTTCGGACCCAGCTGAGAACTACTCCCATCATCCACTTACCTGGTTAAAGATCCTCCACTAACCATCCAATCACGCAACTCTGCCAAATGCTCCCACAGCTTTTATATAATGCTAATTGATGTCTTCTGACTACTTAACTGAAGCACCTAAGTCAATTTGTAAAAGGTGCAGCCCAGTTTCCATTGACTCATTGTCACCTCTCAGAATATTTATTATGTAACATCTCCACCATCTCATTGAGCCAATTATTGGTTAATGGAAGCAAAGGGGCATCCAAAGTGACTAACTTGACTCAGAAACACGCTGTGAAATGTTGCATCCACTTAGACATGATAATGGTCAAGTGAAATAGCCACCCCCTTGGGACACAACAGTTAAATAGTAGTCAGGATGCAAGGGGTAGCGATCTCGCCCCCGAATTAAAAGTTTGTAGATCTGTAGTCCCACTCCAAAGACATGAGCACAACATCAAGTCTCACACTCCCCAGTGCCAGTACTGAGGGTGTGTTGCCCTGTCAGACGGTCAGTACTGAGGATGATCTGCACTGTCAGAGGGTCAGTACAGTGGGAGTGCTGCACTGTCAGAGGGTCAGAACTGAGGGAGCGCTGCACTGTTAGAGGGTCAGCATTGAGGGAGCGCTGCATTGTTGGAGGGTCAGTACTGAGAGAGTGCTGCAGTGTTGGAAGGGTGGGGGGTCAGTACAGAGGGAATGCTGCCTCTTAGAGAGTCAGCAGTGAAGGAGCGATGTACTGAGGGAGCACCGCCCTGTCGGACGGTCTGTACTGAGGGGATGCTGCACTGTCAGAGGGCCAGTACTGAGGATGATCTGCACTGTCAGAGGGCCAGTACTGAAGGAGTGCTGCACTGTCAGAGGGCCAGTACTGAGGATGATCTGCACTGTCAGAGGGCCAGTACTGAGGGAGTGCTGCACTGTCACAGGGTCAGCACTGTTGGAGCGCTGCACTGTTGGAGGGTCAGTACTAAGGGAGCGCTGCACTATTGGAGGGTCAGTTCTAAGGGAGTGCTGCACTATTGGAGGGTCAGTACTAAGGAAGCTCTGCCCTGTCAGAGTGCAAGTACTGAGGGAGTGCTGCACAGTCAGAGGGTGAGTACTGATGGAGTGCTGCACTGTTGGAGGGATGACAATCGGATGACACATTAAACTGAGGCCCTGTCTTCTCCAGTTGGCATTCAGAAGCTAATTCTCTTCAACTGAATTATTTGTTAACTTTGATGTGCTCCATGCAAACCACCTTCCTGTGGAACTAAGAAATTATTGGGATGGATCAATGATTTCTGGCCATCTTCTAGTTGTCTCTATCAATGTATGCCGATTTATACCCTAATCCTCTAGCCATATATACACAGGGCTAGGAATTGGTATGGTTAAAATTAAAAACTTTTTTTTAAACTTAAAGATAGTTTGTCCTGTTGTAAAATTGTTTTTTTATTCTTTCATTTATTGCCCATTCCTAATTGCCCTTGAGGAGGTGGCGGTGAGCTGTCTTCTTGAACAGCTGCAGTCTCTGTGGTGTAGGTACACCCAGAGTGCTGTTAGGAAGGGAGTTCCAGTAATAGTGAAGGAACGGTGATATATTTCCAAGTCAGGATAGAATGTGACGTGGAGCAGAACTTCCAGGTGGTGGTGTTCCCATTTATCTGCTGCCCTTGTCCTTCGAGGCAGTGCAGATTGCAGGTTTGGGACGTACTGTCGAAGGATCCTTGGTGAGTTGCTGCAGTGCATCTTGTAGATGGGGCACACTGCTGCCACTGTGCGTCGCTGGTGGAGGGGGTGAATGTTTGTGGATGTGGTGCCATTCAAACGGGCTGCTTTGTCCTGGATGGTGTCGAGCTTCTTGTGTGCTGTGGGAGCTGCCCTCATACAGGCAATGAAGAGTATTCTATCACACTCCTGACTTGTGCCTTGTAGATAGTGGACAGGCTTTGGGGAGTCAGGAGGTGAGTTACTCACCTCAGAATTCCCAATCTGTAGCTCTTGTAGCTACAGTATTTATATAGCTAGTCCAGTACAGTTTCTGGTCAAAGGTAACCTCTCAGGATGTTGATAGTGGGGGATTCAGTGATGGTAATGTCATTGAACATCAAGGGGTGATGGTTAGATTCTCTCTTGTTGGCAATTGTCATTGACTGGCACTTAACGATTCACGAATGTTACTTAATGAAATAGTTCAAATTGCTCATCCCCCTAAGATGCTCCTGAGTTTAGTGTGTCACTGTACAATTTAGCTGAGTGCACTGCTAATGTTCTATTGAATGGCGAAGTTTAATCAGTCAGACAATAGATTATTAGGCAAGAAGGGGCCAGCATTGAGCAGAAGGAGAATATTCAGCCCCTCGGAACTGTTCTGCCATTCAATACGATCGTAGCTGATCTTCTACCTCACTCCACTTCCTCGCCCGACATATCCCCATATCCCTTAATATCCAAAAACTTATCAATCTCAGTCTTAAAAAAATCAACGACTGAGCATCTACAATTTTTTAGGGCAGGGAATTCCGAAGGTTCACAATGCACTGAGCGAAGAAGTTTCTCCTCATCTCAGTCCAAAACTGTCAACCCTTTATCCTGAGACTGTGACCCCCGTCCGTTCTGCCTCTCCAGCCCGGGGGGAAATCAGGACTTGGAAATATATCGCCGTTCCTTCACTGTCACTGTGTCAAAATCCTGGAACTCCCTCCCTAACAGCACTGTGGGTGTACCTACACCACATGGACTGCAGCGGTTCAAGAAGGCAGCTCATCACCACCTTCTCAAGGGGCAATTAGGGATGGGCAATAAATGCTGGCCCAGCCAACGAAGCCCACATCCTGTGAACGAATTTTTAAAATAAAAATGATCACCTATTGTCTCAAATTCTAACTTGATGGTGGACAGATTGGCCTCTGGTATTTTTTGAGGCACCATCTAGTTTCTGGGACAGCTTTGCTGAATCATCTAGCACAGTGTGCATGACTAGAGGTGTATAAAGATTTGAGCTTTCCATCACAATCTATAAAGTGAGACAAGGACAGAGGTCACATCTCTACCCAAACGGGAATCAGGGTAATTGCGTATATTTCTCAGTCTATTCGCTGCTTTGAGGCATTATGTCTATCAAGGAGTGGATTAAGGAGAAGAAAAGGCTTGCGTTGCCATTAAATTAGAGCACAGAAGATGGCCATTTGGCCCATTATGGCTGTGCTGGCTCTCTGAAAGAACAGTCATGCAAGTTCTTGTACAATCATATTGCTTTTATATTCTGTGCCTCCATTTATAAACTCAAGGAACCCATATGCTTTTATTACCACCTTATCAACTCCATTGAGTTGAACAGTAGCCTTGTGGTCATGTCACTGGGCTAATAATCTAGAGAGGTGGGTTCAAATCCCACCATGGCAGGAAGGAATTTAAATTAGGTTAATTAAATAAATCTGGAATTAACAGTGATCATGATACTATCATTCTTGTTGTAAAAACCCATCTGGTTCATTAATGTCCTTTAGAGAAGGAAATCTGCCATCCTTACCCGGTCTGGCCTGCATGTGATTCCAGAACCACAGCAATGTGGTTGACTCCTAGCTGCCCTCTGCAATGGCCCAGCAAGCCATTCAGTGGAATTCAAGAAGGCAAATCCCCATCATCTTCTCAAGGGGAAATGAGGGAGGGGCAATAAATGCCAGCCATGAATGAATGGAAAATAAGGGACCTGCCACCTTTAGGTTTGGGCTAATGTCTCTCTGCTCATCTCCACATGACCCATACGTTACATTTCGTGGTGGCACAATGATCAAGGGTTGCGTTTAATTCTGAGGATACTAGCTTGGGTGCCAGGAAGTGGGAACTTCAGTAAGGAACGCAACAACTAAACTCAGAGCAGGTAGTGATGGAAGGTGTTTAGGTGTAGAGAGACTGTATGTAAACTACATAACATTGTGGTGTGAGCACTCATCCTTTTATTGTCGTGTTCAGAAGGCGCCAGTGTGTGGTGCACTCATGTTCCTCCATCTTTGGCAGGAAGTAATCATTCTGGCTTCCTGTTATGGTGTGGTGAAGACAGCAGAGACAAGGTGTTTATAGTCTGGGATCGTTGAAAGCCCGTGTCTCTCATGTGGAGATATCAGTTTCCACTTGGCTCTCAGTTGCTAGCGACTGTGCGTCAGTCCCTGTTCCAGGGTCAGTCCCTGTTCCAGAGTCAGTCCCTGTTCCAGAGCCAGCAATGCAAGGTCTTCATGAAGGCTTTGCAGAACTCCGCATTGAAGCTCGTGTGGATGATGGGGTTGATGGTGCTGTTGACGTAACCCAACCAGGCGCTGGTGGGATGTAGCACCACTGGCAGTGGACGTTCAGGATGTGAGTGATGAAAAACGGCAGCCAGCAGATGATGAAGACGCCTGCCAAACCGACAGAGAGGGAGAGAGAGGAAAAGAGTCATCAATGCACGTGTGGGCCATTTGTCATCGCAATGCAGTGACTCGCGAAAGGGTTCTAACCCCACTCAGAGCTCCTCAACCATGTGGCAACAGGGCATCCATTAATTTCTTGTAGTTGCTACTTCTTTGCTAAAATTCACATTACATCCCTGGCACACAAGCTTACAAATTTGGTATAATTGGTATAGAATCCAATCCTATGACATAGCGATTCCATACAACTTAGCCTATTGTTCTAGATCATTGTAACACTATAGGACTCAGACTAATCTACTTGGTGTATGGTAACACCATACACAGCCAATTAGTCTAGATCATTACATTTCCGTGCAGCTTGGCCTATTGCTCTAGAACTTTGCGGTCTGGTGGAATGCAACCTATTGTTCTAGATCACAGGAAAAACCCATGGAACTTGGACTGTTGATCTAAATCATTGTTCTACAATGCAACTTAACCTATGGTTCTAGATCATTGTGCCACAAGGCAACTTTGACTATTTTTTTAGATCATTTCAAGACTATGGAAGTTAGTCTACAGTTATAGAGCATGTAATTTAGCCTACAGTCCTAGATCACTGCAAGATCGATAATATTCACCTCAACCACTCCCTGTGGGAGTGAGTTACACATTCTCCCCACTCTCTGTGTGAAGAAGTTTCTCCTGAATTCCCCATTGGATTTACTAGTTGTTGTACGACGCTGATAGTGCTGGTATCCCACCACTGCCATGTTGTATTATGCTGCGTGGTGGTGTCTCAACTATGAGACCTTGAGACTTGTAAATTTAAACATGAACTCTTTATCTATTTACAGATCTCAGGTTACTGTAATGCATGGCGCTGCTACCTCCATGCAGGCTGGTTCCAGAGTGTTCTCTCTAGACTGTTCTCTCAGTCTGTTACCATGTGACTTTGTACATCATACCGTGGGTGGTGCTATTCTCCAGTCCCTCTCTAACCCTTACTCTGCCGAGCACCTTTACATTACAGTGGCATGCAGGCACATACAACACTAGTGACTATCTTATATTGATGGCCGTCTAGTTCAGGTCCCCCAACCGCCTTAACCTCCCCCACCCCACCCCACCCCAAAAGTGGAAACAACTTCTCTAGGTTCACCCTGTCAAAACTCTTTCATAGTTTTAAAGGCTTCTATCAGGTCACCCCTCAGCCTTCTCTTTTCTAGAGGAAAGAGTCCCAGCCTGTTCAGTCTTGCCTGGTAGTTATAAGCTCGTAATTCGAGTGCCATCTTTGTGAACCTTTAGTTACATCTTCTCCAGTGACTCAATGATAGTTTTTGCAATTATGGAGACCAGGAATGTGCTCTGTCCTCTTCTAGATAAAAGGGACGAGATCTTCTGTGCCATCATGAACCATTCTTTCATCTTATATTCCTCTATTGTTTCCTTCTATGTTCCTTCATCGTGACACTGTTAGTTTATGTCCAGATCTATGCCATGCTGAGATGGAGGAGGAAGCACGTGGCAGCTAAGAGGATCAGCGTTGCCATGGAGCATGAAACCCTACCGCCCATAAAGGTCGGAAGAGTAAATAAGCTCAAATATTAAAATGAGGGGATGTGCGTACTGGGCGTGGTGTAAGTGACTGACCTTTAACCTCTAGACACTGCAATTAAATCCCGCCCAAGTTTGCTTTGTGTAGAGGCTGCACGGGTTCAATTCGACATGGGTTAGAGTGGCTTCGATCCATTTTGTATCAGACACACTGCCACGATGCAGAGTTGCTTTCAACCTGCCATTTAAGGGAGGATACAGATTGACTGAGGAAGTGATGTCACCACAGGTATAGGATGTTAGCCATTTGGAGGAGGCTGCAGAGTGGCAGGTGTAGAGGGAAATGTACATCTAACCCCGTGTTGTACCTGTCCTGGGAGTGTTTGATGGGGACAGTGTAGAGGGAGCTTTACTCTGTATCTAGCCCCGTGCTGTACCTGTCCTGGGAGTGTTTGGAGGGGACAGTGTCTTGCTTTATTATTTAAAAAACATGCTTTCAGGGTGAAATTTCCTTGTGCATTACTGTGCGTTTCACACAATCATATTCCACCTGAAACATTCATTCCCTCTACCACCGATGCACAGTGGCAGCAGAGTGTACCACCTACAAGACGCATCGCAGCAACTCACCAAGCCTCCTTAGACAGCACGTCCCAAACCCATGACCATGACCATATAGAAGGACAAGGGTAGCAGATAGGTGGGAATACCACCACCTGGAAGTTCCTCACCAAGTCACTCACCATCCTGACTTGGAAATACATCGGCCGTTCGTTCACTGTCGCTGGGTCAAAATCCTGGAACTCCCTCCCTAACGGCACTGTGGGTGCACCTACACCACATGTTCTGTTCTGCCAGTTCTGCCATTCAATAAGATCATGGCTGACCTGATTGTCACCTCAACCCCACATTCCTGCCTACCCCCGATAACCTTTCAACCACTTGTTAACGAAGAATCTATCTAGCTCTGCCTTAGAAATATTCAAAGACTCTGCATCTACCACCTTTTGAGGAAGAGAGTTCCAAAGACTCACGACCCTCTGAAAGGAAAAAGTTCTCCTCATCTCTGTCTTAAATGAGCGACCCCTTATTTTTAAACAATGACCCCTCGTTCTAGATTCTCCCACAAGAGGAAACATCCTCTCCACATCCACCCTGTCAAGACCCCTCGGGATCTTAAACGTTTCAATCAAGTCACCTCTTACTCATCTAAATTCCAGTGGATACGAGCCTAACCTGTCCAACCTTTCCTCAGAAGACAATCCACGCATTCTTGGTATTAGCCTGGTAAACATCCTCTGAACTGCTTCTAACACATTGACACCTTTCCTTAAATAAGGTGACCAATACTGTACACAGTACTCCAGATATGGTCTCACCAGTGCCCCGTAGAACTGAAGCATAACCTCCCTACAATCAATTCCCCTCGCAATAAACAATAACATTCTATTGGTCTTCCTAATTACTTGATGTAAAGGCTATTATCCTTTTGTGATTCATGCACTAGGACACTCAGATCCCTCTGCATCTCAGAGCTCTGCAATCGCTCACCATTTAGATAATATGCCTCTTTTTTATTCTTCCTGTCACAGCCCCGCCACCTGGTGCCAAAAGGGCTGGAGAAGCAAGTTGCCCGCTACCATTTTAAGTCTGTTGCTGTGCAGTTTCCGCCAGGTGGAGTGAAATTAAAGCCCCTTTCCCGATCTTCTCAGGACTTCACAGCACCGAAGGAGGCTAATCTTCATCTATTCTGCATTTCCTACACTGCCAAAATCCGAGAGGTTATAACTCTCAGGAAAGACTCAACAGGCTGGGGCTCTTTTCTCTAGAAATGAGAAAGCTGAGGGGTGACCTGATTAAGATGATGAAAGGGGTTTTTCGATAGGGTAGAGAAAGTCTTTCTATTTGTGTGGGGTGAGACCAGAACTAAGGGCTATCAATATTTGATTGTCACTAAAAGGTGAGATGGCGGCATACCATTAATGTCTGGACTACTAATCCAGAGGCCTAGGCTAATGCTTTGGGGGACACGGGTTCAATTCCCACCACAGTGGTAGGTGGAATTTAAATTCAATTAATAAATCTGGAATTGAAAGCTAGTCTCAGTAATGGTGACCATCAATTGTCATAAATACCCTGTTTGTTTCACTGGTGTACTTTCGGGAAGGAAAGTGTGATAGAGTTGATTTTCTAGGCAGCTTTGCTTGGTGGAAACGTTGAACTTTATTTACAAGACGGCAGCAACAGTTACATGTGTGCATCTAACTCTATAACTAAAGAAGAATTCTCTCCTCGAGAGTCCCCGTGCTGCTAACTCATTGGTCTATACAGATCATGTGATCTTACAACACAGGAGTATTCTTAAAGCTACAGTCCTACGTTTACCAGAACTATAATTACTGCCGCCACACCGCCCCCCCACCTTAAACTTTTCTTTACCTTTTGTATTTATCTCATGCCATCACAATATTTACACAGGTCACGAAATTACAAATTCAGTCTTTAAGATGATTTCCTGATCTGTGTGGAACGTCGAAGCTCCACGACTTCCGATTCTTCTGCAGGAACGATATTCTCTGGAACCGCATTAACATCAGGTACCTCATTAGACACAGGCGGTTCAGTGTCTTCCACTCCGACAGAGACATCGGGCATGTCTGTCCTTGGTTGAGCAACTTCAACAGGAACCATAGGTTCAGCAATGGTTACATTTAGAACATCATTTTCTTGGGATATCTCTCTTCCTCTTTAATAAGCAGGTACTCTGGTGATACCTTTTACCTGGATTTCTTCACCTGTGTACGTTTTCAACTTGGTGGAAGTTTATTCCAAATTTAATTGTTGAGCACCTTTATTTAAATATCTGAAAGTGTGTTTTCCAACTACAGTGGTAGAAGCACCAGTGTCTACTTCCATTATTAAGAGTTTCCCATTCACCTGTAAAGTGACAGTGACTGGCTCTGTCTTCCCAACTCTCATGTTGAATAAGGATTAAATGTCAGAATTGGTTGTTTCTGGCTCTTCCTCACTATATATTTCATTGGGCTTTGTTTGTTGCCTGGAAGCCTGTTTAATGTCACATTGCAATGTTTCAATATGTGTCCTCTTTTGTGACAAAAATAACACTCCACCTTTTTAAATTGCCAATCGCTAGGAGTGTGATTGTTTCCACGTCGATAAAAATTAGTTTTCGAATTTGCTAATAAACTGATTCCTCAATTTTCGGTTAGTGGGGGCTGTTTCCCCCTTCCTGGCGGAGTCCTGGATTTTCGCGCCACTTTCAGTTGACCGTTCCCGCCCAACTAGGAAAATGCCACCATTTTGTGCACCTTGAATCGCTTGTGAATCCCTTCCAGTGATTCCCATCGCAGGCGCTATTTCTAACGCTTTCTTAAAATCAAGATCCACTTCAGTCAGCAATCTTCGCTGAATAGCATCCTCTTGCACACCAGAGACCAAAATGATCTCTGAGCATGTCATTCAGGCTTTCACCAAAATCACAATATTCCATTAGTTGTTTTAATTTCGCCACATAGGTAGCAATGGTCTCTCTCGGGGCTGTATTCAGTGAATTGAACGTGAACCTCTGCATTGTGACTGAGGGTTTGGGTTGAAAATATTCCTTATTGTTACTAATTTACTGAGGGTCTTCAAGTCAGGGGCACTGGGGGCCGTCAAGCTTTGAGTTAAACTGTAGGTTTTGCCCCCATAAATACTCAGGAGAATCGCTCTCCTCTTTTCCTCCCCTGTGGTTAAAGGTACAGTCCTATGTTTATCAGAACTATAATTACTACAGGAAACCCTTTTATAGACCCACAGAGATATGGTTGACTCTAACCCTAACAGTGATGGGTCATTCAGTTGAAGGGTGATATTGACCTTGCCAGTGGATGCCCACATTCCTAAAAATAAATCCAATGGTGAATTCAGGAGATACTTCTTTACCCAAAGATTGGGGAGAATGTGGAACTCACATCCAGGGAATGGTTGAGGTGAATAGCATCGATGAATTTAAGGGGGAAGCACGATAAACACACGAGGGAGAAAGAAATAGAAGGATATCATGAACGGAGTGAGGTGAAGAGGGAGTGGGAGGGGGCTCTTGTGGAGGAGAAACACCGGCACGGAGCAGATGGGCCGAATGGCCTGTTTACGCACTGGCGAACGCCATTGAAAGCCCTCCGGTTACCTGTCGATGCTGATGGCACACAGGCTGAGGATGCTGACTGTGCACAGCATCACGTCCAGTGTCACAAAGATGTCACAGTGAACCCAGCTGAAACGCCACTCGCCAACCACCTTTAACCAGAGCAAAGTACAAACAGCATCAGCAACAGTTCACAGCCAGGGTGGCATCCCTTCAAACAAACCCTTCCACAAGATCACAGAACACTTCCAGACATCCGGACGTCTGTTCAATGACTGGAGCTTTATATCCAGCCTTAAATCCAGATAAAAGATCTACATTCTTACAGTGCCTTACCCTTTGGTTCTGACCTGAAATGTTAACTCTGTTTCTCTCTCCACAGATGCTGGGTGTTTCTAGCATTTTCTGTTCTTATTCTGGATTTCCAGCGTCTTCAGTGTTTTGTTCTTCTACTGCCTTTGTTCTTCTACTGCCTTTCTACTACACCTAAGAGCAGTGCTTCTAAAACGCTTTCATCAGTAGACCACTTTTGCAGGCGGTGAGGGAGGGGCGGGGGGGGGGGCTGCAGGGAACAGGGCCCAAGGGCCACCAACCGATCCTACCCCACCCACTTTCAATTGTCTCCCCCAAATAAGCTCATCAGAATTAACGGGAAGAATGGCTCCAAGGAATATGTTTATGGAAACTTAAGGTCATCCAAACTCAATTTTAGATTTCTCATCCCTGTTTTCAAATCTTTCCATGTGTCCCCTCCCTATCTCTGTAACCTTCTCCAGCCCCTACAACCCTCCTTATCTCTGGAACCTTCTCCAGCCCCTACAACCCTCCTTATTTCTGGAACATTCTTCAGCCCACACAACCCTCCCTATCTCTGGAACCTCCTCCAGCCCCTACAACGCTCCCTATCTCTGTAACCTCCTCCAGCCCCTACAACCTTTCCTATCTCTGTAACCTCCTCCAGTCCCTACAACCTTTCCTATCTCTGTAACCTCCTCCAGTCCCTACAACCCTCTTTATGTCTGTAACCTCCTCTAGTCCCTAAAACCTTTTCTATCTCTATAACCTCCTCCAGACCCTACAACCCTCCTTATCTCTGTAACCTCCTCCAGCCCCTACAACACTCCCTATCTCTGTAACCTCCTCCACCCCCCACAACCCTCCTCTGTAACCTCCTCTAGTCCCTAAAACCTCCCTATCTCTGTATGCTCCTCCAGCCCCCACAACCCTCCCTATCTCTGTAACCTCCTCTAGTCCTTAAAACCCTCCCTATTCTGTAACCTCCTCCAGCCCACACAACCCTCCCTATCTCTGTAACTTCCTCCAGTCCCTACAATCCTCCCTATCTCTGTAACCTCTTCCAGCCCCCTACAACCCTCCCTATGTCTGGAGCCTCCTCCAGCCCCTATCTCTCTCTCTCTCTCTTTCTATCTATCTCTCCCTCTCTCTTTCCTGCTTTAAGACGTTCCTTAAAATCTCACTCTGTGACTGAGCTTTTGGTCACTGGTCCCTCATATCTCCTGATGTGGCTCGGGGTAAAATATTGTTTGATAATCACACCTGTCTCCTGTGAGGCACCTTGGATACACTTCATTAAATTGAAGGTGCTGTAGAATCATAAGTTGTTGTTGAAATTATAAACTTTCTGTTGCTGTTTTGCTGTTGACAGATTTGCACTCATTGACATTTTCATTAAATAACACATCAATTATTCATTCATGTCAGAGAAAAAGCCTAGACATTTTCATATTCTAAACATGAATATGCCAAGAGAACGTGTTGATTTGAATCATTTGAATATGTGTTCTAACATCATCTTAACAATTTTCTGTTGAGAAACTAACACTTATTTGTACCTACATTAATCAAACTTGGAGAACATTGGCTTAACACTTGGGTCGTTTTATGCATTTGTCACTGATGTGGTGTCTTCGATGAACAGACCACAGGAGACTCAGGTACAGGTTATGATCGTTTATTCGAGCAATTGCAAGGAGGGCACCATCTCAATACAACTTGAGACAGTACTCTGCTAAGGTACAAGTGTTCACCATATTTATACATTATTGGTCACAAACAAGAACACCCTCCAGATTCCAATCTTCTCAGACAATTAAACAGACAAGTCTCTGGTACAAAGGTACATGCATCATCTGACCCTACTTTCACCCAGGCAGAGACCTGCCTTCCTATCTAAGCTGGGACCATCTGTCCTTCCCCTATCTGTTGAAGAGCACACTTAATCTATGTTATTGCCATCCTCTGACTCCAGTCTAACTCCCAGGATCTTGCTGGTGATTGCAAACCCTGAGGGTGTACAAAGTTTGAGAGTGTATAAGATTCATCTGGTTTAACTGTTTAATTGTTGATTTACTGATTTGCGCTGGCCTCCCTATAGATTCTAATTTAAGTAATTCATTCCCTTATAATGAATTCTCCCTTACCATAAATTCTCATTTACTTTCTTCCCCCTAAAAGTCACAGAGGTCCATTGAGATATTACATCTCCATTGAAAAGAATATAAAAGGCGAAAATAGTAATTCGGGTAATTTCAAGATGAAGAATGTTCCAAGAGATTAAACGCTTGTGGACAATCTAGATAGTACGAAGTATAAATTAGTTTGACAAGCACTGCATATTACTGTAATTCTCATTTCCTATAAAACTAATTTTGCTCCAGGTTTAATTGTGTGAGAATAGTGCGATTAGATATCTAGCGGAGACATTATACAAAATTAATTATCTACCAGTTGGATGATAATGAATATTTTATCATCTATGCACTGAACAGCTTCATTGTGCCAGCTGATCTCATGTTTGCTTTTTCTTTATTTGAAATAGTAATGAAGGCGATTGAGAGATGGGATTGCGAGATTCGCTCTTTGGAGGATCACAACACTCAGAAGCGTGCCCGACAGCTGCAATACTAACCCCCATCCATGACAATTGTTCAGCAGCCGAGGGTTGGCCGCAACAACGTGGGAATGGTTTTTGTTAAGGCGGATAAGCCTTCGGTGCAAGTGAGCGTCACCAGCAGGGGGCGAGGTGAGGAAGAGCGACTTTTAATCACACAGCGAGTTGTTGTGATCTGGAAGGCGCTGCCTGAAGGGGCGGTGGAAGCAGATTCAATAGGAGCTTTCAAAAGGAGGGAATCGGATAAATACTGGAAGGGGAGAAATTTTCAGGGCGACAGGGGAAAGAGCAGTGGGGGGCGGGGGGAGAGTGGGGACTAATTGGATTGATCTTTCAAAAAGCTGCAGCAGACTCAATTTTCTTTTTATCTTTTTCATGGGATGTGGGCGTTGCTGACAAGGCCAGCATTTGTTGCCCATCCCTAATTGCCCCTGAACTGAGTGGCTTGCTCAGCCATTTCAGAAGACAATTAAAAGTCAACCACATCACTGTGGGCCTGGAGTGACATGTAGGCCAGACCGGGTAAGGTCGGCAGATTTCCATCCCTAAAGGGCATTAGTGAACCAGATGGGTTTTTAGGACAATTGATGATAGTTTCATGGTCACCATGACTGAGATTGGCTTTCAGTTCCTGATTTATTAATTGAATTTAAATTCTACCAGCTGCCTTGTAGGGATTTGAACCCATGTCCCCAGAGCGTTAAACTGGGCCTTCAGATTACTAGTCCAGTGACATTGCTACTACGCCACTGTCTCTCCATTTGATGGGCCAAATGGTCTCCTTCTGTGCTGGACCATTCCATGATGACCCAATCGAATGGTGAAACAGGCTTGATGGACTGAATGGCCTGCTCCTGTCCCTATTGTGTGCAGTTCTCCTTACCTAAGGGTATACTTGCTATAGAGGGAGTGCAATGAAGGTTCACTAGGCTGATTCCTGGGGTGGCAGGATTGTCATATGAGGAGAGATTGGGCTGACTAGGCCTGTATTCACTGGAGTTTAGAAGAATGAGAGGGGATCTCATTGAAACGTATAAAATTCTGACAGGGCTGGACAGACTGGATGCAGGGATGACGTTTCCTCTGGCTGGTGGGGTGGTCTAGAACAAGGGGTCATAGTCTCAGGATCTGGGGTCGGCCATTTAGGGCTGAGATGAGGAGAAACTTCTTTATTCAGAGGGTGGTGAACCTGTGGAATTCTCTACCACAGAGAAGTCACTGAGTATATTTAAGAAGGAAATAGATGGATTTCTAGACTCCAAAGGCATCAAGGGGTATGGGGAGAGCACGGGAGTGTGGCATTGAGATAGAGGATCAGCAATGATCATATTGAATGGCGGAACAGACTTGAAGGGCCGAATGACCTACTCCTGCTCCTATTTTCTATAGCCAGGATTTTATGGCCCCACCGCGGTGTGTCGCTCCCCCAGCGGACGCGGTAAGCCATTTAAATCTCCATTTAGTTCGGCGGGACCGTAATATCCCGCCGGGCAGGAGGGGACATAAAATCCTGGCTTATGTTTCTATATGGTCAAGTTCAGTCTTGTGTTGTTCGCCAATCGCCTGGTATCTAAATAGATGACCGGAAGAGAGACCTTGTTCTGGTCATGACTGTTATGCAAGTGACTGGCTCCAGGAAGGGTAGTGGGAAAAGGAATTAGGACCTCTTTGGCGGGGGGTGGGGTCGCTGAGGTGTGATGTCGGTAGCTATGACGCCCAACGCCCTTCGGGGCCCTCCCGCCTATCAATAAGCGGGACCGAACTAACGGTTTTACCTCTAGATAGACGACCCAGGGCATCACCAGCTTGGCCACCAGTAGGTCTGCCACAGCCAGGCTGACGATGAGGTAGTTGGTGGTGGTCTGCAGTGCCCTCTCCCTGGACACTGCCATGCACACCAGCACATTGCCAAACACCACCACAAAGATCAGGAGGCTGAGCAATGCCGTGTAGTAATTGTAGCGATGCCTCCACTGCTCACTGGCCCTGTTGCTCCAGGGCTCCAGCTCCGTCATCTGCGAATCATTCAGGGCTGCCATGTTTGGAGCAGCCATTGACTGTGACCTTTGAACTCCAACCTCCTCAGAGGCCTACAGAGGAAAGAAGGCAAAAATTTAACTCCAACCAAGTGGGAAAATGGTGCAACAACACCGGTGATCCAGGCACCAAGGGTGAAAAGGAAGCAATAGTGGCAACAACAACTTATATTTATCTAGAGCCTTTAGTATGGCAAAGCGTCCCAAGGTGCTTCATAGGAGCATTATTACATTTGACACCGAGCCACATAATTCGGTTCAAGAGGTCAGTTTTTAAGGGGTATCTTAAAGGAGGAGAGAGAGAGAGTCGGAAAGGTTTAGGGAGGGAATTCCAGAGCATAGGGCCCCATGCAGCGGAACGCACGGCTGCCAATGGTGGAGCGATGGGAATCAGGGGGTGCTCAAGAGGGCAGGATTGAGGAATGCAGGGAGGGTTAAATCAGATGATCTGGTCGTTAACCGCCTTGAAGTTGGCGGGATCTTGCTGTGCTCAATTTGGCACCCACCTTTGGTACTTCCGTCATTTGTTGTAAGAGGCTTTGGGACATGGGCAGGTCCAAAATGCGAACAATAGTTCTCTAAAGTGTTCACATAAACACCCCTTAAACGGTGCCTTTTAATCCAATCTAGTTGGCTTTGTCCAACAGTAAAGATTATGGTCGGTGAAGGTGTCATCTCCGGATGTTTAAAGGTAACTTAATCCGATTCCATTAAAACTGCCTCATCAAGACATTTATTAATTCAGTAAAACCTCTTGTGTGTCAAGCATTGTGCACAGACCATTTATAAGCACTAATCAGTTCACATGAGGGATGTGTGTTCACAATACCTTGAGAAGATAATTATATGAAATCTATCAGCAGCCATGATATGAACTACACAATTGCGGTCCCCAAACTATTGTTAACTCATTCATTGTATGTCGACTGGTCTACACACAGAATTAAATTACTCAATAGATAATGATCTGCAGAGATAGGATTATACTCAGGGACAAAAACCCACCAGTGTGCTCTGCCTCCTCCCCTCTCTCTCTCTAGACTCTTTCCCTTCATAAATCCGCCTCGTCCTCTCTACTTGCCTCTTTGAAGACTGCCCAATCCTCTCCTCTCTTCCTGCTAAGTGGACCTCCAAAGTAAACCACATGGGCCAATCTCACCGGGTATCAACCAGCCAATCCTGTCCCTCAGGCCAACCCTCGGGTACCCTCCTCTCTCTTCCGAGGTTAAAAGCAGGGGAGGGAAGAAATGCGTGAGGAAGGAACGAGGGAGAATGGAAGGGAAGGAAGGATGGAGGAATGGGAGGAATAAATTGGGGAAATTGGTTGGAAGGGAAGGAAGGAAGGAAGGGAGGGAGGGAGGAAAAAATATGAGGGAAGGAAAGAATAAACCACTGGATTCCATCCGACCCTTTCTCCCCTGTATAACCCACTGGATTCCCCCCTGACCCTCCCTCCTCTGTAAAAACAACTGGATCCCACCCTGACCCTTTCTCCTCTGTAAAAACCACTGGGTTCCACCCTGACCCTCTCTCCTCTGTAAAAATCATTGGATTCCACCCGACCCTCTCTCCTCTCTATAACCCACTAGATTCCGCCCTGCCCGCTCACTTCTGTAAAACCCACTGGATTCCACCTCGACCCTCTCTCCTCTGTATTGCCAACTGGAATCCATCCTGACCCTCTCTCCTCTGTGTAACCCACTGGATTCCACCATGACCCTCTCTCCTGTGCATCACCCACTGGATTCCACCATGACCCTCCCTCCTCTCTAATAACACACTGGATTTCATCCTGACACTCTCTCCTCTGTATAAACAGGGAGAGGGAGAGAAGGAGTGGGAGACCAGGGGAACGGGAGAGACGGAGAGAGACCGGGAGAAATTGGAGAGTGGGATCATCCTCCGCCATTTTCTCCAACTCCAGCATGATGCCACCACCAAACACATCTTCCCTTCACCCCCCACCGGCGTCGTTCCGTAGGGATTGTTCCCTCCGTGACACCCTGGTCCACTCCTCCATCACCCCCTACTCCTCAACCCCCACCTACTGCACCTCCCCATACAAATGCAAAATATGCAACACCTGCCCCTTCACTTCCTCTCTCCTCACCGCCCAAGGGCCCAAACACTCCTTTCAAGTGAAGCAGCATTTCACTTGCATTTCCCCCAAGTTAGTCTACTGCATTCGTTGCTCCCAATGCGGTTTCCTCTACATTGGAGAGACCAAACGCAGACTGGGTGACCGCTTTGCAGAACACCTTCGGTCTGTCCGCAAGCATTACCCAGACCTCCCTGTCGCTTGCCATTTTAACACTCCACCCTGATCTCTTGCCCACATGTCTGTCCTTGGCTTGCTGCATTGTTCCAGTGAAGCTCAACGCAAACTGGAGGAACAGCACCTCATCTTCCGAATAGGCAATTTACAGCCTTCCGGACTGAATATTGAGTTCAACAACTTTAGATCTTGAACTCCCTCCTCCATCCCCACCCCCTTTCCATTTCTTCCCCCTCCCTTTTGTTTTTTCCAATAATTTATATAGATTTTTCTTTTCCCACCTATTTCCATTATGTTTAAATGTATTCCATCCATCGCTTATTTCACCCCACTCCCACTAGAGCTGCCTTGCTTGTCCTGCTCTCCACTCTTAATTAGCACATTCTTTTAGATAATATCACCACCTTCAACACCTCTTTGTTCCTTTGTCTGTGACATCTTTTGGTTATCTCCTCCTATCACTGCTTGCTTGTCCCAACAACCCCACACCCCCCCCACCCCACCTTAAACCAGGCTTATATTTCACCCCTTTCTTATTTTTACTTAGTTCTGTTGAAGGGTCATGAGGATTCGAAACGTCAGCTTTGCTCTTCTCTGCCGATGCTGCCAGACCTGCTGAGTTTTTCCAGGTATTTCTGTTTTTGTTTTGGATTTCCAGCATCCGCAGTTTTTTGTTTTTGTTTTTAACAGAAAGACCCAGTTTTCCCCTGGAGTTTGAGACAAATCAGCTTCCAAAATGATGCAGAGTTTTAGCCAATGAGGGAGATCTGGGCTCAGTCCCGCCCCTCATTCACTTCGATTGGTTGGAGGACCAGCAGCTTCCGCTCCAGTCCCGCCCCCTCTTCCTATTGGTCCACAGCTGCCGTCATGCGCAGTGTAAGTGACGGTCATGGACAGACGCTTGTTTGTCGCATCTTCAGGCAGTAAGCATTGGACGACCCAGTGGCGCTATTAGGGGCCGTGGGTGGGCGGGAAGGTTTCATAAACGCCCAATGTAGTCCAGAAATTCCAACCAAGAGGCTACCGGCCCCGCGGCTACACCGAGCGGCAGCTATGGGCCCTTCCCCGGTTATGAAACCCGGGTTAACGGTCTCCACCTTTCTCGGGGGCAACGAACAGCAGGACGCATGCGCAGACGCCATCTTTCTAGGGGGCAACTTGTAGCAGTGCGCATGCGCTTTCAGATCTGGCTGCAGGAACATGTGAATGAGGAGCAGGAGCTGACCATTCGGCCCCTCCAGCCTGCTCCACCATTCAATAAGATCATGGCTGAACTAATTGTAACCTAAACCCCACATTCCTGCCTACCCCTGATAACCTTCCGCCCTCTTTGCTTGTCAGGAATCTATGTAGCTCTGCCTTAAAAATAAAAGACTCTGCTTCCACCGCCTTTTGAGGAAGAGAGCTCCAAAGACTCACAACCCTCTTAGAGAAAAAAAAACTCCTCATCAGTGACCCCTAGTTCTTGATTCTCCCACATCCACTCTGTCAAGGCCCCTCAGGGTCTTGAACAAAAATGAAAATACCTAGAAAAACTTAGCAGGTCTGACAGCATCTGCGGAGGGGGATACAGTTGATGTTTCGAGTCCGTATGACCCTTCATCAGACCCTCCCCTCAGGATCTTAAAGGTTTCAATCAAATCGCCTCTTACTCTCCTAAACTTCAGTGGACACAAGCCTCGCCTGTCCAACCTTTCCTCTTAAGGCAATCTGCCCATTCTTGGTATTAATCTGGTAAACCTTCTCTGAACTGCTTCTAATGCATTTATATCCTTCCTCAAATAAGTAGATCAATACTGTACACTACTCCAGATCTCTCACGAGTGTCCTGTACAACTGAAGCATAACCTCCCTACTTTTGTATTCGATTTCCCTCACAACAAACAATAACATTCTGTTAGCTTTCCTAATTACTTGCTTACCTGAGAGAATGTTGTGAATTTCTATCCTGTACTGACAGGGATGGATTTTGTAAACTCCCTTTCCAGGGGTTTAGATGGGAAGGATTTGCACACAGCAAACTCAAATCGAAAATTATGTTTGTCATCTCTGATATAGGTCTTTAAAATTCTGATTGGGTTGGGCAGGTAATGTGGACAGAATGTTTCCACTTGAAGGTCTAACCAATACTGGCGGCCATGAATACACAATAGATATGAATAAATCCAAGAAGAACGCAGGAGATATATGTTTCCTCAGACAGCTATGAAAATGTGGAACTCACTACTACTGGATGTGGTCGAGAAAAATAACAGATATTTTTAAAAGGAAACTAGATGAGAACATGGGAGAAAAGGGATTAGAAAGATGAGCTGAAAGCCTGAGATGGGGTTAGCAGAATGGGGGAGACTTGTGTGGACTAGAAACTCGAGTACAAACTAGATAGACTGAATGGCCTGTTTGTATCATGTGTATTCTATGTAAATTTGTAACTTACTTTACAGGATAATAGAGGAGGAGGATTTGCAGTCAGGAAAAGCAAAGCAAACCTCACGTCTGACAGGTTCAATCAGTCATTGGAATCTGAAGATTCGTACATCTGAAGGGATTTAATTGACTGCCTCAGCTGGAAACTGGTGAGAGGCTGTTCACCTGCTACTCCCGTAGGAAGGGTTGATAGAGCTGGTAGACATGCTGACACGACAGTGAACTCACAATAGCGAGAGACCGTTCACCTGCTCCGTGTGTGGGAAGAAATTCATGTGTTCATCCAACCTGCTGGCACACCAGCTCAATCACATTGATGAGGATCCTCTTCAATACTCTGACTCTGAGAAAAGCTTTGAAATCTCTGAGGAACTGGTCCAACACCAGCGAGTTCACACTGACAAGAGACCGTTCAGCTGCTCCCACTGCGGGAAGAGGTTCAGGCTGTCCTCCCGCCTCGCGGAGCACCAGCTCCTTCACACACACGAGAGGCCGTTCAGCTGTTCTCACTCTGGGGAGTCGTTCAGCGAGTCAGTGCATCTCATTGAGCACCAGCGAGTTCACACCAAGGACAGGCCGTTCAGCTGCTCCCAGTGTGGGATGAGATTCGCTCAGTCCTCCCACTACACTGAGCACCAATTGGTTCAC
Source organism: Cetorhinus maximus (assembly GCF_964194155.1). Lineage (NCBI taxonomy): Eukaryota > Metazoa > Chordata > Chondrichthyes > Lamniformes > Cetorhinidae > Cetorhinus > Cetorhinus maximus. Next base: position 24,588,552 of record NC_135901.1, read on the forward strand.
TCAGAAAAGAGACCTTTTAAATGTACTGAATGTGAGAAGACCTTCAAAAGAAGCATTAATTTGCTGAAACACCAGCGCATTCACACTGGGGAGAGGCCGTTCCCTTGCTCCGTGTGTGGGAAGAGATTCACTCATTCAGTTCACCTTCTGACACACAAGCATGTTCACACCAGGGAGAGGCCTTTCCTCTGCTCTGTGTGTGGGAAGACATTCACTCGATTTTCACACCTTTTGACACGCGAGAGTATTCACACTGGAGAGAGGCCGTTCACCTCCTCCACGTGTAAGAAGGGATTCGTTCAGCCAGCTGACCTGCTGAAGCACCAGTGGGTGCACACTGGGGAGAGGCCATTCACCTGCTCAGTGTGTGGGAAGGGATTCACTCGGTCCTGCTATCTGCTGAAGCACCAGCGAGTTCACACCGGGGAGAGGCCGTTCCTCTGTTCCATGTGTGGGAAGAGTTTCCCTCGTGCGTCCCACCTTGTGATACATGAGCGTGTTCACACCGGGGAGAGGCCGTACCTTTGCCCCGGGTGCAAGAAGAGATTTACTTGTTTACAACACCTGCTGAGACACCGGACTGTTCACACTGGGGAGAGGGCGTTCACCTGCCCTGTGTGTGGGAAGGGTTTCACTGAGTCATCCAGTCTCCAGAGACACCGATGCACTCACACTGAGCACAGGCTGTTCACCTGCTCCATTTGTGGCAAGAGATTCGCTCAGTTGTCCTACTACACTGAACACCAACGCGTTCACTCTGATAAGAGACCTTTTCAATTTTCTGAATGCAGGAAGAGCTTTAAAAGAAGCAATGACCTGCTGAAACACCAACTCATCCACACTGGGGAGAGGCCGTTCCTCTGCTCCGAGTGTGGGAAGGGATTCGCTCATTCGTCCGGCCTGCTGAGGCACCAATGCACTCACAGCGGGAAGAGGCTGTTCACCTGCTCCGAGTGTGGGAAGGGATTCATTGATTCATCCCGCCTGCTGAGACACCAGCGAGTACACACTGGGGCAAAACCGTTCACCTGTTCTGTGTGTGAGAAGCGATTTACTCAGTCTTACAGCCTGCTGAAACATAAGCAGCTTCACGTTACTGACAAAGTTAGAATCGGTTGTTGCTGCTAAGAACCACGTCCAGGACTGAACCTTTTCTCCTTTCTAACTTTAGATTATTTCAGTTCGCAGACATTCAGTTGCTCTCATGGACAAGTCCCAGCTCCCCATACCTTCCCGAGTGTCTCTCCTAGCCTTGAGATCCAGGGAAGGTATCAGTAACATGCACTGGATCAGGAAACCCAAACTCAGCCTGTTAATCAGTTCAGCTACTGGACTTAGTGTGGGTCCCATAGCATCTCTCTCACCTTCGAAGTGTGAATAGAGCATCACATCTGTAAACATGGTTTAAGTTGAAATCCACTCAGCAAATGTATTGGAGAGGAGCCTGAAGGCTGATGAAACTCTGTTAAACTGTCAGTGTACTCCTGTACTGCTCTGTGTTTTGCCTGTAATGGAAAATGCCTGAACCTTTGCTGTTATGAAATGAGGGTGTATATTAATGAGCCTCACATCCTCACTCATGTCTGCTGCAATTGTGTAGAAAGGGGATGTGTAAAGAGCTGGTCTTTGTATGGAGATGTAAACCAAGGAAACGGTATCTGTGTGTGATAGTGACACAACCTTGTGCTCACACTCAGAACAATGCACAGATATCCTTGTGGTTGTGGTTTGAGCAGGGCCAGATCACGAATGGAGTGAACAAGTTAAATATAAATATCTCGAGTGTAGCTGCAGCTTGTTGGATCAGAGCTGGGGAGAAGGGAACTCTGAATCCACTGTATTATCTCTTTCTCTGGATCGAGTAACTACGTTTTTGAATATAATGGTATTTTATTCAAGAAATATATTCACAACTCAAAGGCTGAATTGTAACTTACATCAAAAAAATTCATAACATTTAAAATATAGACTAAATAATCAAGTTAAAAACATGGAAACGTGACAATCATGTAATGATAAAAATAGATAAATTCAGCAGCTAACAGGGAAGTGGTGAACATGGTATTAAAACAAGGAATATTGAATTAAAATTATTTTAAAATTACACACCAATACACTATTCTGAGATTACAGGCTCTGAAGAAAAAATGATGACAGTTATAAGTACTTCATTGAGGACTGGAATCAGGTAAGGAATTACTCTGTCTATATGATTGCAGTGCTGTTAATAAAGTCAGGAAAAGACAATCTGTTGTTGTGAGCTTGATTATCTGGTGTCTGAAACCACAAGATTCAATATTTAGAGTCAACAAGATGAACAAGGAAATACGTCACAGCCCAATATTCCAGCTCAATATTCACAGGAGAAAGTCTGTTATCTGACATCTCAAGCGGACAGAACAGAGAAAGATCCCAACTGTAAGAAACCCGCAAATCATTTGTAAATATCTTTCAAATGTTGACAGATTCCAACCGTCAGTTTCCATTTCATTGAAGTCAGTGGAAGGTGAGAGAGATTAAAGGTTCCATATATAAACACAACTGGATGTTGTCATCGCTTTACATTGATAGAATCAGGAGTGTCACATAAAATATTTTAAATCCTCATCATAATTACCATCATTTTCAGGCTTGAAACTTAAACCTGTTTCACATTCAGTCAGGAACAGATCACAGTTTTACACCAATCTCTGATTTGACTGCAGGTTTCCAGAATTCACCATTGTTCTTCCTGACTCTAAACACAGTTGCAAAGGAGCTTTCTGTTCTGTGTCTAGGAGATCTGAACATTGGAAGAGTGCGGCTGGGCCACATTTCTTACACACCTCAGGATTAACCTGCAAGTTCAGTCCTGGATGTAACTAACAACAGCAATAACATAATCCAACTCCTGCAGTCAGTTGTGAACTCGCTGGTGTCTCACCAGGTGGGATGACTGAGTGAATTCCTTCCCACACACAGAGCAGGTGAACGGCCTCTCCCCAGCGTGAATTTGCTGATGTTTCAGAAGATGATATGACTGAGTGAATCCCTTCCCACATGTGGAGCAAGTGAACGGCCTCTCCCCAGTTTGAACTCGCTGGTGTGTCATTAGGTCAGATGACTGAGTGAATCCCTTCCCACACCTGGAGCAGGTGAACGGCCTCTCCCCAGTGTGAACTCGCTGGTGTATCAGAAGGTGGCACGACTGAGTGAATCCGTTTCCACACCCAGAGCAGGTGAACGGCCTCTCCCCAGTGTGAACTCGCTGGTGTGTCAGAAGGTGAGATGACCGAGTGAATCCCATTCCACACTCGGAGCAGGTGAATGGCCACTCCCCACTGTGAAGTCACTGGTGTGTTCGCAGATACTTCTTGCTTTTAAAGCTCTTCTCACAGTCAGAACATTTAAAAGGTCTCTGATCACTGTGTACAAGTTGATGTTCAGTAAGACGGGATGACTGAGTGAATCCCTTCCCACAGACAGAACAGGTGAATGGACTCTTCTCAGTGTGAACTTGCTCATGCGCCAGCAGGTCAGATGAGTAAGCAAATGCCTTCCCGCGCACACAACACCTGAACGGTCGTTCCCCGGTGTGAACTCGTTGGTGTGTCAACATACTGGATAACTGAGTGAATCTCTTCCCACATAGAGAGCAGGCGAACGGTTTCTCCCCAGTGTGACTGCGTCGATGAGTTTCCAGCTTTGACGGAGAAATGAATCCCTTCCCACAGTCCCCACATTTCCATGGTTTCTCAGTGGTCCTGGTGTCCTCGTGTATCTCCAGGTTGGACGATCAGTTGAAGCTTCATCCTCACACAACACCTGTACAGTTTCTTCCTGCTGCACATGGTGATGTTTTTCAGGCTGTGTAACTGGTTAAAGCTCTTTCCACAGCCAGTTCACTGGAACACTCTCACTTGGGTGTGTGAATCTTTTCCCCCTGTAAAAGCAGTTTACCAGAGTTATCATTGTAAACACAGGATAGAAATTCAGAACAGAAAATTCTAGTTTCCTCTTTCATTCCCCCAAATCTATAAACCTCTGTCCCACACACTCCTCTCCCTCTCTGCTCATTGTTCCAAATGGAGTGTCCAGTCTCCTAATTATTGTTTTCTCCACTCCAGATTATCTCTCCTCCTGTCCTTAAACTGGTGACTCAGGTTGTGGATCAATTCCACTCCTTCACTTTAATTCCACCAAATACTTTGGGTCAAAACAGCAGATTATCTTTCATGTCTCTACTAGTAATTTTAAATAAACAGAAATAACCACCTTTTCCCAATTGGGCCTTTGGTTCAGGTGGATGCCGAAGAGAAGCCGGAAGCGACAGGTAGAGATTCCGGACCAATAGGAGGAGAGGGGCCGTGGTTGGAGGACCGAGTGAGAACAGCTTGTCCGCCAACCAATCGGAGTCAGAGGGGCGGGGCCTTATTCTCGCGGCATGAGCCTCGCGCAGGCGTAGTGCAGGGCACTGAGTGGAGCGTGCGCAGTGCGGGTGCTGGAGCAGGATGCAGGCGGTGCTGTGGCCTCTACGGGGAGAGAGTTGACCCCGGGCAGGAGAGGAATAGAGCCAGTGAGTGGACTGAAAGGCTTCACAAGTATCTTTTGTACGTTTCAGGATCCGAATAAGAATCTAGAGGTTCCGCGTTTTGACCAAACGCAGCAATAGCTGTGGGGCTTCCGATAACAGCCTCGGAATAAAGGCCGCCATCTTGGCAGCAGGAAAGTGCAGAAATGCGCATGCGCGGTCATCCCTGTCCCTGTTAGCAGGAGAGAATGTTGTGCATTTCTATCCTGGACTGATAGGGATGTATTTTGGAAACTCCTTTTACAGGGGATTAAATGGGAAAAGATTTCAGGCATCAGTGTGATTGGAATTGCACCGAGATATTCAAAATCCTGGTCAGATCACACCTGGAGAACTGTGTGAGAGTTCTGGACACCACAGTGTAAAAGGACATGCTGTGTAGGCCTTGGAGGAAGTGCAGATTTACCTTAATGACATAAAAGCAAAACACTGGGGATGCTAAGTTTGGAATGAAAATAGAAATTCTCGAAATACTCGGCAGGTCTGGCGGCATACGTGGTGATATAATATGACTTCTCCAGTTCCAGCATTTTCTGTTTTATTTACCTTACCTGAACCCGGACTCCAAGGGTTCAATTAGGATGAGTTACATAAATCAGTTATTATGGCACAGAAAGGCCATTCCTCCCATCAAGTCCATGCTGGTTCTCTACAGAGCAATTCAGTCAGCCTCATTTCCCTTCTCTATACTTAAACCCGACACGTTTATTTCCCTCAAGTGCGTGTCTCGGTTCCTTTCTAAAATCATTGTTGAACTCTGCTTCCACCACCCTCATTGGTAGCGAGTGCTAAGTATTCCCACTCACTGTGAAAAAAATATTCTTCCCTTGTATCCCTTGCCAAAACCTTAAATGTGCTCCCTAATCCTTGTACCGTCATCTAATGGAAACAGCTTTTCCCTTGTGCATTTCATCTAAATCTGTCAAAATCTTGTGCACCTCTATCAAATCTCCCCTCAGCTTTTGGTCCAAGGAGAAACCCAGCTTCTCCAAACTAACCTTGTAGCTAAATTCCATTTTCCCTGGAACCATTCTGGTAAATCTACCGTGCATCCTCTCATTGAGCCTCATATGCTCCTTAAGGTGTGGTGAACAGAACTGGACACAAGAATCTTCTTCTAACCTAACCGGAACTTTATAAAGGTTAGCATATTTTCCCTACTTTTGTACTCAACGTCTCTATTTATGAAGCCCAAAATCCCATATATTTTCCTAACTGCTCTCTCAGTCTGGCATGCCACCTTCAAAGATCTGTGTACGTGAACTCTCAGGTCTCTTTGTCCCTGCACACTCTTTAGAACTGTACCATGAAGTGTATATTGCCTCTCCCTATTCCTTCTACCAGAATTCATCACCTCATTGTGAGTTCTGAAGAAGAATCATATTGGACTCAAAATGTTAACTCTGTTTCTCTCTCCACAGATTCTGCCAGACCTGCTGAGTTTTTCCAGCACTTTCTCTTTTTACCTCATTTGAAGGTTATATTCCCTGGAATTTAGAAGATTAAGAAGTGATTTGATCAAAGCTTTCAGGATGTTAATTGGAACTGGTAGGGTAGATAGAGAGAAATGACTCCCACTGTTGGGGAATCTAGGACGAGGGGACGTAGTCTGAAAGTTGGTGTCAGATTTTTCAGGAGTGAATTTGGAAACACTTCTCCATGTAAGCTCGGTAGAAATTAGGAGCTCTACTCATCAAATGGCAGTTCATGCCAGGTCAATGTTAATTTAAAACCTGACACTGATGAATCATTACTAACCAAAGGTATTAAGGGACATGGGGCAAAGTGTCACCGATCAGCCATCATCTCATTTCATGGTGGAACAGGCTCGAGGAGCTCAATGGCCAAATCTTAGAATCGTAGAAACTTACAGCACAGGAGACCATTCAACCCTTTGTGCTTGTGCTGTCTCTTAAAGTGCAGTCATGTTTAGACCAACACACCCACTTTCTATTTGTAACCCTGTGAGTTCCTCATTCCCAAATCCCTGTCAACTTCCTTTTAAAATTCCTTATAGGATCAGATTCCAGCACCTTTTCAGGTCGAGAGTTCCAGATCCTGACAACCCTCTGACAGTGAAGAAATTGCTGAATCCGATATTGAGTCTGGAAGGTTGTTAAGTGCCAGATTGAAAGATGAGCTGCTGTTCCTCGAGCTCCCATTGGAACAGTTCAGGAGGCCAAGGGCAGAGAGGTCAGAGTGGGGCAGAGAATTAAAATGACAAGTGACTGGAAACTCAGGGTCAAGTTCACAGACTGAACCGAGGTTGTTCCACAAAGTGATCACCCAATCCGTGTTCGATCTTCCCAATGTAGAGCAGACCACATGGTCAGCACTGAATACAGAAACTAAATTGCACGAAGTTCAAGTAAATCACTGTTTGGTTTCATGGTTCAAAATCTTGGGAACAGCCTGAAGAAAGATTCTTTATTTGAAGAGTAAAGATCGCAAAGTCAAGCAAACTGATCATCAGAATATTAAATTCTGAATATTAAATTCTATTCCAGTTATAACGATTTTTAATATCAATAGAAATGAACCCCATGTGTCCGAATGAACACGGTTCAGTCCTGGATGTGATTCATCCAGCAGAGTCCAAGCCCTGCAGTCACTGGTGAACCGGCTGGTGTTTCAGCAGTTGGGATGATCAATTAAATCACTTCTCACACACGGAGGAGGTGAACGGTCTCTGCCCAGTGTGAACTCAGTGTTGTCTGTATTGGACATGATGGTTTTCCCATGTACCAGCTGCCCTTGTCTTTCTGGTTGGTGGGGTTTGTTGGTTTGGGAAATTCTGTTAAAATTCTGCTTGAGGTGCAGATGGATGAAGTCCATCTCCTTTTCCCCTCTTCCAACTTTCTCTCTCTCTGTCTCTCACTCTCTCCTACCATAAAGGTCAGAGGCTTGTGTAGGCCCAGACTGGGTGGTAGGTTCCCTTCCCTGAAGGACATTAGTGAACCTGTTGGATTTTTAGGACAATCCAATACTTTGATGGTCAGTTTTTCTTGTTTTAAATTCATTTTACAGGATATCGGAAAGGGAGGATTTGGAAGTGGGAATCTCAAACCAAGCATCAGATCAAGGCCTGACAGAGACACTCAAATCATCAGGACCTGAATACCATTGGATTTTAAACATGGAAGGAAAAAGCACCGTTCATAGTGAGGAGAAACTGTACACGTGTTCTGTATGTGGACGAAGATTCAGCCAATCATCTGGCCTTTCGAAACACAAGTGCAGTCACGACCGGGTGAATCGTTGGAAATGTGGGGACTGTGGGAAAGGATTTAATTACCCGTCTGAGCTGGAAATTCATCGGCGCAGTCACACCGGGGAGAGGCCGTTCACCTGTCCCGACTGTGGGAAGGGATTCACTTGTTCATCTACCCTGCTGACACACCAGCGAGTTCACACTGGGGAGAGACCATTCACCTGCTCTGACTGTGGGAAGAGATTCACTCGGTCAACCATCCTTCTGAAGCATCAGCGAGTTCACACTGGGGAGAGACCTTTTAAATGCCCAGACTGCGGGAAGTATTATAAAAGTTCTGGGGAAGTAATGCGCCATCAACGTATTCACACTGATGAGAGACCATTCAGGTGCTCTCACTGTGGGTCAGCATTCAGGCAATCATCCGAACTCACTGTACATCAGCGTATTCACGCTGGAGAGAGACCGTTCACTTGCTCCGAGTGTGGGAAGGGATTCATTCAGTCATCCCACCTGCTGACACACCATCTAGTTCACACTGGGGAGAGGCCATTCACCTGCTCCAAGTGTGGGAAGGGATTCACGTGTTCATCTCACCTGCTGACACACCAGCGCAGTCACACCGGTGAGCGGCCATTCACCTGCTCTGAGTGTGGGAAGAGATTCACTCAGTCATCTGCCCTGCTGAAACATCAGCGAGTTCACAATGGGGAGAAGTTGTTCACTTGCTCTGAGTGTGGGAAAGGTTTCACTCAGTCATCCAACCTGCTGACACACTGGCGGGTTCACAATGGGGAGAGACCATTCACCTGCTCTGAGTGTGGAAAGGGATTCTCTCAGTCATCCACGCTGCTGAGACACCAGCGAGTTCACAAGTAACTAGAGTGTTGGAATTTTGCGACTGAACCATGTTCATTGGGGTCTGTTTCTGCTGATATTAATGAATTCCAGCCCAGTTATAGAACATAAGAAATAGGAACAGGAGTAGACCATTCGGCCCCTCGAGCCTGCTCCGCCATTCAATAAGATCATGGCTGATCTTCTTGTGTTTCGATTTCCACATTCCCATCTAACCTTTGATTCCCACTTTTGATTTCCATATTATGGATAAAAGTCAAATAAATCAGCTTTGTGTAAAACATGCAATGTGTTGAGTCTTGTAAATGTTTCTAACACAAGTTAGTTTATTTTGAAGGGCTCTCCCACTCCCCTATCTCCTCAATTCTCACCTCCAACAACAAGTGTGAGGAGCTCGTGGAGCTTTTCTGTCACTAAGATTGAGACAGTCCGATCAGCTGCCCCTGCTGCTTCCCTCCCTTCCACTCGCCCACTGGGACAAACTGTCTCTTACGTTCTCCTGTCCTGGGCCTGAACTCACAACTTTCTCTAGTTTCCCTGCGACCTCCCCTCAGGCAGGTTTCCTTTGGCCTCTCCAGGTTGGATGATTAGACAATCAGTAGAAGCCTCGTCCACAGACAAAGCACAGAGCCCAGAGTGAGACTGGGGTGGGGGGAGGTGTAAGAGTAGTGGGAGCTAGGGAGGGGCAGGGGATGGTTAAGCGTTGTGAGAATGCAGGGGTTTGAGTTGTGAAAGCTGGGGAGGGGGGGTGTGGAGCAGTCATTTTTTCACTGGTCTTTACGATGGAGGCAGTGATGGGGCCTCAGACCTCATTCTCTGGACACGTGAATAATCACAAGAAAAGAAACACTCGTAATGGAGCCTCGGACCTGATGGCAGGACTGTCCCAGCTGTGTCTCCGCTCCACAGCTCTGCTGCCCCAGAGGACATGACAGCAACTCCTCAGCCCGCAACCTCACCAGGGATTATGACCCACTGTTCGGGAACCCCTGCTGTAAGGTATTGTCAACATTTTTTGTTTGAGTTTTCTGTCTGCAAATCCTCTCCCTCTCCTATCCTGCAAAAGGAAAGGTTGGACAGGCTAGGTTTGTATCTTCTGGAGTTTAGAAGAGTAAGAGGCAACTTGATGGAAACATATAAGATCCTGAGAGGTCTTGACAGGGTTGTTGTGGAGAGGATGTTTCCTCTTGTGGGAGAATCTAGAACTAGGGGTCACGGTTTAAAAATAAGGGGTCGCCCATTGAAGACAGAGATGGAGAGATTATGAAGAGAAAAAGTGAGTCTTTTGGAACTCTCTTCCTCAAAAGGCAGTGGAAACAGAGTCTTTGAATATTTTTAAGGCATAGGTAGATTAATTCTTGGTAAATGAGAGTGAAAGGTTATTGGGGTCGGTGGGAATGTGGAGATGAGGTTACAGTCAGATCAGCCATGAACTTATTGAATGGTGGAGTAGGCTTGAGGGGCTGAATGGCCTCACTCCTGCTCCTAATTTGTCTGTTAGTCCAACAACAAGTGTGAGGAGCTCATGGAGCTTCTTTGTCACTAAGATTGAGATAATCTGATCAGCTGCTTCCCTCCCTTCCACTAACACACTGGGCTGAACTGCCTCTAATTTTAATCCTTGCCCAAGACCTGAACTCACGTCTTTCTTTAGTTTTTCTCCCATCTCCCCTCCTCTCAGGGCTCATCTTATCCATGAATCCCACCACCTGCTCCATCGACCCTATTCCCACTAAACTGCTGATCAGCCAACTTCCCCATGTTCACTGACTTTATTAATGGTTCTCGCTCTCAGGTACTGTCCTGCTCTCCTTCAAATTTGCCATCATCAGCCCCTCCTCAAAAAAGAAATCCTTGACTCCCCCATCCTTTCACTGACCCACCTGCAGGCTCTCTTTCCTCTCCAATGTCCTTGAACCAAAGTCCCAAATCCATGCCCACCTTTCCTGGAACCCTCCAATCAGGTTTCTGCCCCTGTCACAGTGCTGAAACAGTTCTTATCAAAGTCACAAATTACATCCTATCTGACTGTGAGAAAGATAAACTTTCCCTTCTCGACTTGTCTGCAGCCTTTGACAAGGTTGACCACATCATTCTGCTCCATCACCTCTCCACTGTTGTCCAGCTGGGAGGGGCTGCTCTCTCCCGACTCAGGCTGTGGGTCAATCCCACTCCTTCACTCTAATTCTACCAGATAATGCAGCTCACAACAAGAAATCATCTTTAATGACTTTATTGGTAATTTTCAATGTTTGGAAAGAATCATCTTTTCCAACTGTGTCCAGTGGTTAGTTCAGTCAGAGCTTCCTTCTTCCCAGGTCTGTTCCAACAAGCTGTGTTTATTTGAGTCACATTTCTACAGACTCACTCACTCGGTAAGTGATCAGATCTCACTGAACTATGACACAAGCTGTGTCTATCTGAGTTATATTTACACAGACTCATTCACTCAGTAAGTGATCAGATCTCACTGAACTATGACACAAGCTGTGTCTATCTGAGTTATATTTATACAGACTCACTCACTCAGTAAGTGATCAGATCTCACTGAACTATGACACAAGCTGTGTCTATCTGAGTTACATTGATACAGACTCACTCATTCAGTAAGTGATGGGGTCTGACTGAAATACAACAACTTATATTTATATTGAGCTTTTAACATAATTAAACATCCCAAGGCGTTTCACAGGAGCATAAGGACATATTAGGTCAGATGACCAAAGCTTGGTCAAAGAGGTCGGTTATAAGGAGTGTCTTAAAGGAGGAAAGTGAAGTAGAAAGGTGGAGAGGATAATGGAGGAAATTCCAAAGCTTAGGGTCCAGGAAACTGAAGGCGCGGCCACCAATGGTGGAGAGATTAAAATCGGAGATAAAGGACATCAGATAATGGTGCTCCATGTATGTGGGCCTTATAGCCCAGGCCTCAAGGCCCAAATCTGAACTTTGCAACATCTTTTGACCGTCCCTAGTCTCAAAGAAAAGCAATTCCCCGTATGAACAGCTTGTAAGATCTTTGTTTATTGATACCATAAGAAGTTAGAACCAGTTGAGTCCTCCTGTGTACTCGATGGGGATTGACTTTAACAGATTTAAAATCCTCTGGATTTCAGTGTTACAACAGCAACATTTTAATAAAAAGAAAACATATATATAAATCCTGGAAAACTAAAAGAACAAAAATGGGGAAATACACAGCAGCTCAATCATTTCAAAGTGATAAATGAATGGTCACTGTTTCAGGGGGACTCCTTCAGAATGAACCCTTCCCACCAGCAGCACCAACCCCCACTCCCACCCCCCCCCCTCCCTGTTCACTGAACATTCCTTCACCCACTCATCCACCCAATGGCTCCCAGCCCGGATTGACATTCAGCACGAACCCAGTGAGAGGGTGAGCTGGCCCTTGGGATGTCAGAATGGACAAGAGCTGGAAGTGGTTCCAATCAATACATTTTCTGTGTCATTATTTAAAAAGGGAATTAATATTTTGTCAAACGCCCCTGTGCACCCCCTTGGTGAATTACAATTTCCAGCCCAGACTCTTCCTATTGCTTCTACATGGTGCATCCTGTGTGGTTTCAGCAGAGGGAGAGACAGGCTGCTCACATCCCTGCTCTCACTGCCGAGAGGCTTGTGGTCTCCGTCTTCTGGGTGTCAGAGCCCCTCAGGGTCCCGGCAAAGACTGGTCCACCTGTATCTGTGCAGGGGCAGATTCGGCTGGTGGGAGACGGGACAGCGTGTCGGGAGATGGGGGTAGCATGTTGGGTACTGCCTGGGGGTTCGGGAGTAATGGGTGAGAACTGGGAACACTTTGATCGGTGTTCCCACTTCCGTGTCTCCTTTGTCTATCATCCCTCTCCTGGACCAGAGTCACATCATTCCTCCCACTCTGCTGCAGACCAGTTTGGTGGAGATCAGTGACGTGTTGTAAGGTCACAGATACAGTGTCTGTCATCCTGTTTAAGGCAGCAGACATCTCCTGCACGGCCGTGGTCATGACCTGCATGGACCCATTTCAGAGCCGTGCTTGAAGCTCCATGGAGGCAGCCACTCTCTCCATAACAGACAGTCTCTGGAACCTCCTCCAGCCCTATGATCCTTCAAGCTCCCTGCGCCCCTCCAATTCTGACCCATTCCCCACACTCCCACCTACTTCACTCCACCATTGGTGGCTGTGCTTTCAGCTGCTGAGGCCCAGAGCTCTGGATTTCTCTCCCTAAACCTCTCGCCTCCTTAAAATCTAACTCTTTGACCAAGTTTTTGATCACCTGATCATGCGGAGATGGTGACGTGGTGGTTAATTCACTGGACTAGTAATCCAGAGGCCCAAGCAAATGATCTGGGGTCCTGGGTTCAAATCCCACCACGGCAGATGGTGGAATAAATCTGGAATTGAAAAGCTAGTGACCATGAATCTATCATCGATTGTTGTCCTTTAGGGAAGGTGATCTACCTCCTTACCTGGTCTGGCCTACCTGTCATTTCTGACCCACAGCAATGTGGTTGACTTTTAACTGTCCTCTGAAATGCAAGCTACTATGTTCAAGGGCAATCAGGGATGGGCAATAAATGCTGGCCCTGCCAGCGATGCCCACATCATATGAAGGAATAATAAAAAATCTAAAGCATCTTGGGACATTGTTAAAGGTTCTATATAAATGCAACATGATGTTGTTATTACCCTTCACTGGTAAACTCAGGAATGTCACGCCAACATTTTCAATAATTACCAAATTTTCAGGCTGGAAACTTAAACCTGCCATTTCACTTTCAGGAACAAATCACAGTTTTACACCAATCCCCAATTTGACAGCACATTTCCAGCATTCACCATTGTTCTTCCTGACTCTAAACCCAGTCGTAAAGGAGCCTCCTAAGCTTTGAACCATGGAACACACATTTCTTAAACATCAGTATAACTCACATGTTCAGTCCTGGATGTGAGTAACAGCAGCAATAAGACTCCAACTCCTGCAGTCACTTGTGAATTTGCTGGTGTCTCACAAGGTCGGATAGCTGAATGAATCCCTTCTCACATTCAGAGCAGGTGAATGGCTTCTCCCCAGTGTGAACTCGCTGGTGTCTCAGCAGGTGGGATGACTGAGCAAAGCTGTTCCTACACACGGAGCAGGTGAACGGCCTCTCCCCAGTGTGAATTCGCTTGTGTACCAGAAGGTCGGATGGCTGGGCAAATCCCTTTGCACACACGGAGCAGGTGAACGGTCTCTCCCCAGTGTGAACTCGCTCATGTCTCAGAAGGTGGGATGACTGAGTGAATCCCTTCCCACATGTGTAGCAGGTGAACAGCCTCTCTCCAGTGTGAACTTGCTGGTGTGTCAGAAGGTGTGATGACCGAATGAATCTCTTTCCACACTCAGAGCAGAGGAATGGCCTCTCCCCAGTGTGAACAAGCTGGTGTGCTACCAGATTCTTCTTGTTTTTAAAGCTCTTCTCACAGTCAGAACATTTAAAAGGTCTTTGATCACTGTGTACACATTGGTGGTCAGTGAGGTGGGATGACTGAGTGAAGCTCTTCCCACACACAGTGCAGGTGAATGGTCTCTCCTCAGTGTGACTGCGTCGATGAGTTTCCAGCTTTGGGTAATTCAATCCCTTCCCACAGTCCCCACATTTCCATAGTTTCTCCATGGTGCCAGAGTCCTTGTGTTTCTCCAGGTTGGACGATCAGTTGAAGATCAGTCCACACACAGAACATGTGTACAGTTTCTCCCCACTGTGAATGGGGTGATTTTTTTTCAGACTGTGTGACTGCTTAAAGATCTTCCCACAGTAAGTTCAGTGGAACATTCTCACATGGGTGTGTGTCTGTCTCGGTGCTTTTCCAGTCACACTGATGTTTGAAATCTTTTCCCACAAACAGAATAGACAAACATTTCTCTTTCCACATTCGAAAGCTGATGATATTCAGGTCTTGATAAATTGAGCGAGTATCAGATGTTGACGTGACGTGTTTGGTTTGGCTTTCCTGTCTGGAACTCCTCCCCTTCTAATACTCTGTAAAAGGAGTTGACAAAATTCATCTCTGTAAGTGCAGGTCAGAATTTCAGAACAATCAATTCCAGTTTCTATGGAACATTTTTTCCTCTCTTGTTTTCCCCAAAGCTGTAAATCTCCATCCGAAACACTCTCCCTGTGCTCAAATCCAAACCCATTGCATCACCTCCATCAATTCCTTACTCCATTCCCAGTTTTCTCCCTCCCTCTACTCTGGTTGTGTTCAGTTCTTCAGCTCCTGTGGGCAGAATGAGGATAAAATCAATGAGTCAATGATTTGCTCTCCTGGTCACTGGGACCCTGAAGCCCTGTCCACTCTCTGTTCTTGCACCACAAATTACCAGCTTCATTCAGCTGAACTTTACAGCCTCCCTTTGTATATTTGTGAATTATCTCTCACTCCCTTTTCTTGCTTTAAATTCATTTCACAGCTGATTAGAAAGGGATGATTTGCAGGAGGGAAACTCAAACCAAACATCACATACAAATCTGATAGAGTCCCTCGAGTCCTCAGGACCTGAATATCATCAAACTTCAAACATGGAACGTAGGAGGGGATTCAGTTAACAATCTGAGCTGGAGAACCATCAATGTAGTCACACAGGAGAGAGGCCATTCATCTGCTCTGTGTGGGAAAGGATTCACTCGGTCATCCAATCTCTGTACATACCAATGCGTGTGTACTGGGGAGAGGCTGTTGACCTGTTCTGTGTGTGGGAAGGGATTCACTTGGTCATCCCATCTGCTGACAAATCAGTGTGTGTGTACTGGGGAGATGCCATTGAGCTGCCCCGTGTGCAGGAAGGGATTTAAACAATCAGCCAACATGCTGCCAGCTAACCAGTGAGTTGATTCTACTGTTATTGCTGCTGTTAATCACATCCAGGGCTGAACCATGTTCATTCTGACAGCTGGGGCTTCGTTCTGCTGATTTTACTCATCCTTACAGCCGGGCAGGGGTTTATATTCTGGCAGCTTCCCAGTGGCCAGAGAGGAATTAAAAATTTGGGTCAGAGCCCCTGCGATCTCCTCCCTTGCCTCCGTCAGCAGTCTGGGACACAAATCATCTGGACCTGGATATTTGTCCACTTATAAGCCTGCCAACATCTCCAATCCCTTGTCACTTCCTATATCTATTTGCTCAAGAACCTCACAGTCTCTCTCCCCAAGTTCGATACCTTCATCCTCATTCTCTTGGGTGAAGACGGATGGAAAATCTTTTCACCTGAAATCTTTTCCCACAGACAGAACAGATAAACTTGTTTCTTTGTACATTCAAAGGTCTATGATATTCAGGTCCAGTTGAATTGACTGAACTTTGATGCAATGCTGTATGTAAATCCTCCCCTTCTGATCCCCTGTAAAAGGAACGTTCTGTCCTGCTGACAGGGACATGGATGATTGCGCATGCGCCCTGCTGCACATTGCCCCCTATAAAGATGGCGACGCCACATGAGCCCTGCAGCAACGCTCTGTTAAAGATGGCGGCGCCATATTGCCCCCGATAAAGATGGCGGCCCCAAAGCGCGGCCTGATGCCGAGGGAACAACTGCCGGCGCTCTTGGTGCAAATACGGGAACAGTTGTTTCATACCCGGACTTCAAAGTCTGCGCCAGGTGTTTATGAAGTATCCCCACCCATCAACCCACCCGAAGAGCGCTCCATTCCTCTCCTGTACTCGGCTGTTTCTATCACCTGTTGCGAATGCGACACGACCTCCTAGCGCCTCCGTCGAACTCCAGCACCCGCATTGCGCATGCTCGGGACACAGACCGGTACTGCGCCTGCGTAGATGCGCCTGCGTAGATGCACCTGCAGAGCAGGCAGGGCACAGTCTGTCCCGCGGAGAATGCTGGGTAATACCTCTGCTATTGGATCGCCCCCTTTGTGAGGAAAGCTCAGTTCCAGAGGGCCAAGATATAACATTAATAATCAAGTGATACACATTTGATGTTTGTGGCTATGGATCGAATTTGGTGCTCAAAACATTGCTAAAAGTAAAAAGAATACACCTGTTTTGCCAACATAAATCAGTTGTTCTGATAAATGGTCTGGTACATTGAGCAGCACCAGAACCATTGCAAAACAGCAGATCATCTGGCTCAGTGTTTGCCGTGCCTTTGTAGACCTGCTGGTAATATAACCTGAATGATAATTGTGTATTTCATATATGTTACATCACAACATTTAGTCAATTTCCTTGCAGCCGATTGTTTTGTCAGAAAATATATTCCAGCAACCTTAATAACCAGTTCCAAAGAAGAATCACATGGACTTGAAACTGTTAGGAACAATGTATAATTTAAAGTTGAATATATATGTGTACACACATATATATACACAAATGGATTCAGTTTCATTTAGGTTGCTGTCAGCCTTGGTGTCTGGGAGTCTGAACGGTCAGGTCTTTTGGGTTTGTTTGCATATGTACATTTTGAATGAGGTGTTACAAGCCCTGAAGTGAAAGAGATGGGTCAAATGGGGTTAAAAGTTTTGTGAGTCAGGGCAAAAAATACAAAGTAGAGAAAAAAAACTTTCCTGTTGCCTTGCAACAGTGATCCAGGGACAGACACAAAGAAAGACAGGAGTTGGGAGGAAGATAGTTCCATGCGTTTCAGAGAGAAGGGACAGGAATTTTAAGTTCTCTGATAAGAAAACTTTTAAGGC
This sequence comes from Cetorhinus maximus, assembly GCF_964194155.1. Classification (NCBI taxonomy): domain Eukaryota; kingdom Metazoa; phylum Chordata; class Chondrichthyes; order Lamniformes; family Cetorhinidae; genus Cetorhinus; species Cetorhinus maximus. The sequence continues at coordinate 24,605,876 of NC_135901.1, forward strand.
CATTAGCACCAGTAGTTGACTGAATAGTCAGTTATAGAATTCAGAAAAGTGATCAGTTTAGCTGAGGTGCTACTGGAAGACTTTAAGAGTTTAAGGTGTCTTGGGGAGAAATACAAGTTCAGTGAAAAACATTGAGTGAACGCTCAGGAATTTACCAGAAGAAAACAATTTACAACTGTGCCAGTCCCAAGCGAGAAGCCTTCCTGTCAAGCTATTGGTTACTCTTTACTGGTTTATGTGTCAGTAAAGATATTGCTGGAGTAATGGAATAGTGTAACTTTGAAGCATTTTCTTGTGTTTGTATTGAGATCTTTCCAACCTTTTTTTCTGGCGTGATATAGTTCATTTTTCTTGTTTAATAAATATTTTATCCTTTGTGTTAAAAGTTAATCAGCAGTCGTGTGAATTTGTTCAGCAACTTGCCTCCGTGGTTTCTGAAAAAGAAGTCAGGATCTATCAAGCCAGCTTTCACCCTGGGATCTGACTTGTCCAGTACTAACATCAGCTGGGATCATAACAAAACAAACTGTTTCTCTCGCTCCACAGATGCTGCCAGACCTGCTGAGCGTTTCCACCATTTTCCATCTTTATTTTTAATAACTAATGTTTCTTTTATCAAGGGATTTCCTTATGAAGTGAACTTTGTCAACGCTACATGAAAAATGGAGCAGTCTGAGATAATAGAGATACGAAATAGATAAAAAACAGATGGGCAGTACTGAAGGTGAGTAACTCACCCTGTGCAGATGGAATGCATTCCTGGTTGCTGAGGGAAGGAAGGGTAAATACTGAGGAGGCAATTAGTCACAAGTTTCCAAAACACCTTATATACCCGGGTGAACATAGAGGACTGGAAGACTATAAATATTACACCCTTGCTCAAAAAGGGGAGATGGATAAACCTGGTAATTAATGCTGGTCAGTTTAACGCTGGTGATGGAGAAGCTGTTAGAAACAAAAATCCAGGAAAACATTAACACCCACATTACCAAGTATAGACTGAAAAAGGATAGCCAGCATGGATTTATTAAGGGCAAATCATTTTTAACTATCTGGACTGACTTTTTTTGTTTGTGGGTTGACATAGAGAATGGGATGAGGAAAGTGCAGTAGATGTTGTGTATTGGGACTTTCAAAATGCAATTGGTAAAATTGGAGGTCATGGGATAAAGGCAGAAAAGGGTCAGCAGCAGCGAGATACAAAATTGGATCAGGGTTACAAATGAGAGTTGTGGTGAATGGCTATTCTTCTTACTGGAGGGAGGTATAAAGTGGTTGTCCACAGGGTTCAGTACTGCTGCTTTTTATGTACATTAAGGCTTGTAATTGGGGGTACAGGGCCCAATTTTGAAATTTTCAGCTGACAAAACTTGAAAGTGTAGATAAATTAGTGAAGAAAATAAGATTAGATTTTAATAGGACACAGACACAGCTGGGGGAATGGACAGACTCATGACGGATGACATTCAGTACAGCTAAGTATGAGGTGATACATTTTGTCAGGAAGGATGACAAGGCACAATACATTCCCACTTCAGGCGAGACAGGGAAGTAAAAGAGGAATGGGTATGGAAATCAGGCAGAAGGACTTGATATACTTAAAGAAATTAACATAGAAAGGGAGGAGGTTCTTTGTGGTCTGGCAGGCTTAAAAGTAGATAAATCTTCAGGCCCGAATGAAAGATATCCCAGGCTGATAAGCGAGGCAAGGAAGGAGACAGCAGTGGCGCTGGCAATAATTTTCAAAACCTCTCTGGCCACAGGAGAGGTGCCAGGGGACTGGAGGACAGCCAATGTGTTACCGTTATTCAAGATGGGAGGAAGGGATAAACCAGAGAACTACAGGCCAGTCAGTCTAACCTCAGTGGTGGGGAAACTAAAGGAAGCAATTCTGAGGGACAGAATTAATCCACAATTGGAAAGGCAAGGATTAATCAAGGACAGTCAGCATGGTTTTGTTAAGGGGAGGTCATGTCTGACCAATTTAATTGAAATTTTTGAAGAGGTGACTAGGTGTGTAGATGAGGGCAATGGATTTGACGTAGTCAACTTGGACTTCAGCAAGGCGATTGATCAGGTCCCGCATGGGAGACTGATAACAAAGGTAAGAGCCCATGGGATCCAAGGCAATTTGGGTCCAGAATTGGCTAAGCAGCAGGAAGCAGAGGGTGATAGTCAAGGGGTGTTTTTGTGCCTGGATACCTATGTCCAGTGGAGTTCCACAGGGATCGATGTTGGGTCCGTTGCTGCTTGTGGTATATATAAACGATTTAGACTTGAATGTAGGAAGGTTGATCAGTAAGTTCGAGGATGACATGAAAATTGGTGGGGTGGTAAATAGTGAGGAGGATAGCCTTAGATTACAGGAGGATATAGATGGACTGATCAGTGGCAAATGGAATTTAATCCGGATAAGTGATGCACTTGGGCAGGACAAACAAGGCACAGGAATACACGATGAAAGGTATGACGCTGGGAAGTACCGAGGATCAGAGGGACCTTGGTGTGCATGTCCACCGGTCCCTTTAGGTAGCGGGACAGGTAGATAAGTTGGTTAAGAAGGCATATGGGATACTTGCCTTTATTAGCCAAGGCATAGAATATAAGAGCAGGGAAGTTAAGCTGGAACTGTATAAAACGCTGGTTAGGCCACAGCTAGAGTATTGCATGCAGTTCTGGAATCCACATTATAGGAAGGATGCAATTGCATTAGAGAGAGCGCAGAGGAGATTTACCAGGATGTTGCCTGGGCTGGAGAGTTTTAGTTATGAGGAGAGATTGGATACACTGGGGTTATTTTCACAGGAGCAGAGGAGATTGAAGGGCGATATGATTGAGGTGCATAAAATTATGAGGGGCATAGTTAGGGTAGACAGGAAGGAAGTTTCCCTTTGGTGAAGGGATCAATAACCATGGGGCATAGATTTAAGGTAAGGGGCAGGAGGTTTGGAGGGAATGAGAGGAAGAATTTTTTCACCCAGAGGGTGATGGGAATCTGGAACTCACTGCCTGAAAGGGTAGTAAGGGCAGAAACCCTCATAACATTCAAGATGTATTTGGATGTGCACTTGCAATGCCATGGCATACAAGGCTATGGGCCTAGTGCTGGAAAATGGGATGAGAATAGGTGCTTGTTTGACCGGCGCTGACTCGATGGGCCAAAGGACCTTTTTCTGTGCTGTAGACCTCTATGACTCTATGACATAATAAATAGGATAATTTTAAGGGGGTGTTTATGCAGAAATATTTGAAGATGGCAGGACAGGTTAAGAAAGCAGCTAATAAAGCGTATGCAATTCTCGGCTTTATATATGGAGACATTGAGAAGAAAAGCCAGGAAATTATGCTGAACCGATGTAATTCACTAGTTCAGTACCAGCTGCAGTACTGTGTCCCATTCGGAGTCCCACACTTTAGGGAGGATGTGAAGGCTTTGTAGAGGGTATGAAAGAGACTTACTCGAATGATTGCAGGTTGATGGATCACCACCGGTCTATGGATAGTCTGGAGAAGCTGGTGATGTTCTCCTTGGAACAGAGATGTCTAAGAGGAGGTTTGAGAGGGGTCTCTTGGACAAGATGAGCTTAGACAGTGCATTACAGGAGCTGGGAGAGAAACTGGAGAAAGATGAGAGTTCAGGGCTCAGACAAGGAGAAACTTTAGAGATAGTTTGGTTCAGTGGGATGGTGGAAGGGAGGGTCATGGCAGGGTCAACCAATTGGGTAGTCTTAATCTTAGTGATAAAAAAGTTAATGAGCTCCTTGCACTTGTTGTTGGAGGTGAGGATGGAGGAGGCAGAGGGAAGGGACAGCACTTCAAAAGGAATTAACTTGTGTTAGACATATTAAAAAGATTTGCCACAATGTGTTTAACATAAAGCTAATTTATCCAGATATTTATCCAGAATATTAACACCCATAACTGGGCTGGAGTTTATTAATATCAGCAGAAAAAGGACTCTACTGAATATGGTTGTGTCCTGGATGTGATTAACAGCAAAATCCATCTCCTGGAGTCACTTGTGAACTTGTGGTGTCTCATCAGGGTGGATGGCTGAGTGAATCCTTTCCCACACACGGTCGAGGTGAATGGCCTCTCCCCAGTGTGAACTTGCTGGTGTACCATGAGGTGGGATGGCCCCGGGTCTTTTACAGCACTTCCCACAGTCTGGGCATTTCAATTGTCTGTCCTCACTGTGAACTTGCTGATGTGTCAGCAGAGTGCTTGACTGAGTGAATCCCTCCCACACGTAATGCAGGTGAACGGCCTTTCCCCAGTGTGAGTGCGCTGTTGTTTAGTGAGTTGAGATGATTGCTTGAACCCAGTTCCACAGTGAGTGCACCTGAATGGTCTCTCATCAGTGTGAACACGTTGATGTATCATCAGTTCCCCAGAACTTTTATAGCACTTCCCGCAGTCTGGGCATTTAAAAGGTCTCTTATCAGTGTGAACTTGCTGGTGTCTCAGCAGGGTGGATGATTGAGTGAATCTCTTCCCACACTCCATGCAAGTGAACGGCCTCTCCCCAGTGTGAGTTCGCTGGTGTTCAGTGAGGCCAGATGATCTCCTGAACCCAGCCCCACAGTGTGAGCACCTGAACGGTCTCTCATCTGTGTGAACACGTAGATGGTGCATCAGTTCTCCTGAACTTTTATAGCACTTCCCACAGTCCAGGCATTCAAAAGGTCTCTCGTCAGTGTGAACACGTTGATGAGACATCAGTTCGCTGGAACTTTTATAGCACTTCCCACAGTCCAGGCATTTAAAAGGTCTCTTGTCAGTGTGAACACGTTGATGACGCATCAGTTCCCCAGAACTTTTATAACACTTCCCACAATCTGAGCATTTAAAAGGTCTCTCATCAGTGTGAACACGTTGATGGGACATCAGATCGCTGGAACCTTTATAGCACTTCCCGCAGTCTGGGCATTTAAAAGGTCTCTCCTCAGTGTGAACCCGCTGGTGTCTCAGCAGGTGGGATGACTGAGTGAAGCTCTTCCCACATATAGAGCAGGTGAAAGGCCTCTCCCCAGTGTGGCTGCGTCGATGAGTTTCCAGCTCCGATGGGTGATTGAATCCCTTCCCACAGTCCCCACACTTACATGGCTTCTCCCCATTGTGACTGCGTTTGTGCTTTGACAGGCCAGACGATCGGCTGAAGCCTCGTCCACACACACAACACGTGTATAATTTCTCTCCACTGAGAACGGTGCCTTTTCCTTCCATGTGCAAGAGTCTATGCTATTCAAGTGATGATAAATTGGGCGGCTCCGTCAGATACTAATGTGATATTTGGTTTGAGTTTCTTGACCACAATCCTCCCTCTCTAACCCCCTGTGAAATTGTGAAAGAGAGTTAATGTTTTAGGATATGCAGATTGAATTACAGGGAAGAAAAACAGAGAATTACAGGGAAGAAAAATAGCATCATTTGATCGTCATTATAAGCTCAGAAGCAGAAAAGAAATGATCTCTGGTGCATGGGAAGATAAAGCTGGTAAATCAGCAGTGAATAGCCGGGGAATGGCAGTAGAAACTTCATTCGGATATAGTTGGTGGAAATAACAGTAAAATATCAGGCATGGTTAAAATACACCCATTATTAGAGGCAGACGAAGTTAAACAGTGACAGAGAGGTGACTGGGGAGGGCAAAGGTGAAACAGAGCAAGATGGACATTGATTCAGATCCACGGTAAAGGAGCCACACTAGCCCCAGAGATATGGAACCACAGCACAGCACTAAAATCTCTAAATTGTAGACGAATGCTCAATAATACTCACTTCTGAAACGATTTCACTGTTTTCACATTTAAAATCTCCTGCTGGAGATGGCAGCTGGAAAGATATCAGAAACACTGGAGTCAGATGAAATCCTAGCAGCTTTCAAATCTTCTAACCCCCTGTAGGAGATCTCCAATAGCATAATCGTCAATCGACAATATAAATTCAAAAGAGATGGAACGTTTTGAGTTTACAGCATGTAAGCCTGTGAAAAGAGTTGTCAAAAGACATCAGTCAGTCCAGCATAAAAACTCGAAGATAAAAGCAAAATACTGCGGATTAAACAAAAACAAAAATTGCTGGAAAAACTCAGCAGTTCTGACAGCATCTGTGGAGAGAGAAACAGAGTTAACGTTTCGAGTCCAGATAACCCATCTTCAGAATACTCTGTCAGACCTGCTGAGTTTTTCCAGCAATTTTTGTCTTTGTTTCAGCATCAAAACTCTCCTGGTCACTGGGACCCTGAAGCCCCGCCCATTCTGTTGCGTCACCAGGATGGCCACGCATGCGCTCTGCTCCCCGCTGAACTAAGATGGCCACATTAACCTGGGCCGGTTTCCGGGAAAAAGCCCGAAGCGACAAAGGCGGGAGCTTTAGGTTCTTATTCGGGACTTGCGGCCTACACAAGATCTTTCGGAAACCTCCCCTTCCACTCCTCCCCACCCATCTGCTCTGTTCCCTCCCTGCGCCCCAATCGCGCTCACCTGATTTCAAAACCATCTGCAGCACGACGCTGATCAATAACACTACACATGCTACGGAGACGGGGAAATGCGCCTGCGCACTGGGCTCCTGCAGGGTGAATAGGGCACTTTCTGTTCCGCACGGAACGTTGGGTAAAAACAGCGACATCGAAACTCCAAACTGGGAATAGAAAATAATTGTTCTTCACTTGAGATACTGAACAAAAGGAGACAAAAATCCAAGTGAGTGGCTACTCTGCCATGCTACATTTCCCGAAGTGATTTAAACCACTGCTGTCCTGTGGGAATACACTGAGTTATCAACATTGTTTCTCCACTCACTCCTCCCCTGAAGGAGCTGACTCTGGCTGGGTTCAATTCCACAGTCACTTGATTTTCTCTGATAGTTTATATTCACTGCTTTACAGAATGAAACAGCACAGATGGAAACCATTCGGCCCATCATGCCTGTGCTGGTTCTTTTGGAAGATCTATCCAATCAATTCCACAACCCTACTGGCAGAGACAGAACAATGAATATCTGCTGTAGTAATGCAAGGATTAATTGAACATGTTTTCCTCTGTGTATTTCTCAGACACACTCACCCCTATGGAAAGATCGATTGCCCAGTGTATTAAGCAGATATTAAGGGTTCACTGGTTAGTTAAGCACACAGAATACCTGGTCGAGCTTAATTCAATAATTCTACACTCCCCACACACCACAGTGACATTATAAGTAAAGGGCCAAGTTAAGGGAGTATCCCCGGTGTGATAGAGCGGATGAATTGCGGAGTACAGTAGTAAAGCAGTATTAACAGTCTAAAACCACAAAATTACCAACTGGTTGGTTTGTTTCAGTATGAAAGAATCCCAGATGATCCCAAATTATTGGAGAAAATTCTGAAGGAGAGAATCTATCTCCACTTGGAGAGGCAAGTTTTGATCAGGGATAATCAGCATGGCTTTGTCAGAGGGAGGTCAAGCCTAACAAATTTGATTGAATTTTTTGAGGAAGTGACCAGGTGTGTAGATGAGGGTAGTGTAGTTGATGTAGTTTACATGGATTTCAGCAAAGCCTTTGACAAGGTCCCACATGGGAGACTTATAAAGAAGGCAAATGCACATGGGATACAGGGTAATTTGATAACGTGGATTCAAAATTAGCTTATTTGTAGGAGACAGAGGGTGATGGCAGAAGGATGCTTTAGTGACTGGAAGCCTGTGTCCAATGACATACCACAGGGATCTTTGCTGGGTCCCCTGTTATTTGTCATTTATATAAACGACATAGATGACTATGTGGGAGGTAGGATTAGTAAGTTTGCAGATGACACAAAGATTGGCCGGGTGGTTAACAGTGAGGTTGAGTGTCTTGGGCGACAGGAAGATAGAGACAAGATGGTCAAATGGGCAGATAAGTGGCAGGTGGAATTTAACCCTGAAAAGTGTGAGGTGATACACTTTGGAAGGAGTAATTTGACAAGGAAGTATTCAATGAACAGCATGACATTAGGAAGTTCTGAGGAACGAAGGGACCTTGGCGTGTGTGTCCATAGATCTCTGAAGGGGGAGGGGCATGTTAGTGCGGCGATGAAAAAGGCATATGGGACACGTGCCTTTATCAATCGAGGCATAGATTACAAAAGTAGGGAGGTCATGTTGGAGTTGTATAGAAACTTGGTGAGGCCACAGCTGGAGTACTGTATGCAGTTCTGGTCGCCAAATTATAGGAAGGATATGATTGCATTGGTGGGGGTGCAGAGGAGATTCACCAGGATGTTGCCTGGGATGAAATATTTAAGTTATGAAGAGAGGTTGGATAGACTTGGGTTGTTTTCATTGGAGCAGAGAAGACTGAGGGGTGACCTGATCGAGGTGTACAAGATTATGAAGGGCATGGACAGGGTGGATAGGGAGCTGCTGTTCCCCTTAGTTGAAAACAAGTTCAAGGTGAGAGGCAGGAGGTTTAGGGGGGATGTGAGGAAAACCTTTTTACCCAGGGGGTGGTGACGGTCTGAAATGCACTGCCTGGGAGGATGGTGGAGGTGGGTTGTCTCACATCCTTTAAAAAGTACTTGGATGAGCACTTGGCATGTCATAACATTGGGCCAAGTGCTGGTAGATGGGATTAGGTAGGTAGGTCAGATGTTTCTCACGTGTCGGTGCAGACTCGATGGGTCGAAGGGCCTTTTCTGCACTGTGTGATTTTGTGACATGTGAAGTAAGAGGCAATGTCCACTGGACCTGTTAAAGCCACATTACTGTTAAACTCATTGGGGTTTATGTGGACTGTATCAGAATGGTGCTGTGTCTTTGTTTCCCCATGAGAGCTGTAACATCCTTTTGAAATACCCACCACAATATTTAGCCCAGAAATCTGAGGTAATTGTGATCACAGCCATTCAAACCATTGCAGACAGAATCTCCAACTATTCTGAAAGATCTTTTGGTTATAACTCGCTCAGGGAAAACCAACCACTCTGGCAAAACACAGCTTCTCTACAGCAGAAAGGAAGCCACTCATCCTCCAATTCAAACGCCACAGGAGTTAGTGAAGAGGATGATAGTAATAACCAAGCAGACTGATTCAGCAGGAAAGCTGCTCCAGAGGGGATTCCATGGGATCTACCCAAAACTCCATCATTGGCACCAGTATGACAGACTCCAGTTAAGGCTGATGTAAAAACTTGTCAGGACCATGACCTGTTGTGACTCTGGTCAAAGAGGCTGTACACCATAGGAAAGTCTTTCCCTCATCCCTCGCAGCAAGTAATGATTTACCCATCCTATATCATAAGGTTTTCTACCACAAGGATGGCTCTAATTTGATTTGAATCACATCTCAATACCTTAGAATTTTGTTCATGGATCAAATTAGGCGAGTGTTTCTCTGTTTCAAGTCCTCGATTTGTTACATAATTACTAATGGTGGCCGAGGATGCACCATGATGTCCATCACCACCCGAACCTGCGTCTCATCTGTGTCCAAATTAAGCCAGCTTCTGCTACACGAAAGGTCCCATTAACATGTCCCATCTTAATGATGTCCCTAGAAACATTGCAGATTGATTATACAGTCCCACAACCCACAGTAAAAGGTGACTGGTATATTCTGGTAGTTATAGATATGTTTACATGGTGGATTGAAGTTTTCACTGTCTGTAAAATTGATGCAGTCACTACAGTTGAAATCCTGGAACAGATCTTAATCAGATGGGACTTTCTGAAAAGGATAGAGGGTGATAATGGTTCTCATTTCACAGCAGACATCATGTAGCAGCTCTTTCATCTTGTGGCTGTGGAACAACATTTCCACATCCCCAACCACCCAGAATCCAGTGGAATGGTCGAGAGCTTTAATCACTCTGTAGAAACAACACTGATAAAGCTATCATGAAGGGAGCTGATGGTCTGGTCAAGCTCAATGACTGGGTCACTGTCTTGCCTCTTGCCTGGCATCTTAATGACCCTTCACTCCACTCCTGTTCACTCCCCTGGTCACAGACCATTTCAGCTCATGACAGGTCTGCAAATCCAGATTGTGAATCCCCCCGGGGTCCCACTCCCCACTACTACTCGACAGACTCACAAACAGTTTATCTGCTAGAGGCAGAGAAGAAGATGGTGCTGTCCATCTCAAAACTCCAGGGAGAACCACCCCACCCGTTACATTAACTGTTCAATGGGAGATAAATTCATGTTAAAAACATTGCTAAAATGGGGTGGGGCTGGGAAACCAATTGGGGAGGTCTACATGATGTTCTGAATAATTGAGGGAATCAAATCTTATATTCGGTAATTGGAAACAAGGAAAGGAAACACAATATCTATATTGCCAAGGAGATCAGTGTAAACAGTGCAAAATGAAAAGTCAGATAACCAGATAAAGAATAAATGCTTTGTTTGATTTTATCCAACAGGAACAAGATGTCATAAAAGCAAAATAGTGCAGATGCCGGAAATCTGAAACAAAAACAGAACATGCTGGAAAAACTCAACAGGTCTGACAGCATCTGTGGAGAGAGAAGCAGAGTTAACATTTAGAGTCTGTATGACTCTTTCAGAGCTAAAGGGAAGTAGAAATGTGATTAAATTTATACTGTTTAAGGGGGGGTGGAGCAGGTGAAGCTGAATAGAAGGACAAGATGTGGATGGTCATCATGCCCCTGGACTGTGTTGAGACTGAAGAGTTATTCCTGCCGTATGATCCTCCCCCCAGATTGTGGTGCGTTGTGATGTCCTGAGGTTGTGAACAGCGTTATATCAATGCAAGTCTTTTTGCCAAGTTGCTGACAACGTGCACTCTCCTGATGTTGATGTCTGGAGATTTTAATTTTTGCCCCATATATCCAAACCCAGGTCATTTCTCTATACTGGGGAGAGCAATGGTCCCAACACTGACCCTGGGAGACACCAGTGTTTACATCCCTCCAGTCTGAAGAACATCCATTAACCACTGCTCTCTGTTTTCTGTCATTTCCCAAATTCCTACTCATGCTGCCCCACTCCCTTTAATACCGTGAGCTTTAACTTTATCAACAGGCCTCCTGTCCGGCTCCTTATCAAACACCTTCTGACAACATCCACTGGATTTCCTTGCTCACTGCACTGTGTTATTCCCTCAGATAATTCCTGCTGTTTGTCCTGAATGAATCCATCTCATTAACAAATGTTGAGATTCAGGGACAGACTCAGTGCTCCAGTCCTTTTCCCTTATTCCTGTTGGTCTGAAGCTCACCTCAGTCCCCAGGGCCGGGTTCATGGTGAAACGGATGGTCCTGAGCTGCCTTTAGAAAATAACCAGCAATTCAACTCATAAGTTACAATATTTAATCGAACAAAATTGATCAAAGATTCTGATAAAATATTCTCCAAAGTTTTCTAACATGGCGCTGAGATTGTTCGTGATGATTTCATCATGGTCACCATTACCTGGTGTAGCCCGGGTTTATTTTATACCCGTTCCCTGAGGCACTTTACCCCCACCCAAAATCCCCATCCTTTGGAGAAAACTCAGTCACTGATCTGAGATTAGGGATTTAAATGGTGGCTCTAACAACCCAGCATTCACCAAGAGGCAGAATCCACCCTATCTCATAAACACCAGAGCCCAAAATAAAACAGGGAACATTATCCCCCAGACCCGAATATAAAACAGCGAACATTATCCCAAGACCCAAATATAAAACAGTGAATATTATCCCCAGACACGAATATAAAACAGTGAACATTATTCTCCCCCCCAGACCCGAATATAAAACAGTGAACATTATCCCCCAGATCTGGGAGCTGCCCTGAGACTGTGACATTCCAATGTTCCAGATGTGCTCATTCCAGGAACAGGATATAAGGACCCGATTATTGGAGACCAGGGACACCCCCCTTCAAACTTGCCTCATGTGAGGAACTACACCAGTGAGGTTCAGGAATGATGCAACCAGAGTCACATGACCACCAGGTGCATCATCGAGCAAAGCATCACAATGTTGAAGATGTGTTTCAGGTGTCTGGATAGGTCTGGAGGTGACCTTCAGTACTCGACAGCCAGGGACTCCAGAATAATAGTGATGTGCTGCACCCTCACAACATTGCATAGCAGAGGAGGAGGAGGAAGGGACAGACTGAGCTAGTGGGAGGTGAGGCAGCCTGTCAGGTACTGCCTGGGAGTGGCGGGTGAGGCCAGTTAAAAGGTCAGAAGTGAGAACGCTTTGAGTGGAGTTCCCACTTGCATGTCTCCTTTCTCCATCATCCCTCTCCCAGACCAGCGTCACATCATTTCTCCTACTCTGCTGCAGACCAGCTGGAATCATCCTGGTCAATTTTCTCTGCACCCTCCAGTTTCTCTATATCCTTTTCATAATATGGTGGCCGGAATCATATGCAGTACTCTAAGTGTGGTCTCACCAAGGCTTGATACAGATTCAGCTTAACTTCCATACATTTCAATTTTATCCCTCTAGAAATAAATCCTAGTGCTTGGTTTGCTGTTTTATTGCCCTGCTAACCTGGGGCACTGCTTTTATTGTTTAGGATGTTTGTCCTCTGAGATCCCTTTGTTCCTCTACTCCACCCAGACTCACACCTTTTCCTACCACGGATGTGAAGCTGACTGGTCTATAATTCCCTGGGCATATTCTGTCTACCATTTTAAATATAGGAGTTACATTAGCTATTTGCCAGTCTTCAAGCACTACACCTTTTTAATGATTAAATCTGTGTAGTGAGGCTCCTGCTATCTTTTCCCTAGTTTTAAAAAAATCTGTGGTTGCAATCCATTCGGATCCGAGACTTTTTTTTTAAGTTTGATTTGTTTCTTTAATACAGCCCCTTTCTGGACTTTAAATTGACTTATCTCATGACTCATCTCATCATTCAATGTCACATCTCCCTGTTCTATCTCCCTGGTAAGTACTGAAACACAATAATTATTGAATATTTCTGTCATCTCTCTATTGTTCCCTGTGGTATTATCCTGCCTAATCCCTTAATGATCCTATTCCCATTCCAGCCTTCCTCTTACTGATGTTGTCAACATCCTTCCAACTACATAAGTTGGTGGACGTGCAGCAAATCAAACTGTTGGGGATGGGGGAGCTTCATATGGTTCACTTTTATTGATGGCTGAAGAGACCAATCCGTGAGAGGCAAGTTCTGCCACATATGGCACATATGAAATAGTTCTCAGGTGCAGTTGTGGGTTGCTGTTTTCAGTGTTGGCACCTGTTGCCAAGCCACTGTAATGACCATCCTCCATCCTGTGAACATACCCGAACCAGTGAAGTCACCTCTGCTTGATGAGAGCCAGCATACTTGGGAGATTTGTCTTTGAGAGGACTGCCGCATTCTTGATTCTGTCCCTGAGACGCCCAGAATGTGCCGCAAACAGCGAAGGTGAAAGTTGTTGAGCTTCCTTTCCTGATCACTGTAAATCGTCCATGTTTCACAGGCAGACAACAAGGTGCTGAGGACACAGGCCTCATAAACCAGCATCTTGGTGCTGAGAGGCAGCTTGATGTTATTCCATGGACGATTCGTGAGTCAGCCAGAAGTGGAACTGCTTTCCCTACGCGTGTATCGAGCTCTGCATTGAGAAACAGATTGTCTGTCACTGTGGACCCAAGGTCATAGATTTCACTGACCACTTCCAGCGGGGTGTTATTTACTGTGATATTTAGGGTGGAGATGTGACACCATGTCCCCAAACCACAGTTTTCTTGATGTTTACATTAAGGTAGAACAAGGTACAGACATGGGAGAGACAGTGCATGAGTCTTTGTAGCTGAGTTTCTGTGTGAGTCACTAGTATGGCATTATCACTGTAGCAGAGGTCTGTGATCGAGACAGGCTGTATTTTTTTGACTTCACTTTCAGACTGGACAGGTTGTAGAGTTTGCCATCTGATCGAGTATGCAGGGAAACTCCTTCCATATCTGCAGGGAAGGCCAAGGTCAGGAACATGGAGAAGAAAATACCAAACAAAGTGGGGGCTAAGACACAGCCCTGTTTCACTCCATTCTTCACCCTGAAACTGTCAGAAGTGGAGCCATCAAACTGTACAGTACAGGGTGTGTTGTTACGAAAGGAGTGGATGAGACTGAGGAGCTTTGATGGACAAAGCTCTTGCTGCAATCTCCTCTGTCACCTTTGTTTTTGTATACGGTGATGATTTTTGTGTCACTCATGTCCTATGGAATGGATCCTACCTTCCAACAGAGAAGAAAGAAATCATGAAGATATAGCAGTAAACAGGACTTGCTGTGCTTGAGAATTTTGGCTGCAATTCCATCCTTGTCGGCTGTCTTTCAGTTTGTCCAACTCAACCATGACAGGAAGCTGCGGGAAATAGTTAAATGGAGATTGAGAGATGTCTGTCTCATGAGAGTTCCTTGATAATTTAATTTCAGAATGAAGTTGTCACTGTATGTAATGTGCAAGAAAGTCAGAATTGTCAGCAAGGATTAATCAGCATTTTCTGTTTAGAGATGTTAATCAGTGGAACCTTCCAGACACTGAATTGTTGAGTTTGCACCAAAGATTAATTTCGGATTGAAGTAAAAGTTCATAATTTTATTGTTAATAGTTCCTGGTGAGAGTTCTTGAGTTAAAGGGAAAGATCACTGACAGTGCTTTTAAAAAGGGACATTGTAACCCTGAAAATCAGTGACATCTCCAGATTATTAAAGTCCAGCCAGTGATAGGGATTGTTAACATCAGCAGAAACAAACCCAGTCTATCAATCCAGGATGTGATTAACAGCAGCAAAATCCAACTCCTGCAGTCACTTATGAAGTCGCTCGTGTGTCACTAGACTGCAGGAGCGAGTGAATCCCTTCCCACACACAGAGCAGGTGAACGGTCTCTCTCCAGTGTGAACTCGCTGGTGTGCAGAGAGAGCAGATGAACATCTGAACCTCTTTCCACAGTCAGTGCAGCTGAATGGCTTCTCATCAGTGTGAATTTGCTGGTGTGACTTAAGGGTGGATGATACAGTGAATCTCTTTCCACACAGAGAGCAGGTGAATGGTCTCTCCCCAGTGTGAACTCGCTGGTGTTCAACAAGGGCGTATGACTGCTTGAAACTCTTCCTGCAGAAAGTGCAGCTGAATGGCCTCTCCCCAGTGTGAACTCGCTGATGACTCACCAGGCTTGATGACTGAGTAAATCCCTGCCCACACACTGAGCAGGTGAATGGCTTCTCCCCAGTGTGAACTCACTGGTGTTCTTCGAGGGCGGATGAATACCTGAACCTCTTTCCACAGGAAGTGCAGCTGAATGGCTTTTCCTCAGAGTGAATTCGCTGGTGAGTAACCAGGTTGGATGACTTTGTGAATCCCTTCCCACACATGGAGCAGGTGAACGGTCTCTCCCCAGTGTGAACTCGCTGATGTTGATTGAGGTCAGATGAAGACCTGAACCTCTTTCCACAGGAAATGCAGCTGAATGGCCTCTCCTCAGTGTGAATTCGCCGGTGCAACATTAGGCAGGTAGGCTGAGTAAATCCCTTGCCACACACGGAACAGATGAACGGCCTCTCCCCAGTGTGACTGCGTCGATGGTTTTCCAGCAGGGATGGATAATCGAAACCTTTACCACAGTCCTCGCATTTCCATTGTTTTTCCACGGTGCCGGCCCAGGTGTGACTGCGTCGATGATATTCCAGCCGGGATCTATAACTGAATCCTTTACCACAGTCCTCGCATTTCCACGGTTTCTCCATGGTACCAGTATCCTTGTGTCTCTCCAGGTTGGACAATCAGTTGAAGCCTCATCCACACATAGAACACGTGTACAGTTTCTCCCCACTGGAAATGGTGTGATGTTTGTTCAGGCTGTGTAACTTGCTAAAACCCCTTCCACAGTCACTGCACTGTAATGCTGTCACACAGGGGGTCAGGGGGTGGGGGGTGTCTTGGTGCTTTTCCAGTCACACTGATGTTTGAAATCTTCTCCCACAGACAGAACAGAGAAACGTTTCATATTCCACATTCAAAGGCCGATGATATTCAGGTCCTGGTGAACTGACTGACTGTCAGTTCTTGACATGAAGCTTGATTTGAGTTTCCCATCTGTAAATCCTCTCCTAATATTATCCTGTAAAAGGAGATTACACAAGTCATCACTTTAAATCCAAGGCAGAAATTGGGAACAGACAATTCTAGTTTCTGTGGAACATTTTTTCCCCTCTTGTTCCCCCAAAGCTGTAAATCCCTGTCCCACACACTCTCCCTCCTCCCTGGGCTGAAATCCAAACCCATCTCACCATCTCCACCATTTCTTTCCTCCACTCCCAGTTTTCTCCCTCCATCTCCTCTGCCTGGGTTCAGTTCTCCAGCTCTTGTCTGCAGACTGTCAATAAAATCAATGAGTCTTATTGGGGTTTGGGGCCTCCAGCGGGTGTTTCTGAATCCTCCCCGCCCACCTCCCAGGGTTTCCTTCCTTCCCACAGATCAGATTCCTCATTGATTTGAGCCCAAAGTGTAACCTCTTATTTATTGTCCCCCCCTCCCCCATCCTCTGATGTGAACCATCCTCCACTCGCTGACCCAGGATGGCGGCCGTTAACCTGGGCCTGTTCCCGGGAGGGAGAAGCCCCGCAGCTGCAAACCAGGAGCTGACAATTATTCCTCAGGGTTTGCGGATCCACAAAGTGTTTCCAAATCCTCCCACTCACCGCCTCGCTCTGACTCCGCTTCTCCGGGACAAACAAGCGCTTCTTCTCGCAAGGCCATCAATCGCAATGCGCATGCTCCAAGCTCTTCGACACTGCACCTGCGCACTGGTGTCCCGCTGTACGGCGCATGCCCCAGCTCACGGGACTCGCCTGATAGACAGATGTTCTGGACCAATAGAGGCTGGGGGCGGGGCTGGAGGACAGGGCGCGAGACGCTGGTTCTTCAACCAATCGGAGCGAATGAGGGGCGGGACTGAGCCCGTATCTCCCTCATTAGCTGAAACTGCATCATTTCAAAAACTGATTTATTGCAAACTCCAGGAGAAAACTGGACCTTTCTGTTTGTGGCTTTAAACAGATGAAACCCTGTGGGTGTGGAGTAAACATTTCAATATTTGTTAGTGAATGATGAAACAATGTACAAACAATTTAAGGGCTGACTTCAAGAGCAACTGGGCAGATCGGGAATGTCATCATTTGAATAAGGAGATCCCCTGGTTTCAATAAATGAAGTGACAGGGCTAGGACAGAAACGTAGAAACTAGGAGCAGGAGTAGGCCATTCAGCCCTTCAAGCCTGCTTTGCCATTCATCACGATCATGGTTGATTATCCAACTCAATAGCCTGATCCCGCTTTCTCCCCATATCCTTTGATCCTTTTAGCTCCAAGAGCTATATCTAACTTCTTCTTGAAAACATACAATGTTTTGGTCTCAACTACTTTCTGTGGTGGTGAAATCCACAGGCTCACCACTCTCTGGGTGAAGAAATTTCTCCTCATCTCAGTCCTAAGTGGTTACCCCGTATCCTCAGACTGTGACCCCTGGAACTGGACTTCCCCACCATCAGGAACATCCTTCCTGCATCTACGCTGTCTAGTCCTGTTAGAATTTTATAGGTTTCTATGAGATCCCCCCTCATTCTTCTGCATTCCAGCGAATATAATCCTATCCAACTCAATCTCTCCTCATATGTCAGTCCCGCCATTCCAGGAATCAGTCTGGTAAACCTTCGCTGCTTCTTCTATCGCATGAACATTTTTCCTCAGATAAGGAGACCAAAACTGCACACAATATTCCAGGTGTGGTCTCACCAAGGGTCTGTATAATTGCAGCAAGGCATCCCTGTTCCTGTACTTGAATCCTCTGGCTATGAAGGCCAACACACCATTAGCCTTCTTTACCGCCTGTTGCACATGCATGCTTACCTGCAGCGACTTCTGCATGAGGACACCCAGGTTTCTTGCACATTCCCCTCTCTCAATTTATAGCCATTCAGATAATAATCTGCCTTCCTGTTTTTGCCACCAAAGTGGATAACCTCACATTTATCCACATTGTACTGCATCTGCCATGCATTTGCCCACTCATTCAGCTTGTCCAAATCACACTGAAGCATCTCTGCATCCGCCTTACAGGTCACCCTCCCACCCAGCTTTGTGTAATCTGCAAATTTGGAGATATTACATTTAGTTCCCTCATCTAAATCATTAATATATATTGTGAATAGCTGGGGTCCCAGCACCGATCCCTGTGGTACCCCACTAGTCACTGCCTGCCATTCGGAAAAAGACTCATTTATTCCTACTCTTTGTTTCCTGTCTGCCAACCAGTTTTCTATCCATCTCAATACACTACCCCCAATCCCAATTTTACACGCTAATCTCTTATGTGGGACTTTGTCCTAAGCCTTCTGAAAGTCCAAATAAACCACATCCACTGGCTCCCCCTCATCAACTCTATTAGTTACATCCTCGAAAAATTCCAGTAGATTTGTCAAGCTTGATTTCCCTTTCGTAAATCCATGCAGGTTAGGGAGAAAGTTAATGAAGTTCAGCTCTTCTCTCTGACGGGATTTCCGTTTGTCCCTTTCACCATGTTCACCTTAATTGTTTTCCATTTTCCTCCTGGTGTTTGTCAAGGTGTTTACCAAAACTCAGACACTACCATTAACACTCCCGCTGTCTTGTGTCTTGTCAAATTTCTCCTTGACTCCCACCTATCCTGACCTTCTATTTTGCTTCACCTGCTTCACCCCTTCTAAAACAGTATAAAATCCATCACATTTCTATTCCTCTTTAGCTCTGAAGAAGGGTTCTACAGACTCAAAATGTTCACTCCGTTTCTCTCTCCACAGATGATGCCAGACCTGCTGAGTTTTTCCAGCATTTTCTGGTTTCATTTTAGATTTCCAGCATCTGCAGTATTTTGCTTTTGTCTTAGGGAGAAGGTTAATACTGTCATCATCCAGAGCAGCACAGACTATAAAGGAATGACTGATCTCAAAGACAATCTCTTGTAGTTTGTGTGGAGCAGATGTGCTGAATCAGTTTTAAAGAAGTTAAATTATCTATGTTTTCCAGATTGGACAATCACGTTAAAATGTGGAACTCAGATGGGATATCAATTGGTGTGTTGTGGGAAGATCTGGATCCAAGTGATGAGGTTTCAGAACTGATTCTTGTTATAACAGCAATTCCATGGCTATCTGATGGAAGTATTTAAAGTGGAGAACATAGATGTGTTGGAGGATGATGTACACAACAAATTTGTGAACAATCTGAGGAAAATAGCGAGGGGAAAGAAAGGGATCTTCAAAACAGCAGAGACTTCATGTTGTTCCAGAAGAAGTGGGGCCTGGATGTGTATATGTCAGATTTTACACAGTACACGGTCAGCCTGTGGTTTCACTCTGGATGAAGAATCTTTGAATGGTACCATTCAAATCACTCAATGAGATTCTCAGAGAACCAACATCGTCTGCTCAGACAGAGGAAGGTTTGTGTTACAGCTAATGAGAAGCAGCACACACACTTACAGACACCTATGAACACACAACCACATTCTCATACACAGAGAACCACATTCACACACTCACACAGGAATACTTCCTGTCCCATCAGGTGGACAAGAGCAGACTGCCTCATACTGCGGATAAAGTATCAGTGTCTGTAAGGACCACAACGTTAGAGGAACTCAAGTAAACATTATTCTCCAGTGACTATGAGTGGTTTTGTTCATGCAATTCCACTGTTTTCTCTGAACCTTAAATCAACATTAAATAACATTTGGGACATAGGAAACAACAGATAATAACATTGAACATTCTATTGTCATGCTGGGTGATCATCCCCAGTGGGAGATAGTGTAAAATACAAAACAACATCCTGAGATTGTCATAGCATCTGCTTTCCTCCTGGTTTGCTTGATGGAGAGAATGCTAAAACAGATTACAATGACAAAGAATATAATTGAAATGCAAATAGTCATTCGGCAGTACAGAACTTGAGTATTGCTGAAGAAAGACCAAGTGTCGAAGCTTTTCATCTTGTATTCATCAGGACAATTCGCAAAAGTGCCAAATGTAAAAGGAACAACAATTTATACTTCATAGAGTCTTAGTGTTTTACAGCACAGAAAGAGGCACTTCGGCCCATCATGTCCATGCCAGCCATCAAGTCCCTATCTACTCTAATCCCATTTTCCAGCACTTGGCCCATAGTCTTGTATGCTATGGCGTTTCAAGTGGTCATCTAAATACTTCTTAATTGTTGCGAAGGTTCCCGCCTCTACCACCCCCTCAGGCAGAGTTTCAGATACTCCACACCCTCTGGGTGAAAAAAAAATCCTCAAATCCCCTCTAAACCTCCTGCCCCTTACCTTAAATCTATGCCCACTGGTTATTGGCCCCTCCGCTAAGGGGAAAGGTTTCTTCCTATCTATCCACCTCATAATTTTGTACACCTCAATCAGGCTTCTCTGCTCTAAGGAAAACAACCTCAGCCTATCCAATCTCTCGTCATAGCTGAAATGCTCCAGCCCAGGCAACATCTTGGTGAATCTCCTCTGCACCCTCTCTAGTGCAATCACATCCTTCCAATTGTGTGGCGACCAGAGCTCCACTCCAGCTGTGGCCTAACTAACATTTTATACAGCTCCAACATAACCTCCCTGCTCTTGTATTCAATACCTTGACTAATAAAGGCAAGTATCCCCCATGCCTTCTTAACCACCTTATAGACCTGTCCTGCTGCCTTCAAGGATCTATGGACATGGACACCAAGGTCCCTCTCATCCTCTGTAATTCTTAGGGTCCTACTATTCAACTCCATTCCTCAATACCCTGTCTGACTCAGTCTCAGTGCTACCACGATCCACAGTGAAAGTGAAAAAGCCATTCAACAGCTGAGAAATGACACAGCCTGTGGAGCAGATGGAATTTCTGCTGAAATTCTGAAACACGGCGGTGTTACGCTCCTGGCCTAGCTCCACAACCTCATATTCCTGCTCTGGGAAGAAAGATGCATGTCAGGGGATCTCTGGGACACTCTGGTTGTGAATATATTCAAGAAGGGAGACAAGTCCGAATACAGTAATTACAGAGGAGACTCTCTGCTGCCTGCCACTGGGAAGATCATTGCAAGGAATCTCCTCAATCACCTTCTCTTAGTGGCCAAAGAGTTCCTTCCAGAGTAACAGTGCGGTTCTCCCCCATTGAGAAGCACCACAGACATAATCTTCACTGTGCGGCAAACCCCCCAAAAATTCAAGGAACAGCATCAACCACTGTACTTGGCCTTTTTGTCCTCACAGAAGACATTTTCTTTATTCATTCACGGGATATGGGCTTCACTGGCTGGGTCAGCATTTATTGCCCATCCCTAATTGCCCTTGAGAAGGGGGTGGTGAGCTGCCTTCTTGAACCGCTGCAGTTTATGTGGTGTAGGTACACCCACAATGCTGTTAGGAAGGGAGTTCCAGGATTTTGACCCAGTGACAGTGAAGGAACGGCCTATATATTTCCAAGTCAGGATAGTGAGTGGATTGGAGGAAAACTTCCAGATGGCGGTGTTCCCATCTATGTTACCCTTGTCCTTCTAGATGGTAATGGTAATGGGTTTGAAAGGTGCTGTCAAATGACCCTTGCTGAATTCCTGCTGTGCATCTTGTAGATGGTACACACTGCTGCTACTGTGCATTGGTGGTGGAGGGAGTGAATGTTCGTGGATGTGGTGCCAAACAAGGGGGCTGCTTTGTCCTCAGCGGCGTCAAGCTTCTTGGGTGTTCTGGGAGCTGCACTCATCCAGTCAAGTGGGGAGTATTCCATAGCACTCCTGACTTGTGCCTTGTAGACAGTGGACAGGCTTTGGGGAGTCAGGAGGTGAGTTACTCGTCACTGGATTCCTAGCCTCTAACATTCTCTCACAGCCACATTATTTATATGGCTAGTCCAGTTCAATTTCCGGTCAATGGAAACCTCCAGGATGTTTATAATGGGAGATTCAGCGATGGTAATACCATTGAACATCCAGGGGTGATGGTTATATTCACTCTTGTTGGAGATGGTCATTGCTTGATACTTGTGTGGTGCAAATGTTACTTACCACTTGTTACTTACCACCTTAGCCTGGGTATTGTCCAGGTCTTGCTGCATTTGGAAATGGTCTGCTTCTATATCTGAGGAGTCATGAATGGTGCTGAACATTATGCAATCATCAGTGAAAATTCCCACTTCTGACCTTATGATGGAAGGTCATTGATGAAGCAGCTAAGATGGTTGGGCCAAGGTCACTACTCTGAGGAACTCATGCAGTCATGTCCTGGAGTTGTGATGACTGACCTCCAACAACCACAACCATCTTCCTTTGTGCTAGGCATGACTCCACCCAGTGGAGAGTTTTCCCCCTGATTCCCATTGACTCCAATTTTTCTAGGGCTCCTTGATGCCACATTCATGCAAATGCGGCCTTGATACCAAGGGCAGTCATTCTCACCTCACCTTGGGGATTCAGCTGTTTTGTCCATGTTTGAACCAAGGCTGTAATGAAGTCAGGAGCTGAGTGGCCCTGGCAGAACCCAAACTGGGCATCAGTGAGCTGGTTATTGCTAAGCAAGTGCCACCTGATAGCATTGTTGATGACCCCTTCCACTACTTTACTGACGATCAAGGGTAGACTGATGGGGCGTTTTTTTGTACAGGACATGTGGGCAATTTTCCACATAGCCGGGTAGATGCCAGTGTTGTAGCTGTACTGGAGCAGCTTGGCTATGGGTGCGGCAAGATCTGGAGCACAAGTCTTCAGTACTATTGCCGGAATATTATCAGGGCCCACAGCCTTTGCATTATCCAGTGCCTTCAGCCATTCCGTGATATCACATGGAGTGAATCAAATTGGCTGAAGACTGGCATCTGTGATGCTGGGGACCTCTGAAGGAGGCCAAGGTGGATCATCCACTCAGCTGGATTCACGGATTATAAATAACTTACACTGTTATGTGGAGTTCACTTCTCCCAAAGAATTCAATATTTTATCAGATGATTAATAATTCCCTGTCCTCCTCGTGGTGCAATACACTCACTTCTGGCTGAAGAGTGTAGAAAATTTTTCAGCCTTACCTTTTGCACTGATGTGCTGGGTTCCCCCATCATTGAGGGTGGGGATATTTGAGGAGCCTCCTCCTCCAGTGAGTTGTTTAATTGTCCACCACCATTCATGACTGGATGTGGCAGGACTGCCGAGCTTAGATCTGATCTGTTGGTTGTGGGATCGCTTAGCCCTGTCATCACTTGCTGCTTATGCTGTTGGCACACAAGTAATCCAGTGTTACAGCTTCACTAGGTTGACACCTCATTTTTAGGTATGCCTGGTGCTGCTCCTGGCACGCCCTCCTGCATTCTTCATTGAACCAGCTTTGATCCCCTGGCTTGATAGTAATGGTGGAGTGGGGGATATGCCGGGCCATGAGGTCACATTGTAAAAACAAAAATACCTGGAAAAACTCAGCAGGTCTGGCAGCATCTGTGGAGAGGAACACAGTTAACATTTCGAGTCTGCACGACTCTTCAACAGAGTTTGTTGAAGAGTCGTGCAGACTCGAAATGTTAACTGTGCTCCTCTCCACAGATGCTGCCAGACCTGCTGAGTTTTTCCAGGTATTTTTGTTTTTGTTTTGGATTTCCAGCATCCGCAGTTTTTGCTTTTATCTTAGGTCACAGATTGTGTTCGAGTACATTTCAGCTGCTGCTGATGGCCCACAGCGCCTCATGGATATCCAGTTTTGAGTTGCTATATCTGTTTGAAATCTATCCCATTTAGCGCAGTGATAATGCCACACAACATGACCAAGGGTATCCTCAATGTGAAGGCCGGACTTTGCCTCCACAACGACTGTGCAGTGGTCACTCCAACTGATACTGTGATGGACAGATGCATCTGCAGCAGACAGGTTGATGAGGGTGAGGTCAAGTATGTTTTGCCCTCTTGTTGGTTCTCTCAGCACCTGCCACAGACCCAGCCTAGCAGTTTAGTCCTTTAGGATTCAGCCAGCTCGGTCACTAATGGTGCCACCTATTGAGGCCATGAAAGTAATAATTCAATGAAATTTTGCGCTGCCCATCCAACCTCACCAAGCGACCTTTGGAGTTTTTTAGGAAACCACATCCACGGGTGGGGTGAGGTTTCCAACAGCAAATAAAAACTAAATAAAAACTTTAAAATTTCATTAATAACATGTCTCTACTCCTGACAGAGTCACATGAGGGGACATGTTCTTAACATTTGCATAAGTTTTAAATTGTTAATTTTAAAAATCTTCCTCAAATCCCGATCACGGGCGGCGGGCGGCTTCCCGACTGCTCCTGGACCCGCCCACCGAGCCTGCCCGACCACTGGAAAGTCCTGGCCCATGTTTGAATCGCTCCAATCAGGTTTCCACCCCTGCCTCAGGACTGAACCAGCTCTTATCAAAGTCACAATGACATCCTATGTGACTGTGACAAGGATAAACTCTCCCTTCTCCTCCTCGACCTGTCTGCAGCTTTTGACAATGTTGACCACATCATTCTACTCCTTCACCTCTCCCCTGTCGTCCAGCTGGGTGGGGCTGCTCTCTCCTGGTTCCATCCTTCTCTATCTAATTATAGTCAGAGAATCACTTGTAATGTCTTTCCTTCCCAATCCCACAGTTACCTCTGGTGTCCCCAAAGGATCCAGCCTTGGTCTTCTCTTATTTCTCATCAACCTGCTCCACAGAATAACATCGTCTGAAAACACTGTCACTTATCACAATTACACTGACAGCTCCCAGCTCTGCCTCACCACCACCTCTCTCGACTTCCCCACTTTTGGTCAATTATCAGACTGTTTGTCTGACATCCAGTGGTGGATGTGCAAAAATTTCCCCCAATTAAATATTGGGAAGAGTGAAGTTGTTTTCATTGTTTGAATGACTGGTAGAAGCAGATTCAATAGTAACTTTCAAAAGTGATTTGGACTTTCATTTAATAAAGAATGATTTGGTGGGCAATCGGAAAAGAGCAGGGGAGTGGGTAACATTTTCAGGGACAGTACAGGCACAATGGGCTGAATGGTCACCATCCGTGCTCTATGATTCTATCAAATGATGTTTACTATGAATCATTGTATCATAAATCATAGAATCTCTTAATAGTACAGCAGAGAAGGAGGCCATTTGGCCTATTGAATCTGTGCTGGTAACTTTCAAAGAACTATCCAGTTAGTCCCACTACCCCATTATCCCATCCCTGCATCATTTCGCCTTCAAGTATTTCTCCAATTCCCTTTTGAAGATCACTCTTGATCCATCGCCCCATCAGACAGTGCATTCCAAATCCTAACCACTTGTTACTGAAAAGATTTCCTCCTGATGCCTCTGGTTCTTTTGCCAATCACCTTAAATCAGTGTCCTCTGGCTATTGATCCATTGGTCATAGGAAATATTTTCTCCTTATTCACTAAACCCTTCATGATTTCTCCTCTTCGCTTTCTCTGTTCCAAGGAGAACAGCCCCAGGTTCCCTCATTGATCTGTGAACCTGTGATCCACCAACGCTGGAATCATTGGTGTCAATCTCCTCTGTGCCTTCTCCAAAGCTTTCATGTCCTCTCTAAAATGTGATGCTCAGAATTGGACACAATCCTCCAGCCAGGGCAGAACTAATGTTTTTTATAGTGAGACTTCCTGACCTTTGTACTCTCTGTCTCTACTTATAAAGCCCAGCATCCCGTCTGTTTCAGTGACTGTTTGTTAACCTGTCCTCACACCTTCAAAGATTTGTGCACAAACAAACCTAAGTCTGTCCTTCTCTGCATCGTCTTCAAAATTGTACCATTTGGTCTGTGTTGTTTCTCCTCAGAACAGTGGGATCAGATGAAGACTCCTGTACCCAGACCATTAGATTTGAGCATCGTCATCACCAGGACTGGTTCAATGAAAATGATGCTCAAAACATGACCTCCTGGAACAAAAATGAACAACCTTCGTTGCCCTGCAGAACAACCAGAGGTCGCAAGAAGGCAGAGTTCCAACAGCCCAAAGCTGACAGCCAAAGACAATAAAGTACAAGTGGTGGGAGGAGCAAGCCCGAGATATCCAACAATACGCTGACCATCATGACAAGCAAAGCTTTTTGAAGCCACCAGGGCCATGAACAGACCAAGATAAATGGACAAAATCCCCTTCACTCACAGGATGGTGTTTCTCTCCTCAGGGATGACAATGTCATCCATCATCACAGGAAAGAACATTTTCAACTACTCCTCAACCGTGAATCCAGTGGCAGCAGATACTGTCCAGGCGATTTCCCCTGTACTTTGGGCAAGGTGGATGGTCAGCAGCTTAGTGGGAATAGGGTCGAGGGACTAGGAGGTGAATAAGATGAGCTCTGACAGGGCATAACGGGAGATAGGAGAGAAACTGGAGAAAGATGTATGTTCAGGGCTCAGACAAGGGGGAACTTTAGAGACAGTTTGGCCTTGTGGGCTCATGGAAGGGATGGAAGCAGCTGATCAAATTGTCTCAATCTTAGTGACAAAGAAGCTCCATGAGTTCTTTGCACTTGTTGTTGGAGGTGAGGATGGAGACAGGGGTGATGGAGAGCACTTTTTTTATTCTCTCACAGGATGTGGGCGTCACTGGCTAGGCCAGCATCTATTGCCCTTCCCTAGCTGCCCTTGAGAAGGTGGTGGTGAGCTGCCTTCTTGAGCCGCTGCAGTCTATGTGGTGTAGGTATACCTACAGTGCTGTTAGGGAGGGAGTTCCAGGAGTTTGACCCAGTGACAGTGAAGGAACGGGATATATTTCCAGTCAGGTTGGTGATTAGCTTGGAGGGGAACTTGGTGGTGCTCCCATCTATCTGCTCCCTTGTCCTTTGGTAGAGGTTGCTGGAAGGAGCTGTTGAAGAAGCCTTGGTGAGTTGTTGTAGTGCATCTTGTAGATGGTACACATTGCTGCCACTGTGTGTCGGTGATGGAAGGAGTGAATGTTTACAGTGGTGGATTGGGTGCCAATCAAGGAATTAACCTGTGTTAGAAATATTAAAATGACTCATCACCCGATGTGTTTATAAAGCTGATTTATTTGACTTTTATCCAGATATTAACATCTATAACTCGGCTGGGACTTAATAACATCAACAGAAAAAGACCCCAATGAACATGGCTCCATCCTGGATGTGATTTACAGCAAAATCCAACTCCTGCAGCCACCTGTAAACTCGCTGGTGTCTCTGCAGGTGGGATTTAGATTCTCAGACTCACAGACGTTTACAGCACAGAAGGAGGCCATTCGGCCCATCATGCCTGCACCAATCAACAAAGATCTGACTACACAAATCCCATTTTCCAGCACTTGGCCCATAGCCCTGGAGGCTATGGCAACCCAAGTGAATATCTAAATACTTATTTAACGTTACAAGAATTTCTGACTCAACCACATTTTCAGGCAATGAGTTCCAGATTCCCACCACTCTGAGTGAAAAAATTTCATCTCAACTCTCCTTGTAGCCTCCTATCTCTTACCTTAAATCTCTGCCCCCTGGTTATTGACCCCTCTACTAATGGAAAAAAGTGCCTTCCTATCCACCCTATCTCTGCCCCTCATAATCTTATACACCTCTATTAGGTCTCCTCTCAACGTTCGCTTCTCCAAGGAAAACAACCCCAGCCTATCCAATCTTTCCTCATAGCTCAGACTCTCCAGCCCAGGCAGCATCCTGGTAAATCTCTTCTGCACCCTCTCCAGTGCAATCACATCCTTCCTGTAATGTGGTGACCAGAACTGCACGCAGCACTCCAGCTGTGGCCCAACCAGCGTTTTATACAGTACCGGCATAACCTCCCTGATCTTGTATTCTACGCCTTAGATAATAAAGGCAAGTATCCCATATGCCTTCTTAACCACCTTGTCTACCTGCCCTGCTACCTTCAGGGATCTGTGGATATGCACACCAAGGTCCCTCTGATCTTCAGTACTTCCCATGGTCCTGCCATTCATTGTGTAATCCCTTGCCTTGTTAGCCCTCCCCAAGTGCATTACCTCACACTTTTCTAGGTTGAATTCCATTTGCCACTGTTCTGCCCACCTGACCAGTCCATTGATACCCTCCTGCAGTTACGGCAATCCTCCTCACTATTTATCACCCTGCTCCACTTTTCGTGTCATCCGTGAACTTCTTGATCATACTCCCTACATTTAAGTCCAAATCATTTATGTACACCATAAACAGCAAGGGCCCCAGCACCGAGCTCTGCGGAGCCCACTGAAAACAGACTTCCAGTCATAGAAACATCCCTCTACCATCACCCTCTGCTTCCTGCCTCTCAGCCAGTTTTGGATCCAATATGCCACTTTGCCTTGGGTCCCATGGGCTCTTACTTTCTTGACCAGTCTGCCATGAGCAACCTTATCAAAAGCCTTGCTAAAGTCCACGTAGACCACATCAAAGGCATTACCCTCATCAACATTCCTGGTTACCTCCTCAAAAAATTCAATCGAATTTGTCAAACGTGACCTTCCCAAAACAAACTTTAATAAATCGGTATTTCTGCACAGGATAGAGCTCTATGAGATTAGCTCAACAGCATTGATTTTCTCCCTCTGGAAAGGCAATTTCTAAACAGGCAACAACACAAAACATTCCCTGGAAACGGCAAGGTCACTTGGTTCAGGCTGACATGTTAACATTCCTAAGTTGGTAGGATGGCGTCTTGTGTACCCCCTTATCCATGCAAGTGTTTAGAAAAGGCCAGGAAATGACGCTCAGCTTATCGAAAACTAAAAAACTGACCTGGAGCACGGCGACGAACAGGGGAGGAGTTAACCACCCTGACATTTTGGGTACCTGTCCTGTTTCCATTGGACAGAGGGGTCTGAATAGATGATTGACACAGGGTAAGCCACCAGGAAAAGGGTAAATCAACAAGTGCTCAGGGACAGGGCTGTTGAGGTGGCAGTGCTCATCAGGCAGCCGCCTTCTCCAGATGGAAGAGGAGTTGGAGGAAGACCAAAGGAAGAGTTCCCTAACACTTCTGTTAGAGAGCAGAATGCTGTTATTACAAACTACTGAGATCAACGCTCTCTGTGTCAACCGTCCGTTTGTCCTCTGGGGTCAGTAAACTGCTCTCAACTGTCACAGGTCATATACCTTTTCTGTCTAATTAGCTCGTGCATCGGGTCTAAACTGTTTTTTATTAATAAGCTATCTTAAAATTAATTACAAATAGTCGACTGCCTTTCTAAGGTATTTGTGGCTCCCAAATCAAAAATATTACACTTTCCTGGATCCCAAGGTTAGGAGAGACACTCTGGAAGGCACAAGGAGCTGGGACTTGTCCATGAGAGTAATCGAGGGTATGAGAACTGAAATAATCTAGAGTTAGAAAGGAGAAAAGGTTCAGCCCTGGACGTGATTCTCAGCAGCAAAAACGAGAAAATCCAATGTTGCCGGTGACCTGTGAACTCGCTGGTGTCTCAGCAGGTGGTGTGAACAAGTAAATCCCTTCCCACACTCAGAGCAGGTGTACGGCCTCTCCCCAGTGTGAATTCGCTGGTGCAAAGTGAGTTGAGATGATTTCCTGAACCCAGTCCTGCAGTGAGAGCACCTGAACGGTCTCTTCTCAGTGTGAACACGTTGATGGTACATCAGTTCTCCGGAAGTTTTATAGCACTTCCCGCAGTCCGAGCATTTAAAAGGTCTCTCCTCAGTGTGAACTCGCTGGTGTCTCAACAGGTTGGCTAACCGGCTGAATACCTTCCCACACTCAGAGCAGAGAAACGGTCTCTCCCTAGTGTGAACTCGTTGGTGTATCCACAAGTTGGCTGACTGAGTGAATCCTTTCCCACACTCGGAGCAGGTGAATGGTCTCTCCCCAGTGTGAACCCGCTGGTGTGTCAGCAGGTGGGACGAGCGAGTAAATGTCTTCCCACACTCAGAGCAGGTGAACGGTCTCTCCCCGGTGTGAATTCGCTGGTGTTTCACCAGATCAGATGAATGAGCAAATCTCTTCCCACAGTCGGAGCAGAGGAACGGCTTCTCCCCAGTGTGAGTGCGCTGGTGCTCCACCAGATTAGATGACCGATTGAATCTCTTCCCACACTCAGTGCAGAAGAACGGCCTCTCCCCAGTGTGAATGCGCTGGTGTATCAGCAGGTCATTGCTTCTTTTAAAGGTCTTCTCACATTCAGAACATTTAAAAGTTCTCTTATCAGAGTGAACGTGTTTGTGTTCAGTGTCTTGGGAGGATTCAGAAACTCTCTTGTCACACACGGAATAGGTGGACGACCTCTCCCCAGTGTGAACACCCTCGTGCTTCAGAAGTTGAACTGAACGGGTGAAGCTCTTCCCACACACGGAGCAAGTGAATGGCCTCTCGCTGGTGTGAGTGCGTTGGTGTCTCAGCAGTTCTCTGCATCTTTTAAAGGTCTTTTCACATTCTGAGCATTTAAAAGGTCTCTTTTCTGAGTGAACCAATTGGTGCTCAGTGTAATGGGAGGACTGAGCGAATCTCTTCCCACACTGGGGGCAGCTAAATGGCCTGTCCTTGGTGTGAACTCGCTGGTGCTCAGTGAGATGCACTGACTCACTGAACGACTCCCCACAGTGAGAGCAACTGAACGGTCTCTCGTGTGTGTGAAGGAGCTGGTGCTCCGCGAGGCGGGAGGACAGCCTAAACCTCTTCCCGCAGTGGGAGCAACTGAATGGTCTCTCATCAGTGTGAACTTGGTGGTGTTGGACCAGTTCCTCAGAGGTTTCAAAGCTTTCCCCAGTGTTAGGGCACTGAAGAGGTTTCTCATCAAAGTGATCGAGCTGGTGTGCCAGCAGGTTGGATGAACACATGAATTTCTTCCCACACACGGAGCAGGTGAACGGACTCTCACTATTGCGAGTTTGCTGACGTGTCAGCATGTTTACCAGCTTTTTAATTCCTTCCAACAGGAGGAGCAGGTGAACAGCCTCTCACTAGTTTCCAGCTGAGACGGTCAATTAAATCCCTTCAGATGTACAAATCTTCAGATCCCAATGAACCGACTGACTCTGTCAGGCGTGAGGTTTGGTTTGATTTTCCTGACCGTTAAATATCCTCTTCCATTACCCTGTAAAATAAGTTTACAAAGAATTACATGGAATATACATTATACAAACAGGCCATTCAGTCTATCTAGTCTGTACTGGAGTTTCTACTCCACACGAGTCTCCACCTATTCTGCTGACCTCAGCTCAGTCTTTCAGCACATCTTTCTAATACCTTTTCTCTCATGTTCTCATCTAGTTTCTTTTTGAAAGAGTCTCAGGTATTTCTCTCAACCACTTCCTGCAGTCGTGATTTCCACATTCTAATTACTGCCTGAGGAAAGATATATCTCCAGTTTTCCTGTTGGATTTATTTGTAACTATTGTGTAAACACGGCCCCCAGTATTGGGCAGACCAACAAGTGAAAACATTCTGTCCACATCGACATGCCCATCCTAATGAGGATTTTAAAGACCTATACCAGAAGAGACAAATATTTCTCTTGGTTTGAGTTTGCCGTGTGTAAATCCTCCCCTTCTATCCCCCTCTAAAAGGAGTTTCCAAAGTCCATCCCTATCAGTCCAGGATAGAAATGCACAACATTCTGTCCTCCTGCTGACAGGGACAGGGATGACCGCGCATGCGCCCTGCTGCACACTGTCCCTGTAAAGATGGCGGCTGCGCATGCGCTCTGCTGCACTTTGGATCCTGGAACGATGGGGCCGCTAACTCCGGCTTCTGACTGAGAACCGCGGCCCACAGCCGCCCTCCCGTCCGTTTGCTGCAACCACGGGACCATTAGCTCCTTATTCGGGCGTTGAAGCCTCTGGTGAATGTTTATAAAGCCTCGCTGCCCACTCTGCCGCCTCCAATCCTCAGCATCTACCGGCTCCGAACTTACTCGCCTGCACTCGGCTCCTACGACCAATTCCTCGTGTAGCCGCTACTGCGCATGCTCTGCAAACCGCCACAAGGCGCATGCTCGAGTCATACCTGGTAATGCGCATGCGTAAGGTCTTCCTGCAGCGAGGATAGAGCACATTCTGCCCCGCCGCGAATGTTGGGTAAGCCCTCGGCCATTGAAAGACGATATTGTTGAATCGAAAATTATGTTTCGTGACCAGTCATTGGGTCAAGATATAAAATTATCACATCAATTGATACAGCAACCAAAGTGTATGGGCCCTCCACCATAGTTCTATCCTGAGTGTGTAATTAATAGAAATCAATACCTCAACAGTTAGATGCAAACTCACTGGAGACTCAGTACGTGGGATAAGCAAGCAATTTCATTTTTTCCAACCCACAAAGAAAAAGGGTGGTACTGGCAAATGTAGAGCCCTCTGGTTAACCAGAAGCATTTCGGCCAAGATAAAGCAGAAAAGGGAAGCTTATGACAATCACAAAAGACTTAATACTGTAAAACCTAGAGGAGAGCAGAAAGTACAGGGTGAAGTAAAAATGGGAATTAGGAAAGCAAAGAGAGGATACAAAAAACATTGTTAGGTAAAATCAAAGAAAATGCTAAGATCTTTTACCAGTACATTAAGAGCAAGTGAATAACTAAGGAGAAAGTAGGGCCTATCAGAGGTGTACATGGCAACTTGTGCGTTGATGCAGAAGTTGGGGGCAGGGTTCTCAATAAGCACTTTGTCTCTGTCTTCACTGAGGAGCAGGATGATGCAGACATTCGAGTGAAAGAGGAAGAGTGTGAAATATTAAATACAATAAGCATTGTGAGACAGGAAGTACTGGAGGGACTTGCATCCTTTTTTTATCATTCATTCATGGGATCTGGGCGTCGCTGGCTAGGTTAGCATTTATTGCCCAACCCTAATTGCTCTTGTTCAGAGGGCACTTAAGAGTCAACCACATTGCTGTGGGTCTGGAGTCACAAGTAGGCCAGATCTGGTAAGGATGGCAGATTTCCATCCCTAAAGGGCATTAGGGAACCAGATCGGTTTTTATGACAATTGGCAATGGTTTCATGGTAGTCACTGTACTCATGGAGATTGACTTTAAAGAACTTCAAACCCTCTGGATTTCAGTGTTACAACAAAAATGTTTTAATTAAAAATATATATATATATGAATCCTGGAAAACTAAATGAACAAAAAGAACAATACACAGCAGCTCAATCATTTCAAAATGATAAATGAATGGTCGCTGTTTTAGGTGGAACTCCTTCGGAATGAACACTTCCCACCAGCAGCACCAACCCACCCCCTCCCCCTCCCTGTTCACTGAACATTCCTTCACCCACTCATCCACCCATTGCACATCCACCCAATGGTTCCCAACCCGGATTGACATTCAGCACGAACCCAGTGAGAGGGTGAGCTGGCCCTCGGGATGTCAGAATGGACAAGAGCTGGTTCCAATCAATAAATTTTCTGTGTCATTATTTAAAAAGGGAATTAATATTTTGTCATACGCCCCTGTGCACCCTTGGTGAATTACAATTTTTGGCCCAGACCCTAACTATTGCTTCTACATGGTGCATTCTGCGTGATTTCAGCAGAGGGAGAGACAGGCTGCTCACATCCCTGCTCCCATTGCCAAGAGTCTTGTGTTCTCCACCCTCTGGGTTTGAGCACCCCTGAGGGTCCTGGCAACGACTGATCCACCTTTATTTGTGTGGGAGAAAACTCACCTGGTGGGAGACGGGGCAGCATGACAAGGGAGATGGGGGCTGGGTGGGGCAATGGGTGAGAAGTGGGAGCGCTTTGATCCAAGTTCCCACTTCCATGTCTCCTTTCTCCATCATCCCTCTCCTGGACCAGCGTCACATCATTCCTCCCACTCTGCTGCAGACCAGCTTGGTGGAGATCAGTGACGTGTTGTAAGGTCACAGATACAGTGTCTGTCATCCTGTTTAAGGCAGCAGACATCTCCTACATGGCCGTGGTCATGAACTGCATGGACCCATTTCAGAGCCGTGTTTGAAGGTCCATGGAGGCAGCCACTCTCTCCATGACAGATAGTCTCTGGAACCTCCTCCAGCCCTATGACCTTCCGAGCTTCCTGCACTCCTCCAAGTAGGGGGCAAGGTGGTGTAGTTTTAATTTTACTGAACCAGTAATCCAGATCCCCAGGCTAATGCTCTGGGGACATGGGTTCAAATCCTGACAGCTGGCGGATTTTAAGTTCAATTAATAGATCTGGAATGTAAAGCTAGTCTCAATAATGGTGGCCATGATCCTATTCTTGTTGTAAAAACGCATCTGGAAAGGAAATAGGAAGGATAGGGAAGGAAATCTGCCATCCTTACCCAATCTGGCCTACATGTGACTCCAGATCCACGGCAATGTAGTTGACACTAGTGCCCAGCAAGCCACTCACTTCAAGGGCAATTAGGGATGGGTAACAAGTACTCGCCTTTCCAGTGACCCCCCCACATCCCATGAAAGAATGAAACTAAAATTCTAACCCTTTCAGCTTCCCCCACCCACATCACTCCACCATTGGGAAAGGCGCTTTCGCCTGCTGAGGTCCTAAGGGCTGGAATTCCCTCACTAAACCTGTCTCCTTCTTACCTTTTCGATCCAGCTTTTGATCCTCTGTGAAGGGTCTCGGGACATTTTAATCTGTTCAAGGGTAAATCCAAGGCATTGTTGTCACTGCCTTACATTGGGAGACTCCAGAATGTCACATAAACACTCGGAAACTTTCAGACTGGAAACTTCACTTTCAGTCAGGAACAGATCACAGTTTTACACACATCTCTGAATGGACAGCATGTTTTCTGAAATATCACCATCTAATAATCTTTTTTTAAATTCATTCCTGGGATGTGGGCTTCACTGGCTGGGCCAGCATTTATTGCCCATCCCTAGTTGCCCTTCAGAAGGTGGTGGTGAGCTGCCTTCTTAAACCACTGCAGTCCATGTGGTGGAGGTACACCCACAGTGCTGTTTGGGAGAGAGTTCCAGGATTTTGACCCAGCGACAGTGAAGGAACAGCCAATATATTTCCAAGTCAGGATGGTGAGTGGCTTGGAGGGGAACTTCCAGGCAGCGGTGTTCCCATCTATCTGCTGTCCTTGTCCTTCCAGATGGTAGTGGTCGTGGGTTGGGAGGTGCTGTTCAAGGAACCTTGGTGTATTCCTGCAATGCATCTTGTAGATGGGACACACTACTGCCACTCTGTGTCTGTGGTGGAGTGAGTGAATATTTATGAATGTGGTGCTAATCAAGCAGGCTGCTTTGTCCTGGACGGTGTCAAGTTTCTTGGGTGTTGGGGAGCTGCACTCATCCAGGCAAATGGGGAGTATTCCATCACACTCCTGACTTGTGCCTTGTAGATGGTGGACAGACTTTGGAGATTCAGGAGGTGGTTACTTGTTGCATGATTCCTAGCCTCTGACCTGCTCTTGTAGCCACAGTATTTATATGGCTAGTCCAGTTCAGTTTCTGATCAATGATAACCCCCATGATGTTGATAGTGGGGGATTCAGTTAAGGTAATGCCATTGAACATCAAGGGGCAATGGTTGGATTCTCTCTTGTTGGAGATGGTCATTGCCTGACACTTGGGTGGCATGAATGTTACTTGCCACTTGTCAGCCCAAGCCTGGATATTGTCCAGGTCTTGCTGCATTTGGACATGGACTGCTTCAGTATCTGAGGAGTCGCGAATGGTGATGAACATCGTGCAATCATCCCCACTTCTGACGTTATGATGGAACAAAGGTCGTTGATGAAGCAGCTGAAGGTGGTTGGACCTTGGACACTATCCTGAGGAACTCCGGCAGTGATGTCCTGGAGCTGAGATGACTGACCTCCAACAACCACAACCTTCTTCCTTTGTGCTAGGTATGACTCCGACCAGTGGAGAGTTTTCCCCCTGATTCCCATTGACTCCAGGTTTGCTAGGGCTCCTTGATGCCACACTCTGGCAAGTGCGGCCTTGATGTCAAGGGCCTTTCACCTCACCTCTGGAGTTCAGCTCCTTTGTCCATGTTTGAACCAAGGCTGTAATGAGGTCAGGAGCTGAGTGGCCCTGGTGGAACCCAAACTGGGCATCAACGAGCAGGTTATTGCTAAGCAAGCGCCGCTTGATAGCACTGTTGATGACCCCTTCCATTTCTTTACTGATGATGGAGAGCAGACTGATGGGGCAGTAATTGGCCGGGTTGGATTTGCCTTGCTTTTTGTGTACAGGATATACCTGGGCAATTTTCCACATAGCCGGGGTAGATGCTAGTGTTGTAGCTGTACTGGAACAGCTTGGCTAGCAGCGCGGCAAGTTCTGGAGCACAAGTCTTCAGTATTATTGCTGGAATATTGACGTGGCCCAAAGCCTTTGCAGTATCCAGTGCCTTTAGCCATTTCTTGATGTCACATGGAGTGAATCGAGTTCGCTGGAGATGGGCATCTGTGGTGCTGGGGACCTCCGGAAGAGGCCAAGATGGATCATCCACTTCTGGCTGAAGGTAACAGCAAATGTTTCAGCCTTATTTTATGCAGTGATACGTTGGGCTCCTCCATCATTGAGGATGGGGATATTTGTGGAGCCTCCTCCTCCAGTGAGTTGTTTAATTGTCCACCACCATTCATGGCTGGATATGGCAGGACGTCAGAGATTAGATCTGATCCATTGGTTGTGGTTTCACTTAGCTCTATCTATCACTTGCTGCTTATGCTGTTTGGCATGCAAATAGTCTTGTGTTATAGCTTCACCAGGTTGACACCTCATTTTAAGGTTTGCCTGGTGCTGCTCCTGGCATGCCCTCCTGCACTCTTCACTGAACCAGGGTTGATCCCCTGGCTTGATGGTAATGGTAGAGTGGAGGATATGCCAGGCCATGAGGTTACAGAGTGTGCTCAAGTACCATTCTGTTGATGGCCCACAGCACCTCATGGATGCCCAGTCTTGAGTTGCTAGGTCTGTTCGAAATCTATCCCATTTAGCACGGCGATAGTGCTACATGACATGATAGAGGGTATCCTCAATGTGAAGGCGAGACTTTGTCTCCACAACAACTGTGCGGTGGTCACTCCGATCGATACTGTCATGGACAGATGCATCTGCGGCAGGCAGGTTGATGAGGTCAAGTATGTCAAGGATCAGTAAACCATTCTCAGCTGTTATGGGTCGTGTGTCTTTTCTGAATATTTAACTGATGTATCATATCTAAACTGTTGCCTCTTAATAAAATTCTGAAAAATCATCTATGACTTCAACTCCCGTTTTGGGTAATCTGTAAATCTCAGACTAAAATCTTTGTTTCCAGCATTCATCGTTAATCTTACTGGCTCTAAACGCAGTTGTAAAGGAGCTTTCTTTTCTGTGTCTAGGATCTCTGAACCATGGAAGAGAGCAGCTGGGATACATTTCTTACACACGTCAGGATTAACCCACATGTTCAGTCCAGGATGTGATTAACAGCAGAAAAAACAGCAGAATCCAAATCCTGCAGTCACTCATGAACTCGCTGGTGTCTCAGCAGATCATTGCTGCTTTTAAAGCTCTCCTCAGGGTCAGAACATTTAAAGGGTTTCATATCAGAGTGAATACGCTGGTGTTTCAGCAGGTTGTATGACTGAGTGAATCCCTTCCCACATGCAGAGCAGGTGAACGGCCTCTGCCCAGTGTGAATTCGCTGGTGTACAGTGAGTTCAGATGATCGCCTGAACCCAGTCCCGCAGTGAGAGCATCTGAACGGTCTCTCGTCTGTGTGAATACGTTGATGGCATGTCACTTCCCCAGAACTTTTAAAGCGTTTCCCACAGTCTGGACATTTAAAAGGTCTTTCATCAGTGTGAACTCTCTGGTGTTTCTGCAGGTTAGATGCAGCAGTAAATCCCTTCCCACAGATGGAGCAGGTGAATGACTTCTCCCCACTGTGAATGTGATGGTGTCTCAGCAGATACTTTTTGCTTTTAAATTTCTTCTCACAGTCAGAACATTCAAAAGGTCTCTGATCCGTGTGAACATACTGGTGTGTTAACAGGCTGGATGACTGAGTGAATCCCTTCCCACAAGTGGAGCAGGTAAATGGTCTCTCCCCAGTGTGAGTGCGGCGATGAATTTCCAGCTCAGAAGGGTAACTGAAACCCTTCCCACAGTCCCCACATTTCCACGGTTTCTCCATGGTGCGGGTGTCTTTGTATCTCTCCAGATTGGATGATCAGTTGAAGCCTCATCCACTGACAGAATACATGTGTGATTTCTCTCCACTGTGAATGGGCTAATGTTTTACAGATTGTTTAACTGGTTAAGACTCTTTCCACAGTCAGTTCATTGGAACACGCTCACTCGGGTTTGTTTGTCTCAGTGATTTTCCAGTCACACTAATGCTTGAAATCTTTTCCCACAGATAGAACAGACAAACATTTCTCCTTCTACATTCAAAGGTGGATAATATTCAGGTCCTGATGAAACAAGTGACTGTCAGATCTTGATGCGATGTTTGGTTTAAGCTTTTATTTGTAATCCTCCCTTTCTAATACCCTGTAAAAGGAGTTTACAAAAGTACCACTGTCAGTAAAGAACAGAAATTCAGAGCAGACAATTCTAGTTTCTACGCAGCATTTTTTCCTCTCTCCCAACACACCTGTCCCAAACACTCCCCCTCCTGGTCTCTGGGGTGCTGAAATACCACCAAATCTCTGTTCCCCTACAAGATGGCCATAAATACACTCAGCTCGCTGAAGCAGCCCCACCTTCATAAGATCATAAGAAATAGGTGCAACAGAGGCCAGTTGGCCCATCGAGCCTGCTCAATAAGATCATGGCTGATCTGATTCTGGTCTTCACTCCACTTTTCTCCCTGCAGCCATAACCCATGGCTGCCTTGTGGGTCAAAAATCAGTGCAGCTAACTCAGCCTTGAATATGTGCAATAGGGAAATGAATTCCTTCTGACAATGCTGCACAGACTGGTGGGTCCCTGAAGCCCCGCCCACTGCCTCTTCCCTCACTAAGATGGCTTCCTATGCGCCACGCTCCCGAAACAAGCCCCGCCTTCCCCTCCCAAGGTGGTGGCCTGGGTAACCCGGGCCGGTCACCGGGAGGAAGCCCCGCCCCCTTGATTCGCATCGAATCCCACTCGCAAGATGGCGGCCAATGAGCCCTCTTCAACCGGGCCTGTCACTGCGGGGTAAACACGGGGCCTGTGGCCTCTTATTCGGGTCCTCAGGCCTACCCCAGAAGTTGATCCAGTTCCCAATCCAGCCGCGGTTTCTATTCCTACCATGTGTTTACAATCTCCTCCCGAACCGTCCGCTCCTCCTCACACTGTCACCATGACTGACACTGAGCATGCTCAGAGCACAGACCCACACTGCACCTGCGCACTGGACTCCTATAGTCCTATAGTCACGGTCTCCTCTACATTGGAGAGACCAAACGCAAACTGGGCGACCGTTTTGCGGAACACCTGCGGTCTGTCCGCAAGAAAGACCCAAACCTCCCTGTCGCTTGCCATTTTAACACTCCACCCTGTTCTCTTGCCCACATGTCTGTCCTTGGCTTGCTGCATTGTTCCAGTGAAGCCCAACGCAAACTGGAGGAACAGCACCTCATCTTCCGACTAGGCACTTTACAGCCTTCCGGGCTGAATATTGAATTCAACAACTTTAGATCTTAAACTCCCCATCCCCACCCCGTTTCTCCGCTCCCCCCCCCCCTTTTTTTTCAATAATTTATATAGATTCTTCTTTCCCCACCTATTTCCATTATTTTTAAATCTAAAACTAAAACCTTGTTAGTCTGTCCACCCCATCCCCACTAGAGCTGTACTTTGAGTATCCTGTCTTCCATTCTTAATTAGCGCTTTTCTTAGACAAATATCACCACCTTCAACACCTCTTTGATCCTTTTGTCTGTGACATTTTTGATTATCTGCTCCTATCACTGCTTGCTTATCTCCACAATCACCACACCCTCAACTTCTCTCTTCCCCCCCCCCCCCACCTTAAACCAGTTTATATTTCTCCCTTCTCCTAACTATGCTTCAGTTCTGCCGAAGGGCCATGAAGGCTCGAAACGTTAACTGATTTCTTCTCCGCCGATGCTGCCAGACCTGCTGAGTTTTTCCAGGTAATTCTGTTTTTGTTTTGGATTTCCAGCATCCGCAGTAGCTTTTAGCTTTTTGTTTTTATCCTATAGTTATTGATAGGGGACTTTCTGCAGCGCGGGGTGTTGTGGGTACACTAACCACCATAGAGATGAGTGAGTAATCAAGAAATGTTTTTTCCCCCGGTTGGCAAAATAGAAGATCTACGGATGAGGAGCATACTGGACGTGAAGCATAATAATTGGGTGCTGACACAGTTTATTTTTGGAAAAGTATATTTTATTCATAAAATATCTAAAAGAACACTATAAACCATTTTAAAATGGCCACTTTGACAGTGCAATGATACTCAAACATTCTACATAGATCATTTTGCAGTCTGACATGCTACAATACAATTGTGATACATGTAATATTTACTGTATACATCCAGTGTGACTCACTAATTTTTTTTGGAAAAATATACTTTATTCATTAAATATTTGAAAGAACATTATAAAACATTTCAAACTGGCCATCACAAAAATTGCAATCATATTCAAGTTATCCACATAGATCATGAAGTGCTTGAATACAATAAATGAACATTACAGATATTTCAACATGGTCATTATAGACAGTGCCATGGTATTTAAGTTATCTACATGGATCATGCTGTACTCTGAGGTGCTTCAATACAATTGTGACACATGTAGTATTCGGTGTGAGTCATATAGCCTGAGGGGTCAATACAATTCCCAGCCCTTCTGTGCACTATGACTGAAAGGTACTAGACATCGACCTTTCCCCATTGCACCTTTGCGGCGGCTTCCCCAAGCTTTAGTGCATCTCTCAGCACATATTCCTAGACCTTGGAATGTGCCAGTCTGCAGCACTCGGTCAGGGAGAACTCTTTGCACTGGAAAACCAACAAGTTTTGGGCAGATCAAAGAGCGCCTTTCATCGAGTTGATGATCCTCCAGCTGCAGTTGATGTTTGTCTCAGTGTGTGTCCCTTGGAACAGCCCGTAGAGCAGAGTCCAGTGTCAAAGAACTGCTTGGGATGAACCTCGACAAAAACCACTACATTTCTCTCCAGACCTTCTTTGCAAAGGCACATTCCACAAGGAGGTGAACAACCACCTAAAGGGCAATGTGCGGAGGGGGTGAGACTCCTGCCATGTTGGAAGGATCTAATGGGGAGGGTCTTTCTCACCACCAGCCAAACTATGCCTTGGGTTGGAAAAGTTATGGAAATGAGGCTTTCTGCCAAATAATTTTGACAGTCTGTTCGGGGAACCATCCAAGAGGATCTACCATCTCCTTTTCCCACAGGGCCTCTAGGACATTATGTGCTGACCACTGCCTGATGGACTTGTGTTCAACGGTTTTTTTTTAAATATTCGTTCATGGGATGGGATGGGCCAGCACTTATTGCCCACCACTAATTGCCCTTGTTTAGCGGGCATTTGAGGGTCAACCACATTGCAGTGGGCCTGGAGTCACACGTAAGCCAGACCAGGTAAGGACATCAAATTTCCTTCCCTAAAGGACATTAGTGAACCAGATGGGCTTTAACAACAAACATCAATGTTTTTCAGAAATTCCAGATTTTTTTTTATTGAATTCAAATTCCACCACCTGCCATGGTGGGATTCGAACCCACGTCCCCAGTGCATTACCCTGGGCCTCAGGATTACCAATCCAGTGACAATACCACTATGCCTCCACGTCCCCTAAAGGTGCTTCTCTGCATAATTTTTTCCACGAGGGGTAGGTGATATGGCATGGGTCTAACTCCTTTGAGTGTTCTGTGGAAGCGTGGCCCCCCCATCCTTCACAATACTGGGGACAGGTAGAACCTCAGCACGTAGTGAAACTTGGTGTTTGCGTACCGAGGGTCTGCACACAGCTTGATGCAGCCACACACAAAGGTGGCCATCAGGATGAGAGCGATGTTGGTCACGTTTTTCTCCCTTCATCTAGAGATTTGTACATCATGTCCCTGTGAACACGATCCATTTTCGACCACCAGATAAAGTGAAAGATAGCTTGGCTGGTCGCCACAGCACAGGAGTGAGCCAGACCTGTATCATGTACAGCAACACCGAGAGTGCCTTACATCTGATGACCAAGTTCTTAGCCACAATGGAGAGGGACCGTCGCTCCAACATACCCAGTTTTCTTTTCACCATGGCCACTTGCTCCTTCCAGTTTCTAATGTACGCCCTGGTCCCTCCGAATCATATCCCCAGCACTGAAATACAGAAGTACATTTCACTGATAGAATTAAACACGTACAGCAAGCAGAGTGGAACCTCCTGAGAGCCCACCATCTTTACAGTTAGTACGTGCAGAACCACAGAATGTTATAATGCAGAAGGAGTCCATTCAGCCCATCATGTCTGCACCAGTTCTCCAAATGAGGATTATGACTTAGTGCCATTCTTCTGCCTTTTCCCCGTGCTCTTGTGCATTGTTTTTATTCAAATAGTCATCTAATGCCCTCTTGAATGCCTCGATTGAATGTGCCTCCACCACATTTCCAGGCAGTGCATTCCAGACTCGAACCACTCACTGTGTGAAAAAATTTCTCCCAATGTCAAACATACGAACAGAGATCAGGAGGAGGCTATTCGGCCTCTAGAGTCTGCTCTGCCATTTAATAAGATCATGTCTGATCTGATAGTAACCTCAAATCTGCATCCTACCTACCCCCAATAACGTATCACCCCCGTGCTTGCCAAGAATCTATCCACCTCTGCCTTAAATATATTCAAAGACTCCGCTTCCACTACCTTTTCAGGAAGAAAGTTCCAAAAACTCACAACCCTCTGAGAGAAAAAAAAAATCGCCTCATCTCCGTTTTAAATGGCGGCCCCTTATTTTTAAACAGTGACCCCTAGTTCTAGATTCTCCTGCATGAGGAAACACCCTTTCCACATGCACCCTGTCAAGAACCCTCAGGATCTTATATGTTTCAATCAAGTTGCCTCCTACTCTTCTAAACTCCAGCGGATACAAGCCTAGCCCGTCCAACCTTTCCTCATAAGACAACCCGCCCATTCCAGGTATTAACCTGGTAAACCTTCTATGAAATGCTTCCAACGAATTTATATCCTTCCTTAAATAAGGTGACCAATATTGTAAACAGTACTCCAGATGTACTCACTAGTGCTCATTTCACATTAGCTTATTTTGCAAATCACTTTAAATCTGAGCAAAGACTTGGAAAACCATCTCATTAAAATAAGTGATATATATGGTTACTGTTTATAATTGTGACTGGGGTCACATTCGAGGTACATGCAGCTGGCACCTCCCAGGTTTATTAACAAACGCCCTCCAGGCCTATTTCATCCCAAGAATCTTGACCTCTGCCTCAACCTTTACCATCCCTGTATGCTCAGCTCACACTGCCCAACAACCAACCACTCCTGCACTGGGGACAGGGTTTCAATTATATCAAGATGGAACAATCAGCCTCTCCAACACTGGGGAACTGCATTTCCTTCATATCATAGAATCATGCAATGGTTAAAGCACAGAAGACAAGCATTTGACAAATCATGTCTGTGCCAACTCTGCAAGAGTAGCTCATCTTTGGCCAGTAGAATTGCAAATGTTTTCTCTTCAGATAATTGTCCAATTCTCTATTGAACCTGGCTCCACCGCATTCTCAGGCAGTGCATTCCAGGTCCCATCCACAACATAAAACAATGTTTCCTCATGTCACCAATGCTTCTTTTTCAATCACCTTAAATGAGTGCCCTCTGGTCCGATTTTTATCTCAAATATGACTTGCTAGAACAAACCTCTATTGCAGATCCATAGTGCAAATGTGGTAAATGCCTTTACTATTAAGAAATGTTTACTAAACTTATTAGAGTTATTTGTGATATTTGTGTCTTCCATCTGGCTTCTCCCTGTCAACATTCTCCACCTCAGATCTCAGGAACCTTCTTCCTTTGGTAGCTTCAAATATTATCTCCTGATCAGTGCAAACGTTCCCATTCTATTTTTGTCTTCTTATAATCTGTCTTGGAATTCTCTTAAGCAAGCAGATCATCAATATAAGGTGAATTGGCATCATCTGTAATACTAGCAGGAAAGTAGTGGCTGCAATTATTCAAGGATGTTGTCCTGTATTGTAGACTATCTCCCACCAGGGCTGATCACCAGGGTGGCAATAGACTGTTCAATGTTATTGTTTTGTTTTTGTTTCTCTCCCAGACTTTGTTCAATATGAATTTAAGGTTAAAATAATGGGGATTGGATGGTCAAAACTGTTTGCAGTCCCTGCAGGGTAATATTCACTTGACATTCTGAAGCATTGTGGCCCTTCTCCCCAGTATCAGTCGAGTTTGTTGGTATGAGGACAAATGTTGTCGACCTGATTGGACAGGAAGTATGTCCCCATGTATGTGGGTGCGCGCGTGTGTGTCTGTGTGTGTGAGTGCTGCGTAAAACCTGACATACAGGTTTTGATATCATTGTTCAATATAGAAAACATAGGTCGTTTAAAAACTTTAATACTTATTCACCTTATCTCATCAATACAAGAGATCGTATTTGAGATCAATTGTTTCTTTATAGTTGTTCTGAATGATGAGAGTATAACTTTCTCCCTAACCTATCCTAACCCTCCTGCCAGTTCATTTATTG
The DNA here is from genome assembly GCF_964194155.1 of Cetorhinus maximus. Lineage (NCBI taxonomy): Eukaryota > Metazoa > Chordata > Chondrichthyes > Lamniformes > Cetorhinidae > Cetorhinus > Cetorhinus maximus. The sequence goes on from NC_135901.1 coordinate 24,650,488, forward strand.
AAACCAGGGACTCTTCTTGTTCTAATGGTGACATTCCCTGTCTGCCCAGTTATCCCTTGAAGTCAGTCCTTGAATTGTGTGTCCATTGTTTCATCATGTTCCCAATTTTCACGAACAAATGTTGAAATGTTTGCTCCACACCCACAGGGTTTCATCTGTTTAAAGCCACAAACAGAAAGCTCCAGTTTTCTCCTGGAGTTTGAGACAAATCAGCTTTCAAAATGATGCAGAGTTTCAGCCAATGAGGGAGATCTGGGTTCAGCCTCGCCCCTCACTCACTCCGATTGGATGGAGGACCAGCCGCTCACTTGGTCCTCCAGTGTCATCCCTTTTTCCTATTGGTCTGGAACTGCCGTCAATCAGCTGGGCATTGTGAGCTGGAGCATGCTCATATAAATATAAAAACAAAAAACTACTGCGGATGCTGGAAATCCAAAACAAAAACGCATCCGCCCTCACGCCTTCTCCTCCCTCCCAGAAACATGATAGGGTCCCCCTTGTCCTCACTTATCACCCCACCAGCCTCCGCATTCAAAGGATCATCCTCCGCCATTTCCGCCAACTCCAGCATTATGCCACCACCAAACACATCTTCCCTTCACCCCCCCTGGTGGCATTCCATAGGGATCATTCTCTCCGGGACACCCTGGTCCACTCCTCCATCAGCCCCTACTCCTCAACCCCCACCTATGGCACCTCCCCATGCAAATGCAAAATATGCAACACCTGCCCCTTCACTTCCTCTCTCCTCACCGTCCAAGGGCCCAAACACTCCTTTCAAGTGAAGCAGCATTTCATTTGCATTTCCCCCAACTTAGTCTACTGCATTCATTGCTCCCAATGCGGTCTCCTCTACATTGGAGAGACCAAACGTAAACTGGGCAACCGCTTTGCAGAATACCAGCGGTCTGTCCGCAAGAAAGACCCAAACCTCCCTGTCGCTTGCCATTTTAACACTCCACCCTGTTCTCTTGCCCACATGTCTGTCCTTGGCTTGCTGCATTGTTCCAGTGAAGCCCAACGCAAACTGGAGGAACAGCACCTCATCTTCTGACTAGGCACTTTACAGCCTTCTGGACTGAATATTGAATTCAACAACTTTAGATCTTGAACTCCCTCGTCCATCCCCACCCCTTTCCGTTTCTTCCCCCTCCCTTTTGTTTTTTCTAATAATTTACATAGATTTTTCTTTTCCCACCTATTTCCATTATTTTTAAATCTATACCTGTAATGCCCTGTCAGTCTTTCCACCCCACCCCCACTACAGCTGTACCTTGAGTGTCCTGCCATCCATTCTTAATTAGCACATTCTCTTAGATAATATCACCACCTTCAACACCTCTTTGTTCCTGTATCTGTGATATCTTTTGATTATCTGCTCCTATCACTGTTCGCTTGTGCCTACAACCCCGCCCCCCAACTTCTCTCTCTTACCCCGCCACCCCCTCTTAAACCAGCTTATATTTCACCCCTCTCCTAATTTTACTCAGTTCTGTTGAAGGGTCATGAGGACTCGAAACGTCAAATCTTTTCTTCTCCGCCGATGCTGCCAGACCTGCTGAGTTTTTCAAGGTAATTCTGTTTTTGTTTTGGAGCAATGAGGGAGTTCCGGGTTCAGCCCCGCCCCTCACTCACTCCGATTGGATGGAGGACCATCCGCGCCCACTTGGTCCTCCAGTGTCATCCCTTTTTCCTATTGGTCTGGAATTGCCGTCAATCAGCCGGGCATTGTGAGCTGGAGCATGCTCAGCAGGAATGCTGCTGCGTACCGGTGCGCAGGCGCCGCGCTGAAAGTGTCTGGTGCATGCGCAGTCCGAGTGGTGTCTTGTTTGCGGAGATTTTTTTTCGATTCTGGAGGCGGCGGCTGGACGGGGAGGATTTGGAAACACTTTGTGGATCCGCAAACCCTGAGGAATAATTCTCAGCTCCTGGTTTGCAGCTGCGGGGCTTCTCCCTCCCGGGAACAGGCCCAGGTTAACGGCAACAAAAACAGAATTACCTGGAAAAACTCAGCAGGTCTGGCAGCATCGGTGGAGAAGAAATCAGTTAACGTTTCGAGTCCTCAAGACCCTTCAGCAGAACTGAGTATAGTTAGAAGAAAGGTGAAATATAAGCTGGTCTAAGGTGGGGGGCGGGGGGGGGGGAGAGAGAAGTTGAGGGTGGGGTGATTGTGGGGATAAGCAAGCAGTGATAGGAGCAGATAATCAAAAGATGTCACAGACAAAAGGATCAAAGAGGTGTTGAAGGTGGTGATATTATCTAAGAAAAGTGCTAATTAAGAATGGAAGGCAGGATACTCAAGGTACAGCTCTAGTGGGGGTGGGGTGGAAAGACTAACAAAGTTTTAGTTTTAGATTTAAAAATAATGGAAATAGGTGGGAAAAGAAGAATCTATATAAATTATTGAAAAAAAAGGGGGGGAGGGGAGAGAAACGGGGTGGGGATGGGGGGAGGGGGAGTTTACAATCTAAAGTTGTTGAATTCAATATTCAGCCCGGAAGGCTGTAAAGTGCCTAGTCGGAAGATGAGGTGCTGTTCCTCCAGTTTGCGCTGGGCTTCACTGGAACAATGCAGCAAGCCAAGGACAGACATGTGGGCAAGAGAACAGGGTGGAGTGTTAAAATGGCAAGCGACAGGGAGGTTTGGGTCTTTCTTGTGGACAGACCGCAGGTGTTCTGCAAAGCGGTCGCCCAGTTTGCATTTGGTCTCTCCAATGTAGAGGAGACCGCATTGGGAGCAACAAATGAAGTAGACTGAGTTAGGGGAAATGCAAGTGAAATGCTGTTTCACCTCTCTCCTAACTATACTCAGTTCTGCCGAAGGGTCGTGAGGACTCGAAACATTAACTGATTTCTTCTCCACCGATGCTGCCAGACCTGCTGAGTTTTTCCAGGTAATTCTGTTTTTGTTTTGGATTTCCAGCATCCGCAGTAGCTTTTAGCTTTTTGTTTTTATCTCCAGGTTAACGGCCGCCATCCTGGGTCAGCGAGTGGAGGATGGTTCACATCAGAGGATGGGGGAGGGGGACAATAAATAAGAGGTTACACTTTGGGCTCAAATCAATTTGGAATCTGAACTGTGGGAAGGAAGGAAACCCTGGGAGGTGGGCGGGGAGGATTCAGAAACACCCGCTGGAGGCCCCAAACCCCCAATAAGACTCATTGATTTTATTGTCAGTCTGCAGACAGGAGCTGGAGAACTGAACCCAGGCAGAGGAGAGGGAGGGAGAAAACTGGGAGTGGAGGAAAGAAATGGTGAGATGGGTTTGGATTTCAGGCCAGGGAGGAGGGAGAGTGTGTAGGATGGGGATGTACAGCTTTCTGTACAGCTCTCTCACTTTTTTTCTGTTTTAAATCAATTTAACAGGGTATTAGAAGGAGAGGATTTGTCGTCAGAAAACGCAAACAAACATCACTTCATTCATCCGGCCTGTCGAGACACAAGCGCAGTCACACCGTGGGGAAACCATGGAAATGTGGAGACTGTGGGAAGGAATTCAATTACCCATCTGAATTGGAAACTCATTGACACAGTCACACCGGAGAGAGGCCATTCACATGCTCCGTGTGTGGCAAGGGATTCACTGCCTTATTTGGTCTCCAGTCACACCTGTGAATTCATACTGAGGAGAAGCCATTCAGCTGCACTTTCTGTGGAAAGAAGTTCAGCCAATCATCTGCCCTCACTGTACACCGGCGAGGTCACACTGGCGAGAGGCGATTCACCTGTTTTGTGTGTGGGAAAAGATTCACTCAGTCATCACTACTGCTGAAACACCAGCGAGTTCACACTGGAGAGAGGCCGTTCACCTGCTCTGTGTGTGGGAAGAGATTTTCTCAGTCATCCCAACTGCACATCTGGGGCTGAACCATGATCATTCTGATCATTTAGGTTTGTTTCTGCTGATGTTTGATGTTATTCAGGGAAGATGGTGGCGTAGTGGTAATGTCAGTAGACTAATAATCCAGAGGTTCAGGCTAATCCTCTGGGAACATGGGTTCAAATCCCGCCACAACAGCTGGAGGAATTTAAAATCAATTAATAAATCTGGAATATAAAGCTAGTCTCAGGAATGGTCACCATGAAACCATCATCAGTTGTTGTAAAAACCCATCTGGTTCACTAATATCCTTTAAGGAAATCTGCCATCCTAACTGGTCTGGCTGCATTGTGACTCCAGACCGACAGCAATGTGCTTTTCTCTTAACTGCCCTCTGCAATGGCTCTGCAAGGCACTCAGTTCAAGGACAATTAAAGATGGGCAACAAATGCTCAAACAGACATGTCCAAGGCCCAGCTGGTTGTGGCCCCTGAGGCATTTTCATCCGGCCTGCCACATCGTTGGAGTCAACCGTCCAAGACTTCCCAGACTGAATTTTGACAAATGCTCAGAGAATCTGCTCATCCAATCATAAACGTTTTTCTCCATGCAATGGCTGTTGATAGGCTCACCAGTGGCTGGCTATGTGGGGCGGGAACGGCCTGTGATTGGTCAAGCATTATGTCATCATTTGCCATGAAAGTTTTTAAAATAGCTATTTCTGGCCGGGGTACTCAGAGCAACAGGTAAGTTCACCAGGGGGTGGGTGCTTGGAGCCAGGGGGGAGGGCAGTGGCAGTGCTCAGAGCGGGGGGTGATCAGAGCTGGGGGCAGGGTCTTTGAGCTATGGGAGCCAGGGTGCTTGGAGCTATGGGGGCCGGGGTGCTCAGAGCTGGGGCGAGGGGCGGAGGTGCTCGGAGCCGGGGGGGCGTTGGGTGGGGGGGTGGGGGGTGGCGGGAGGATGGTGCTCAGAGCTGGGGTAGGGTTAAATCTTGGAGGGGTGGTGCTTGGAGCTAGCAGACTGGGGGAGGGTGTGCCTCGGCCCCAGCCTCCAACTCGGTCCTGAACACCACCCTGACCCCACCCCCACCCCACCCGGACCCCCACCTCGGCCCAACCCCAGCCTCCAGAGCCCGGGACCTCATGAGGCCTCGGCGACCTAAATTTCAATTTGCTCAGAGCTGGCAGGATTGGGGGGGTGGGGGGGTGGTTCTTGGGGTTGGGGCGGCGTGTGCTCAGAGCTGGTGGGCTCAAGGAGTTGGGAGCTTGGAGCTGGCGGGATCAGCGGGGTGTCGGTGCTTGGAGCTGGCGGGCTCGGGGGGTGGTTGGGTGCTTGGAGCTGGCGGGCTCGGGAGAGGGAGTTTGGGTGCTTGGAGCTGGCGGGCTCGATGGGTGGTTGGGTGCTTGGAGCTGGCGGGCTCGGGGGAGGGAGTTTGGGTGCTTGGAGCTTGCGGGCTCGGGTGGGGGGTGACCTCTGTTTCGACCTTGACAGCCACCGACTTCTGGCGGCCTCAACTTTAATTTTCACCGGTGGGGGCAGGGTGCTCGGAGGTGGTAGCGCCGGACACTTGAGGTGGCCCCCATTTTATTTTCACCCGTTCCCGGAGCGGGTGGAGCCGGCCCTCAGGTGGCCTCACCGTGAATTTGAGCAGGGCTGAGCTGGGCCCTGTTACCCCTTGTGGAGGGAAGGGCAGAGCAGGGCAACAGGGCAGTACTAAACGGGGTGAGCTCCAGGGGAGGGGGTGGTGGGTGGTACAAAGGCAGGCATTGAGTTCCTGTGCATGGGGAAAACATGGGCAGAGACCTCACTGAATCAGTGCTGAATGGGCGGAGCAGAGAGCGCTGTAAGGCCTAAAACATGCACTTCAGCCCCCGCCCCCCAACCCCGAGGGAGAGAAAATCTGAAACGTGGGCCTCCGAGCGAAAAAGGTTGGACAAGCCTGTTCTAAAAGAATAAAGAAAAATAATGTTGTTCATCCTTACAACTGGGCTGGAGCTTAATATTCTGGATTGACAGCTGATTGTGTTCTCGGGGCTGCAGTGTCCCTTTGAGAATCATTGTCTTGGGACATCTCCAATTGGAAAATGCTGATTAATTCTTCCTGACAATTCTTACTGACTTGCACATTACACAGAGTGACACCTCCATTATCCACTAGAATGAAGGGGAATAGGAATTGGTGGAGAACCGAGAGTCCCCAAATGTTACCCCTCCCGCCTGGTACAGAAATCCCCTCGTCATGGGAATGGAGACAAGTCCAACTGAAGTAACCAGACATTGCGTCTGTTTCAGCTAAACAGAATAAGTGACAGCCATTCACTGACTCATTTCTCAGGGCAATGCCCTGACCAATCAGTGTCAAGCTGCCTGGTTTAAATTTCAAACAATGCTTGGCAATTAACTGTCAGTCACCATCAGCGGTGCATTCTCCATGGCAACGCCACTTGCCAACCAATTAATACTCTCTTCATATATATAGTAAATTGTTGTTTTCTCCCTTATGTTGGTATTCTTGCGAGTGTCCTGATGAGTGCAAGACAAAAAACGTAGACATCTCTTTTTTTCAGCAATAGCTTCAGTATGTTATGCACAGTATGTAATCAAAAAATTAGGGGAATGAGCTCTCGTGTAGAAATAACTAGTTTAACTAGAAAGCAGAATTGTGAGAAATGAATAAAGATATTTCCTTCTCAAAGAAGGGGGGCTGTAAGAAATGGTACCTTTAAGACTATTACAGAATTATTATCGAATCAGCAGAGATTACATGAGACTGTCTGACACAAGGTTGTTACTTTTCTCTCTCTCACTTTGAAAAAATAGTTCTTAACAGCCAGAGCCAGGGAAAAACAAAGATAACAGCCAAGGAGAATCTCGACAAGTGTCTGGCAGGAGTTAACAGATGGCACCAAGCACGAGATAAGCTGCAAAATGACCTTGAGGTAAAGTGATGGACAGGGGGAGGTGACACCATGGTTACCTTGCCTCTGGTCACTGGCCAGATAGGGATTGAACAAGTGATTGACATGGGATAAACTACCAGCCCCTAGAAATAAAGTATATTAACGGGTGCTCAGAGGGAAAGAGGGCAGTCCTCATCGCCAGAAACATTCCTAACTTCCTAACCCCTCGGTCAGTTCGAGAAGACAGAACAAAAGAGAAAGCAGCTACAAACATCGAACAAGAGACTGCTGTCAAAACCACTCTCACCTGTCACAGGTCAGATGTAATTTTATGTCCATGTAGTTTGTGCATCATATTTAATCTATGATTCTTCTTAATAAGCTACTTAATAATTAATAAACAATGTTTTGGATAATCTGCAACTTCCGAACCTTAATCTTACAGAGGTGAGGATTAAGGAGACTAGGGGGGTGGGGGGAAGGGAGAGCACTTCAAAAGGAAGTAAATTTGTGTTGGAGATGTTTAAAAGACTCGACACACTCCGTGTTTAACAGAAAACTGATTTATTTGACTTTTGCTGCGGGACACACAGTAAGTCCAGTGTCTGAAAGTGATTAACAGGCTGGGTTTTGTGTTTATCCATCCCGGCTGTGTGACCAATACCTTCTCTGGACCCCAAGGCTCGGCGAGACACTCTGGAAGGTATGGGGAGCTGGGACTTGTTCATGAGAGTAACCGAAGGTATGAGAACTAAAATCATTGAAAGTTAGAAAGGAGAAAAGGCCCAAAAAGCAGTCAGTGGAGAATTTAAGGACCCAACGCTCTGTGTTTCAAACAACATTAATATCTTGAGATCTGTCAAATGAATTAAACTTCAGCCCAGCTACAGGGCTATTAACATCAGCCCAACTGTCAGGATGAACCTGCTTCAGTCCTGGATGTGATTAACAGCTGTGATAACAGCAGAATCCAACCCCTGCATTCAGTTGTGAACACGCTGGTGTCTCATTAAGTGGGATGAATGAGTGAATCCATTCCCACACATGGAGCAGGTGAAAGGCCTCTCCTCAGTGTGAATTCGCTGGTGTCTCAGCAGAACACCTGGGGTTTTAAAAGTCTTCTCACATTCTGAACATTTGAAAGGTCTGTTATCAGTGTGAACAAGTTGATGTGAATTGAGGTGAGCTCGCCGAGTGAATCCTTTCATGCACACAGAGCAGGTGAACAACCTTTCCCCATTGTGAACCTGCTGGTGTGTCAGTAGGTGGGATGAACGGGTCAATCCCTTCCCACATACGGAGCAAGTGAATGGCCTCTCCCCTGCGTGAATGCGCTGGTGCATCAGCAGATCCCTTGTGGTTTTAAAGTTCTTCTCATAGTCAGAACATTGGAAAGGTTTCCGATCAGAGTGAACTCACTGGTGCAGGTTGAGGTTGGTCAAACAAATAAATCCCTTCTGGCAGATGGAATAGATAAACGGCCTCTCCTCAGTGTGAACTCGCCGGTGTCTCAGCAGGTTACCTGTGGTTTTAAAGCTCTTCCCACATTCAGAACATTGGAAAGGTCTGATATCAGTGTGAACAAGTTGGTGTGAACTGAGGTGAGATAGTCGAGTGAATCCCTTCCCACACACGGGGAAGGTGAGTGCCCTCTCCCTGGTGTGAACTTGTTGGTGTTTTATGAGGTTCAGTGATTGTCTAAACACTTTCCCGCAATGAGAACAACTGAACTGTCTCAGTGTGAACAAACTGGTGCTTGACCAGGTCGTCTCATCTTTTAAAGCTCTTCTCACAATCAGAGCAGTTAAACAGCCTCTCATCAATGTGCACCAGCTGGTGTCTCAGCAGCTGGGACAGAAAATTGAATCTCTTCCCACACACAGAGCAGGTTAACGGGTTCTTCCCGGTGTGAGTCCTCTGGTGTATATGTAAGCTGGAAGATAATGTGAATCCCTCCCCACACACCGAGCAGGTGAACGGCCTCTCCCCGGTGTGACTGCGTCGATGAATCTCCAGCTGCGATGGGTAATTGAATCCCTTCCCGCAGTCCTCACATTTCCATAGTTTCTCCACAGTGTCCGTGTCCTTAAGTCTTTCCAGGATGGACAATCAGTTGAAGCCTCATTCACACACAGAACACGTGTACGGCTTCTCCACACTGCGAATGGTTCTGTTTGTGTTTAGGCTGTGTAACTGGTTAAAGCTCATTCCACAATCAGTGCACTGGAACACTCTCACTCGGGTGTGTGTGTGTGTGTCTCGGTGATTCTCCCAGTTGTTTCCAATCTTTCCCTACAGTCAGAACAGACAAACATTTCTCCTTCCACATTCAAAAGCCGATGATGTTCAGGTCTTGATGAAATGAGTCATTCTGTCAGATCCTGATGTGATTTTTGGTTTGAGTTACCGATCTGCAAATCCTCCCCTTCTAAAGCCCTGTAAAAGGAGATTACAATAATCATCACTGTCAGTCCAGGACAGAAATTCACAACTGACAATTCTAGTTCCTATGGAACATTTTTTTCTCCCTTATTCCCCCAAAGCTGTAAATCCCCATCCCACATACTCTCCCTTCTTCCAGGGCTAAAATCTAAATAAAATGTTGGATAATTCTTTCTGTATTCTTTTAACAATTCCGATAGAGACAGCAACATGTTCGATAATTCACATCATTCATGACTCGTGACAAAACATTACGCAATCAAACATCTGAATGTGTGTTCCCTTGCTAAAATGTGGGAAAAACGCTGTCTGGACTTCAGTAGAAAACACCAGAATCCCACCTCCCATTCACATGGAAGTAAATGCAATGGAGTGCAGGAGAAAAGATACCATTCTGCAAATAAGCTATGGGACAAATACACTACAAGACAGCCCAATCACCTACTGTATAAAACTCAAATAGGATGTAAATGATTGAGAATTTAATGAATTCAAGCTGACAACATTTAATCAAAGGACTTTAATAGAAAATGCAGTAAACCTTTCATTTCTATTCTATAGATTAAGGAGTCCTCCATTTTGTAACATATTGAAATGACTTGTATGCTGAAATCATAATTGTGCAATCCTTAGATTGATTTGTATTTTAATATTGTCTATAACTATGTCATGAATGATGATTACTTGTTTTATTTGTATCATCATCACAATTCAATGCCTGGCACTGTGATGACTTTTCTATAAACCAATTATCTATCGAACCAAATCAATTATCTATTAATCTGAATCACCCTGACCGACCACACAGAATAACAGACGTTAACCTTGTGTCTAGAACTTACTGTGTTGAGATTTAATAAGGTGGTTTCTCCACACCTCCCAGGGTTTCCATCCTTCTTTCTCTCTCTCTGTCTAACTAAGTTAAACTCAGTCTTTTGTCCCATTTTGGTTTCTGGTTTTTTTCATGCCCAATGTCACCTTGAGGGCATGTTTTACAAGGAGCCATTTCTTAATAGTTTCCACAGATCAGAGTCCTCATTTGATTTGAGCCCAAAGTGTAACCTCTTATTTATTGTCCCCCCCTTCCCCATCCTCTGATGTGAACCATCCTCCACTCGCTGACCCAGGATGGCGGCCATTAACCTGGGCCTGTTCCCGGGAGGGAGAAGCCCCGCAGCTGCAAGCCAGGAGCTGACAATTATTCCTCAGGGTTTGTGGATCCACAAAGTGTTTCCAAATCCTCCCCATCCAGCCGCCGGCTCCATCTCTCCCTCAGCCGGCTGCAGAAGCGACAAACAAGTGGCTCTCCGTGGTCATGAATGACGCTGCACATGCTCCAAATGTGGGGGGGGGGGGGGCACTGAGCCTGCGCACTGGTCTCCTGTGGTGTGGATAGGGGACATTCTCTACCTCAAGGAATGTTGGGTAAAAGCCCCACCATTATGATTCACAATTCAGGTTGTGATTATTTTGTGGGAATAAGGTGGAGACTGACCATAGCGCCAATCAATAAAGTCAGGAACTCGACGTTGTGTAACCTACAAGGTTACAGACGAAGAACTGGATAGTGGGATTGGGCTGGCACAGATATGATGGGCCATATGGCCTCCTTCTGTCCTGTAAAGTTTCATTTTCAGTTTCCATCGCTGAAGATGTTGAAGACTGAGATTTAGACAGACAGGATTTTGGTCTCTCAGGGAATTGAGGATCATGGTGGAACAGGCAGGAAAGTGGAATTGATGCTGAAATCGGCCATGATCGTGTTGAATGGCGGAGCAGGCAGGACAGGTCGTCTAGTCTAATCCTGCTCCTCGCCCTTATGTTCTTACAGCAGCACTGTCTGCTTTCATCTAAACTCATTGACAGACATCCAGAATATTAAACTCCAGCCCAGTTACAGGGGTTACTAACAGCAACAGAAACAAAGGAATCATTAACAGCAGAACCCAACCTCTGCAGTCACTTGTGAACTCACTGGTGTGTCAGCAAGTGAGACGATCGAGCAAATCTCTTCCCACACACAGAGCAGGTGAATGGCCTCTCCCTAGTGTGAACTTGCTGGTGTCTCAGCAGGTTTGATGACTGAGAAAACCCCTTCCCACACACACAGCAGGCGAATATCTTCTCCCCTGTGTGAACCCGTTGATGTGTCACCAGGTTGGACGATGAAGTGAATCCCTTCCCACACACGGAGCAGGTGTATGGCCTCTCCCCGGTGTGAACTCGCTGGTGTTGAATGAGGTGAGACGACTGTCTGAATTTCTTCTCACATTGAGAACAACTGAATGGTCTCTCGTCAGTGTGAACAAGCTGGTGTTTAATTAGATCCGGTGAGATTTTAAAGCATTTCTCACAGTCAGAGCATTTAAAAGGCCTCTCGTCAGTGTGAACTCGCTGGTGTAACTGAAGGCTGGACATCAGAGTGAATCCCTTCCCACACATGGAACAGATGTACGGTCTCTCCCCAGTGTGAGTGCGTCGATGAGCTTCCAGCTGGGATGGGCAAATGAATCCCTTCCCACAGTCCCCACATTTCCACGGTTTCTTTGTGGTCTCAGTGTCCTTGTATCTCTCCAGGTTGGATGATCAGTTGAAGCCTCATCCACACACAGAACACATGTACAGTCTCTCCCCGCTGTGAATGGTGTGATGTTTTCTCAGGCTGTGTAACTGGTTAAAGCTCTATGCACAGTCAGTGCACTGGAACACTCTCACTCGGGTGTGTGTGTCTTGGTGCTTTTCCAGTTACACTGATGCTTGAAATCTTTTCCCACAATTAGAACAAACATTTCTCTTTCAACATTCAAAGGCCAATGATATTCAGGTCCTGATGAACCGAGTGACTCTGTCAGATCTTGATGAGATGTTTGGTTTGAGTTTCCCATCTTCAAATCATCTTCTAATATCCTGTAAACAAAGATTTCAAAAGTCATCACTGTCAGTCCAGGATAGAAATTCAGAACAGACAATTCTAGTTTCTATAGAACATACTTTCTTCTCTTGTTCTCTCAAACATGTTGTGCAATTAAACTAAAAGAGCCCAAAATCAGTATCAAAGCCCCAACTAGAGCGAAGACAACCTTCCTAACTAAACCAGAATGTTGTTTCCAGTGTATCTGAGACATTCTGTACCCTGAGGTACCCACCGGTGGTGGAAGGCATCAACCGTACGGGTGGACACCACATGCTCCCTCTCCAGAGCCACCCAGACATGGACAAGACCATGGAAGAGAGGCCAGCAGTCTCTTATGGGGTAGAAACAGAAAATTCTGGAAAAACTCAGCAGGTCTGGCAGCGTCTGTGGAGAAAGAAACAGTGTTAACGTTTCAAGACTGATATGACTCTGCTTCAGAGCCAGTGAAGTCACCTCTGCTTGATGAGAGCCAGCATACTAGGGAGATTTGTCTTTGAGAGGACTGCCATATTCCTGATTCAGTCCCTGAGATGCCCAGAATGTGCCGCAAACATTGAAGGTGAAAGTTGTTGAGCTTCCTTTCCTGATCACTGTAAATCGTCCATGTTTCACAGGCAGACAACAAGGTGCTGAGGACACAGGCTTCATAAACCAGCATCTTGGTGCTGAGAGGCAGCTTGATGTTATTCCATGGACGATTCGTGAGTCAGCCAAAGGTGGACCTGCTTTCCCTACATGTGCATCGAATTCTCTATCAAGGGACAGATTGTCTGTCACTGTGGACCCAAAGTCACAGAATTAACTGACCACTTCCAGCGGGATGTTATTTACTGTGATCAAGCACAGAGATGTGACAACCAGTGTCCAAACCACAGTTTTCTTGATCTTTACAGTAAGGGAGAACAAGTTACAGACATGGGAGAGACAGTCCATGAGTCTTTGTAGCTGAGTTTCTGTTTGAGTCACAAGCATGACATCAGTGTTGAGGAAGTCTGATTGAGACAGGCTGTGTTTTGTCTTCACTTCAGTCTGGACAGATTGTGGAGTTTGCCATCTGACTGAGTATGCAGGGAAAATCCTTCCATATCTGCAGGGAAGGCCAAGGTCAGGAACATGGAGAAGAAAATACCAAACAAATTGGGGACTTGGACACAGCCCTATTTCACACCATTCTTCACCCTGAAACTGTCAGAAGTGGAGCCATCAAACTGTACAGCACAGGGCATGTTGTCATGAAAGGAGTGGATGAGAATGAGGACCTTTGGTGGACAAAATTTTTGTTGCAATCTCCTCTGTTCCCTTTGTTTTTGTAAATTGTGATTATTGTTGTGTCATGCACGTCCTGTGGAACAGAACCAACCTTCCAGCAGAGTTCATGAATTAAGGGGAATGATCACAGATGGTGCTTTTAAAAAGGGACACTGCAGCCCCGAATATCAGTGACACCTCCAGAATATTAAACTCCAGCCAATTATAGGGGTTGTTAACATCAGCAGAATCAAACCTGACATTTGTCAGACTATCAATTCTGGATGTGATTAACAGCAGTGATAACAGCAGAATCCCACCCCTGCAGTCACTTATGAACTCGCTCATGTGTCACTGGGTTGAAGGACCGAGTGAATCTCTTCCCACACACGGAGCAGGTGAATGGTCTCTCTCCAGTGTGAACTCTCTGATGTGCCAGGAGAGCAGATGAACATCTGAAACTCTTTCCACAGTCCGTGCAGCTGAATGGCTTCTCCTCAGTGTAAATTTGCTGGTGCGACTCGAGGGCGGTTGATACAGTGAAACCCTTCCCACACACGGAGCAAGTGAACGGTCTCTCCCCAGTGTGAACTCGCTGGTGTGCAATGAGGGTGGATGACTGCCTGAAACTTTTTCCACAGGAAGTGCAGCTAAATGGCTTCTCCCCGTTGTGAACTCGCTGGTGTGACCTAAGGCCGGATGAATGAGTGAATCCCTTCCCACACACAGGGCAAGTGAATGGCTTCTGCCCAGTGTGAAATCGCTGGTGTATATTAAGGTCAGATGAAGACCTGAACCTCTTTTCACAGTGAGTGCAGCTGAATGGCCTCTCCTCAGTGTGAATTCGCTGGTGTGACATGAATTTGGTTGTCTGAGTGAATCCCTTCCCACAGACGGAACAGATGAACGGCTTCTCCCCGGTGTGAATGCGTCGATGGATTTCCAGCTGAGATGGATAATTGAATCCTTTACCACAATCCTTACATTTCCATGGTTTTACCATGGTGCCAGAGTTCTTATGTCTCTCCAGGTTGAATAATCAGTTAAAGTCTTGTCCACACAGAAAACACGTGTACGGTCTCTCCCTGCTGTGAATGGTATGATGTTTTTTCAGGCTATGTAACTGGTGAAAGCTCTTTCCACAGTCAGTGCACTGAACACTCTCACTCGGGTGTGTGTGTGCCTCAGTGTTTTTCCAGTCACGCTGATGCTTGAAATCTTTTCCCACAGACAGAACAGACAAGCATTTCTCCTTCCACATTCAATTGCCGATGATATTCAGGTCCTGATGAATCGAGTGACGGTTTTAAATCTTGATGTGAAGTTTGATTTGAGCTTCCCTCTGTAAATCTTCACCTTCTAATATCCTATAAAAGGAGTTCACAAAACTCTTAACTGTCAGCACAGCATAGAAATTCAGAACAGACAATTCTAGTTTCTATGGACTATTTCTTCCTCTCGTTTCCCCAAAGCTGTAAATGCCCGTCCCACACACTCTCCCTCCCCCGGGCTGAAATCCAAACCCATCTCACCATCTCCACCATTTCTTTCCTCCACTCCCAGTTTTCTCCCTCCCTCTCCTCTGCCTGGGTGCAGTTCTCCAGCTCCTGTCTGCAGAGTGGGAAGAAAATTAATGAGTCAATCATTTTCTCTCCTGGTCACTGGGACTGTGACTCGCTTCAGCACCACAAAGAGCACCATTTACAGCAGGGAGAAACCATACACGTGTTCTGCATGTAGTCAAGGTTTCAACTGATCATCTCTCTTGTTAAATAACAAGTGCAATCACACTGGGATAAACTGTGTCAATCACAGAATGCGTCTTATTGGGGATTTGGGGCCTCCAGCGGGTGTTTCTGAATCCTCCCCGCCCACCTCCCAGGGTTTCCTTCCTTCCCACAGATCAGATTCCTCATTGATTTGAGCCCAAAGTGTAACCTCTTATTTACTGTCCCCCCTCCCCCATCCTCTGATGTGAACCATCCTCCACTCGCTGACCCAGGATGGCGGCCGTTAACCTGGAGCTGTTCCCAGGAGGGAGAAGCCCCGCAGCTGCAAACCTGGAGGTGACAATTATTCCTCAGGGTTTGCGGATCCACAAAGTGTTTCCAAATCCTCCCACCCACCGCCTCGCTCTGACTCTGCTTCTCCGGGACAAACAGGCGCCTCTTTCCGCAAGGACATCAATCGCACTGCGCATGTACCAGACTCTTTGACACTGCGCCTGCGTAATGTTGGCCAGCTTCGTCAGCCACACTGCCCGACTGATTGACGGCAGTTCCAGACCAATAGGAAGAGGGGCAGGTTTGGAGGTCCGAGAGGGAGCAGCTGCTGCTCCAACCAATCGGAGTGAATGAGGGGCGGGGCTGATCCCGGATCTACCTCATTGGCTGAAACTCTGCATCATTTTGAAAGCTGATTTGTCTCAGACTCCAGGAGAAAACTGGACCTTTCTGTTTGTGGCTTTAAACAGATGAAACCCTGTGGGTGTGGAGCAAACATTTCAACATATTTAAGTGAAATGTGGCAACATGATGAAACAATGCACAAACAATTTAAGGCCTGACTTCAAGGCATCACAGGGCAGACAGTGAATGTCACCATTAGAACAAGGCGAGTCCTTGGTTTCAATAAATAAACCGGCAGAAGGGTTAGGACAGGTTAGGGAGAAGTTTAATACTTCTTGTGACCACCCTTGTGACCACCCAAGGGTGCCACCCTTGTGAACAGCTCCGGTGAGAGATAGTATACAATGCAGGACAATATCCTTGGATAATTGCAGCCACTATTTTCCTCCTGATATTACAGATGATGTTAATTCTCCTTATATTGATGTTCTGCTTGATGAAGATAATTATTAGATAGGTTACAAGGAGAAAGAATATCATGGAAATGTTTGCACTGACAAAGAAATAATCTTCGAAGTTACAAAATGAAGAATATATTTCAGCCCCGAGGTGGAGAATGTAGACAGAGAGAAGGGTCATGAGGACTCGAAACGTCAACTGTTTTCTTCTCCACCGATGCTGCCAGACCTGCTGAGTTTTTCCAGGTAATTCTGTTCTTGTTTTTGAAGCTTAATACTGTTATCATTCGGAACAACACAGATTATAAAGAAAATACTGATCTCAAAGACAATGTCTTGTACTATGTTGTGCTGAATCAGGTTTAAAGGGCTAAATGATGTACGTTTTCTATCTTGAAAAATTATTTTAAAATCTGGAACTTAGATAGTGATTAGGTGGGCATGTTTGGATCAGTGACGAAGTGCCACATCAAAGGTTAATGCAGAAAATAAAAGCTCATGGTGCAGGAGGTAATATATTGGTATGGATAGAAGATTGGCTGGCTAACTGGAAGCAGAGAGTTGGCATAAATGGGTCTTTTTCCGGTTGGCAGGATGTGATAACTGGTGTGCCACAGGGATCAGCGCTGGAGTCTCAACTTTTTACAAGTTATATAAATGACTTGGATGAAGGGACCGTCGGAATGGTTGCTAAATTTGCTGATGACACAAAGGTAGGTAGGAAAGGAAATTGTGAAGAGGATGTAAGAAGGCAACAAAGGACATTGATGGGTTAAGTGAGTGGGCAAAGATCTGGCAAATGGAGTATGACATGGGCAAATGTCAAATCGTTCGTTTTGGCAGGAAGAATAAAAAAAGCATATTATCTAAAATGGTGAGAGATTGAGCAGCTCTAAAATTCTGCGGGATCTGATGTCCCAGTGCATGAATCACAAAAGGTTAGTATGCAGGTAATTAGGAAAGCTAATAGAATGTTAAGACAGAGATGAGGAGAATTTTTTTCCCTCAGGGGGTTGTGGGTCTTTGGAACTCTCTTCCTCAAAAGGCAGTGAAAGCAGAGTCTTTGAATATTTTTAAGGCAGAGCTAGATAGATTCTTGATGAACAATGGGGTGAAAGGTTATCGGGAGTAGGCAGGAATGTGGAGTTGAGGCTACAATCAGATCAGCCATGATCTTATTAAATGGCGGAGCAGGCTCGATGGGCCGAGTGGCCTACTTCTGCTCCTAATTCATATGCTCGTATGTACTCCAGGAAGCCTTAAAATCAGATTGACAATATTTCAGAACTGATTCCCTATGACAGCAGCAATCTCATTGCTCTCTGTTGGTATGATCGATTGAAGTATTTGAAATGGAGAACATGGACATATTGATGGATGACGTACACAAGGAATTTGTGAACTGAGGATAATAGTGAAGGGAAAGGAAGGACCTGGAAAGCAGTAGACTCTTCGTGTTGTTCCAGGAGAAGTGGGGTCTGCGTGTGTATATGTGAGGTTTAAGCAGCAGTCACATACACAGACACACACACTCAAAGACATACATGGGGACACTTCCTGTCTGATCAGGTGGACAACATTTTGCCTCACAACAACCAACCTGAACAATACTGGGGATAAGAGCCACAATGTTTCAGAAATTCAAGTGAACTTTACCCTTCAGAGACTGCGAGCAGTTTTGGCTGTCCAATTCCACCGCTTTCTCTGAACCTTAAATCAATATTGAACAACATCTGGCAGAGAAGCAGCAAAAAAGAAAAACATTGAGAGCTCTATTGCCACCCTTGTGAACAGCTCCGGTGAGAGATAGTATACAATGCAGGACAATATCCTTGGATAATTGCAGCCACTATTTTCCTCCTGATATTACAGATGATGTTAATTCTCCTTATATTGATGTTCTGCTTGATGAAGATAATTCTTAGATAGGTTACAAGGAGAAAGAATATCATGGAAATGTTTGCACTGACAAAGAAATAATCTTCGAAGCTACAAAATGAAGAATATATTTCAGCCCCGAGGTGGAGAATGTAGACAGAGAGAAGCCAGATATGCAAGACATAAATTTGAACAGGTGCATACTGGAACGATGTTTCCACTTGTGGGAGGGACTAGAACCAGGGTATACAGTTTAAGAATAAGAGACCTCCATTTAAGACTGAGTTGAGGAGAAAGTTTTTCTCTTGAAGGGTTGCTGGAATGTGGAATTCTGTTCCCCAGAAAGCAGTGGGGGTTGGGTCATTGAATTTATTCAAGGCAGTGTTAGACAGATTTTTGATAGACAAGGGAGTCAAGGGTTATGGAGGACACATGGCAAAGTGGAGTTGAGACACAACCAGCTCAGCCATGATCTTATTAAATGGTGGAGCAGGCTTGAAGGGCTGAATGGTCTACTCCTAAGTCCTATGTTCATAAATAATTCTAAAAACTGTATAAAGCATTTATGTATAATAAAGGCGCTTGCACACATTGAAACTAAAGATCTGCAATAGAGGCTGTTCCTAGCAAGTCATATTTAAGAGTAGAACCAAAGGACACGAATTGAAGGTGACTGAAAAAAGAAGCAATTGTGAAATGAGGAAAAGGTTTCTATGTTGCAAGTGGGATCTGGAATGCACTGCCTGAGAATGTGGTAGAGGCAGATTCAATTGATATCTTCCAAAGAGAATTGGACAATTATCTGAAGTGGAAAAAAAGGCAGGGATATGTGCCAAAGATGGCGGGAGTGGGACTAGGTGAGTAACTCATGCAGAGAGCTGACACAGACACGATTTTTCGAATGCCTTCCTTCTGTGCTGCAATCATAGCATGACACTAGGATATAAGGGAAATGCAGTGCACCAATGCATGAGAGGCTGATTGTTCCTTGTGCCCCGGTGCAGGAGTGGCTACGTTTTGGGCAGTATGACGTGAGCATACAGAAAAAAGTCTGAGGCCAATGACAAGATTCTTGGGGGTAAAAGAATGCTGGAGGGAGTGGGCTTGAGGGAGGGAGGGAGTGGGAGTGGAAGCTGCAGGCTGCACGAACTTCGAATGTGACCCCAGTCGCAATAATAAGCAGTAAACAAATTTAGCTGATGAAATGAGATGGTTTTGCATGTTGGAGTGCCTGTAAATACTCGCTGTAAAGGATGCGGACTCTCTGAAGGCTCCACATCACCGGCTGCTCGTGTGTAACTGATATCTTTTCAGTGTAATGTGTATTTAATAAAGTGTTATAACCCCTCATTGTGCTTCGTGTCCAGTATCCTCCTCACCCATGGATCTTCTATTTTGTCTACTGCGAAAAAATCTTCCTGATCACTGCTCATCCCTATGGCGGCTTGTTTCCAGAACACCCCGTGCTGCAGAAAGTCCCCTATCAATGACTATTGGAGTCCAGTGCGCAGGTGCAGTGTGGGTGTGCGCTCTGAGCATGCTCAGTGTCAGTCATGGTGACAGATTGAGGAGGAGCGGACGGTTCGGGAGGTGGGAGGAGATTGTGAGTACAGGGTAGGAATGGAAACCGCGGCTGGACTCGGAACTGGATCAACTTCTGGGGTAGGCCCCAGGTCCCGTGTTTACCCCACGGTGACAGGCCCGGGGGGAGGGAGCGATGGAGCCGGCGGCTGGACGGGGAGGATTTGGAAACACTTTGTGGATCCGCAAACCCTGAGGAATAATTGTCAGCTCCTGGTTTGCAGCTGCGGGGCTTCTCCCGGAGTTCAGAAGAATGAGGGAGGATCTCATAGAAACCCATGGAGGTGGGAGTGCGTGGAATGTGGATTTACAGTTTTGATGAACAATATGAAAATATATTCTATCAGGGAAATGCGATGGCGCAGTGGTAATGTCACTGGACTAGTAATCCAGAGGTTCAAATCCCATAAATCTGGAATTAAAAACTAGTCTCAGTAATGGTGACTATGAAACTACCATTGATTGGTGAACCAGATGGGTTTTTACAACAATGTCCTTTAGGAAATCTGTTCTTACCTGGTCTGATCTACATGACTCCAGAGCCACAGCAATGTGGTTGCCTTTTAAATGCCCTCTGAAATGCAAGCTACTCAGCTACTGAGTAAGCTAGCAAGCCACTCAGTTCAAGGGTAATCAGGGATGGGCAACAAATGCTGGCAACATAGTGACGCCAACATCCAGAGAAAGAATAATTTAAAAACTGGAATTGTCTATTCTGAATTTCTACACCCTGTACTTACAACGATAAATTTTGTAAACTCTTTTTGCATGTATTAGAAGGGAAGGATTTGTAGATGGGAAACTCTAAATAATCGTCTTGGTTTGAGTCACTTGATTATTCTGGACCTGAATATCATGAACCTTTGAATGTGGAAGAAGAAATGTTTGTCTGTTCTGTACGTGGAAAAGATTTCAAACATCGGTGTGTGACTGCAAAAGCACCGAGACACACACACCCAAGTGAGTGTGTTCTAGTGAACTGACTAGGGAAAGATCTTTAACCAGTTACACAGCCTGAAAAAAATCACACCATTCACAGTGGGGAGAAACCGTACACATGTTCTGTGTGAGGATGAGGCTTCAACTTATTGTCAAGCCTGGAGAGACACAAGGACACCCACACCATGGAGAAACCATGGAAATGTGAGCCCTGTGGGAAAAGATTCAATTCTCCATCCTAGCTGGAAATCCATCGACGCATTCACACTGGGGAGAAGCCATTCAGCTGTTCTATATGTGGGAAGGGATTTACTAAGACAACCTACCTGATGTTACACCAGCGAATTCACACTGGGGAGAAGCCATTCACCTACTCCGTGTGTGGGGAGGGATTCACTCGGTCATCCAGCCTTTGGACACAACAGCGAGTTTACACTGAGGAGAAGCCATTCAGCTGCACTCACAGCGGAAAGAGTTTCGGGCAGTCGTCCACCCTCACTGCACACCAGCGCACTCACACTGGGGAGAAACCGTTCACCTGCTCCGTGTGTGGGAAGAAGTTTTCTCAGTCATTCGACCTGGTGAGACACCAGCGACTTCACACTGGGTAGAGACCATTCACCTGCTCCGTGTGTGGGAAGGGATTCGCTCGGTTATTCACCCTCCAGTCACACTACCGAATTCACACTGAGGAGAATCCATTCAGCTGCATTACCTGTGGAAGGAGTTTCAGGCAGAAGGCCAACCTTCTGACTCACCAACGCACTCATACTGGGGAGACACCTTTCACCTGCTGCTCATGTGGGAAAGCATTCACAAGGTCCTCCAGCCTGCTGAGACACCGGCAAATTCATAAGTGACTGCAGGGGTTGGATTCTGTTGTTATTGCTGCTGTTAATCACATCCAGGATTGATAGTATTATGGAATATTGTGCGCAGTTTTGGTCTCCTTACCTAAGAAAGGATATACTTGTCATAGAGGGAGTGCAGCGAAGGTTCACCAGACTGATTCCTGGGATTGCAGGATTGTCATGTGAGGAGAGATTGGGCTGACTAGTCCTGTATTCACTGGCATTTAAAAGAATGAGAGGGGATCTGTTTGAAAGATATAAAATTCTTACAGAGTTGAACAGACTGGATGCAGGAATGATGTTTCCTCTGGCTGGGATGGGGAGGGGGGTGGTGTCCTGAACAAGGGATCTGTCTCAGGATACTGGGTAAAACGTTTAGGACTGAGATGAGGATAAACTTCTTCACTCAAAGGGTGGCGAACCTGTGGAATTCTCTGCCACAGAAGACTGGAGGCCGAGTTAAAGAATATATTTAAGAAGGAAATAGATCAGTTTCTGGACTCTGAAGGTATCGGGGGAATGCCGAGAGATTGGGAGGATGGCGTTGAGATAGAGGATCAGCCATGATCATACTGAATGGCAGAGCAGGTTCAAGGGCCGAATGACCTACTACTGCTCCTATTTTCTTTGTTTCTTTCTCAGGTTTGTTCCTGCTTATGTTAACAACCCCGAGAACTGGATGGAGTCTGATATTCCTGAGATGTCACTGATTTTCGCAGCTGCAGTGTCCCTTTTTAAAAGCCCCATCTGTGATCTTTCCCCTCTCAACTGGAACTCATTTACAATAAAGTAATGAACTTTCACTTCAATCCCAAATTGGTCCTTGGTGCAAAATCTACAATTCAGTGTCTGAAAGGTTCCACTGATTAACATCTCCAATTAGAAAGTGCTGATTAACCCTTGCTGACAATTCTTACTGACTTCCACATTCTTCACAGTGACACCTCCGTTAAGAAATTAAATTATCAAAGAATCAAAATATATTTAAAATATAAAATATTTTTCAGGCACACCAATAAAAGCTTCATCGATCAACATTGATATCGATGAAGCTTGGAAGTTGCTGAGTTCAATCATTTCTGACATAGGGGCAGCAAAATTTGGTAAAGGTGGAACCCACAACAACGACTATTTTGAGAACTAATCAGCAGACATGACAACTATTATATAAGTAAAAAGCAAAACCTACCTGATGCACAACATAGACCCAACAGCTAGAACCCTCCGTAACTTGAATGTAGGCAAGACAGTCGTGTAAAAGACAGGCAGATGCTGTTCAATGTCATGAAGCTATTAATGTCTATAATATTTTGGAAAATATTTTTCTTTTAAAATAGAGGCTTGGTCTGCGGGCATGTCTTAATTGGCTTAAAGCCAGTTAGTCTGGGTGCTTTGAAATGTGCTCATTCTGTTATGTAACAGATAGCATGAATTTGCATTTTTTCAATAGATCATTCAACAAGTGGGGAGAAAATTGACACTTTTCTAGCAGGTGCCAAGCAATATGTTCATATTACTCATAAGATTGGTCTTATGAAAGGAGTTTCATTAGTAAAAGGTGAAGTTCAAAGAGATTGTTGATACAATGAGAATTAACATTCAATGGGGCTGGTAGGTATAATTTCTGTAGTTTTCAGGTGTGCAGGCAGAGGCAACGTAAGGTCAAAAGGCAGCTCCAAGCCTCCAACTGGCTCCAAGGTAAAAATAAGATCATTTTGAATTCGTGAGGTGAAAATGCTTTGCCTGGTGTTTGGTTAAGTCTATGGTGTTGCCTTAATGGAGACTAGTTCGGGAATTTGTTAAAAACTATAACAGCAATAATTTGTAGCCATGTGTATATGTTTTAACCTGTGTAAATTAATAAATGTTTCAATTAGTTTAATGTAAAACCTCGAGAACTGATGGTCTGATCCCTGAATTTAAGGCCGCACCTCAAACATAACACTCAAAATTATAGGTTATGACAGTTGTTTAAAGTTTAAAGTTTCCCTCTGGGATTTTTAAATAACTATACTTCATCAACTGCATTGGTCATAACAACAAATAAACACTGGATCGACCTGCATCAAGAAATTCAACCAGCCTGCGACATAGGAAATCTATATGCTATGTAGTGTGCTATTGGATGAACAGGGCACTTGGTTTGACCATCACCAAAGTTGACTCCCACTGAAATCTTATGGTGAAGTGCTCACCAACAGAAGTAATCAGATGTCCTGCTGGGTTGAACATTACTGTGATCTGTACACCCATGAGATGGACATCTCCCAGTCTCTGTTTAACTCTCAAGTAACTTCCTGTCATGGTTAGTTGGACAAGGAACCCTCATCACTCGAGCTTGAAAAGGCAATTGATTATTCAGCAAACAGGAAGTCACCTGGCTTAATTGAATTCCAGCTGAACTGCTCAAGCACGGAAAGTCCCATCTATTGTTAGCACCCCCTTCTTTGTTGGGAGGTAGGAACCATTCCACATGCGTGACACAAAAATCATCATAATAACCAAAAACAAAAGGTGACAGAAGAGATTGTGACTACAGGGCCAACTCACTCATTAGTGTCACTAGGAAGTCCTTCACTAGGGTCATGTTTTAAAGACTTTATCTTTTTGCAGACCGAGTCTATGGAGAAGCACAGTCGTGTTTCTTGCTGGTAGTTCTACAGTGGACATGATCTTCTCCATACACCAGCTACAAAAGAAGTTGGAAGAAGAAGAAAGGAAGAGCAATAGTGATAGGGGATTCGTTAGTTAAGGGAACAGAGAGGTGTTTCTGCGGCTGTCGACATGACTCCAGGATGGTATGTTACCTTCCTGGTGCCAAGGTCAAGGATGTCACCGAGTGGGTGCAGGATATTCTTCTGGGGGAGGGTGAACAGCCAGAGGTCGTGGTCCACGTTGGTACCAATCACTTAAGTAGGAAGAGGGATGTTGTCCTGCAGACAGAATTTAGGGAGCTAGGTAGAAAATTAGCAAGCAGGACCTCAAATGTATTATTCTCCATATTACTTCCAGTGTCATGTGCAAGTGAGTATAGAAATAGGAGGATAAGGCAGATGAATGTGTGGCTGGAAAGATGTTGCACGAGGGAGGGCTTTAGATTCCTGGGACTGGCTCTGAGGGAAGATGGCACCTGTACAAGCCGGAAGTGTTGCAGGTGAACAGAGCCAGGACTGAGCTCTTTGAGGTGTGTCTTGTCCTGTTGGGGGGACAGGGTGGACGGGGGGGACGGGGGGGGGGGGGGGGGGGTGCGGGGGTGCTTCAAACTAATTCAGCAGGGCTGTGGGAACCAGGAGAAAATATTAGAGAGTAATACCAAGATGCACAAAATACTGGGAGAGACAGATAACACTAGAATAGCAAATAGGGAGTGAGGGAGAAAGTAACACACAAAATCAGGGTTATACTATATATATATATATATGTGAATGCACAGAGTATAGTAGATAAGATTGCTGAGTTACAGCCACAGATTGCCAGGTGGAAATATTATGTTGTGGCAATAACAGA
Organism: Cetorhinus maximus; assembly: GCF_964194155.1. NCBI lineage: Eukaryota > Metazoa > Chordata > Chondrichthyes > Lamniformes > Cetorhinidae > Cetorhinus > Cetorhinus maximus. The sequence goes on from NC_135901.1 coordinate 24,675,374, forward strand.
GACCTGGCTCAGGGAAGGGCAGGACTGGGTGTTAAATATTCCTGGGTACAACGTGTTGAGGAAAGATCGGGCAAGAAGAAAAGCAGGATGGGTGGCTGTATTGATTAAGGAAAGCATTGCAGTACTGGAGAAAGAGGATGTTCCAGAGGCTTCAAGGACAGAATCAATTTGGCTAGAGCTAAGGAACAAAAAGGGTGCAATTACATTGCTCAGTGTAGCCTATAGACCACCAACTCGTGGGAAGGATGTAGAGGAACAAATTTGCAGGGAAATAGCAGAAAGGTGCAAACATTATATAGTAGTTATAATGGTGGACTTTAATTTCCTGAATATAGACTGAGATAGTGGTAGTATAAAGAGTAGAGAGGAGCAAGAGTTCCTAGGGTGTGTTCAGGCAAATTTTTTACAGCATGTGTCCAGTCCAACAAGAAAGAAAGCACTGCTAGACCTGGTTCTTGGAAAAGATGTGAGCCAAGTAGATCAGGTGTCAGTGGGGGGATATTCAGGAGACAATGATCATTCTATCATAAGGTTTAGGATGATGGTAGAAAAGGACAATGTGCAATCCAGAGTAAGAATAATTAACTGGGGGAGGGCCGACTTCAATAGAGCAAGAACAGAACTGGGCCGGATAGACTGGAACCAGAGGTTGGTGGGAAGATGTAGCTGAACAATGGGCTACCTTCAAAGAAGAAATGGTTCGAGGTATATTCCCTCAAAAGGGAAAGGTAGGGCAAACAATTCCAGAGCTCCCTGGATGAAAATTGAGATCGAAATTAAGATAAAGGAGAAAAAGTGTGCCGATGACAGGTGTCAGATAGAAAATACAATTGGGAACCAATCAGACTACAGAAGGTTCAAAGGGGAGGTGAAAATGCAAATAAGAGAAGAAAAGAGGGGTCATGAGAAAAAAAAACTGGTAGCCAACATAAAGGGGAATGCCAAAGTCTTCTATAGGTACATAAAAGGATGGTAAAAGGAGTAGGGTCGATTCGGGGCCAAAAGGGGGGATTACACATGGAGACAGGGTGAGGTGTTAAATGAATATTTTGCATTATATTTACCAAGGAAGCAGACGCTATACAGGCCACGGTGACAGAGGAGGAACCTCTGTCACTGGAAGGGTACAACATTGATAGGGGGGAAGTGCTGGTTGAACTGTTGGTACTTAAAGTTGACAAGGCACCAGGACTGGATGAGATGCATCCAAGGATATTGAAAGAAGTGAGAGTGGAATTTGCAAGGGCACTTGCCATAATCGTTCAGTCTTCCTTTGACTCAGGGGAGGTGCCAGAGGACTGGAGAATTGCAAACATTACGCCCTTGCTCAAAAAATGTTGTAAGGATAAGCCCAACATTTACAGACCAGTCAGTTTAATGTCATTGGTGGGGAAGCTTCCAGAGGAAATTATGCGGGATAGAGTTAGTCCTCACATGGAAGAATGTGGGTTGATTAGGAAGAGCCAGCAATGATTTCTAAAGGGGAAATCGTGTTTAACAAACTTGCTAGAGTTCTTTGAAGAGGTAACAGGGAAGTTTACTGAGGGGAATGCTCTTGATGTGTTTATGGATTTTCAAAAGGCATTCAATACAGTGCTGCACAACAGACATGTGAGAAAAGTTATAGTTCATGGAATAAAAAGGACAATAGCAACCTGAATACAGAATTGGCTGAGTAATAGGGAACAGAGAGTAATGGTCAATGGATATTTTTCTGGCTGAAGGAAGGTTTCTAGTGGAGATCCCCAGAGGTCGGTATTGGGACCCTTGCTTTTTGTGATCAATACTAATGATCTAGATCCTGGTGTGCAGGGGACAATTTCAAAGATTGCGGATGATACTAAACTTGGAAGCACTGTAAACTGTGAGGCAGACAGCAGAGAGCTTCAAAAGGACATCGGCAAGTTGGTGGAGTGGGCAGACAGATGGCAGATGAAGTTTAATGTGGAGAAGTGTGAGATGATGCATTTTGGTAGAAAGAACATGGAGTGGCAATATAAAATAAGGGGTACAATTCTTAAGAGGGTGCAGGAGCAGAGGGGCCTGGGTGTATATGTGCATAGATCATTGAAGGTGGCAGGACAGGTGAAGAGAGCCGTTAATAAAGCATACAATATTCTGGGCTTTTAATGGTGCATAGAGTACAAGAGCAGGGAGATTATGCTGAATTTATATCAGGCACTAGCTAGACCTCACCTGGAGTATTGTGTACAGTTCTGGGTGCCACAGTATAGGAAGGATGTGATACATTGGAGAGAGTGAAGATGAGGTTTACAAGAATGGTTCCATGGATGAGAAACTTCAGTTATGAAAATAGATTGGAGAGGCTGGAACTGTTCTCCTTGGAGAGGAGATTTGATGGAGATGTTCAAAATCATGAGGGGGCTGGATAGAGTAGATGGGGGGAAAACTGTTCCTGCTCATAAAAGGATAGAGAACAAGAGGGCACTGATTTAAAGTGGTTTACAAAAGAAGCAAATGTGATGTGATAAAAAAAAATCACTCAGCGAGCGGTTCAAGTCTGGAATGTACTGCCTGGAAGTGTGGTGGAGGCAAGCTCAATCGAGGCATTCGAGGGCATTGGATGATTATCTGAATAGAAACAATGTGCAAGGCTACACGGGAAAGGCAGAGAGCGGCACTAAGTCATGATGCTCATTTGGACAGCCAGTACAGACACATTGGGCCAAATGGCCTCCTTTTGTGCCATAACAATTCTGTGCTTCTGTGATTAGCAGAAGAATTTGAGATCCCAGTTTGAGCAGGAAAATCATGAGTAAAATCATGAAAAGGTCATTCAACAGCTCAATGTGGAAATGACTCATATAAAAGCCACATACTGCGGATGCTGGAAATCTGAAATAAAAACATAAAATGCTGGAAAAACTCAGCAGATCTAGTAGCTTCTGTGGAGAGAGAAACAGTTAATGTTTCGAATCTGAATGACTCTTCTTCAGAAGAAGTGATTCACTCAGTCACCCTATTCGCTGACACAGAAACACGGTTACACCTGGGAAAGACCATTCAGATACTGCATTTGTGCAAAGGGGTTGACTCACTTTGCCCATCTGTTAGCACTCCAGTTTTAAACCTTCAGAGGCTTTGATCCAAAATTACGACATTCCTACTGACAACACAGTGTTTGAATGTTCTGTGTATGGGAAGGAAGGTCACTTGTTCAAACCATCTACTGAGAGCCCAGTGAGTTCACAATTAACCATCGGTGTATGTTCTGCTGTTAATTATACTGGGACAGAACTATGGTGGAGGGCGAGTGCACTTTGGTTGCCGTATCAATTGACTAAATAATTTTATATCACACAAACACAAAGTGCTGGAAAAACTCAGCAGGTCTGACAGCATCTGTGGAGAAACAGACTTGACGTTTCAAGTCCGTAAGATTCTTCTTTAGAGCTGAACAAGAGTCAGCTCTGAAGAAGAGTCATTCGGAGTCGAAACATCAAGTCTGTTTCTCCACAGATGCTGTCAGAACTGCTGAGTTTTTCCAGCATTTTCTGTTTTTGTTTCAGATTTTCGGCGTCCGCATAATTTTGCTTTTATAATAATTTCGTATCTTGGCCCTGTGGCTCCAATCAGCATCGGATCACAAAACATAATTTTCTGTTGAACACAATCACGTTTCAATGGCAGCATTTTACCCAGCATTTGCCGCGGGGCGGAATGGACCCGATTCTTTTTATTCATTCACGGGATGTGGGCGGCGCCGGCTCGGCCAGGATTAGTGGAGATTCTTGCGCAGGCGCGGTACCGGGCAGCGACAGGAACATGCGCAGTCCAGAGAGTCCGGAGCTGACTGAAGGACTGAGAAATATCGAGAACAGGCGAGTGGGGAGGAATGGAAGCGGCGGAGTTGGCGGGGATCTTCATAAACAACCAGTAGAGGTCTGAAACCTTGAGTAAGAAGCTACCGGTCCTGCGGTCGCATCGAACGAGGCGGCGGCAGGTGGGTTCCGCTTTGCTTTCGGAGAGAGGCCCAAGTAAACGGCCGCCATTTGTTTAGGGGACAATGTGCAGTAAGGCGCATGCGCCGCCGCCATCTTTCTAGTGGGAAACGCACAAAGAGCAGAAGAGGCCCTTCGGCCCATCGAGTCTGCACCGACACGTGAGAAACACCGGACCTACCTACCTAATCCCATTTACCAGCACTTGGCCCATAGCCTTGAATGTTATGACGTGCCAAGTGCTTACCCAGGTACTTTTTAAACGATAAAAGCAAAATACTGTGGATGCTGGAAATCTAGAACAAAAACAAAAATACCTGGAAAAACTCAGCAGGTCTGACAGCATCTGCAGAGAGGGATACAGTTGACGTTTCGAGTCCGTATGACCCTTCATCAGAACTAAGATTTATGGAAATGAGGTGAAATATAAGCTGGTAGAAGGGGGTGAGACAGGAGAGCTCGATAGGGGGCCAGTGATAGGTGGAGGCCAAGAAGAGATTTTCAAGGATGTGAGTATTGTGAGTGTCTATCCTGGACCGACAGGAATGGATTTTGGAAATTTCTTTTCCAGGGTGTTAGAGGCAGAGGATTGACGGACGGGAATCTCAAACCAAACATCACATCAAGATCTGACAGAGCCATTTGATTCGTCAGGACCTGAATATCATCAAACTTTTAATGCGGAAGGTAAACAACTTATCTGTTCTGCCTGTGTGCAAAGATTTCAAGTAAGAGTAAGAATAATTAACTGAGGGAAAGCCAACTTCAATGGGGTAAGAATGGATCTGACCTAGGTAAGTTGGAATTTCAAAGGGAATGGAGTTTAAAAATAGGGAAGCCTTGCTAAAACTATACAAGGCACTAGTTGGACCACGCCTAGAAGGCTGTGAAGAGTTTTGGTCCCCTTCTCTCAGCAAAGATATGCTGGCATTGGAGGCAGTCCAGAGAAGGTTCTTGAGGTTGATCCCGGGTATGGAGGGATTTTCTTATGAGGAGAGGTTGAGTAGGCTGGGCCTGTACTCATTGGAGTTTAGAAGTGTGAGAGGCGACCTTATTGAAACATATAAGATTCTTAGGGGTCTTGACAGGGTAGATGCTGAGTGGGAGAGTCTAGGACCAGGGGGCATAATCTCAGAGTAAAGGGTCACCCATTTAAGACAGGGATGAGGAAGAATTTCTTCTCTCAGAGGGTAGTGAATCTGTGGAATTCTTTACTGCAGAGGGCTGTAAAGGTTTGGTTGTTAAGTATATTCAAGGCTGAGATAGACAGATTTTTAACCTGTAAGGGAATCAAGGGTTATGCAGGAAAGTGGAGTTGAGGATTATCAGATCAGCCATGACCTCATTGAATGGCGTACTTCTGCTCCTACATCTTATGGACTTATGAATCAAAGGTTGGCAGGTGAAACTAACTGAGCAATGGACTGCCTTTAGAGAAGAGAGTTCTGACACAGTAAAGATTCCCATGAAGGGGAAAGGTATGGTAAACAAATCCACAGCCCCCTCAATGAGAAAAGAGATAGAGATTGAGATAAAGGAGAAAAAGTGTGCTTATGACACATGTCAGCTGGATAATAAAACCAAGAACCAGGATGAAGAGAGAAGGTTCAGAGGGATTTGGAAAACCAAATAAGAAAAGCCAAGAGAGCATAAAAAGAGACTGAAAGCAAACATGGAAATAAATCAAGAAGTCTTCCATGGGCATGTAAATAGTAAAAGGGTGGTAAAAGGAGGAGTGGAGGCAATTAGGAACCAAAGAGGTGATTTATGCATGGAGGCAGGGAGCATGGATGAGGTACTAAATGAATATTTTGCATCTGCCTTTACCAAGGGAAAATATGCTGCACAGGTGATTGTGAAAGAGGAGACAGTTCAGACCCTTGTGGGGTTTAAAACTGATAAGGAGGAGATATTGGATAGTCTGTCTGACAAAGTTGACAAAACCCCGGGACTGAATGAGATGCATCCAAGGATACTGAGGGGAAATGAGAGTGTAAATTGTGGAAGCGCTAGCCATAATTTTCCAGTCTTCCTAAGATTCAGAGTTGCTGACACAGGGACTGGAGAATTGCAAATGTTACACCTTTGTTCAAAAAAGGTATAAAGAGAAGCCCAGCAACTACAGACCAGTCAGTTTAATCTCGGTGCTGGGGAAGCTTCCAGGAATGGTAATTCAGGACATATTTAATAGTCACTTGAGAAAATGTGGGTTAGTTAAGGAAAGCCAGCAGTTATTTGTTAAGGGAAAATCACGTTTAACTAAGTTGCTTTAGGTTTTTGATGAGGTAACAGAAAGTGTTGTTCAGGGTAATGCTGTTAATGTTGTGTTACATGGACTTCCAAATGGCATTAGATAAAGTACCATGCAACAAACTTGTGAGCAAAGATTATAGCTCATGGGATAAAAGGGACAGCAGCAACATGGATACGAAATTGGCTGAGTGACAGGAAACAGGGAGTAGTGATTAATGGATGTTATTCAGAATGGAGGAAGGTTAAGAGTGGTGTTCGGACCTGCGCTGTTCCTGATACATATAAATAACCCAGACCTCAGTGTTCAGGCACAATTTTGAAATTTGTGGACAGAGTCTTGAGTGGGCCACGTAGCAGGTTCCCTCCCCTGAGATGAGGAAAAATTTCTTCACTCAGAGGGCGGTCAACCTGTGGAATTCTCTACCACAGAAGCCTGTGGAGGCCGGGTCACTGAGTATAGCCAAGGAAGAAATTGATCATTTTTTGGATATTAGGGGCATCGGGGGTATGGAGAGAAAGCAGGAATATGGCGTTGAGATAGAGGAACAACCATGATCATATTGAATGGTGGAGCAGGCTTAAAAGGGCTGAATGGCCTACTCCTGCTCCTAGTTTCTATGTTTCTGAAGGACATTAGTGAACCAGTTGAGTTTTTAACCACAATCCAGCAGTTTTCATGGTCACTTTTTCCTGGTGCCAGCCCCACAAATGACCAGATTCATTCAGCTCAGTTTCACAACCTGCCTTTGTGTTTTTGTGGGTTCTCTCTCACTCCCTTTTTCTGTTTTAACTCAATTTCACAGGGTATTAGAAGGAGAGGATTTGCAGTCGGGAAACTCAAACATCACATCAGAATCTGACAGTCACCCAATTTATCGTAACCTAAATATCATTGAATTTTGAAGTGGAAGGAAAAAACACCGTTCACAATGGAGAGAAACCGTACACGTGTTCTGTGTGTGGACGAGGCTTCAACCAATCATCTGACCTGTCAGAACATAAATGCCGTCACAACAGGATGAAACCATGGAAATGTGGGGATTGTGGGAAGGGATTCAAATCCCTGTCTAACCTGGAAAGTCATTGGCGCACTCACACTGGGCAGAAACCGTTCACCTGCTCCGAGTGTGGGAAGGGGTTCACTCGTTCATCCTGTCTGCTGATACACCAGCGAGTTCACACTGGAGAGAGGCCATTCACCTGCTCTAAGTGTGGGAAGGGATTCCTTCAGTCATCCAACCTGCGGACACACCAGTGAGTTCACACTGAGGAGAGACCTTTTAAATGTCTGGACTGCGGGAAGTGCTATAAAGGTTCCATGGAACTGATGCGCCATCAACGTGTTCACACTGATGAGAAACCATTCAGGTGCTCTAACTGCGGGACTGGGTTCAGGTGGTTGTCTCAACTCACTACGCACAAGCACAGTCACACTGGGGAGAGGCCATTCACCTGCTCCACGTGTGGGAAGGGATTCATTCAGCAATCCCATCTGCTGACACACCAGTGAGTTCACACAGACGAGGGGCCTTTTAAATGCCCAGACTGTGGGAAGTGTTTTAAAAGCTCCCAGGACCTGATGTCTCAAAGTGTTCACAATGGGGAGATGCCATTCAGATGCTCTCACTGCGGGACTGGGTTCAAGCGACCATCTCAACTCATTGTACACCAGCGAATTCACATTGGGGAGTGGCTGTTCACCTGCCCTGAGTATGGGAAGGGATTCACTCAGTTATCTATCCTGCTAACACACCACCGGGTTCACACTGGGAGGGGCGACCATTCATCTGCCTTGAACGTGGGAAGGGATTCACCCACCCATCCAACCTTCTGAGACACCAGCGAATTCACACTGGGGAGAGACCATTTCCATGCTCTGAATGTGGGAAGGGGTTTGCTTATTTATCTACACTGCAGAGACACCAGCAAGTTCACAAGTAATGACAATGGTTGGATTTTGCTGTTAATCACATCCAGGACTGAATTACACGTATTGGGGTCAGTTTCTGATGATGTTTATAAACTCCAGCCCAGTTATTCGGGCTGATATTGTAGATAAAGGTCAATTAGATTAGCTTTGTGTTAAACACAGTGTCTTGAGTCTTTTCAATATTTCTAACCCAAGTTAGTTCCTTCAGACAAGCTCTCTCCCTCCCGTCTCCTCCATCCTCACCTCCAACAAGTGTGAGGAGCTTATGGAGCTTCTTTATCACTAAGATTGAGACAATCTGATCAGCTGCCTCTGCTGCTTCCCTCCCTCATCGGCAGTGGCTGTGATTATTTGAATTAGATTTTAACACAATCACTCGGAGAGTGATCGGGTGTCACTGAACATTTGACAGAAAATTGTTCCATTATCATCCTCACAGTGACTGTATCTTGCAGACCAAGTGATTCTATCTACACCAGCCTTTCGGGAGAAGATCACCAGAGAAGAGTGAAGACATTAACAGTCCACAGCCCAGCTCATAGCGGTGCACACATCTGATAAATCCAATTAAAATGCAGAGTAAAATGCAGGTCTGCTACAGGTTTATCGATATACATTGATTATCAATCATAAGAAATAAGAACTAGAGTTCCTGGGTCCCCAGTTTGAAACCAGGCAAAAACATTATCAAAACATATTTTAAGTGTGAGCAATAATTTATCTTCATTGTTAAGTATTAACTGTATATAATACCTTACAGCCGTGTGACATTAGCTCTTCCCCTCTACAGTCTGTACACACTGAAACTAGACAGAATCTTCCACTTGTTCCCATTTCCAGTCCTGATGGTTCAGAAAGCTTCCCTCAAACCTGCACTTGTCAGCTGATTTGTGTAAGATTATTAAAGGCTCCTGCAGCATGATCTCCATCACGAACAGTCGGTCAAAGCTACATTTCAGACAGGGCAACAAACCCATCAACGATTCTGTCTTCCCTGCTCCATCGTGAGTGAGACAGGGAAAAGCAGTAGGATTTTGCCCCACCCTGTCCAATCACCCACTGCGAACAGAAAGCAGTGACAGCAACTTCCATCAGCGGGTTACTGCCCATCCCTGGGATGCAAGATACTCCAATCTGGGTCAAACCTCCTCATACACCAAGCACAGATTCAGATTATTAACTTTAAATATTGCTGCTGTTTTCAGGAGTGAACCCCAGCTCTCCATTCTTCCAGTAGTGTCACCGCATTTAAACGAAGTCTGTCTTCATCCCGCGTTGTTAACATCACAGTTGTTGGGTTAGAAGTGAAAACTGCTCTTTTCTTCACTGGAAGAGTGGGAGAGCAGTTTGTAGGCACGGGTCTGATATGCAATGAATGATGATTGAATATTTTTAAGGCAGAGGTAGATAGATTCTTGTTAGGCAAGGGAATCAACGGCTATCAGGGTTAGATGGGAATGTGGAAATCGAAACACAAGATCAGCCATGACCTTATTGAATGGCGGAGCAGGCTCGAGGGGCTGAATGATCTACTCCTGTTCCTATTTCTTACGTTCTTATGACAGTTTAAAAGTGGCACGTTCCACTCAAGCCCCTGCACCAACAGAACTGCTCAGAGTCACAGAATTAGAATAGTCACTTCCTGGAGGACTGATAGCATCGGGTCCACATCCGATGGGATCCAGTTGAGAATGGTCTAATTCATAAGATTACAGGAAGGAAATTAAGGAACTGCACTTGAAATTATCCAAATCACAGTGAAGATTTCTTTTCCTGTGTGACTTGTGTGGCTTGTTCAATGAAATGTTTGTCCCGGGTAATGGAGGAGAAGAATTGAGAGTTTTCAGTGTGGGACAGAACTGAGAGCAGAGAGAACTGATTGATACAGAATGACATCATCATCCCTTTTGTGCTTTTTTCATTCATTCATGGGATGTAGGCAGTACTGGCTGGGCCAACATTATATTGGCCATTCCTAATTGCTCTTGAGAACCGAGTGGCTTGCTCAGCCATTTCAGAGTCAACCACATTATTGTGCATCTAGATTCACATGTCGGCCAGACCAGGTAAGGAATCAGATTTCCTAAAGGACATTCGCAAATTGGATGGGTTTTTAATGACAATTGATGGTTTCATCATTTAGACTTTTAATTCAAATTTCACCACCTGCCATGGTGGGATTCAAACACTACCCTGGGCCTTTTGAGTACTAGTCCAGTGACAATACCAGTCCGCTGCCCCCTCTATCTTCCAACCTATCACAGACCTTCCCTTTTTTTCTTTCCTCCTCTCCTCTATTTGTTTCAAACCTGTTACATCTCTAGCATTTACCAGTTTTGATGTAGCATAGTGGTATTTTCACTGGACTAGTATTCCAGAGACCTAGGGTAATGCTCTGGTGATCCAACCATAGCAGATGGTGAAATTTGAATTCAACAAAAATCTGGAATTAAAAGTCTACAAAACCCCATCTGGTTCACTAATGTCCTTTAGTGAAGGAAATCCACTGTCCTTACCTGGACTAGCCTACATGTGGCTGACTCTTAACTGCCCCCTGAAAAAATGGGCAATTTAAGGATGGGCAATAAATGCTGGCTTAGCCAGTGATGCCCACATCCCATGAATGAATGAGGAAAAATAACTAACTCTGCTTTTCTCTCTGCCTGCTATTTCCAGCTTTTCCTGATTGAAAAGTCAGGAGTCACTCCGTAAAAAGGACAAAAGGGAAGATCTGTAATAGAGAGCGAGGCAGGATGGATTAACTGACACAAGAATGATGGACAGGGCAGCACGGAGCTGGCGATGGTGGACCCGGGTGGTTCGGAGTCAATGCTTTCTCCATCACGGCCTGGGCTTGATGGCTGGTGACCAAAGTTTAACCAAACAAACCATTTTGTGTGAGAAACCTGTCGGCAGTGTCAGTGAACTGAGGGGCAGTAACGGGTAAAGAAATGATCATCAGTGATTTTGAAGGCTTGCTTGTCAGCTTCCCTGGTCATTGGAAACCTCCAAACATTCTGGTAGCTCAGCACTGCCCTCTTTGTTACACAAATATTTATCCTCTGTAAGATTCCGGGCCAGGAACAAAATTATTTCAAACTAAATGAAGTAAACGAACTATTGAAGCATGCGATCTTGACAGGGCCCTGTTAAACACCTTAAACATTTTCCTCTGTAATATCGCGCCCTTGATTGAAGGGTTGTGGCACAAGAGTAATAAGATTGTATAAATCAACTCGGATATAATGAGATGTTTGATCAGAGAAAAGAACACTTTTGTAAATTCGATATGAGATCAATTGCATAATTACATCATGTTCATATGGTAAAGTATATTAGTCCAAATCGTCATGTGAACCTTGTAAATTAAGGGAAACTAGGCATGGATTCTGCAGAAACTACTTTTTCAAAAGGGAATTCAGCAATTTAATAAAAGGGAGGGAAATAAACTGGTTTATTAAGAGAGAGAAACAAATTGTGATTCACTAGTTTCCTCGTTTAAAAAGGGACCGGAGATCGGATGCTGGAAGGGCCTCTTATGCCATTGTTTGGATACATGGTGCTAGGGCATTTTATGATTACATTGTTATATCAGCCTCGCTGCAGCGTTCCCATAAGAGCAGCTGAATTCCATTTCTCCGAAACAGAGACCCAGAATGCTGCTGCGTTAGAGCGCAGTTTCCAGACAGGCTCACTGCAGCCACGGCAGTTTCTGTAGTGTAGTGGTTATCACATTCGCCTAACGCGCGAAAAGTCCCCAGTCCAAAACTGGGCAAAAGCATTGTTAAATCTTCCTCATTAAATAAATGAGGATAATTTGCATCATTGAAACTTACCTGAATTCCTATGTTACAGCCATATTGCATTTGCTCTCACCGAGGTCATAACATGAATGCAGCAAAATGATACACTCGAGCGGAAATAGGTGTTCGTATTTCACTGCGCTCACATATTAGCAGTTCGTTCAGTCAACAGAAATTAATGAGTCTTTCGATGCAGATTAACAGTTACTCACCATGTCAAAGATGTCTCATAGTGCGCTCACAGAGGGAACAAATATAATTAACGCGTCATTCTCAAACCGGTTCCCTGTAAAATTCTTTGATGATTTTGTTGAGATGCTGACTGTTGTGCTAAATGTCAAATCAGACCCATATCAAATGCATTACCTGGTGACTGGCATTCTTTTGCTTGCTAGTCACGTTTGCAATTCGGTGTTTTTGTATATTTCAGAGAGTCTCAAGTCAACCGAGGGCATCACTATCAAATAGAAATATATTAATACTGAATGTTGAATAACGTAAAATAAATGCAGAGTAAAGTTTGTTCAATTTCGTCTTCTGAGGAGGAGAAGGGTGTTAATAATGATTGAGCAGAATGCATTGCTGCCAGAGACATTTGCTGGACCGAGCCTTCTGCATTATGAAATTCAAAAAAACTGTTTCACCAGGTGGAAACCAAGAGTTGTCTTCCTGTAACAAGTGACATGACCTCTCAGCCTAACCATTGGAATCCTCCAAACATTCTGGTAGATCAGCACAGCCCTGTTTCCTAAAGAAATATATATTCTGTAAAATTACATTCACAGAACAAAATTAAATGAAACCAACTGAATGAAACTACCTATTTCAGCATGTGATCCTGGCAGGGCTCTGTTTAACTGTAGCAATCATTTTCCTCTGTGATATAACACCCTCGAATAACAAGTCACGGGACAAAGATAATTAGATTGTGTAAATACCTTAGAAATAATGAGGTGTTTGATCAGAAAAATGAGTACTTTCGTCAATTCGACATGAAATCAAGAGGACAAGTAAATAATGTTCATATGCATACCTATGTAAGGAACACAAATCTAAATCTTCATGGCATTGGGTGAGGGAAACAATGTTATTTAAGGCAAACGAGGCATGGAATCTGCAGAAATTCCATTTTCAAAAGGGAATTGTGCAATTAATTGATATTCAGAAAAATAACAAGTTCCCTAAAAGAGAGAAGGAAACTGAGGTTAATTTGCTTGCTCTTTTAAAAATCTGGCAGAGACAGGATGATGGAAGGGCCCTTGTATGGATACATGGTGTTATGCTATTTTATGATGACATTGTCATCTGAGTCTGTCTGCAGCATTCCAAATTATAGCAGCTGAATTCCCAACCAAAGAGCCAGTGAGCTGTTGCGTGACAGCACAGTTTAACATTCCGGATAAGCTCACTGTCGTGGTGTTTGCCCAGTGTTTCTGTAGTGTAGTGGTTTTCACGTTCGCCTCACACGCGAAAAGCCCCTGATTCGAAAACCTAGCAGAAGCATTATCCTAGCTCGCTAATCTCGAGAGAGGGAAATTTGCGTCATTCAGGTTTATTGTTAAATATTACCTGAATCTCGCATGCTACAGGACTGGTGCTTTTGCTCTTACCTGGGCCTTAAAATGAATGCAGCATAATCAGAAGTGCTGAAATTTCATGACACACTGCGTAGAAATAGATGTTCATTTTTTGACTCGGCACGCATTTTAGCAGTTCATCCGGTCAGCAACAGAATTTAGTGGGTTTTCTGTGCAGATTTACATTGTTACTCACCACCTCAAAGATGTCTCATAGTAAAGTGTGCTCATTCGGACAGGCGCAAGCTATGGTGTAATTGAACCAGAGGAAATAATCACGTCTTTAAATAATCGGTCTTCAGAATAGAGTATCAGGAAAAGTGACCCAGGGAGTCTTGGAAACTGAGGCGCAGTGCAGACCTGCTGGCTTCCCTCCTGTCTTCTACATGGAGGAGATGTAGGCCCCAGAAGGCTTCTCACGTGGAACAAAGAGGGATCAAATATAATGAACGCATCATTCTCAAAAATGCTCCCATTAAAATTCTTGCATTTTGTTTAACAGCTAATTGTGCTCAATTTCAAATGAGCACCACATGGTTTGCATTACCTGCTGACTGGCATTCTTTTGTCTATCAGTCATGTTTGAAATTCGAGTTTGGTGTATCTTTCAGAGAGTCTCAATTCAAATGAAGGCAGCAATAACAGATACAATATTAATATTAAATATAGAATAACGGAACAAGTACGGAGTGAAGTTTGTTTAATTTCGTCTTCCAAGGATAAGAAGGACGTTCCTAATGATTGCGCAGAAAGCATTGCACCCGGAGTCATTTGCTGGACGGACACGTCTACATTTTGAAATTCAAAACAAGCTGAGGCACCAGGGTGAAACGAACAGCTGTCTTCCTGCAACAAGTGACATGGACCCTCAGTCCAACCATTGGAAACCTCCAAACATTCTGGTAGCTCAGCACTGCCCTGTTTGTTACACAAATATTTATCCTCTGTTAGATTCCGGTCCAGGAACAAAATTATTTCAAGCCAAATGAAGTAAACGAACAATTGAAACACGCGATCTTGGCAGGGCCCTGTTAAACTCCGGAACAAACATTTTCCTCTGTAATATCGCACCCTCGATGGAAGGGCTGTGGAGCAAAAGTAATAAGATTGTAAAAATAGTAAGGTTGAGAAAAATAACACTTTCGCCAATTTGATATGAGATCAATTGCATAATTACAACACGTTCATATGGTAAAGTATATTAGGAACCCAAGTCCAAATCGTCATGTGAATTAAAGCAAACCAGGCATGGATTCTGCAGAAACGACTTTTTCAAAAGGGAATTCAGCAATTTAATGAAAGGGAGGAAAAAACTGGTTCATTAAGAGAGAGAAGCAAATTGCGATTAATTGGTGTGCTCGTTTAAAAAGGGGCCTCGGATCAGATGGTGGAAGGGCCTCTTATGCCTTTGCATGGATACATGGTGCTAGGCCATTTTATGATTACATTGTTACATCAGCTTGCTGCAGCGTTCCTGAGAATAGCAGCTGTATTTCATTTCTCCGCAACAGAGACCCAGATTGCTGCTTCGTTACAGCGCAGTTTAGCATTCTGGACAGGCTCGGTAAAACCATGGCAGTTTCTGTAGTGTAGTGGTTATCACGTTCGCCTAACACGCGAACGATCCCCGGTTTGAAACCGAAACATATGAAAACTTGCTCAATAAATTGTGAGGATAATTTGCACCGTTAAAGCTTACCTGAATCTCCAATGTTGCAGGCATAATGCATTTGCTCTCACCGAGGTCATAAAACGCGTGCAGCAAAATCAGAATACTTGCAAAAACTCAGCAGGTCTGGCAGCCTCTGCGGAGAGGAACACAGTTGATAAATAGAAAAGAGGTGAGATATAGAAGATTTTATATTTCACCTCTTTTATATTTTTACTTAGTTCTGCTGAAGAGTCATACGGACTCGAAACGTTACCTGTGTTCCTCTCCGCAGATGCTGCTAGACCTGTGTTTTTCCAAGTATTCTGATTTTGCTGCATGCGTTTTACGACCTCGGTGAGAGCAAATGCATTATGCCTGCAACATTGGAGATTCAGGTAAACTTCAACGATGCAAATTATCCTCACAATTTAATGAGTAAGTTTTCATAATGTTTCTGCCCGGCTTCAAACCGGGAACTTTTCGTGTGCTAGGCGAACATGATAGTACACGACAGAAACTGACTTTTTGCCTAGTTCTGTTGAAGAGTCATGCGGACTCGAAACGTTAACTGTGTTCCTCTCCGCAGATGCTGCCAGACCTGCTGAGTTTTTCCAGGTATTTTTATTTTTGTTTTGGATTTCCAGCATCCGCAGTTTTTTGCTTTTATCTGCAGCAAAATCAGCACGTCTTTCGATGCAGCTTAACACAGTTACTCACCATGTCAAAGGTGTCTCATTGTAACGTGTGCTCACAAAGACAGACAAAGAGTGATCAGATCTAATTAACGCATCATTCTCAAGCCTGTTCCCAGTAAAATTCTTGGATTTTGTTTAAAAGCTAATTGCGCTCAATTTCAAATGAGCACCACATGGTTTGCATGACCTGTTGACTGACATTCTTTCGTCTATCAGTCATGCTTGAAATTAGAAGTTGGTGTATATTTCAGAGAGTCTCAATTCAAACGAAGGCATCAATAATATATAAAATATGAATATTAAATATAGAATAATGGAACAAATACTGAGTTTCTTTAATTTCGTCTTCCAAGGATGAGAAAGATGTTCCTAATGTTTGAGCAGAAAGCATTGCAACTGGAGACATTTGCTGGACGGACACTTCTACATTTTGAAATTCAAAACAAGCTGAGGCACTAGGGTGAAACCAACAGTTGTCTTCCTGCAACAAGTGACATGGCCTCTCAGTCTAACCATTGGAAACCTCCAGAGACCCTGGTAGCTCAGCACTGCCCTGTTTGTTACACAAATATTTATCCTCTGTAAGATTCCGGACCAGGAACAAACTTATTATCAAACCAAATGAAGTAAACGAAAAATTGAAGCAAGCGAGCTTGGCAGGGCCCTGTTAAACTTCGGAACAAACATTTTCCTCTGTGATATAGCACCCTCGGTTGAAGGGGTATGGTGCAAAAGTAATAAGATTGTAAAAATAGTAAGGTTGAAAAAATAATGACTGAGCAGAAAGCATTGCTGCCTAAGACATTTGCTGAACCGAGCCTTCTGCATTTTGAAATTCAAACAAACTGAGGCACCAGGTGGAAACCAAGAGTTGTCTTCCTGTAACAAGTGACATGACCTCTCAGTCTAACCATTGGAATCCTCCAAACATTCTGGTAGATCAACACTTTTTCCTAAACAAATATGTATTCTGTAAGATTACCTTCCCAGAACAAATGCATTTTAAACCAAATGAACGAAACAAACTATGCCAGCCTTTGATCTTGGCAGGGCTCTGTTGAACTGTAACAACGATTTCCCACTGTGATATAACACCCTCGATTAGCGGTTTGTGGAGCAAATGTAATTAGATTGTGTAAATCAACTCAGAAATAATGAGATGTTTGATCAGAAAAATAAGCACTTTTGTCAATTCGATGTGAAATCAATAGAAAAAGTAAATTATGTTCATATGCATAGCTATGTAAGAAGCACTAGTCTAAATCTTCATGGCATTGGGTGAGGGGAACAATGTTAATTAAGGTAAACTAGGCATGGAATCTGCAGAATCTCATTTTTCAAAAGGGAATTGTGCAATTAATTGATATTCAGAAAAATAACAGGTTTACTAAAAGAGGGAAGGAAACTGAGATTGATTCGTTTGCTCTTAAAAAAGCTGATCGAAACAGAATTATGGAAGGGCCCCTTATGCCACTGAATAGATACATGGTGCTTTGCCGTTTTATGATTACATTGTTATATGAGTCTGTCTGCAGTATTCCTGATAATATCAGCTGAATTCCATTTCACCGAAACAGAGTGCTGCATGACAGCATGCCTTAACATTCCG
The DNA here is from genome assembly GCF_964194155.1 of Cetorhinus maximus. Lineage (NCBI taxonomy): Eukaryota > Metazoa > Chordata > Chondrichthyes > Lamniformes > Cetorhinidae > Cetorhinus > Cetorhinus maximus. The sequence goes on from NC_135901.1 coordinate 24,692,854, forward strand.
GATAGGCCCTGGTCAGTCGGACAGCTCACCCTTCATTCTCCCCTGATTCCGTTTCGTAAAGAGTTTGTAAATATTCACAGAACTGGAGACTGGGTTTCCTGTTTTGGTTCCTCCTCCATTTTTTCACCTGCCAACTAACAATATTTTCCAAAATCTCGTCACAATGTTCCGCCTTGCACCATGTTCAGGTGTGAACACATTCAGTTTTGTGGAGAGACTGTAAAGGCCGGGATCGTTTACTTTAGAACAAAGCAGGTTAAACTGAGTTTTCATGGTGTTGTTTAAAATTATTGGGCTGAGGAAGGGATCGGCGGCGAGCGGTTTGATAGAGCAGTTAGGGAGAAACTGTTTCCACTGTCGAGGGTCAGTCACCAGAGGGCTGGGGTTTATGATAATTAAATAAAGACAAGCTTGCATTTATATAGCACCTTTCCCGACCAGCGGACGTCTCAAATCGCTTTCCAGTCAAGGAAGGACATTGTGAAGTGTCGTCATTGTTGTGATGTAGGAAATACGGCAGCCAATCACCGCTCAGCAAACGCCCACAAACAATAATGTCATAATGAGCGGGGAATGTGTCTTTGTGACGTTGATTGAGGGATAAACATTGACCAGTAAGCGGGGAGAACTCCCCTGCTCTTCTTTCAAATAGGCTCATGGCATCTTTTACATTAGGCGCCTAAATCCCGTTCATGTCTCTTCTTTCCTGACTGAATAAAAAAGGAGGGATTTCACCATAGCTGCACTGAGCCTCGGTTTCCTCGAACATTTTATCGCACCCTGGCAGTTTTTCCTCTTCCTCTGCTGAAGACCGATATGATGATGTAGCGTGTCTGCTATTTCTTCTGTTTCAATTACAGTATCGCTTTCGTCTGTCTTTAGGAGCACACATTACTGTTATTCACCTTTGAGACGACGAGTAAGTATGTTAACCTACAGCAATAAACAGATTCATTTATTTTGCTCACTGAACGAACCGTTAACATGTCTGTCGAGTGACAGTGGAAAGTGTTTTACAACCTTTACTGCATCGGGTGCGATATAATGTCACTTTTGTTTTATTTGTGGGACGTTCTTTAGCATTTCGAGAAGACCAATTGTCATGTGGCCGTAAGACGCAAGTGCACTTAAACGAGCGGATTTCGGTAATATTTTCCCGGGTTTCGAACCGGGATACTATTTGCGTGTTAGGGCCACGACGCTCGAGAAACACTGCACTGCCGAATCCTCAATGGGCTTGGCTGAAACGGTAACCTGTGCGGCCATGCAGCAGCACTTTGGGTTTTTGTTTTGAAGAAATGGAATTCAGCTGCTATCATTAGGAATGCTGGAAACAGACTGATTTAACAATGTCGCCATAAAATGGTACAGCACGTGAGGAGACAATTCGGCCCATCGTGTCTATGGCAGCTTTTTGCAAAGAGCATTCCAATCAGTCCCAATGACTCTTCTTCATACGGACTCGAAACATTAACTCTGTTTCTTTCTCCACAGCTGCTGCCAGATCGGCTGAGTTTTTCCAGCATTTTCTGTTTCTCTTTCAGAATTGCAGCATCCGCAATATTTTGATTTATTTTGATCCTGGAGTCTCTTTCCCCCGGGATCCACAAAACCCGTCACTTCTCTTCATTCATTCTCACGCTTCCATTTCCAGTTTGAGTCGGTTCCCCTTTCGGGCTCTTCAACAAATCCATTTGGACGGACAAGTGGCATCTGAAATGTATTGTAAGGAAGTGTGAAGTGATTCATTTTGGTCGGAGAGGAGAGGCAACGGGAAATAAAGCGTACAGATTTATGTTGCGCAGCGAGTGGCTAGGATCCGGAATGTATCAATTCGGCTCAGTTCCACAAACAGGTGAACGAATTTTTACCATCGCATTCACTTCACGCTTTACAACTACATTCACTTTAGTTTTGTAGCTTCATATTAAAATGGTTCAAAGAGAAAAAGCAGATTGGAAAGATTCCTTCAGTATCTTTTGGAACTGGAAATGTCTGAGATGGAGAATACGAGTTAAAAAGTGTGACGTGAAAGTGGAAGAATTTGATGTCTATCAGTTGCTTTTAGTGATGAATCTGCCGTGTGTTGCATTGTCAGTTTCACAGGAGCCGCAGTGATTAGATTGGTGGGTTTTGGAAATTGAATTTTTGCAATTCACAGCTTTGGTACTATTTCACCACACTGTCGATTTCACGTTCCAGCCAATAGCAACGTTGGTTTTCATTGGCTGAAGAAATAATTTGTGTTCTATCTCAACATGACATTTTGTCCGAGAAACTTCGCCCTCATGAAAATGGTCCAGAATGAAGAAAATGGCGAAAGCCGCGTGGATATCCCAAGATGCAAGCGCAGCAAGCAGCTTCCTTGGTAATCCAGTGGTTAAGATTCGGCGATCTCACCGCTGCGGCCTGTGTTTGCATCCCGGTCAGAAGTTAGACGTTTAATCCTCTTGTTAAAACGACCTTATTAAGTCACTGATTGGAAACAGAAAATGCGTTACAGCCCTGCCCGAATCACTGGAGTTGGAACTGAAGCTCCGCATCAGAAATGAAAATGTCACATGTGCAACAGGTGGAGAACAAATGTAGATGTCGGGCTGGAAAGTAAAAGAATGAAAGAGAAAGGCTGTGATCGGTTGCAAAGCGCTGGCTACAACGATGCTGGTACAAGGCAGAATATGGATGGGAATGGGGCTGCTTTTACTGGAGCACTGTGTATAGTTCAGAGAATGGCACTTGGTAAAGGATCAGTATTGATCTTGGAAACAGGGCAGCGCTGATCCACCAGGATGTGAGTTCTGGAATGTGAGTGGACATTCTACCCTCTGTAAACTTGAGGTCATTCAAAACTCTGCTGCCCGTGTCTCAACTCGCAGCAAGTCCCATTCCCCTATCACCCCTGTGCTTTCTGACCTACATTGGCTCCTGGACAAGTATTATCTTTAGTTTAAAATTCTCCTGCTTGTTTTCAAATCCCTCCATATCCTTGCCCCTCTCTTTCTCTTTAGTCTCCAAGAACTCCAAAACCTTCTGAGATGTCCACACTCCTTGAGATGTGGCAGATGAACGGAAATAGGAAAATGCGGGAGAGTTTATTTTCTACAATTTACCAATAATTTATTCTGGTTGAAATCGGGAATAATTCGGAAACATAGTCGGCAGGATTCGAACCTACGTGGGTAAATCCCAATGGATTTCGAATCCATTGCCTTAACCACTCGGCCACGACTATGGGTATGCTCGCGTTATTCAAATAAAATAATAGGTGGCTACAGCAGAGCAGGAAGACATTCGCCTGGGCATGTTCATGCCAGCTCTCTGGAAGAGCCAATTAGCTGGTTCCACACAGGCTCCTTTTCCCCCACAGAAATTCATATTTGTATTGTCTCTCCTTGTTCTTCCCATCAAAATAAAACACCGCACACTCCACTTCAACTGAAGCTTCCCCGTCTAAAGATTTCGTGACACGGCACGAACACCAGCTCATTGAAACAGTGGGATTCGAGCTCACCCACCCCACCAACGAAAGGGTGGTTTATTAACACAGTATTTTAGACCGCTCGGCCACGCTAACATGATAGACGCCTTTTACCTTCCCTGGTATTTCCATTGAAATATAGACAGTAAGGAAAATAGCAGGAAACAGCTTTCAGGCGCCTTGAACCTGCTCCGCCACTTGTTTACATCATGGCGGATCCCCAGCCTCAATACCAATTTTCTACCCCATCGCTCTATCCCTTTATTTCCCTAGAATCCAAAAATCTATCCATCTTAACTTTAATGTACTCGCAGACTGGGGATCTGCAGATGTCTGGGCTACAGTACTCCAAAAATTCACAACCCTTTGAGTGAAGAAATGTCTCCTCATCTCAGTCCTAAATGGCTGACACATTATCCGCAGAATATGAGCCCAGTTCTAGGCGCTCCAGCCAGGGGAAAAACAGCCTCTCACCATGAACACTCTCAAACTGTCTCAGAATTTCACATTTTGCAAAGCGGTAAAGGAGACCAAGACAGAGACAGAGAGACTGTGAGGGCGAAAGCAGATATACGGAGACAAAGAGAGACAGATAGAGACAGAGAGTTGGCTCGACACTGGAAGGAACAGATACACATCACCATTGATAGCTTAGATTGAAAGACGGAAAAGAAGAAGAGAATAAAAGACTTACATTTAAACAGAGCCTTTCACGAACTCAGGGCAACAGAAAGTGTTGTAGAACCGATGGAGTGCTTTTGAAGTGTAGTCAGTGTTGTAATTTAATGACACAGAGAGACAGTTCGACAAAAATGCTGATCGAGCAAATGACAAAATGTGATCTTAAGAACTACACCTCAATGTAATTTCATTCTATGTTTCTGAACTTTTTATTATTTGTTTGATCAGATTCAGCAAGTGTAATCCTTGACAAAACAGGGACAAAGCATTCCATTTCTATAAAGTCAGCGCTCAGCCTTCCCCTTTCTAGAGTAAAGTGCTTCAGACTGTTCAGCCTTTCCAGGTGAATATAACATTTGGGATTGAACTTTAATTTTCCTATTCCTTCAGAGGCATGACCGCAGTAGAAACAGTTCCTAAGGTCTGAGGGGTTTCAGTTTGGACTATTTGTATTTACAAATTCATTCTCTCGGTGAGTCCATTGCCTTAACTCCTCCACCACAAGGACTCGGTTTCTGTCTGTTTTAATATTGCTCAGTGTAAATGTCAATCAGCCCCCACTTTGCAACATACGGGCACTTAGGCGCTGAGCAGCCTCCATTCAAAAACAAATAGAGCCGGAATTCCCCATGTTTTAAAGCTGCTCTTTTTTGTTTGTCCGATTTTAATATGAAGCTACTCAACTAATATAAATAAAGTTTTGATTGGTAAAAGTGGGGAACTGAAGCGCATTGACACACACACAGGAACACATACATACATATAAGACCGAGAGTGACAGAGACCCAAGGACAGGCAAACACTCAGAAAACAAAGATGTCACAAATTGGTTAAGTTTTGTTTTCACAAATCCGACAGTAAATTCCGTAAATGCTTGTAGATGAACGGCAATAGAAAAAAAAACAAAGTGTTTGGCTGTGTTTTTTATTCCATTGAACAGATAATTAGTCCTGTATCTGTAGACGCCTGGTTAAAATCAGGAATGAGAAGTGTAGTCGGCAGGATGGGACCTTGGGTGGGGACAATTCCTCACCTTAGCCACTCCGCTTTCGCCTACAGACCCTGTGCGCTCACCAATAGGGGTCATATAAAATCACAGAATGATTACAGAAGAGAAGGAGGTCATTCGGCCCGTCACGTTGGCTCTTTGGAAGAGCAAATCAACTAGTCTCACTGTGCCGGTCTTTTCCCAGTCGCCCTGTAATTTATATTCACATTTCCTCTCCTTTGGATTCCGACCAATCGGAAACACCGCTCACTTTCCTGCTATAAATTTTAGCAGCCTCCCCTCCCCTCCGCCGGAAGCGATTTGCACGAAGTCCCCAAAATGATCAGCTGGTAGTGGTGAGCTTCGAACCCACGTCTCGTTAGAGACTGGAACTTAAGTACAGCGCCTCAGACCGCTCGGCCACACTACCACGGTGCTTGTAGCCAGTCATCGTCATGACTGGTATCGGCACTGAATGAGAACTGAAGAAATCAGACCAGGAGTCTGCCAAAAGGCCCCTCGAGTTTGCTCAGCTACTTCATAAGATCACGGAGGATCCTGGGCCTCAACATCAATTTCCCAGCCGATCCCTATAGCCCTTAATTCCTGTGCTGTACCTCGTCTTTGTGGCATAAGCGGTGAGTGTGTTCCGATATTAACTGAAAATTTGGTGGTTTGACATCACCCGGCAATGACAAAAGTCTCTTCCTCACTCTCTTCCCTTCCTACTTCCATTGCCGTCACAGTTCCGGATTGTGTGCTTTGATCTGATGAAAATATTCCCCAAACTTTGTCAGCCATCTGTTGTCCAGTATGTTCTCACAAAAACAGGCGTTTAAATATTAATTTCAAACACAATGAGAATAAAAATAGTTCAACTGCGTACATACATCCAATTCATGAGAAATAAAGGATTCAAAGCTGCGAATAGAAATTCATTCTCTGTATGTATTAAAAGAACTGAAGCACACCATTGCACCGTGTGAAGTTCCATTTAATTTGTGGATGTTATACAACTGGTATCAAAATAACTGGTATTAAAATAATCTCAGAATCAATATAAAGAAACGGTACAAAAAGGGAAACAGTTACAATAATAATGCAATCAACACAATAAAAACATAGTAATCTGTCGTAATGACAATCCAGAGATATTCGCGAATATTTTCATTTAGAGTCGATATTTCACAGACAGAATTCCACCTGGAGTCGCTCAAGGGCTCCACCTTTGACCAAGTTTACAGAACAGAGAGTTCAGCAGTGTCACTGGTCAGAGCTGTGCCATGAAACTAACAGATATTTTCATTATGTTATTGTGGTCTATTGTAAAGTAGGTTTATGGTGATCAGTGTATGGTTCTGTCTGTGTGATTTAATTGAATTAGGGCCTGATAGACTACAAGCTTCAAATTATCAAAATAAATTAGGGGCAAAAGGTATTTTAAATGCTATTGAGTAAACATGGATGAGGTCTTAGCACGTATAGTGTGAAGTAAATTCGCATTTTTAGATAAGTGAAGGAAGGTAAGAAAGGCCAAGTAGTGTGTTTATTTTCCCAAAGGTACTGACCATATTAACAACATGAAAATTTTTTGTATCATGGGAAAAGTAAATTTCCAAAGACACAAAGAACAATGGAATTTACAGATTAAAGGGAGAGAAACATATATGAAGAGGAATGGAAGGCTATATTGGGGGGGCCATGTAAGGTCTAATAGGACCGTGCAAAACAACCTTGGGGAAGCCTCCAGCCACTTTAGCAGACGCCTGCTGTGTCCTGTAACCAAAGGTGGAGGATAGCCTTTGGAATTCCACTGTCGAGTAGGCGCTGTGGTAAATTTGCTTGCTTGCTATTTAAATTTTAAAGCTGTTTTGGACTGCTGCCCTAAAGAGGGTGTATAGTTGGGAGTGAGGTTAATTAGGGATTTTGGGATTTGTTATAGTATTAAGTAACTAATCTTATGCATGTGCTTGAAATCATTCCTTTTGTCAATAAATTTTTTAATTTAGTTTTAAAATCTCTAAAGGTGTTAGTGGACTCATTACTTCTGAATTCAGTGCACAAATCTTCTCGTAACGAATACAAATTGTAAAACCGGTGTGAAAGCGTGGCCAAATCTCCTTTGTGGATTTGGTCCGCCCGGCCGACATCATCTGCTAGGACAGCTCAGCTGGGGATTAAAGGAAACATTACTCTGTCATGACATTGCATCGCACATGATGCTACATTTATAACCAGCGTCATGAACTGACGCTGTTATGGAACAGAAGATTAAATAGTGGACTCTCGGAATCATTGCATTTCATGGTCCAATGAGCGATCAGGTTGAGCGATTGTTGTGAAAAGAAATGACGTCATTTTTCTTTTCAACTAACCGCAGATCTGAGCAAGGTGCGACGTCGCACAAACATGGCTGACGTCAATTGGCCTGGCAGTGGATGACGCCACAATGCTTTCCGCACGCCATTGGACCGTGATTGGTTATTACCCGCATTGATTCAGGTGCGGGAGATCATGGGCTGTCTCCAGTCTCTGCTGAGCGGTGAAGTTTGAGCCGCCTGTGATCCTGACTCAGGACTGTGACCCCTTGGCATCTTAAAGGTGCCGTGCGCCCACTGAGACTGTCCAAGACTGGGGAAAGGACCGAGAAACTGGGAAGCGCAACGGTGGAGGTTAATTATAAATGCAGCATAGAGGGGAGAGATGTCCTGAACAGTCGAGTGGTAGAGAGTGGGAGAGAGACTGGGACAGAGAAACAGATTAAGCACTAACACTACCCTTTCTTAAATATCATTCCGAACCCATCAGGTGGGCCAGCAATTTTTCCCTCCCTTAATCTTACAATGTTCATCAACAAGCGCCTGAACTCCAGGATTTTAAAGGAAAAACGGCTCTGCATCGGAAGGAAAATGTTGGAAGATATTGGGGTCTGACCAGAAATCTCTGTTGATATTCTCATGACGGGGTGGGGGGAGCGGGGGTATGAAGGGGTCTCTGAGGAGATGCAGCGAAATCCCTGGGGTGATGTTCAGTGAGTTCAGGAGGATGGTATCAGAGGGAATGGAGCAGGGAGAGAGGATCCCTGGGGTGATGGTCAGTGAGTTCAGGAAGATGGTATCAGAGGGAATGGAGCAGGGAGAGAGGATCCCTGGGGTGATGTTCTATGAGTTCAGTTGTTTGTTGCATCGGGCAGGCCACAGGGCCTGGGAATTTCCATGATTGTGCTACCTGGTGTTCCTATTAAACCCCAAACTGTGGTAATAACTTCAGGATTACTGCTTGAAAATGTGTCTGTGTCAGATCGGCCCCAGCCTCTCGGAATCATCCCTGGGTTTGTACCAAATGTTCTGTGTGCGGTATATGTGTATTTTATGTTATTCATTTATGTGATGTGGGCGTTGCTGTCTGGGTCATCATTTATTGCCCATCCCTAATTGCCTTGAGAAGATGGACTGTGACGTCTCTGCCTTGCGAGTGTTTAATTGGGCAAGATACAGAGAGTTCAGGCGAATGCTCTGGGCGCATGGGTTCAAATTCCAACATAGCAGCTGCTGGCATGTGAATTCAATTAGTAAAGTCTGGAATTGAAAACTGGACTCAGTAATGGTGACCATGCAACAATCACCAATTGTCGTAAAAACCCAACTGCTTCACTACTGTCCTTTAGTGAAGGAAATCTGCCACCTTTACCCAGCCTGGCCGACATGTGATTCCAGGTCCACAGCAATGTGACTTCACTGCCCTCTGAAATGGCCTCGGAAGCCGAGCTGTTCGGGGCAGCCTTGCCAGTGACACCCATATTTCATTAAAGGATAAAGAGAAAAAACCTTTTATTCTCCATCTAACCCCTGCTGCACAGACCCTGGGAGTGCTTGATGGGACAGTGTAAAGGAAGCTTTCTTTCTCCACGTACTGCCCTGCAGGGCAGTACGTGGAGGGGAGACGGGGAAACCGTGTTATAGCGAAAGTGGAGTGGTGTTGATGGGTCTTGGAGAAAGAGTTTCATCAGAACCATAGTTCGTTTCACATTAATGATTTATTAACAATTTTAGAGAACATTTTACAAAACAGTTTATTTTAAAGTTAACTGAAGTGAATATGAGCGTCACATTCAGAACAGAGCACATTCCCTCTGAGCTGCCAACTGTATGTACGATAGTAACAGACACCAGAAAGAGAAAACAGGAGCTCAACATAAACGGAAGGGGATAATTGTGAATGAGGAATGAGAAAAGTTATTTATTTACACGGGGAATTCAAACTACAGGGTAATTATAAGCTACAATTAGAATACAGCCATAGTTATCTCGAAAATTTCAAATAGGAAACCAGAAATGCCATCCATGATTGTCTCAGTTACAAACTCGGAAACAAACTGAAGGTATTTCATTTTTAGAGTCACCAAAAGGACACATTTTAAATTCGGAATACAGAGATTTCAATAAAGAGCTGATGAAAATCTACGGTGCCCAAAATTCAACCGATCACTTGGTCTGTAAAATAGGATAAAATAATGAAACAGATGTTTAAGATCTGGGACATTTATATTAGAGTTTTAAACAATGAAACATTGAGAGGTTTTTCAAACCGCTTCTGTCAATTTGAAGTGTGACGGCTTAATCTGTGCTATCATGCAGCAGCTCTCTGGCTCTTTGTTTGGGAGAATTGGAATTCCACTGCTTTAATTTGGAATGCTGCAGGCAGACTCATATAAGAATGTCATCATAAAATGGCATAACACCGTGTATCCATACCATGGCCCTTCCATCATCCTGGCTGTCAGCTTTTTAAAAGTGCAAACGAATTAATCTCAGGTTCCTTCTCTCTTTTAGTAAACCTGTTATTTTTCTGAATATCAATTAATTGCACAATTCCCTTCGGAAGAAGGAGTTTCTGCAGATTCCATGCCCAGTTTGCCTTAATTAACACTGTTCCCCTTACCCAATGCCATGAAACTTTAGACTTGTGTTCCTTACATAGCTATGCATATGAAAATTATTTACTTATCTTTTGGTTTCATGTCGAATTGATGAAAGTTCTCATTTTTCTGATCAAACACCTCATTATTTCTGAGTTATTTACACAATCTAATTATATTTACTCCACAACCCATTAATCGAGGGAAATCATTGATACAGTTAGAGCCCTGCCAAGGTCACATATTGAAATAGTTCGTTCCATTCGTTTGGTTTGAAATAATTTTGTCCTGGGAATGAAATCTTTACAGAATACATATTTGTTTAGGAAAAAGGGCAGTGTTGATCTACCAGAATGCTTGGAGGATTCCAATGGTTAGGCTGAGAGGTCATGACTCTTGTTACAGGAAGACAACTGTTGGTTTCCACCCGGTGCCTCAGTTTGTTTTGAGTGTCATGGTGCAGAAGGCTCGGTCCAGCAAATGTCTCAGGCAGCAATGCTTTCTGCTCAATCATCAGGAACACCCTTATCCTCCTCAGTAGACGAAATTCAACAAACTTTACTCAGCAGAATTTTTTACGTTATTCAAGATTCAGTATTGATATATTTTTTGATATTTATGCCCTCGGTTGACTTGAGGCTCTCTGGAATATACAACAACATCGAATTGCAAACGTGACTAGCAAACAAAAGAATGCCAGTTACCAGGTAATGCACTTGATATGGGTCTGATTTGAGATTTAGCAAAACAGTCAGCATTTCAACAAAAACAAAGAATTTTACAAGAAACAGATTTGGGAATTATATCTGATCCCTCTTTGTCTGTCGTTCTGAACACACATTACTATGAGACATCTTTGACATGGTGAGTAACTGTGTTAATCTGTATTGAAATACGCATTTATTTCTGTTGTTGACTGGACGAACTGCTAATATGTGAGCACAGTGAAATACGAACATTTATTTCTACTCAAGTGTGTCATGAAATCGCAGCACACCTGATTTTGCTGCATTCATTTTATGACCTTGGTGAGAGCAAATGCAACATGCCTGCAACATAGGAGATTCAAGTAAGCTTACAAATCACCCTAACTATTGACTTTCGTGTGTTAGGCGAACGTGATAACCACTATACTACAGAAACTGTCATGTTTCCATTGAGCCTGTCTGGAATGTTAAACTGCGCTGCAACGCAGCAGCACTCTGGGTGTCTATTGCAGAGAAATGGAATTCAGCTGCAATTAGCAGGAATGCTGCTGCAAGACTGTTATAACAATGGAATCATAACGTGGCCGAGCACCATGTATTCATACAATCGCATAAGAGGCCCTTCCACCATGCGACCACTGGCCCCTTTTTAAATGAGCAAACTAATTAATCACAATTTGCTTCTCTCTTTTAATAAACCTATTTGTTCCTCCCTTTCATTAAATTGTTCGATTCCCTTTTGAAATAGCAATTTCTGCAGAATCCATGCCTAGTTTGCCTTAATTCACAAGGTTCACATGTCGATTTGGACTTGGGTTCCTAATATGAATAATATAGCATATGAACATGATGTAATTATGCAATTGATCCTCATATCGAATTTATGAAAGTGTCATTTTTTCAACCTTATTATTTTTACAATCTTATTGCTTTTTCTCCACAGCCCTTCAATCGAGGTTGCGATATTACAGAGGAAAATGTTTGTTCCGGAGTTTAACAGGACTCTGCCAAGGTCACGTGCTTCAATTGTTCGTTTACTTCATTTGGTTTGAAATAAGTTTGTTCCTGGACCGGAATCTTACAGAGGATAAATATTTGTGTAACAAACAGGGCAGTGCTGAGCTACCAGAATGTTTGGAGGTTTCCAATGGTTGGACTGAGAGGCCATGTCGCTTGTTGCAGGGAGTCAACTGTTGGTTTCACCCTGGTGCCTCAGCTTGTTTTGAATTTCTCAATGTAGAAGTGTACGTCCAGCAAATGTCTCTGGATGCAATGCTTTCTGCTCAATCATTAGGAACATCCGTCTTATCCTTGGAAGACGAAATTGAACAAACTTTACTTAGTATTTGTTCTGCTATTCTATATTTAACATTCATATTTTATCTGTTATTGATGCCTTCATTTGAATTGAGACTCTCTGAAATATACAGCAAACTCGAACTACGAACATGACTGAGAGACAGAAGGATGCCAGTCAGCAGGGAATGCAAATCATATCGTGCTCATTTGAAATTGAGCACAGTTAGCTTTGAAACAAAATCCAATAATTTTACTGGGAACAGTTATTAGAATGATTCGTCCATGATATTTGATCTCTCTTTGTTCCAGCTGAGAAGCTTTCTGGCGCATAAATCGCGTCCATGTGGAAGACAGGAGGGAAGCCAGCAGATCTGCACTGCGCCTCGGTTTCCACATCTCCCTGGGTCGTTTTTCCTGATACTCTATTCTGAAGACCGATTATTTAAAGGAGTGATTATGTCATTTCCTCTGGTTCAATTACAGCATCGCTTGCACCTGTCCGAATGAACACACTTTAGTATGAAACACTCCTTTCAAGTGAAGCAGCATTTCACTTGCACTTCCCTCAATTTAGTCTACTGCATTCGCTGCTCCCTATGCGGTTTCCTCTACATTGAAGAGACCAAATGCAGACTCGGTGACTACTAAGTGGAACACCTTCGGTCTGTCTGCAAGCATGACACAGACCTCCCTGTCGCTTGCCATTTCAACACACCACCCTGCTGTCATGCCCACATGTCCGTCCTTGGCCTGGTGCATTGTTCCAGTGAAGCTCAATGCAAACTGGAGGAACAGCACCTCATCTTCCGACTAGGCACTTTACAGCCTTCCGGACTGAATATTAAGTTCAACGATTTTAGATAATGAACTCGCTCCTCCAGCCCCACCCCTTTTCCGATATGCCTTTTTCCAATAATTTATATATATTTTTCTTTTCCCACCTATTTAAATTATTTTTAAATGTATTGTTTTATCTCTACCTTTTAGCCTATTTTGATCCCTTCCCTTCACCCCACCCCCACTATGGCTATCTGTACCTTGCTCGTTCTGCTTTCTACCCTTAATGTCCCCATTGGCACATTTGTTAGCTAATATCACCACCGTCAACACCTCTTTGCCCTTTTGTCTATGATATCTTTTGGCAATCTCCACCTATCACTGGCCTTCTATCCAGCTCTACCTGTCCCATCAGCCCCCCCGCCACCCCGCCCCCCCCCCCACCCCACCACCATCCCCACCCCCCGCCGCCCCTTCAACCAGCTTATATTTAACCTCTTTTCGATTTTTGCTGAGTTCTGATGAAGAGTCATACGGGCTCGAAACGTTAACTGTGTCCCTCTCCGCAGATGCTGTCAGACCTGCTGAGTTTTTCCAGCTATTTTTGTTTTTGTTCTAGATTTCCAGCATCCGCAAATTTTGCTTTTATCTTAGTATGAGATATCTTTGAGATGGTGAGTAACGATGTAAATCTGCATCGAAACCCACTAAATTCTGTTGCTCACCGGGCGAGCTGCTAAAATGCGTGCTGAGTCAAAAAACGAACATTTGTTTCTACTCAGCTTGTCATGAAATTTCAGCGTTTCTGATTTTGCTGCATTCATTTTAAGGCCCAGGTAAGAGCAAAAGCACCATGCCTGTAGCATGCGAGATTCAGATAACATTAATCAACAAACCTGAATTGCCAAAATTCCGTCTCACAAAATTAGCTAACTTGGATAAGGTTTCTGTCCGGTTTCTTCGCGTGTGAAGAGAACGAGATAACCACTACACTACAGAAGCATCGAATAGTTGGGACAGCAGTCAGCCTATCCGGAATGTTAAAGGTTGCTGTCCCGCAGCAGCTCTCAGGCTCTTTGTTTGGAGGACATGGAATTCAGCTTTTAGGGAACCTGTTATTTTTCTAAATATCAATTAATTGCACAATTCCCTTTAGAAAAATGAGTTTCTGCAGATTCCATGCCCAGTTTGCAGTAAATAATACTGTTTCCCTCACCCAGTACCATGAAGATTTAGACCTGGGTCCCCTACATAGCTATGCATATGAACATTATTTACCTTTTCTCTTGATTTCATGTCGAATTGACGAAAGTGCTCGTTTTTCTGATCAAACATCTCGTTATTTCTGAGTTATTTACATAATCTAATTACACTTGCTCCACAACTCGTTAATCGAGGGTGTTATATCACAGAAGAAAATGATTGTTACAGTTAAACAGAGCCCTGCCAGGATCACATGCTGAAATAGTTCGTTTCATTCATTTGGTTTGAAATAATTTTGTCCTGGGAATGAAACCTTACAGAATATATATTTGTTTAGGAAAAAGGGCAGTGTTGATCTACCAGAATGCTTGGAGGAGTCCAATGGTTAGGCTGAGAGGTCATGACTTTTTTTACAGGCAGACAACTGTTGGTTTCCACCTGATGCCTCAATTTGTTTTGAATTTCATAATGCAGAAGGCTCGGTCCAGCAAATGTCTCAGGCAGCAATGCTTTCTGCTCAATCATTAGGAAAACCCTTCACCTCCACAGAAGATAAAATTCAACACACTTGACTCAGCATTTTTTTCCGTTATTCAACAATCAGTTTTAATTTTTTTTTTGATATTGTTTCCCTTCCTTGACTTGAAACCCTCTGAAATATACAACAACGTCGAATTGCAATCGTGACTGGCAAACATATGAATGCCAGACCCCAGGTAATGCACTTGATATGGGTCTGATTTGAGATTTAGCAAACAGTCAGCATTTCAATAAAATCAAAGAATTTTTCAGGGAACAGCATTGAGAATGATGCGTTAATTATAATTGATCGCTCTTTGCCTGTGTTTAGGAGCACACAGTGCTTTGAGACATCCTTGACACGGTGACTCACTGTGTTTAGCTGTATCGAAAGACCCGTTAATTTCTGTTGTTGACTGAACAAACTGCTCACATGTGGGACGATGGAAATGCGAACTTGTATTTCCACTCAAGTGTGTCATGAAAATCTCAGCACGTCTGATGGTGCTGCATTCATTTTATGCCCTCGGTGAAAGCAAATGCAACATGGCAGATTGAGGTAATCTTCAACGATGCAAATCATCGTTCTCACTATATTATGAATAAGCTTTAATAATGCTTCTGCACGGTTTTGGGCTGGGAACCTCTCGCGTGTTCGGCAAACATGATGACCACTACACTACAGAAACTGCCATGGTAGCAGTCAGCCTGACTGCAATGTTAAATTGCGCTGTAACACAGCAGCACCCTGGGTCTCCGCTGCAGAGAAATGGAATTCAGCTGCCCTTATCAGGGATGTTGCAGCCAGACTGATATAACAATGTAATAATAAAATGGCAGAGCACCATGTATCCATACAATGGCATAAGAGGCCCTACCATCATCCGACCTATTTCCCCTTATTAAACGAGCAAACTAATTAATCACAATTTGCTTGTCTCTTTTAATAAACCTGTTTCTTCCCCCCCTTTCATTAAATTGCTCAATTCCCTTTTGAAAAAGCAGTCTAAAGGATCCATACCTGGTTTGCCTTAATTCGCAGATTTGCCCTGACCCAATGACATGATGATTTGGGCTTGGTTTCCTAATGTACTTTACCATATGAGCATGGCAATGTATCTCATATCGAATTTACGAACGTGTTATTTTTGCTGATCATTATATCCGACTTGCTTTATACAATCTTATTACTTTTGCTCCACAACTCTTCAATCGAGGAAAATGTTTGTTAAACTTTAACAGCCCTGGATTCCAATGGTTATGCTGAGAGGTCATGACACTTGTTAAAGGAGGGCAACTGTTGGTTTCTACCTGGTAAAACAGTTTTGAGAATGATGCGTTCATTATATTTGAGCCCTCTTTGTTCCAGCTGAGAAGCTTTCTGGCGCATAAATCGCATCCATGTCGAAGACACGAAGGAAGCCAGCCGATCTGCACTGCGCCTCGGTTTCTACATCTCCCTGGGTCGTTTTTCCTGATACTCTATGCTGAAGACCGATTAATTAAAGGAGTGATTTTGTACCAGCTCTGTCATTTCCTCTGGTTCAATTACAGCATCGCTTGCGCCTGTCTTTATGAGCGCACTTTAGTATGAGACATCTTAGAAATGGTGGGTAACGATGTAAATCTGCATCGAAAACCCACTAAATCCTGTTGTTGCTCGGACGAACTACTAAAATGTGTGCCGAGTCAAAAAACGAATTTCTACTCAGTGTGTCATGAAATTTCAGCGTTTCTGATTTTGTTGCATTCATTTTAAGGACCAGGTAAGAGCAAGAGCACCATGCCTGTAGCATGCGAGATTCAGGTAACATTAATCAACAAACCTGAATTGCGCAAAATTCCGCCCTCACAAAAGTAGCGAGCTTGGATAATGTTTCTGCCCGGTTTCAAACCGGGGCCCTTTCGCGTGTGAGACGAACGTGATAACCACTACACTACAGAAACATTGAAGGACTTTGGCGGCAGTTAGCCTATCTGGAATGTTAAAGTTGCTGTCCCGCAGCAGCTCCCTGGCTCTTTGTTGGAGGGAAATGGTATTCAGCTGCTATAATTTGGAATGCTGCAGACAGACTCATATAACAATGTCATCATAAAATGGCAAAACACCATGTATCCATACCATGGCCCTTCCAACATCCCGTCTCTGTCAGTTTTTTTAAAGAGCAAACCAATTAATCGCAGTATCCTTCTCTCTTTTAGGAAAACTGTTATTTTTCTGAATATCAATTCCCTTTAGAAAAAGAAGTTTCTGCAGATTCCATGTCTAGTTTGCCTTAAATAATACTGTTTCCCTCACCCAATGCCATGAAGATTTAGACCTGTGTCCCCTACGTAGCTATGCATATGAACATTATTTACCTTTTCTCTTGATTTCATGTCGAATTGAAGAAAGTGCTCATTTTTCTGATCAAACATCTCATTATTTCTGAGTTATTTACATAATCTAATTACACTTGCTCCACAACTCGTTAATCGAGGGTGTTATATCACAGAGGAAAATGATTCATACAGTTAAACAGAGCCCTGCCAAGATCACATGCCGAAATAGATCGCTTCGTTCATTTGGATTGAAATAAGTTTGTCCTGGGAATGAAACCTTACAGAATACATATTTGTTTCGGTAAAAGGGCAGTGTTGATCTACCAGAATGCTTGAAGGATTCCAATGATTCGGCTGAGAGGTCATGACTCTTGTTACAGGCAGACAACTGTTGGTTTCCACCTGATGCCTCAGGTTGTTTTGAATTTCATAATGCAGAAGGCTCGGTCCAGCAAATGACTCAGGCAGCAATGCTTTCTGTTCAATCATTAGGAACACCCTTCTCCTCCTCAGAAGACGAAATTCAACACATTTGACTCAGCATTTTTTTCCGTTATTCAACATTCAGTTTTAATATTTTAGTTTTGATATTGATTCCCTCGCTTGAATTGAGACTCTCTGAAATATACAACAACGTCGAATTGCAAACATGACTGGCTCACAAATGAATGCCAGACACCAGGTAATGCACTTGATATGGGTCTGATTTGAGATTTAGCACAACAGTCAGCATTTCAACAAAATCAAATAATTTTACAGGGAACAGCTTTGAGAATGATGCGTTAATTATAATTGATCCCTCTTTGCCTGTCTTTAGGAGCACACATTGCTTTGAGACATCATTGACCCGATGAGTCACTGTGTTTATCTGCATCGAAAAACCCATTCATTCCTGTTGTTGTCTGAACGAACTGCTCACATGTGGGACGATGGAAATACGAACTTCTATTTTCACACAAGTGTGTCATGAAAATATCAGCACGTCTGATGGTGCTGCATTCATTTTATGACCTCGGTGAAAGCAAATGCAACATGGCAGATTGAGGTAATCTTCAACGATGCAAATCATCGTTCTCACTATATAATGAATAAGCTTTAATAATGCTTCTGCCCGGTTTTGGGCTGGGAACCTCTCGCGTGTTAGGCGAACATTATAACCACTACACTACAGAAACTGCCGTGGAAGCAGTAAGCCTGTCTCCAATGTTAAATTGCGCTGTAAAGCAGCACCCTGGGTCTCCGTTGCGGAGAAATGGAATTCAGCTGCTCTTATCAGGGATGTTGCAGCGAGACTGATATAACAATGTAATAATAAAATGGCAGAGCACCATGAATCCATACAATGGCATAAGAGGCCCTTCCATCATCCGACCTATTTCCCCGTTTTAAACGAGCAAACTAATTAATCACAATTTGCTTCTCTCTTTTAATAAACCTGTTTGTTTTCCCTCTTTCATTACATTGCTCAATTCCCTTTTGAAAAAGTAGTCTACAGAACCCATACCTGGTTTGCCTTAATTCACAAGTTTGCCCTGACCCAATGACATGACGATTTGGGCTTGGTTTCCAAATATACTTTACCATATGAGCATGGTGTAATTATGCAATGTATCTCATATCGAATTTATGAACGTGTTATTTTTTCTGATCAGTATATCCAAGTTGCTTTATACAATCTTAATACTTTTGCTCCAACTCTTCAATCAAGGGTAATATATTACACAGGAAAATGTTTGTTAGAGTTTAATAGCCCTGGATTCCAATGCTTCGGCTGAGAGGTCATGACTCTTGTTACAGGAGGACAACTGTTGGTTTCCACCTGGTAAAACAGTTTTGAGAATGATGCATTCATTATATTTGATCCCTTTTTGTTCCAGCTGAGAAGTTTTCTGGCACATAAATCGCGTCCATGTCGAAGACAGGAAGGAAGCCAGCAGATCTGCACTGCGCCTCGGTTTCCACATCACCCTGGGTCGTTATTCCTGATACTCTATGCTGATGACCGATTATTTAAAGGAGTGATTCTGTACCAGCTCTGTCATTTCCTCTGGTTCAATTACAGCATCGCTTGCGCCTGTCTTTATGAGCGCACTTTAGTATGAGACATCTTAGAGATGGTGGGTAACGATGTAAATCTGCATCGAAAACCCACTAAATCCTGTTGCTGCTCGGACGAACTACTAAAATGTGTGCCGAGTCAAAAATTAACATCTATTTCTACTCAGTGTGTCATGAAATTTCACCGTTTCTGATTTTGCTGCATTCATTTTAACGACCAGATAAGAGCAAAAGCACCATGCCTGTAGCATGCGAGATTCAGGTAATATTAATCAACAAAACTGAATTACGCAAATTTCCCCCCTCGCAAAATCAGCGAGCTTCGGTAATGTTTCAGCCCGGTTTCGAACCGGGTACCTTTCGCGTGTGAGACGAACGCGATAACCACTACACTACAGAAACATTGAGTGACTCGGGCGGCAGTCAGTCTATCCGGAATGTTAAAGTTTGCTGTCACGCAGCCGCTCTCTGGCTCTTTGTTTGGGGGAAATGGAATTCAGCTGCTATAATTTGGAATGCTGCAGACAGACTCATATAACAAAGTCATCATAAAATGGCATAACACCATGTATGCATACCATAGACCTTCCAACATCCTGTCTCTGTCAGCTTTTTTAAAGAGCAAACCAATTAATCGCAGTTTCCTTCTCTCTTTTAGGGAACCTGTTATTTTTCTGAATATCAATTAATTGCACAATTCCCTTTAGAAAAAGGAGTTTCTGCAGATTCCATGCCTTGTTTGCCTTAAATAACAGTTTCCGTCACCCAATGCCATGAAGATTTAGACCTGGGTCCCCTACATAGCTATGCCTATGAACATTATCTACCTTTTCTCTTGATTTCATGTCAAATTAACGAAAGTGCTCATTTTCTGATCAAACATTTCATTATTTCTGAGGTATTTACACAATCTAATTACATTTGCTCCACAACTCGTTAATCAAGGGTGTTATATCACAGAAGAAATGATTGTTACAGTTAAACAGAGCCCTGCCAGTATCACATGCCGAAATAGTTCGTTTCGTTCACTTGGATTGAAATAGTTTTGTCCTGGGAATGAAACCTTACAGAATATATATTTGTTTAGGGAATAGGGCAGTGTTGATCTACCAGAATGCTTGGAGGATTCCAATGGTTAGGCTGAGAGATCATGACTCTTGTTACAGGTAGACAACTGTTGGTTTCCACCTGATGCCTCAATTTGTTTGAATTTCATAATGCAGAAGGTTCGGTCCAGCAAATGACTCAGGCAGCAATGCTTTCTGTTCAATCATTAGGAACACCCTTCTCCTCCTCAGAAGACGAAATTCAAGGCACTTGACTCAGCATTTTTTTCCGTTATTCAACATTCAGTTTTAATATTTTAGTTTTGATATTGATTCCCTCGCTTGAATTGAGTCTCTCTGAAATATACAACAACTTCGAATTGCAAACATGACTGGCAAACAAATGAATGCCAGACACCAGGTAATGCACTTGATACGGGTCTGATTTGAGATTTAGCACAACAGTCAGCATTTCAATAAAATCAAACAATTTTACAGGGAACAGCTTTGAGAATGATGCGTTAATAATAATTGATCCCTCTTTGCCTGTCTTTATGAGCACACATTGCTTCGAGACATCTTTGACACGGTGAGTCACTGTGTTTATCTGCATCGAAAGACCCATTCATTTTTGTTGTTGACAGAACGAACTGCTCACATGTGGGACGATGGAATACGAACTTGTATTTCCACTCAAGTGTGTCATGAAATTCCCAGCACGTCTGATGTTGCTGCATTCATTATATGACCACGGGGAAAGAAAACGCAACATGGTAGATTGAGGTAACCTTCAACGATGCATATTATCGTTCTCACTATATAATGAATAAGCTTTAATAATGCTTCTGCACAGTTTTGGGCTGGGTACCTCTCGCGTGTTAGGCGAACATGATAACCACTACACTACAGAAACTGCCATGCTAGCCGTAAGCCTGTCTGCAACGTTAAATTGCGCTGTAACGCAGCAGCACCCTGGGTCTCCGTTGCGGAGAAATGGAATTCAGCTGCTCTTATCAGGGATGTTGCATCGAGACTGATTTAACAATGTAATAATAAACTGGCAGAGCACCATGTATCCATACAATGGCATAAGAGGCCCTACCATCATCCGACCTATTTCCCCGTTTTAAACAAGCAAACTAATTAAACACAATTTGCTTCTCTCTTTTAATAAACCTGTTTCTTTTCCCCCTTTCATTACATTGCTCAATTCCCCTTTGAAAAAGTAGTCTACAGAATCCATACCTGGTTTGCCTTAATTCAGAAGTTTGCCCTGACCCAATGACATGACGATTTGGGCTTGTGTTTCCTAATATACTTTACCATATGAGCATGGCAATGGATCTCATATCGAATTTACGAACGTGTTATTTTTGCTGATCATTATAACCGACTTGCTTTATACAATCTTATTACTTTTGCTCCACAACTCTTCAATCGAGGGTGTTATATTACAGAGGAAAATGTTTGTTGGAGTTTAACAGCCCTGGATTCCAATGCTTAGGCTGAGAGGTCATGACTCTTGTTACGGGAAGACAACTGTTGGTTTCCACCTGGTGAAACAGTTTTTAGAATGATGCATTCATTATATTTGATCCCTCTTTGTTCCAGCTGAGAAGCTTTCTCTAGCATAAATCGCGTCCATGTCGAAGACAGGAAGGAAGCCAGCAGATCCACACTGCGCCTCGGTTTCCACATCACCCTGGGTCGTTATTCCTGATACTCTATGCTGACGACCGATTATTTAAAGGAGTGATTCTGTACCAGCTCTGTCATTTCCTCTGGTTCAATTACAGCATCGCTTGCGCCTGTCTTTATGAGCGCATTTTAGTATGAGACATCTTAGAGATGGTGGGTAACGATGTAAATCTGCATTGAAAACCCACTAAATCCTGTTGCTGCTCGGACAAACTGCTAAAATGTGTGCCGATTCAAAAAACGAACATCTATTTCTACTCAGTGTGTCATGAAATTTCACCGTTTCTGATTTTGCTGCATTCATTTTAAGGACCAGAAAAGAGCAAAAGCACCATGCCTGCAGCATGCAAGATTCAACAAACCTGTATTGCACAAATTTCCCCCCTCACAAAATTAGCGAGCTTGGATAATGTTTTTGCCCAGTCTCAAACCGGGGACCTTTCGCGTGTGAGGTGAACGTGATGACCACAGCACTACAGAAACATTGCATGACTTTGGCGGCAGTCAGCCTATCCAGAATGTTAAAGTTTGCTGTCCCGCAGCAGCTCTCTGGCTCTTTGTTTGGGGGAAATGGAATTCAGCTGCTATAATTTGGAACGCTGCAGACAGACTCATATAACAATGTCATCATAAAATGGCAAAACACACTGTATCCATACCATGGCCCTTCCAAAATCCTGTCTCTGTCAGCTTTTTTAAAGACCAAACCAATTAATCACAGTATCTTTCTCTCTGTTAGGAAACCTGTTATTTTTCTGAATATCAAATAATTGCACAATTCCCTTTAGAAAAAGGAGTTTCTGCAGATTCCATGTCTAGTTTGCCTTAAATAATACTGTT
Source organism: Cetorhinus maximus (assembly GCF_964194155.1). Taxonomy (NCBI): domain Eukaryota; kingdom Metazoa; phylum Chordata; class Chondrichthyes; order Lamniformes; family Cetorhinidae; genus Cetorhinus; species Cetorhinus maximus. The sequence continues at coordinate 24,715,388 of NC_135901.1, forward strand.
TCCTTCACCCAATGCCATGAAGATTTAGACCTGGGTCCCCTACATAGCTATGCATATGAACATTATTTACCTTTCCTCTTGATTTCATGTCGGATTGACGAAAGTGCTCATTTTTCTGATCAAACATCTAATTATTTCTGAGTTATTTACATAATCTAATTACATTTCCTCCACAACTCGTTAATCGAGGGTGTTATATTACAGAAGAAAATGATTGTTACAGTTAAACAGAGCCCTGCCAGGATCACATGCTGAAATAGTTCGTTTCGTTCATTTGGTTTTAAATAATTTTGTCCTGGGAATGAAACCTTACAGAATACATATTTGTTTAGGAAAAAGGGCAGCGTTCTTCTACCAGAATGCTTAGAGGATTCCAATGGTTCGGCTGAGAGGTCATGATTCTTCTTACAGGCAGACAACTGTTGGTTTCCACCTGATGCCTCAGTTTGTTTTGAATTTAATAATACAGAAGGCTCGGTCCAGCAAATGTCTCAGGCAGCAATGCTTTCTGTTCAATCATTAGGAACACCCTTCTCCTCCTCAGAAGATGAAATTCAACACACTTGACCCAGCAGTTCTTCCCGTTATTCAACATTCAGTTTTAATATTTTTTTTGATATTGATCCCCTCGCTTGACTTGAGACTATCTGAAATATACAACAACATCGAATTGCAAACGTGACTGGCAAACAAATGAATGCCAGTCACCAGGTAATGCACTTGATATGAGTCTGATTTGAGATTTAGCACAACAGTCAGTATTTCAACAAAATCAAATGCTTTTACAGGGAACAGTTTTGAGAATGATGCGTTAATTATAATTGATCCCTCTTTGCCTGTCTTTAGGAGCACACATTGCTTTGAGACATCTTTTTGAGGCACTGTGTTTATCTGCATCGAAAGACCCATTCATTTTTGTTGTTGACTGAACGAACTGCTCACATGTGGGACGATTGAAATACGAACTTGTATTTCCACTCAAGTGTGTCATGAAAATCTCAGCACGTCTGATGGTGCTGCATTCATTTTATGACCTCGGTGAAAGCAAATGCAACATGGCAGATTGAGGTAATCTTCAACGATGCAAATTATCGTTCTCACTATATAATGAATAAGCTTTAATAATGCTTCTGCCCGGTTTTGGGCTGGGAACCTCTCGCGTGTTAGGCGAACATTATAACCACTACACCACAGAAACTGCCGTGGAAGCAGTAAGCCTGTCTCCAATGTTAAATTGCGCTGTAAAGCAGCACCCTGGGTCTCCGTTGCGGAGAAATGGAATTCAGCTGCTCTTATCAGGGATGTTGCAGCGAGACTGATATAACAATGTAATAATAAAATGGCAGAGCACCATGAATCCATACAATGGCATTAGAGGCCCTACCATCATCCGACCTATTTCCCCGTTTTAAACGAGCAAACTAATTAATCGCAATTTGCTTCTCTCTTTTAATAAACCTGTTTGTTTTCCCTCTTTCATTACATTGCTCAATTCCCTTTTGAAAAAGTAGTCTACAGAATCCATACCTGGTTTGCCTTAATTCACAAGTTTGCCCTGACCCAATGACTTGACGATTTGGGCTTGGTTTCCTAATGTACTTTACCATATGAGCATGGTGTAATTATGCAATGGATCTCATATCGAATTTACGAACGTGTTATTTTTTCTGATCATTATATCCAAGTTGCTTTATACAATCTTATTACTTTTGCTCCACAGCTCTTTAATCGAGGGTATTATATTACAGAGGAAAATGTTTGTTAGAGTTTAACAGCCCTGGATTCCAATGGTTATGCTGAGGGGTCATGATTCTTGTTACAGGAAGACAACTGTCGCTTTCCACCTGGTGAAACAGTTTTGAGAATGATGCGTTCATTATATTTGATCCCTCTTTGTTCCAGCTGAGAAGCTTTCTGTTGCTAAATCACGTCCTTGTTGAAGACAGGAGGGTAGCCAGCAGATCTGCACTGCGCCTTGGTTTCCACATCTCCCTGGGTCGTTTTCCCTGATACTCTGTGCTGAAGACCGATTGTTTAAAGGAATGATTCTGTACCAGCTCTGTCATTTCCTCTGATTCAATTACAGCATCGCTTGCGTCTGTCTTTACGAGCACCCTTTACTATGAGACATCATTGAGATGGTGGGTAACGATGTAAATCTGCATCAAAAACCCACTAAATCCTGTTGCTGCTCGGATGCACTGCTAAAATGTGTGCTAAGTCAATAAACAAACGTCTATTCCTACTCAAAAATATAATTAACTGGAAAAACTCAGCAGGCCTGACAGCATCTGCGGAGAGGAATTCAGTTAACGTTTCGAGTCCGTATGACTCTTCATCAGAACTATTTTGACTGAGAGTGTCATGAAATTTCAGCGCTTCTGATTTTGCTGTATTAATTGTAAGGCCCAGGTAAGAGCAAAAGCCACATGCCTGTACCATGCGACATTCAGGTAATATTCAACACCAACCCTGACATACGCAAATTTTCTTCTCTCAAAATTAGCGAGCTTGGATAATGTTTCTGCGCAATTTCGAACCAGGGACTTTTCATGTGTGTGGAAAACGTAATAGCCACTACACTACAGATACATTGTCCAGCTATGACTGCAGTCAGCCTATCCGGAATGTTAAACTGTGCTGTCAGGCAGCAGCTCTCTGGCTCTTTGTTTGGGAGAAATGGAACTCCACTGCTTTCATTTGGAATGCTGCAGCCAGACTCAGATAACAATGTCAACATAAGATGGCACAACATCATGTATCCATACCATGGCCCTTCCATCATCCTGTCTCTGTCAGCTTTTTAAAAGAGCAAACAAATTAATATCAGTTTCCTTCTCTCTGTTAGTGGACTTGTTATTTTTCTGCATATCAATTAATTGCATCATTCCCTTTTGAAAAAGGAGTTTCTGCGGATTGCATGACCAGTTTGCCTTAATTAACACTGTTCCCCTCACCCAATGCCAAGAAGATTTAGACTTGTGTTCCTAACGTAGCTATGCATATGAACATTATTTACTTATCTCTTGATTTCGTATTGAATTGACGAAAGTGCTTGTTTTTCTCATCAAGCATCTCATTATTTCTCAGTTATTTACATAATCTGATTACATTTGCTCCACAATTTGTTAATCGAGGGTGTTATATCACAGAGGAAAATGATTGTTACAGTTAAACAGAGCCCTGCCAGGATCACATGCTGAAATAGTTCGTTTCGTTCAGTTGGTTTAATATAATTTTGTTCTGTGAATGTAATTTTACAAATATATATTTCTTTAGGAAACAGGTCAGTGCTGATCTACCAGAATGTTTGGAGGATTCCAATGGTTAGGCTGAGAGGTCATGACTCTTGTTACAGGAAGAGAACTTCCACCTGGTGCCTCAGTTTGTTTTGAATTTCAGAATGCAGAAGGCTCGGTCCAGCAAATGTCTCAGGCAGCAATCCTTTCTGCTCAATCATTAGGAACGCCCTTCTCCTCCTCAGAAGACGAAATTCAACAAACTTTTCTCAGCAATTTTTTATGTTATTCATCATTCAGTATTGATATATTTCTATTTGTTATTAATGCCCTCGCTTGACTTGAGACGCTCTGAAATATACAACAACATCGAATTGCAAACGTGACTGGCAAACAAAAGAATGCCAGACACCAGGTAATGCACTTGATATGGGTCTGATTTGAGATTTAGCACAACAGTCAGCATTTCAACAAATTCATCAAAGAATTTTACAGGGAATCGGTTTGAGAATGACGTGTTAATTATATTTGTTCCCTCTGTGAGCACACATTACTATGAGACATCTCTGACATGGTCAGTAACTGTATTAATCTGCATCGAAAGACCCATTAATTTCTGTCATTGACTGAACGAACTGCTAATATGTGAGTGCAGTGAAATACAAACATCTAATTCCATTTAAGTGTGTCATGAAATCTCATAAAATACCTCTGTGAGAGCAAATGCAATATACCTGCAACATTCCAGAGGTTCAGTTAAGCTTCAACGATGAAATTATCCTCACACTTTAATGAGTAAGTTTCAATAACGTTACTACTCGGTTTCGAACCAGGGACCTTTTGCGTGTTAGGCAAACGTGACAACCACTACACTTCAGAAACCGCCATGCTTTTCATGAGCCTGGCAGGAATGTTAAACTGTGTTGTAACGCTGCAGCTCTCTGGGTGTTTGTTTCGGAGAAATGGAATTCAGTTGCTATTATCAGGAACGCTGCAGCGAGGCTGATATAACAATGTAATCATAAAATGGCCTATCACCATGTAGCCATACAATGGCATAAGAGGCACTTCCATCATCCGACCTCTGTCCCCTTTTTGAACGAGCAAACTAATTAATCACAATTTGCATCTCTCTCTTAAACATACAGCTTTTTTTCTCCCTTCTATTTAACTGCTCTATTCCCTTTTGAAAATGTAGTTTCTGCAGAATCCATGCCTAGTTTGCCTTAAAGGTTGACATGACGATTTGGACTTGGGTTCCTAATATACTTTACCATATGAATATGATGTAATCATGCACGATCTCACATCGAATTTACGGAAGTGTTTTTCTTTTCTGATCAAACATCTCATTATATCCGAATTGATTGATACAATCTTACTACTTTTGCTCCACAACCCTTCAATGGAGGGTGCTATATTATAGAGGGAAATGTTTGTTAAGGAGCTCAACAGAGCCCTGCCAAGGTCACGTGCTTCAGTTGTTCGTTTACTTCATTTAGTTTGAAATAATTTTGTTCCTGCACCGGAATCTTACAGAGGATAAATATTTCTTTAGGAAACAGGGCGGTGCTGAGCTCCCAGAATGTTTGGAGGATTCCAATGGTTAGACTGAGACGACATGACTCTTGATACATGGAAAGAACTGTTGGTTTCCACCTGGTACCTCAGTTTGTTTTGAATTTCAAAATGCAGAAGGCTCGGTCCAGCAAATGTCTCAGGCAGCAATCCTTTCTGCTCAATTATTAGGAACGCCCTTCTCCTCTTCAGAAGATGAAATTCAACAAACTTTTCTCAGCAATTTTTTACGTTATTCAACATTCAGTATTAATATATTTCTATTTGTTATTGATGCCCTCAGTTGACTTGAGACTCTCTGAAATATACAACATCGAATTGCAAACGTGACTGGCAAACAAAAGAATGCCAGACACCACGTAATGCACTTGATATGGGTTAGATTTGAAATTTAGCACAACAGTCAGCATTTCAACAAAATCATCAAAGAATTTTACAGGGAAAAAATTTGAGAATGATGCGGTAATATCTGATCCTTCTTTGTCGTTCTGAGCACACATTACTATGAGACATCATTGACATGGTGAGTTACTGTGTTAATCTGTATCGAAAGACACATTCATTTCTGTTGTTGACTGAACGAACTGCTAATATGTGAGCGCAGTGAAATAAGAACATCTATTTCCACTCAAGTGTGTCATGAAATCTCAGCATGTCTGATTTTGCTGCATTCATTTTATGACCTTTTCGATCCCTTCCCCCCCACCCCACCCCCACTAGGGCCATCTGCCACTAGCTTGTCCTGCTTGCTACCCTTAATGTCCCCATTAGCACATCCTTTATATAATATCACAACTGTCAACACCCCTTTGTCCTTTTGTCTTTGACATCTTTGGCAGTCTCTTCTTGGCCTCCACCTATCACTGGCCCCCTATCAAGCTCTACCTGTCCCACCCCCCTCTACCAGCTTATATTTCATCTCATTTCTCATGTCTTAGTTCCGATGAAGGGTCATACGGACTCAAAAAGTCAACTGTATCCCTCTCCGCAGATGCTGTCAGACCTACTGAATTTTTCCAGGTATTTTTGTTTTTTGTACCATCTAGAAGGACATGGGCAGCATTGACCAAACAATCCTCCACCAATGCCTCTCCTCTGTTGTCCAGCTGGGTGGGATTGCACACTCCCGATTCCTTTCTTATCGACTTGTAGCCAGAGAATCACCTGTTGTAGCTGTGATCATTTCAGTTGCATTATTACAAACTCACTCACCTTCACAATGCCCGGGTGATTGACGGCACCCCCGGACCAATAGGAAAAGGGGGCTGGGCTCCAAGTGAGGTGGGGTCCAATCGGAGTGAATGAGGGGGCGGGGCCAGGCTGTGACTGAACCATGCGCAGTGCGGGTAATGGCGATGGGGAGACGGGTCCACAATGGGTAAAGGGCAGGATGGCAGGGCGGAGGGAGCGATGCATCCGGTGGGTGGACGGAGAGGTCCCGGAAACATGTTGTGTAAACCGCAAACCCCAGAAATCAACTGACTGGTCCCCATCCCCTGTTTACACTGAGCGGGGCCGCAGCTCCCAGATCAATGAAGAGCCGGTTTGTATCAGGTTGGGCATTGGTTCCAGAGGCTGGTCCCTGGTCTCCAGTGTCGGTTCTTTATCATTGAATGGTTACAATGCAGATGGAGGCTGTTCAGCCCGCCCTGCCTGTGTGGGTTCTCTGCAAGAGCAAATCAGCTAGTCCCACCCCCTGCCCTTTCACTAACAAGACCAGCAACAGATTTTAACCATCCCCAGTTACCTGTGGAGAAGATGATGTTTGACCTTCTTGAACCTTAGTGAAGGTGCTCCCACAATGATGTTAGATAGAGTTACAGCGATAATGAAGGAACAGCGATATATGTCCAAATCAACAACAACAATGTATGTTTATATAGCATATTTCACGTAGTAGACCTTCCCAGGTTTAACAGGTGTGCTAAAAAGCAACATTTGGCACAGAATCATGTAAAGATATAAGAGGGAAAATGGCCAAACGTTTGGTCAAAGATATAGGTTTTAAGGAGGATCTTGAAGTAGGAAAGGAAGAAAGAGAGCGCAGAGGTTTAGGGAGGAAATTCCATTGCTTATGGCCTTTGAGCTCAGGGTGTGGAAACGAAGGACGAAGCAATTAAAATCGGGAATGCTCAGGAAGCCGGAATGAGCAGAGTGCGGAGACCTTGGAGGATTGTGAGGCTGGAGGAGACTATAAGGGTAGGGAGGGGTGAGACCATGGAAGGACTTGAAAACAAGGATGAGAAATGTAAAATTTTGGTGCTTCTTAAACAGGAGCTTTTGTAGGATAGTGAGCACAGGGAGGTTGGATGAATAAGACTGGGTGCGAGTAAATATACGGGCAGCAGAGTTTTGGATGACCTAAAGATTACAGGGAGGTTGAATGTGGGAGGCCGGCCAGAAGTGCGTTAGGGAGGAACATAAGAAATATGAGCAGCAATAGGCCATTCAGCCCTTCGAGCCCTTCTGCCATTCAATGAGATCACGGCTGATTTTCTACTTCAACACCATTTTCTGGCACTATCCCCTTATCCCCAATGTTTTTTATATGTAGAAATCTATCTTGAACATACTCAACGACTGAGCCTCCACAGCCCTGTGGGGTAGAGAATTCCAAAGATTCACCATCCTCTGAATGAAGAAATTCCTCTTCATCTCAGGTCCAAATTGCCCCTTATTCTGAGACTGTGTCCCCTTGATCTCGAACCTCCAGCCAGAGTTAAGCCTAGAAAAAACAAAGGAACGGATGATGGTTTCAGAGGAGCTGACACTAGGGTAGAGTCGGGTGATGTTACTTAGGTGGAAACAGGCGGTCTTGGTGATGATGTGATTTGTTTCATCATGGTTTTGAACAGTCTAGTTCATCCTCAGGGAGTTGTCAGGGAGAGGGATGGAGCCGTTGGCTAGGGAGTGGAGTTTGTATTGGGGACTGAAGACAATGGCTTTCATCTTCCCAATATTTAAGTGAACGACATTTCTACTCATCCAGCACTGGATATCAGACAAGTCAGAACAGTGTAAGTTGGAGGTGATGGTGTTCACATACATCTGCTACACTGGTCCTTCTAGATGGTGGAGGTTGAGGGTTTAGGAGATTCTGTCAAATTGTGGTTCAATTGTCGGTCTCTAAAATGTCTTTCCATTGCCCCTGTCGCTGACACCCTCTTCTGTCTCTCCCATGCCCTTCTATTTCTCTCATTCTTTATCTATCCCATTTCTCTCATTCTTTCTCTCTGTGTCTCCCCCACTTCTCTCTCTCTTTTTCTCTTGTCATGTAGAATTCTCTAACTCAGGGGGCTCTGGATGCTCCATCTTTAAATATATTTAAGGCTGAGATGGAGAGATTTTTGGTCTCTGAGGCAGTCGAGGGAAATGGGGAGCAGGCGGGAAAGTGGAGTTAAAGACCAAGATCAGCCAAGATCATGTTGAATGACGGAGCAGGCTCATTCGGGCTGATGGTCCACTCCTGCTCCTATTTCTTTTTCTTTATTCATTGGATGTGGGTGTCATTGGCTCGGCCAGCATTTATTGTCCAACCCTTGTTCAGAGGGCATTTAGAAGTCAACCGCATTGTGAGTCTGGAGTCACATGTAGGCCAGATCAGACAAGGGTAGCAGATTTCCTTCCCTGAAGGACATTAGTGAACCAGATGGGTTTTTACGACAAACAACAATGGTTTCATGTCATCAGTAGGCTTCTAATTCCAGATTTTTATTGAATTCAAATTTCACCATCTGCTGTGGTAGCATTCAAACCTGGGTCCCCAGACCATTACCCTGGATCGCTCGATTACTAGTCCAGTGACAAAGCCATTACACCACTGCCTTCCCCTAGCGTTCTTGTAGAGGCCAGACTGGAGGCAGGTTCCCTTCCCTGAAGGACATTAATGAACCACTTGGGTTTTTACAAAAAATCCGACAGCATTCATGGTTATTTTTTCCTCATTCTGACCCAAAAATTACCAGATTCATTTAGTTCAATTTCACAACCTGCCTTTGTGTTTTTGTGGGTTCTCTCTCACTACCTTTTTTCTGTTTTAAATCAATTTCACAGGATATTAGAAGGGGAGGACTTTTCAGTCAGGAAACTCAAACCAAACATCACATCAGAATCTGAGAGAGTCACTCAATTTATTGTAACCTGAATATCGTCGGATTTTGAACATGGAAGGAAAAAGCACCGTTCACAGTGGAGAGAAACTGTGGAAATGTGGAGACTGTGAGGAGGGATTCAGATTCCCATCTGACCTGGAAACTCATCAACGCAGTCACACTGGAGAGAGGCCATTCACCTTCTCCGTATGTGAGAAGGGATTCACTCAGTCATCCAGTCTACTGAGACACCAGCGAGTTCACAGAGGTGAGAGACCATTCACCTGCTCCAAGTGTGGGAAAGGATTTGCTCGGTCATCTGACTTGCTGAGACACCAGAGAGTTCACGCTGATGAATGAACTTTTAAATGCCCAGACTGTGGGAAGTGCTTCAAAAGTTCCCGGGACCTGATGCTCCATCAACGTGTTCACATGGACGAGAGACCGTTCAGGTGCTTTCACGGTGGGAAGGGATTCACTCAGTTATCCACCCTGCTGAATCACCAGAGTGTTCACACTGACAAGAGGCCTTTTGAATGCCCAGACTGCGGAAAGTGCTTTCAAAATTCCAGGGAGCTGATGTCCCATCAACGTGTTCACACTGATAAGAGACCTTTTAAATGCCTGGACTGCAGTAACTGTTTTAAAAGTTCTGGGGAACTGATGCGCCATTAACAAGAGACCATTCAGGTGCTCTCAGTGTGGGACTGGGTTCAAGACATCATCTGATCTCACTGTACACCAGCGAGTTCACATGGGGGAGAAGCCCTGTCCCAACTGTGGGAAGGGATTCACTCAGTCATCCACCCTACTGACACATCAGCGAGTTCACACTGGGGAGAGACCGTTCATCTGCCCCAAGTGTGGAAAGAGATTCACACAGTCATCCAACCTGATGAGACGCCAGCGAATTCACAAGTGACTAGTGATTGGAGTTTGCTGCTGTGATTGGATTTTGCTGTTATTCACATAGAGGACTGATCCATGTTCACTGGGGTCTGTTTCTGCTGATGTTAATAATTTCCAATGCAGTTACATGGGCTAATATTCTGGATAAAAGTCAAATAAATCAGCTTTGTGTTCAATACATTGTGTTGAATCTTTCTAATATCTCTAACACAAGTTAATTACTTTTGAAGGTTTTCCCTCTCCCATCTCCTCCATCCTCATCTCCAACAAGTATGAGGAGCTCATGGAATTTCCTTGAAACAATCTGATCAGCTGCTTCCCTCCCTTACACTAGCGCACTGGGCCAAACTGTCTCCAAAGTTCCTCCTTGTCTGAGCCGTGAACTCTCTTCTTTTTCCAGTTTCTCTCCTACCTCCAATCATACCCTGTAGGGTATTCTCGAGCTTCTCGGCACGACCACCAATGGTGCAGCAATTGAATTGGGAGATGCACAGGGAGCCAGGATTAGAGGAGGGGTTTGAGGAGATGGAGGAACTGTCTGTGAGTTAAGACATAGGGCGGCAGATTTTTGGATGACCCAAGATTACAGGGGGCAGAATGTGAAACACCAGCCGGAATGTGTTGGAATAGTCGAGTATGGAGGTGACGATGGTGTGGATGAGATATTCAGCAGCAGATGAGCTGAGACAGGGGTGGAGTCAAGTGATGTTACGGAGGTGGGAATAAAGGGCTAAATTTGATGGAGGTTTGATGTGGGAAGGCAGGAGACTGTTTAAATGAAGAGTCCTTGCCCTGAAAAATTAACCCTGTTTACCTCTCCGATGGATTTTGCTGCCCGGAATTTTCCAGCCTTTATTTCTAGTTTTTATTTCAGATTTCCAGCGTCCGCATAAGTTTCCCCTTGAATGTTGGAGCCTCTGAACTGCGCGGGTTGTTTTACACGCAGTGGAGGCGCGGGAGTTGTTGTTGAGTGAGACGGGAATCAAACGTCACAATCGGGGGGCGGGGAGTTTCCCCAGTCCAGTTGATCTGGACCCAGAGAAGGCCCCGCCCCCTTGCTGCGCTGCGATTGGCTAGGTTACCGGCAGCCAACCCCGTCCTCTCAGCCTCAGCCTCACGTTTCTCATTGGCTGGAGCTCCTGTCAGTCACGGTCGCACCTCGCCGACCACATGCACCCGCCCTTTCCCCCGCCCCCTCCCTAAGTTTTGACGCAAATGCGATCGGCGGCCTGACTGATTCCGGGGATGTCCGTTAGGACATTCGGGTTTGAAATGTTGAGTCAGGGCGGGGAGGGTAGCGGAGTCACAGTGTCATACGGTGCAGAAGAGGCCCTTCGGCCCAGCAAGTCTGCACCGACAGGAGAGAAACACCTGACCTACCTACCTAATCCCATTTACCAGCACTTGGCCCATAGCCTTTGAATGTTATGACCTGCCAAGTGATCATACAGATACTTTTTAAAGGATGTGAGGCAACCTGCCTCCACCACCCTCCCAGGCAGCGCATTCCAGACCGTCACCACCCTCTGGGTAAAAAGGTTTTTCCTCACATCCTCCCTAAACCTTCTGCCCCTCACATTGAACTTATGTCCCCTCGTGACTGACCCTTCAACTAAGGGGAGCAGCTGCTCCCTATCCACCCTGTCCATGCATTTCATAATCTTGTACACCTCAGTCAGGTCACCCCTCAGCCTTCTCTGCCCCAAAGGAAACAACCCAAGTCTATCCAACCTGTCTTCATAGCTGAAATGTTTCATCCCAGGCAACATCCTGGTGAATCTCCTCTGCACCCCCTCCAATGTAATCACATCCTTCCTATAATGTGGTGAGCAGAACTGCACACAGCACTCCAGCTGTGGCCTCACCAAGGTTCTATACAACTCCAACATCACCTCCATACTTTTGTAATCTAGGCCTCGCTTGATAAAAGCAAGTGTCCCAAATGCCTTTTACACCACCCCACTAACGTGCCCCTCTGCCTTCAGAGATCTATGGACACACATGCCAAATTCCCTTTGTTCCTCAGAACTTCCTAGTGTCATGCCGTTCATTGAATACTTCCTTGTCAAATTACTCCTTCCAAAGTGCATCACCTCACCCGATTCAGGGTTAAATTCCATCTGCCACTTATCTGCCCATTTGACCATCTTGTCTATATCTTCCTGTAGCCCAAGACACTCAACCTCACTGTTAACCACCCGGCCAATCAGTCAGGGTGGAGAGAGGACGGAGTCAGGCTCTGGTGATGTTGCTGACTGAAGCCTGGACCAGGAGAGGAGAGGCTCTGAATGTTTTATTGTGGAACAGATTTTTCTGCTGCCTTGTGATCCACCACCGCCCCACTCCATATTCTGCTCTTAAACCAAATAATGGAGGCGTGGGGGTAAATTGTAAAGTAAAATTTCTCAACCATATCAATATTTCCTGGTCCTCGAGTTTGTGAGAGGGTCGGGAGTGCTGACTATTCAGGAATTACACCATCAAGCCCCACAGAGCTGAACGACAGGGGAGGAAGCTGCGATCAGTCATGCCAATGGTAGCAGATAGAACAAGAAGGATGAGGGGGGTATATTTGAATTCAATAAAAATCTTGAATTAAAAGTCTAATGATGACCATGGAACCATTGTCGATTGTTGTAAAAACCCATCTGGTTTACGAATGATTCACTGTCGTCCTTACCTGATCTGGTCTACGTGTGACTCCAGACCCACAGCAATGTGGTTGACTCTTAAATGCCCTCTGAAATAGCCTAGCAATCTATTCAGTTGTAACAAACCGCTACAAAGTCACATTAAAGGATGGACTACCCTAGGCACCGGAAATGACAACGGCAGTCTCAACCCTGTCAACCCTACAAAGTCCTCCTTGCTAATATATTGGAAGAGCTGTCTCACAGACTTGTCAAGCAACAACCTGACATAGTCATCCTCATGGAATCATACCTTACAGATAATGTCCTGGACACGACCATCACCACCCCTGGGTATGTCCAGTCACATCGGCAGCACAGACCCAGCAGAGGTGGCAAGGGTGCAGAATCTACTCTGTGTAGGGGACTTCAATGTCCATCACCAAGTGTGGCTTGGTAGCACCATTACTGACCGAGCTGGCCAAGTCCTAAATGACGTAACTGCTAGACTGCATCTGTGGTGGTGAGGGAACCGACAAGAGGGAAAGACATACTTGACCTCATCCTCACGAACCTGCCACAGGTGCATATGTCCTTGACAGTATCAGTAGGAGTGACCACTGCACAGTCATTGTGGAGACAAAGTCCGACCTTCACATTGAGGATACCCTTCATTGTGTTGTGTGGCACTACCACCGTGCTAAATGGGATAGATTTTGAACAGATCTAGCAACTCAATGCTGGGCATCCATGAGGTGCTGTGGGCCATCAGCAGCAGAAGAATTGTACTTAAACACAATCTGTAACCTCATAGCCCAGCATATCCCCTATTCCACCACAACATCAAGCCAGAGGATCAACCCCGGTTCAATGAACAGTGCTGGGGGGCATGCCAGGAGCGGCAGCAGGCATACATAAAAATGAAGTGTCAACCTGTTGAAGCTACAACACAGGACTACTAGTGTGCCAAACAGCAAAATCAGCAACTGATAGGCAGGGCTAAACGATCCCACAACCAATGGATCAGATCTAAGCCCTGCAGTCCTGCCATATCTAGTCGTGAATTGTTTTGGACAATTAAACAACTCACTGGAGGAGGAGGATCCACAAATGTCCCCATCGTCTATGTTGGAGGAGCCCAGCACATCAGTGCAAAAGATGAGGCTGAATGATTTGCTACAATCTTCAGCCAGAAGTGCCTGGTGGATGATCCATCTTGGCCTCCTCTGGAGGTCCCCAGCATCACAGATGCCAGTCTTCAGCCAATTCGTTTCACACCACGTAATATCAAGAAATGGCTGAAGGCACTGGACACTGTAAAGGCTCTTGGGCCTAACAATATTCCTGCAATAGTACTGAAGACTTGTTCTCCAGAACTTGCCAAGCTGTTCTAGTACAGCTACAACAGTGGCATCTATCTGGCTATGTGGAAAATTGCCCAGCTGTCCCCTGTACCCAAAAAGCAAGTCAAATCCAACCTCGCTATTTACTGCCCCATCAGCCTACTCTCGATCATCAGTTAAGTAATAGAAGGGGTCATCAACAGTGCTATCAAGCGGCACTTGCTTAGCAATAACCTGCTCACTGATGCTCAGTTTGGATTCTGCCAGAGCTACTCAGCTCCTGACTTCATTACAGCCTTGGTTCAAACATGAACAAAAGGGCTGAACTCCCGAAATGAGGTGAGAGTGACTACCCTTGACGTCAAGGCAGCATTTGAATGTGGCATCAAGGAGGCCTATCAAAACTGATAGTCAACGGGAATCAGGGGAAAAATTCTCCGCTGGTTGGAGTCATCCCTAACACATAGGAAGATGGTTGTGTTTGTTGGAGGTCAGTCATCTCAGCTCCAGGACATCACTGCAGGAGTTCCTCAGGGTAGTGTCCTCGGCCCAACTATCTTCAGTTGCTCCTTCAATGACCTCTCTTCCATCATATGGTCGGAAGTGGGGATGTTCGCTGATGATTGGACAATGTTCAGCACCATTCGTGACACCTCAAATACTAAAGCAGTCCATGTCCAAATGCAGCAAGACCTGGAAAATATCCAGGCTTCGGCTGACAAATAGCAAGTAACATTTGCACCACGCAAGTGTCAGGCAATGACCATCTCCAACAAAAGAGAATCCAACCATCGCCCCTTGATGTTCAATGGCATTACCATCACTTAATCCCCCACTATCATCATCCTGGGGGTTACCATTGACCAGAAGCTAAACTGGACTAGCCATATAATTACTGTGGCTACAAGAGCAGGTCAGAGGCTAGGAATCTTGTGACGAGTAACTCACCTCCTCACTCCCCAAAGCCTGTCCACAATCTACAAGACACAAGTCAGGAGTGTGATGGAATACTCCTCAATTGAATTGATGTGTGCAGCTCCCACAATGCTCAAGAAGCTTGACACCATCCAGGACAAAGCGGCCCACTTGATTGGCACCACATCCACAGACATTCACTCCTTCCACCACCGACTCAAAGTAGCAGCAGTGTGTACCATCTACAAGATACACTGCAGGAATTCACCAAGTCTCCTTCGACAGCGCCTTCTAAATCCACGAACACTGCTACCTAGGACAAGAGCTGTAGTTAGATGGGAAGACCACCACCTGGAAGTTCCCCTCCAAGTCACTCACCATCCTGACTTGGAAATATATCGCCTTTCCATCACTGCCGCTGGGTCAGAATCCTGGAACTCCCTTCCTAACATCACCGTGGGTGTACCTACACCACATGGGTTGCAGCGGTTCAAGAAGACAGCTCACCACCGCCTTCTCAAGGGCAAGTAGCGATGGGCAAAAAATGCTGGCCGAGCCAGCGATGCCCACATCCCATGAATGAATTTAGAAAAAGAATGTCCTTGTGTCTCTTTAAGTTGGATGATAAGTTAAAGTATCATCTTCAAACCGAACACCTTTATGGTTTCTCCCCACTGTGAATGATGTGATTTTTTCTCAGGCTGTGTAATTAGTTAAAGCTCTTTCCACAGTCAGTGCACTGGAACACTCTCACTCAGGAGTGTGTGTCTCGCTGCTTTTCCAGTCACACTGATGTTTGAAATCTTTTCCCACAGGCAGAACAGACAAACGTTTCTCCTTCCATATTCAAAGGCCAATAATATTCATGTCCTGATGAATCAACTGATTCTGTAAGATCTCCATGTGACCTTTGATTCGAGTTCCCTGTCTGTCAATCCTCTCCTAATATCCAGTGAAGGGAGTTTACAAAAGTCATCACTGTCAGTCCAGGATATCTCCTGGATCATCGGAGACCAAGGACTCCCCCTCCCAACTCGGTTCACGTGAGGAACCGCAGCAATGAGGTTCAGGAATGCTACAGCCAGAGTCACACGACCACCAGATGTGACATTAAGCAAACCATCGCAATGTTGAAGATGTTTTTCAGGTGTCTGGATAGGTCTGGAGGTGACCTTCAGAACTCGGCAGCCAGGGACTCCAGAATAATAGTGATGTGCTTCATCCTGTACAACATTGCACAGCAGAGAGGAGGAGGAAGGGGCAGACCCTTCCTATCCCCCAAGTTCATCACTCTCCACCTGTCGGCCCTGCTTTCAGTGGCTGAGGGCCCAAGCTTTGGAGTTCCCTCCCTAAAACCTTCTCCTCCTTAAAATCTCCCTCATCGACCAAGCTTTTGATCACCTGTGAAGCACCTTTAGACGTTTTACTGTATTAAAGGAACTACATAAATGCAACTTGTTGTTATTGCCTCACACTGGTAGACTCAGGAATGCCACACAAGCCTTTTTAATCCTTGTACCATAATAATCACAGTCATTTTCAGACTGGAAACTTAAACCTGCTGTAAAAACAGAAAATTCTGTAAAAACTCAGCATGTCTGACAGCATCTGTGAAGAGAGAAACAGAGTTAACGTTTTGAGTCCGTATAATCCTTCTTCAGAGCTAAAGAGAAGTAGAAATGAGATGGGTTTTATACTGTTTAAGAGGGGGTGGAGCAGGTGAAGCAAAGTAGAATGTCAGGGATAGGTAGGACTAAGGAGAGAATGACAAAGATATCATGGACACAATGCAAAGGGGATGTTAATGCTAATGCTAATCACTGAATAAGGTGTTGGTAGTGGCAGAATGTGTTAATAGCAGAACAAGGGTAAATGCTCTGTGAAAGCACAACATAGAAACATGTGACAGATGGCCCTAAGTGACAGGTGGCTCTGAGGAGTCGCGAACGGTGCTGAACATTGTGCAGTCATCAGTGAACATCCCCGCTCCTGACCTTATGATGGAAGGAATGTCATTGATGAAGCACTGAAGATGGTTGGGCTGAGGACACTACCCCGAGGAACTCCTGCAGTGATGTCCTGGAGCTGAGATGACTGACCTCCAACAACCACAACCACGCTCCTTTGTGTGAGGTACGACTCCAACCAGCGGGGAGTTTCCCCCGATTCCCATTGATTCCAGTTTTTCTAAGGCTCCTTGATGCCACACTTGGTCAAATGCTGCCTTGATGTCAAGGGCAGTCACTCTTACCTCATCTCTTGAGTTCAGCTTTTCTGTCCAAGTTTGGACCAAGGCTGTACTAAGGTCAGTAGCTGAATGACCGTGGCAGAACCTAAACTGAGCATCAGTGAGCAGGTTATTGCTGATTAAATGCCATTGAAAGCACTGTCGACGACTCCCTCCATCAATTTGCTGATGATCGAGAGTCGGCTGATGGGACGGTAATTGGCTGGATTGGATTTGTCCTGCTTTTTGTGCACAGCACATACCTGGGCAATTCCCCGCATTTCCAGGGAGATGTTGGTGTTGTAGCTGTACTGGAACAGCTTGGCCAGAGACACGCCTAGTTCTGCAACACAAGTCTATTGTCCGAATTTTGTGAGGGCCCACTGCAGTATCCAGTGCCTGCAGCCATTTCTTGATGTCACGTGGAATGAATGGAATTGGCTGATGTTGGGAGCTCAGGAAAAGGCCGAGATGAATTGTCCACTCGGCACTTCTGGCTGAAGATTGTAGCACTGATGTGCCAGCCCCCCATCATTGAGGATGGAGATATTTGTGGAGCCTCCTCCTATGAGTTGTTTAAGTGCCGCAACTGGATATGGCAGGACTGCAGAGCTTAGATCTGAGCTGCTGGCTATGGAATCACTTAGCTCTGTATATTGCCTGCTACTTTTGTTGTTTGGAATGCAAGTAGTCCTGTGTTGTAGCTTCACCAGGTTGACACCTGGCATAACCTTCTGCACGCTTCATTGAGCCAGGGTTGATAGAGTGGGTGATATGCTGGGCCATGTGCTTGTATACAATTCTGCTGCTGCTCATGGATGCCCAGTTTTGAGTTGCTAGATCTGTTTGAAATCTATCCCATTTAGCTAAGTGATAGTGCCACACGATGGAGGTTGGAGGTTATCTTCACTGTGAAGATGGGACTTTGTCTCCACAAGAACTGTGCAGTGGTCAGTCCTACCAATACTGTCATGGACAGATGCATCTGTGCCAGGTAGATTGGTGAGGTTGAGGTCAAGTAAGTTTTTGCCTCTTGTTGGTTCCCTCACCCCCCTGCTACAGATCATGCCTAGCAGCTATGTCCTCTAGGACTCAGCCAGCTCGGTCTGCAGTGGTCCTACTGAGCCACGCTTGGTGAGGGGCATTGAAGCTCCCCACCCCCAGCCAGGGTACATTCTGTTACTTCAGTGCTTCCTCCAAGTCATGATTAACACTATTACCAAGGCCAGCTTTTTAATTCAAGATTGATTAACTGAATTTAAATTCCACAACTGCTGTGGTGGGATTCGAATCCATGTCCAGAGCCTGGGCCTCTGTACGAACAGTCCAGTGACATTACCGCAATTCCACTGCCTCCTTAATGTGCTTCTAGTTGTTGGAGGTGAGGATGGAGGAGACAAAGGAGACAGTGCGCCCTTCAACAGGAACTAACTTGTGACAAAAATATTAAGAAGACAAATACACTGTGTTGAAACAAAGCTGATTTATTTGACTTTTATCCAGAATGCTATGCCTTATAACTGGGCTGAAGTTTATTAACATGAGCAGGAACAGACCCCAATAAACATTCATTCCTGGATATGATTAACAGCAAATTTCGATCACTGGAGTAACTCATGAACTCGTTGGTGTCTAAGTAGTGTGAATGAGGTAGTGAATCCCTTCCCACACTCAGTGCAGGTGAATGACCTCTCCCCAGTGTGAATTCGCTGATGTGTCAGCAGGGTGGATGATTGAGTGAATCCTTTCCCACACTCAGAGCAGGTGAATGGCCTTTCCCCGATGTGAACTCGCTGGTGTGTCAGCAGGCTGGATGACTGAGTGAATCCCTTCCCACACTCGGAGCAGGTGAATGGCCTCTCCCCAGTGTGAACTCGCTGGTGTGTCTGCAGGCAGAAAAGGTGAGTGAATCCCTTCCCACACTCGGAGCAGGTGAACGGCCTCTCCCCGGTGTGAATTCGCTGGTGCATCAGCAGGCTGGATTATTGAGTGAATCTCTTACCACACTCAGGACAGGTGAACGGTCTCTCCCCAGTGTGAACTCGCTAGTGTACAGTGAGATCAGATGATGTCTTGAACCCAGTCCCACACTGAGAACACCTGAATGGTCTCTCTCCAGTATGTGTACGCTGATGAGTTTCCAGCTGAACTCGGTAATTGAATCTCTTCCCACAGTCCCCACATGTCCAAGGCTTCTCCCCATTGTGACTACATTTCTGTTCTGACTGGCTAGATGATTGGCTGACACCTCCTCCACCTACAGAATACATGTATAGTTTCTCTGCAGTGTGAGTTCTCAGGTGTCTATGTAAGTTGGATGACCGTGTAAATCCCTTCCTGCACCTGGAACAGGTAAATGACCTTTCCCCTGTGTGGCTGCGCCGGAGAGTTTCCAGCTCAGATGGGTAACTGAATCCCTTCTCGCAGTCTCCACATTTCCATGGTTTCTCCCCGTTGTGACTGCATGTGTACAGTTTCTCTCTGCTGTGACTGGTGCTTTGTCCTTCCATGTTCAAAATACGATAGGGTTACAATAAATTGGGTGACTTCGTCAGGTGCTGATGTGATGTTTTGTTTGAATTTTCTGACTGCAAATCCCCTTCTAATACCCTGTAAAATTGATTTAAAACAGAAAAAATGGCTGAGAGAACCCACAAAAACAGGTTATGAAATTGTAGGCTCTGGACATGGATTCGAATCCCACCACAGCAGCTGTGGAATTTAAATTCAGTTAATCAATCTTGAATTAAAAAGCTGGCCTTGGTAATAGCGTTGATCATGACTTGGAGGAAGCACTGGGTTAACAGAATGTACCCTGGCTGGGGGTGAGGGGCTTCAAATAAGGGTTATTAACATCAGCAGAAACAAACACCAACAGTCAGAGTGAACGTGGTTCAGTCCTGGATGTGATTAACAGCAGCAATAACAGCAGAATCCAACCCCTGTAATCGCTTGTGAACTTGCTGATGAATAAATTAATCCCTTTCCAAACATGTAGCAGGTGAACCCCTCTCCCCAGTGTGAACTCACGGGTGTGCCAGCAGTTTGGATGATTGACTAAATCCCTTGCCACAAATGGAGCAGGTGAACAGCCTCTCCCAAATGTAAATTTGCTGGTGTCTCAATAGACTGGATGAATGAATGAATGAATCCCTACTTTCTTGCAGAACAGGGTGAATGGCCTCTCCCTGGTGTGACTGCGTCGATGGATTTCCAGCACAAATGGGGATCTGAATCCCTTCCCACAGTCCTCACATTTCCACGGTTTCTCCATGGTGCTGGTGTCCTTGTGTCTCTCCAGGTTGGACGATCAATTGAAGCTTTGTCCACACACTGAAACGCGTGTACAGTTTCTCCTCACTGTGAATGGTGTGATGTATTTTCAGGGTGTGTAACTGGTTCGAGCTCTTTCCAGTCAGTTCACTGGAACACTCTCACTTGGTTGTGTGTATCTCGGTGTTTTTCCAGTCACACTGGTATTTGAAATCTTTTCCCACAGACAGAGCAGACAAACATTCCTCCTTCCACATTCAAAGGCCGATGATATTCAGCTCCTGATTAATCGAGTGACTCTGTCATATCTTGATGTGATCTTTGGTCTGAGTTTCCTGTCTCTAAATCAGATAAAGCAATAGAATGGCCCCATCTCAGTGATGGGATGCATGAGTACATCCTTTCCTGCACACGGAGCTGATGAACAGCCTTTCTCCAGTATGAACTCACTGAGGGGACAGTGAAGTGAGAAGTACATGTGATTCTCTTCCCTCATATACAGAGAGTGAACATTTCTGCTCATGATAGGCAGCAGGGAAAATCCATACACACATGTTCTGTGTGTGGATGATGAGCTGATCATTCAACATGGAGAAACACAAGGACACCCTCACCACGGAGAAACTGTGGAAACGTGGGGATTGTGGGAAGGGACCTTATTTATCCTAGATGGAATATCATCGATGCAGTCACACTGGGAAGAGACTTTTCGCCTGCTCCATGTCTGGGGAGGCATTCACTGTCTGATCCACCCTTTAGATACACAGGTGAGTTCACGTTGACCTGAGATCATTCTCCAGCTCCATGTATGGGATGGGACTGGTTATCTGATCCATCCTCTAGATACACCAGTGTGTTCACTATGAAGAGAGTGTGAGGGTGGGATTCATTATTTCACTGAAACACACCATCTGCGATCTGAAACAATACATTTAATATAAGTGTATTTTAAATGGATTAATGCGTGCTTCGAAAACCTAGACTTAGGGCTGACAAAGGATTTAATGCGTCTTGGAATAATTACCACATTCATTTCTTTTTTTAGAAATTTAAACCAGCTGTTTCACTTTCAGTTGGGAACAGATCAGTTTGACACTAATCTCTGATTTGACAGCACTTTTCCAGCTTTCACCGTTGTTCTTCCTGACCCTAAACCCAGTTGTAAAGGAACCTTCTGTTCCGTGTTTAGGAGCTCTGAAACATTGAAGAGAGTAGCTGGGACACATTTCTTACACACCTCAGGATTAACCCACATGGGGACTGTGCCATCAGTGAAGAGGGATGAGAAAATCCAAAGTGTTGTTTGCTCCTCTCAATGGGACCCTGACCTAAATAGATTGCAGCCTGTTTGTGAGCAGGAGTGAGAAATAGACCTGCTCCTACTACCTAAAGGACAATAATGGGTCATATTATTCTCATCTGTGCTCCGTAAGCTGCTGTTCAAATATTTAATGTGTTAATTCTCATTTATGTTTAAATAAAACCAAGTTGCCAATATTTATTCAGCTTCAAACTATTGAACAGACAGTCCAAGGGACTTCCAATTATTTCTTACACACTTGAACGAGCATGAACGAATAATGGAGAGACATTATGGATTGTTACAGACAAATCGTGTGTGAATAACCTGATTGAGTTTTCTTTTTTTACTGAGAGCCGTGCAGTTGATGTTGTGTACCTTTATATTGATAAAGCACCACTTATGAGCACCACTTGTGAATTAAATTGAAGCCCATGGTATAAAGCGGGCACTAACAGCTGCGATCCCTGGCTAATGGATAGAAATCAGAGAGTTGAGATGAATGGATGTTTGGCTGAGGCTGGGATGAGCTATATAGTGGAGTTCTCCAGGATCACTGCTGTTTTTGATGTACATTAATGACTTGGGCTTGAGGCACAATGCACAATTTTGAAATTTGCTGATAACATGAAACTTGGAAGTGTAGTAAACAGTCAGGAAGATAGTAATAGATTTTGTGTTTCCTACACTGTGACAGTGACTATACTTCAAAGTTATATCATTGACTTTGAGACACTGGTGGTTATGAAAGGCACAAAATCAATGCACGTTTTTCTTTTTTTCACAAGGAAATAGACAGGCTAGTGGAATGGTGCGAGATGAGAAAATTGTGAGGGGACATATTTCGCTAGGAAGAAAGAGGAGAGACAGTACATGACAAAGGGTACAGTTTATTTAGAATTTGACATGTCTGGTCTAATAGGGAACGTGGATACAGATTCATTAATAGCCTGAAAAAGTGAAGCAGAAGTAAATTGCAGGGATCCAGAGAAAGAGCTGGCGCCTGGAACGAATTAGATTGTTCTTCAAATGAGCCAACACAGACTCAATGGGCTGAATGGTTTCCTTCACTGCTGTACCATTCTATGATTATTATGATTCTAGCGTGCTGAATCTTCCACAATCTCCTCTTTTCATATGGTTCTCGTTGGTTGGAGCAATGTTATGGACTTAGTTTCATTTCAATCAATCAATCAATTATATGTGAGGCTCCTCTGTGTATCACTCCTGAGATTGTGTTAAACTAGCTGCAGCCCCACAACCAACTTCCTCTTTTCTGCTCAGATATATCCTGTTTATCCCAATGGTTTTTAAACTCTCAGAGCAGCTTTGTAAACACTCTCTTCTATGTTTATCTATCATGTGGAGTCTGACTCATTTCTTGAGGTTTTTTTGGGACTCTAATCCTTTTTTAATAATTGTCCAGCTATTTCTGCGCAAACCCTTTTAATTTCCCCATTAAATTCACAATGACTGACTGGTTCCCCTCTCTCCTCCCCTGAAGTTGACTCTGGCTGGCTTCAGCTTTGCACTCGCTGGTTTCCACAACCACCGCGCCCACCCGTCCCCACCCCTCTCTCTCACTTTCCAACCCAGCACGAAGTCTCCAGGCCAGTTGACCCCAGGGATTCTGACATTGGAACATGATTTTGACCAGATCTGATGTTATATATAAGATAAGGAAAATATGACCCCTTTAACTATCATGGATTGAAGGTATATCAGTCCCATTAAGAGTTGTTGTCATTGCCACAGTTCCTTCAATGTCTGAAACCAAGAATAAAATCCCCAAAAATCTGATACATTTACTAACAAATGTTAAAACATGTTGCCACTCCAGCAGGTTGATTTTTTTCAAACAGTTTGAACAGTTAAATGGTGGGATGTTGAAATATTTCTGAGTTGCATAAAGACCAGTCAGAGTCAGGTAGCTCCTTCAGGCTTTCACACACTGTGTCCCTGGGCTCTGATCAGCTGAACTCACTGGCAGAGGTCCTGTCCCTCTCCACTACCATTTGTTGGATCATTACCACAAGCGGCCAATCCCAGGCTGCCATTCACAGTTACATAACTGGACAGGACTTCATTCAGGATAATCATGGTGAGGTCATTGTAGCCCAATGCTCCAGAATATGCCATGAGGCTGAGATGTTTCACATGCAGCAACCACAACCACCTTCAGTATTGCTGACAAAAGAGGCATGCTGTTGAAACTTTTCATCTTGCACTCATCAGGACAGATTCGCAAGAATACCGGCTGTCTAGGAAACAACAATTTACACTGCATGAGAAGAGAGTGCTCATTGGTTGGCAGGTGGACTCTGATTGGTAGAGGCATTGCCATGGTTAATACACCAGGGAACAGTTAACTGCCAAGATTTTGTTTAAATTCAAATTGGGCAGGTCGACTCTGATTGCCATGGGGAGTGAACTTTTGTCTAATTGAAAAACGTGCAATACGTGGACATGCTCTTTTTGCAAAGAACAGGGCCCTGTGCGTGTGAATATAGGTGGCTTCTAGTGCAAGTAAGTGAGCCACACTGCGCAACCAACTGATAACCTTAACTTGATTGTCAGTGCAATTTTTAGCACAATCAGAATTGTTTGGCAAGTGTTGTCGAATCATGGAATTACATCTAATGCTGGACGCTATGTTTTGAGTTTTGCAAGCATGGGCTGGTTGGGTATGATCATTACTTAGCCTATTGCAAACAGCCAAAGGAATGTTCTGTTTGATATGATCCACTCGTCTTTGGGACATATGGCCTACATACTTGGCATCACACTGGCACTGAAATTCATATACCACATTACTCATTTGTGTGATAGACAGGATGTCTTTTTGCCTTGATGGTAAGATTCTGTTCGTGGAAAATATCACTCGCACTGCTACTGCATACTAGCAGCATGAAACAGCTAGCTTCAACTGTTGCTCAAATTTTTGAGACACCTTACCCTTCCAGGGTAATCTGGGGTAGACAGGCACTTTTTAGGACTGAAAGTGGTGGCCTTAGGCCCATTCATGAGTTTGTGCGATATAGAGTGAGGAACGGTCTGATTAGGGTAGCCATTATCCTACACGGTGCCTTTTTTTTATCCATTCAAGGGAAAGAAAGGTAAGAAAGCAGTATGTGATAAGGGTAGCCCATTAACACTCCCTTGTCCTTTTGTCCATGACATCTTTGTCAATCTCTCCTTTGCCCCCACCTATCGCTGACCTTCTATCCAGCTTCACCTGCTCCATCCCCTTAAACAGTATAAGTTTCATCACATTTCTACTCCTCTTCAGCTCTGAATAAGGGTCATACGGACTTGAAACATTAACTCTGTTTCTCTCTCCACAGATGCTGCCAGACCTGCTGAGTTTTTCCAGCATTTTCCATTTTTGTTTCAGATTTCCAGTGCCCGCAGTATTTTGCTTTTATCCTAAGATGAAGGGGTTTTCTGATGAGGAAATGTTGAGCAAGTTGCACCCATATTTGTTAGGATTTAGAAGAATGAAAGGTGAACTTACTGAAACATAGAAGATTCTGACGAGGCTGACAGTGTAGATACCGAGGAAATTTTTCCCATCATGAGGGAATCTAGAACTAGGGGGCACAGTTTAAAAATAAGGGGTCTCCCATTTAAGATCGAGGTGCGGAGGAATTTCTTCTCTCAGAGGGTCGTCAGATTTTGTAATTCTCTTCCCCAGTGAGCAGTGGAGGCTAGGTCATTGAATATATTCAAGGCTGAACTAGACAGATTTTTGATCTACAAGGGAGTCAAGAGTAATATTTACTTGGATTTATCTCATATTTTGGCCCTTAGTGACATCAATACTCATTCCCAGTTTTAGTCAGGGTGAATGGTGTTGTCCACCCGATGGCACAGGACCAGTTCCATTTGAGAGTGTGTGGGGGAGGATGGCTGTGTGTGTTAGTTTGTGTGCAAGGGGATGTGTGTGCGTTTGAGAGCATATGGGTCTTTTTGTGTGGGTCTGTGTGTGTATGTGTGTGCTGCTTCTCATTAACTGTAACAAAATACCTTCCTCTCTCTGAGCTGATGATGTTGGTTCTCTGAGAATCCCATCGAGTGATTTGAATGGCACAATTCAGAGATTCTTCATCTAGGGTGAAACCAAAGGCTGACCATGTGTTGTGTAAAACCTGACATCTACACAACCAGGACCTACTTCTCCTGGACCAACATGAAGTGTCTGCTGCTTTCCAGATCCCTTCCTGTCCCCTCACTGTTATCCTCAGATAGTTCACAAATTCCTTGTGTACATCATCCTTAAGCACCCCTATGGTCTCCACTTTAATTACTTCCATTGGTCGTATTGACAATTAACAATGTGATTGCTGCAGGAATCAGTTCTGATTTTAAGGCTTCCTGGAGTAAAACACTGATCCAGATCTTCTCACCGAACACCAATCCATATCCTCATCTGAGTTCTAGGTTTGAAGGTGATTGTCTAATATAGAAAACCCCTCTTAAACTGATTCAGCATTTCTCATTCATGCACACTACAAGAGATTGTCTTTGAAATCAGTTCTTCCTTTATATTCTTTGTTGTTCGGAATGATGACAGCATTAACCTTCTCCCTAACCTGTCCTAACTCTTCTGCCAGTTCACATATTGAAACCAGGGACTCTCCTGGTTCTAATGGTGACATTCCCTGTCTGTCCAGTTATTCCTTTAAATCGGCCCCTGAATTGTTTGTACATTGTTTCATCATGTTCCCACATTTCAATAACAAATGTTGAAATCAGCAGGTCTGGCAGCATCTGCAGAGAGGAACACAGTTAACGTTTCGAGTCCGTATGACTCTTCAACAGAACTAAGGAAAAATAGAAAAGAGGTGAAATATAAACTGGTTTAAGGGGGTGGGGGGTGCTGGGACAGGTAGAGCTGGATAGAGGGCCAGTGATAGGTGGAGATAGCCAAAAGATGTCATCGACAAAAGGACAAAGAGGTGTTGAAGGTGGTGATATTATCTAAGGAATGTGTTAATTAAGGGTAGAAAGCAGGACAAGCAAGGTACAGATAGCCCTAGTGGGGGTGGGGTGGGGTGAAGGGAAGGGATCGAAATAGGCTAAAAGGTAGAGATAAAACAATGGATGGAAATACATTTAAAAATAATGGAAATAGTTGGGAAAAGAAAAATCTATATAAATTATTGGGAAAAAAAGGGAGGGATTGGAAAGGGGGTGGGAATGGAGGAGAGAGTTCATGATCTAAAATTGTTGAACTCAATATTCAGTCCGGAAGGCTGTAAAGTGCCTACTCGGAAGATGAGGTGCTGTTCCTCCAGTTTGTGTTGAGCTTCACTGGAATAATGCAGCAGGCCAAGGAGAGACATGTGGACATGAGAGCAGGGTGGAGTGTTGAAATGGCAAGCGACAGGGAGGTCTGGGTCATGCTTGTGGACAGACCGAAGGTGTTCTGCAAAGCGGTCACCCTGTCTACATTTGGTCTCTCCAATCTAGAGGAAACAGCATTGGGAGCAACGAATGCAGTAGACTAAATTGAGGGAAGTGCAAGTGAAATGCTGCTTCACTTGAAAGGAGTGTTTGGGCCCTTCGACGGTGAGGAGAGGGGAAGTAAAAGGGCAGGTGTTGCAACTTCTGCAGTTGCATGGGAAGGTGCCGTGGGAGGGGGTTGAGGTGTAGGGGGTGATGGAGGAGTGGACCAGGATGTCGTTCCCTCCGGGACACCCTGGTCCACTCCTCCATCACCCCCTACACCTCAAACCCCTCCCACAGCACCTTCCCATGCAACCGCAGAAGGTGCAACACCTGCCCTTTTACTTCCCCTCTCCTCACTGTCCAAGGACCCAATCACTCCTTTCAAGTGAAGCAGCATTTCACTTGCATTTCCCTCAATTTAGTCTACTGCATTCGTTGCTCCCAATGCGCTTTCCTCTTCATTGGAGAGACCAAACGCAGACTGGGTGACCGCTTTGCAGAACACCTTCGGTTTGTCCGCAAGCATGACCAGGACCTCCCTGTTGCTTGCCATTTCAACACTCCATCCTACTCTCATGTCCATATGTCCGTCCTTGGGCTGTTGCATTGTTCCAGTGAAGTTCAATGCAAACTGGAGGAACAGCACCTCATCTTCCGAGTAGGCACTTTACAGCCTTCCGGACTGAATATTGAGTTCAACAATTTTAGATCATGAACTCTCTCCTCCATTCCCACCCCCTTTTCGATCCCTCCTTTTTTTCCAATAATTTATATAAATTTTTCTTTTACCACCTATTTCCATTATTTTAAAATGTATTTCCATCCATTGTTTTATCTCTACCTTTTAGCCTATTTCGATCCCTTCCCTTCACCCCACCCCACCCCCACTAGGGCTTGTCCTGCTTTCTACCCTTAATTAGCACATTCCTTAGATAATATCACCACCTTCAACACCTCTTTGTCCTTTGGTCGATGACATCTTTTGGCTATCTCCGCCTATCGCTGGCTCTCTATTCAGCTCTACCTGTCCCACCACCCACCTCCCCACCGCACCCCCCCCGCCCGCCTTAAACGAGCTTATATTTCATCACTTTTCTATTTTTCCTTAGTTCTGTTGAAGAGTCATACGGACTCGAAACGTTAACTGTGTTCCTCTCTGCAGATGCTGCCAGACCTGCTGAGTTTTTCTAGGTATTTTTATTTTTGGATTTCCAGCATCCACAGTTTTTTGCTTTTATACAAATGTTGAAATGTTTACTCCACACCCGCAGGGTTTCACCTGTTTAAATCCACAAACAGAAAGGTCCAGTTTTCTCCTGGACTTTGGGACAAATCAGCTTCCAAAATGATGCAGAGTTTCAGCCAATGGGGGAGAACCTGGCTCAGCCCCACCCTCTCATTCACTCTGATTGGTTTGAGGACCAACCGCTCCCTCTCCGTCCTCCAGACCCGCCCCCACCCAACCCCACCCCGTTTACCTATTGGTCCGGAGTTGCTGCCAATCAGCCGGGCACTGTGAGCTGGAGCATGCGCAATGCCGGTGATGGCGGATGACTGAACCGGCTGTGTCAAAATTCTCAGCCGGTGAGTCATCTCCGGTTGGGTCATGACGAATGGAAGGATGTGGGAGGTGGGTTGTGAGGCTTCAAAAACACCTTGTGTAGGTTCCAAGCTCCGAATATGAAGCTCGGCTACGGCATTTGAACGGGCGAAAACTTCTCAGGTTTTTCCCCAAGACAGGCCCGAGTTAAGAGCTAAAAACAAAAAACTACTGCGGATGCTGGAAATCCAAAACAAAAACAGAATTACACAACTGGTTCTGTTGAAGGGTCATGAGGACTCGAAACGTCAACTCTTCTCCACCGATGCTGCCAGACCTGCCGAGTTTTTCCGAGTTAAGAGCCGCCATCTTTATCGGGAACAGTGTGGAGCCGGGCGCACGCGGAGTTATGGGCTCAGCCCCGCCCCTCATTCAGTCCGATTGGTTGGAGGACCAGCCGCTCTTTCGATGTTCTCCAGCCGCATCCCCTCTTCCTATTGGTCCATCCCTCCCGTCAATCACTCCCCGGGCATTGTATGAGCTGGAGCTCATGAGCTGGAGTAACCGTTATGAATAATTATCAGCTCCTGGTTTGCAGCTGCGGGGCTTCTCCCTCCCGGGAACAGGCCCAGGTTAACGGCCGCCATCCTGGGTCAGCGAGTGGAGGATGGTTCACATCAACGGATGGGGGAGGGGGGACAATAAATAAGAGGTTACACTTTGGGCCCAAACAGAATCCAGCCAGAGTAGACGGAGGGATAAAACCAGGAGTGAAGAAAGAAATGGTGGAGATGGTATGAGGGGTTTGGCAGGATGACCTCTCATGGAGAAAATTAAACGATAGCCTGCCATGGGAGTCCATACGAGTAGGTGGCGGGGTGGGGGGTGTTGGGTGGGGTGCGTTGGGTGGGGTGCTGCCAAAGCTGGTGAGGCAGGGGGGAATGGGGTGAATTGGCTGCACAGAAACAGTAGGGGAAAGGTTCTGTGTGGGGTGTGACCAGAAAGGTCCAATTTACGGGACAACCAGTACCAGGAAGCCCAGGCCAGCTGACTCAAATATGGGACATTTCTGTAAAATCCTGTATGGTTGGTCACTCTGGAGTTTGTACTCCAGCATGGAGAGAAGGGAGAGTATGTGGGATGAGGATTTACTGTTTTGCAGGAACAAGGGAAGAAAACACGTTCCATAGAAGCCAGAGTTTGTCTGTTCAGAATTTCTATTCTTTATTTACAGTGATGAATTTTGTAAACTCCTCTTCCAGGGTATTAGAACGGGTGGATTTACATACAGGAAGCTCAAAACAAACAAATCCAGCATGATCTGACAGAGTCACTCGATTCTCCAGGACCTGAATGCATCAACCTTTCAATGTGGGAGGAGAAATGTTTCTCTCTTCCCTCTGTGGGAAAAGGTTTCAAACATCAGTGTGACTGG
Source organism: Cetorhinus maximus (assembly GCF_964194155.1). NCBI lineage: Eukaryota > Metazoa > Chordata > Chondrichthyes > Lamniformes > Cetorhinidae > Cetorhinus > Cetorhinus maximus. The sequence continues at coordinate 24,745,319 of NC_135901.1, forward strand.
AAAATCACTGAGACATACACACCTGAGCTCCAGTGAACTGACTGTGGAAAGAGCTTTAACCAGTTACACAGCCTGAAAAAACCACCCCATTCACAGCGATGAGAAACTGTACATATGTTCTGTGTGTGGACAAGGCTTCAACTGATTGTTGAACCTGAAGAGACTTAAGGATACTGGCACCATGGAGAAACCGTGGAAATGTGAGGCCTGTGGGAAAGGATTCAATTCTTCATCCCGGCTGGAAATCCATCGATGCATTCACACAGGGGAGAAGCCGTTCAGCTGTTCCGTGTGTGGGAAGGGATTGACTCGGTCATCCGGCCTTCGGTCACACCAGCAAGTTCACACTGAGAAGAAGCCATTCAGCTGCACAACCTGTGGACACAAGTTCAAATCTTCATCCAACCTTACTGAACACCAGCGAATTCACACGGGTGGGAGACCATTCACTTGCTTCGTGTATGGGAAGGGATTCACTCAGGTATTCGCCCTCCAGTCACACCACCAAATGCACACAAAGGAGAATCCATTCAGCTGTACTTCCTGTGGAAAGAGTTTCAGGCAGTCAACCGACCTCAGTGAACACCAATGCACTCACAATGGGGAGAAGCCATTCACCTGCTCCGTGTGTGGGAAGGGATTCCCTTGGTCATCCCAACTGCTGACACATCAGCGAGTTCACACCGGGGACAGACCGTTCACCTGCTCCTTGTGTGGGTCGGGATTCACTCAGTCACAACACCTGCTGAGACATCAGCGGGTTCACAAGTGATTACAGGGGTTGGAATCTGCTGTTTTTGCTGCTGTTAATCATACCCAGGACTGATAGTCTGACAATATTAGGTTTGTTTTTGCTGATGTTTACAACCCTATAACTGGCTGGAGTTTAATATTCTGGAGATGTCACTGACATTCGGGGCTGCAGTGTCCCTTTTTGAAAGCACCATTTGTGATCCTTCCCCTTAATACAAGAACTCTCCTCAGGGACATGTTTACAATAAAATGTTGAACTTTTGCTTCAATCCTAAATTGATCGTTGATGCAAAATCTACAATTCAGTCTCAGAAAGGTTCCACTGATTTACATCTCCAATTATGAAGTGCTGATTAATCCTTGCTGACAATTCTGACTGACTTACACATTCTTTAGTGTCACCTCCATCATGAAACTAAATTATCAAGGAACATGAAACAAAACAGTAAAATATTTTGCAGGCACATCAATAAAAGCTTCATCAATCAACATTGATATTGATGAAGCTTGGAAGTCGCTGATTCAATCATTTCTGACACAGCAGCAGCAACATTTGGTAAAGGTGGAACCCACAACAAAGACTCAGCAGAGATGACATCTGTCATTGAAGCAAAAAGCAAAGCCCACCTGATGTACAAAATAAACCCAACAGCTAGAACACTGCACAACTTGAAAGTAGGCAAGATGGCTGTGCAAAAGACAGGAAGATACTGTGTAAATAAACATTGGATCAGCCTACACCAAGAGATCCAAACTGCCTGTGACAACGGAAATCTATGTGCCATGTATGATGGGATCAAGATGGCACTTGGTCCAACCATCACCAAAGTTGCCCCCCACCATCCCCCCCCCGAAATCGACAGATGTCCCACTGGGTTGAACACTACTGTGAGCTGTACCGCCATGAGACGGACATCTCCCAGTATCCGTTTGACTCTCCTGCAGCTTCGCATCATGGTTGAGTTGGATGAGAAACCCACATCATTTCAGCTCGAACAGGCCAATTATTGCTTAGCAAGCAGAAAGGCACCCGGCAAGGATGGAATTCCAACTAAACTGTTCAGGCACAGGAAGTCCCAGATATTGTGATTATCTCTTTCTCTGGGAGGTAGCATCTGTTCCACAGGACAGGATGCAAAAATCATCACAAAATACAAAAGCAAGGGTGACAGAGGAGATTGCAATGACTACAGGGGCCTCTCACTCCTTAGCGTCACAGGGAAGACCTTCACTATGGTAATGATTAAACACTTTATCTTTTTGCAGACCGAGTGTATCCAGGGGCACAGTGATGTTTCTGTTCTGGCAGATCTACAGTGGAAATGACCTTCTCCATACATCAGCTGCAAGAGAAGTGTACAATTGGGATTTAAAATGCTGCCAGCTTCTGTTCCGAGAAACGTGAAATGTTATAATTACTGAACCTTTTAGCATGAATCACAATTTACTTGTAGATTTATAAAAGGCACCGAAAAGTTCGATTCCCTAAAGATAAGCTTCAGCCTTGAAGTTATGAGCCGGAGCTTACAAGCTGTAGGAAGCTCCACCCTCTTTGGCACTTTTTGGTCTAAGAAGGTTGATGCTTCAATGCCAACTTATTTAGTTTTGATTTTCTTCAGTTATATTACAGTGATTTGGAAAAGCGCGTGATGAAACCACAACTCACCTTCTTTGGTTCGGAGGTCGGGAACTGCAGTTCGGAAATGCATGTCAGATGACCTGAGATGGAGCGCCATTACCTGGTAGGTGTCCCAGGGAGCAGGACACGGGAGGGGGAGAGGGAGAAGTTCCAAAACCAGGGAGAAATCCCAAAAAGTAGTCCCAGGTAAGGGATGAAGATCGGGAACAGGAATAGGTCCCCTTAAATGAGATGAAGGAAAGGAGCAGAGAGATAGGCTCAGAGTTAAATAATGAGCAGCAGTGAGCATATTTGTAGTGAAGTGAGCTTGAGAGAAGCCCTGAAGATCTGAGAAGGCAGCTGAAGGTCGGTGACGTTGGGTACCTCTTTGAAGCAGTGGTGTTCTGCTTGACACAGCCAAAGATCTGAAATTGTGCTTGGAATGTGATGCTTGAATTTACTCGAGAATCCAGGGGAAAGGAATCTCAGAAGGAGAGATTGAAACCCTGCGAGGTGGGCCATTGTTGAAACTGCCCAAGTGGGAGTGACTTTTGGAAAAAATTCCAAGGTGAGATCTTCAGATGTGGAGACTAGAAATCCTCATGAGAAAGACGAAGTTTCAGTGAGATTGGTTGGCTCACAATGTGACAGACGTCTGGGTGGGTTGTTGAGGAATCCATGGAATCTGCTTTGGTTGCATCTGTCCTTGAGAGTTCAAAGTGTGTCAGGGAGAGAGGACAGGAATTTTAAGTTCTCTGATAAGAAAAATTATAAGGCTATTGGGGCAGTAGTTAACTGAATAATCAGTTATAGAACTCAGTAAATTCATCAGTTTAGCAGAGATGCTACTCGAAGATGGAGTTTAGGGAACTCATTTGTTCACTTTGCAGTTGAAGAAACAATTCATTTCAAGTGCATTTTTTGGGTGTCTCCGGGAGAGATACAAGTTGGGTGATAAGCATCGAGTGAATGCTCAGGAATTCACTGGAAGAAAACTGTTTGCAACTGTGCCAGTCCCAAGTGAGAAGCTTTTGTGTGAAGCTAGTGGTAACTCTTCACTGGTTTATGTGTCTGTAAAGATATTTATGCGGTAAAGGAATAGTATGAATTCTTGTGCTGGTATTGAGATCATTCCAACCTTTTTGCCTGGTGTAATATAGTTCATTTTTTTCATGTTTAATAAATAGTTTATTCTTTGTGTCAACAGACTCTTGTTGATGAACATTCTTCCATAGTTTTTTCAAAAGAAATTAGGATCTGTCAAATAAGGAAACAAAAATGGTGTTTGGTTCATCTTTGATCTGAAAAGAAAAGTTATGTAAAGTTGACACAATTGTGCACATTTGAGAACGTTTGCTCCAACTTTCTGCAAACAAGCGAAGAAGTTAATCCTTTCCACTGTGACAGTTTGAACTAAAGACTTCACCTTTTAAAGATTTGGATTTATCCCACTTGCTATCTTTCAAGACAAAGTGCTTGAGAGCAGGAGATATGGGCGTTAGGTCTTAGCTGATTGCAAGTATTTCTATCTCTGATGTAAAAACACCATATTCTGTGAATATTGAGTGAGATAGTAAAGTTCCTCCAGGGCTCATGAATGAGATAGAATGGTAATTAATGGAATGGCCCACTTAAAATAAAAGACAGAGAAAATCAAAGCACCAAATGGCAATTGGAATTAGTCTTCCTGGGTATAGTTCAATAGAATAGATCAATCTGGTATCCATGTACATTTATGTGAAAGAAATGAAATTGTAGATGAGACTAGCAAACTTTTAGCCTTTTGTTGAAGATGTTAGTATCCTGGTCTCTGAACTTCTTAAGGAAACTGCATTTAATAGTCTGGCCATGACCTGAGGCATTACAGTGGGGTCATAAGCCAAGATCGTCAGACACCTCCTGATCATTTGGTAAGATTACCTAAAAGTCAAGAATGGCTTGTTAAATTGTTAAATTCACCCTCCTACTATTAACGTTTAGTGCCCATTGCTATCCTGGGTGAACAGTACCAGGGGCAGGTAGTGTGAAATACAGGACAACATTCCTGGATAATCACTGCCTCTAATTTCCTCCTGGTATTACCGATGATGCTAATTCCCCTAATGTCCACGGTCTGGTTGATTAAGAGAATTTGAAGGCAGATTACTAGGAGAAAGAATATAATGGAAATGTTTGCACTGACCAAGAGAAAAGCTTTGAAGCTACAAAAGGCAGAATCTTCTTGAGCCTCGTGGTGTGGAATGTAGATGGAGGGAGGCCAAGTGAGGAAGATCTGAATAATCCTAATAACCTTACTAAATGTTTCTCAATAGTAAAGACACTTACGCACATTAAATCTCTCAGAAAGATATGAGATTTTCAGGCACAAACAATGAGAAAAGGAATGACATTATCTCACAGACTCACTAAAGAGGATTAAATCATTTACGAGATGAGTTAATTGGATTGACTTTTTCCATTTTAATAAACAAAAACAGAACATGTTGATATTTATTATCAAGTTTGCAACACCTTACTAAAAGAAAAATGGTTCGATACACAACAGGTCGGGACTCTTGACCTGGTCTAACTTTGACTAGAGTAACCAGATTAGAATGACTCTCAGCTCTTTCTGATGAGACCTCCCGTGAGTATCCAGTAATCTCATGGTCTCAGTATGTATTCACTTGTGTAATAGAAATAAACATTAAACAACAACACATCGTTTCCTACTTTCTGAGCTTGTTTGAAGGGGTCTGGAGACAGATAATTGTGTGAGAATGCAATGTACATTTAGCCTGTTAGGGGCCAATGTCCTGTTACAATTTGAAATGAATCCCAGGATCTCTGAAAAGCAGTGGATCCATTATCAGCAGATTTATTTCCAGACAGGAAGCGGGTAAATGACTGAGTGATTCTCTTCCCATGCACACAGCAGGTGAATAACCTCTCACCTGTGTGCACTTGCTGGTGTAACAGCAGGCGAGATGACTGAGTGAATCCCTTCCAGCAGATGGGGCAGGTGAATGACCTCTGCCCTCTGTGAGTTCGCTGATGACATTCAGCTGGGATAACCGAATTCCTTCCCACACTCCTCAGAATTTCATAGTTTCTCCATGCTGCCTTGTGTCCTTGTCAATGCGTCTCTAGATTGGATGACCAGTTGAAGCCTCGTCCATGCACACAAAACACATGTACGGTTTCTCTCTGCTGTGAATGGTGTGATGTTTTTCATGCAGTGTAACTGGTTAAAGCTCTTTCCACAGCTAGTGCACTGGAACACTCTCACTTGGGTTTGTGTCTTGGTGCCTTCCTCCCCGTGATGAGAAGCAAACTCATCGTGCCATCTGCACCATTCTTTTCTTCCACCCCCAGTTTTCTCCTTCTACTCTGGCTGGGTTCAGTTCTCAGTTGTGTGCAGACTGGTACTGAAATCAATGACTCAATAACTTTCTTTCCCGGTCACTGGGACCCTGAAGCCTCATCCACTCCCTGTTCCCTCACCAAAATGGCAACGCATTTGCTGTGCTACTTACTGAAGCAGGATGGCAGCCATTAACCCAAGCTTGTTCCTGGGAAAAAGCCCCAGAGTGGCAAACGTGGGCCCTGCAGGTTCTTATTCAGGCCTTATGGCCTTCACCGGGTTTTTCCTGAAGCCTTGATCCTCTGCGTGCCATCAACTCACCTGCCTGAAGAGCGGATCCAGCACTTGCATGGTTCTGATCAAAGCGACACTGAGCATGCTTCAGATACTGTCCAGCACTGCACCTGCACACTGAGCTCCTGCAGATTGAATAGGGCACATTTACTTCTGTGGGGAATGTTGGGAAAAAGCCCTGACATTGAAAATCACAAATCGTAAATAAAAGTTGATTCCTGTGATGCCATTGAGATGAAAGAATTAATTAAATCAATAAAATTAATTTTAAAAGACTCACAGAAATTCAAGTTCACTGGCACTCTGACATGGTCCAGGCCTGAATGAGATAAATAACAGCAGAATCCAACCCCTGCACTCACAGATGAACTCACTGGTGTCTCATTTCTTTCCGTACATAGGATGTTTAAACAGTCTCTCTCCATTAGGGATGTTTTGTGAATTAACCACTTTAGTCTTTTAAAGCATTTCTCAAGGTGAGAGAATTTAATGTGCCTGTTCCAATGTGGAATTCACTCAGGGCAGGTACAACATGTATTAGAAACAGAGTAAATGTCCCTCTACACTTTCCCATCAAATATTCCCAAGATAGGTACAACATGTGTCAGAATTAGATACTGAACAAAGCTCCCTCTAAATCGTCCCATCAAGTACAGCCCAGGGTAGATACAGAGCAAAACTTCCACAATGTACCACATCAAACAGTGCCACAGAGCACGGTTTTGATAGAGAATAAAACTCCCTCTGCACTGTCCCATCAAACTCTCCCACCCAATAATGAGCAGGGTTCAGGGAGGTAAGATCCCAGGCACTGCACTGATGTCATAAAGCATCACCATTCTATCCATCTGGTCCTCTCCTTGTCCCTTTAAAGGTGGAGAACTGGGACATCCTGTCTCCAAACACATCCCACCCTGTCCATACTGAGAATCCCAGTGTGGAGAACTGGGACATCCTGTCTCCAAACACATCACACCCTGTCCATACTGAGAATCCCAGGGTGGAGAACTGGGACATCCTGTCTCCAAACACATCACACCCTGTTCAGACTGAGAATCCCAGGGTGGAGAACTGGGACATCCTGTCTCCAAACACATCACACCCTGTTCATACTGAGAATCCCAGTGTGGAGAACTGGGACATCCTGTCTCCAAACACATCACACCCTGTTCATACTGAGAATCCCAGGGTGGAGAACTGGGACATCCTGTCTCCAAACACATCACACCCTGTCCATATTGAGAATCCCAGTGTGGAAAACTGGGACATCCTGTCTCCAAACACATCACACCCTGTCCATACTGAGAATACCAGGGTGGAGAACTGGGACATCCTGTCTCCAAACACATCACACCCTGTCCATATTGTGAATCCCACGGTGAAGAACTGGGACATCCTGTCTCCAAACACATCCCATCCTGTTCATACTGAGAATCCCAGGATGGAGAGCTGGGACATCCTGTCTCTAAACACATCACACCCTATCCATACTGAGAATCCCAGTGTGGAGAACTGGGACATCCTAACTCCAAACACATCACACCCTGTTCATACTGAGAATCCCAGGGTGGAGAACTGGGACATCCTGGCTCCAAACACATCACACCCTGTCCATATTGATAATCCCAGTGTGGAAAACTGGGACATCCTGTCTCCAAACACATCACACCCTGTCCATACTGAGAATCCCAGGATGGAGAGCTGGGACATCTTGTCTCAAAGCACATCCCACCCTGTTCAAACTGAGAATCCCAGGGTAGAGAACTGGGACATCCTGTCTCAAAACAAAACACACCCTGTCCACACTGAGAATCCTAGCGTGGATAATTCTCTCACCTTCATCCCTGTGGAAAAATCGATCTACCTGTGTGCTGAAACAGATATTAGGGGTTCACTGGTTAGTTAAGTACACAGAGTACCTCGTAGAGTTTGATCCAATAATTCCACACATTTCACATACCTGAGTAACATTATTAATAAAGAGCCCAGTTCAGGTAGTATCCCCAATGTGATAGGGCAGATGGAATATGGAATTATAAATAAGCGCATTACTCTCCTGCAACCTCACAACTACCAATTGGCTGGGATGTTGCAATATGAAGAAGTCCCACGTATTTGTAAAGTGGGAGAAGCTGTATCCAGCAGATCCCTTCCCGGAGGGAAGGGAGGGGCCATCCCGTGCCTGTGCGTTTCGGCCCTTCTGATGGAGATAGGCTGAATTCACCCACATGAAGCATTCTGGGTAGAATGGTTCGCCACTTATATGTTACAGAATGGAGGGGAAGGTCATGCATCATAAACATAGAAAAATAGAATAGTATAAAACATTCTCCACATCTACTCCCCACCGGTGTTGGGAAATATGAACATATTGAGTGCAAACAATTATTTTTCTTTGAAGTTCAATATTTTAGATTATAAATTGAATCCTATTTCTTTAACTGTATTTCCCAAATTAGATTCATGGCCACATTGTTTTTTCCCTCCAAGCCCCTGAACTCTGACAGTGTTGGCGAGTGGTGATTGATTCGCAAGTGGAGTAGATCTCTAAAGGTCATTCATTTCCTTCTTTCCATGTCTATTAAAGGTATAGAGTTTGACATCCTCCTCATTTTGAATCTATTTCCAATATTTAGATGGACAATGTTTCACTTTTCTGCTCTTTCAGTAGTTAAGGGAGCATTCTTCATCCTTAGCTGGGAGTAAAATTCTGATGCCCTCAGCCTTTAAAATTACTATTATTCTGTTCAAATCCCTCCATGGCTCAGGGCCCACACAATTACCTTGTACACAAACTAGTTCTAGCTGGATTCTTGACCTAGGATCATTAAAAGGCCCATGGATGGAAAAACTGTTGGCTGAAGCAGAAAACGTAGAAGTGGACAAAAACAAAAATAGCTGGAAAAACTCAGGTCTGACAGCATCTGCGGAGAGGAACACAGTTAACGTTTCGAGTCCATATCACTCTTCATCAGAACTAAAGAAATAAAGAAATGTGGTGAAATATAAGCAGGTTGAGGGGGGTGGACAGGTACAGCTGGATAGAGGACCAGTGATAGGTGGAGGCAAAGAAGAGATTGCTAAAGATGTCATAGACAAAAGGACAAAGAGGTGTTGATGGTGGTGATATTATCTAAGTGCTAATGGTGATATTAAGGGTAGAAAGCAGGACAAGCAAATAACAGATGGCCCTAATGGGGGTGGGGTGGGGGGAAGGGATCGAAATGGCTAAAAGGTGAAGATAAAACAACCAATCGAAATAAATTTAAAAACAGGTGGGAAAAGATAAATATGTTTAAAAAATTATAAATTATTGGAAAAAGGGGGATCGGAAAGGGGGTAGGGATGGAGGAGAGGGTTCATGTTCTGAAGTTGTTGAACTCAATGTTAATTCCGGAAGTGCCTAGTCGGAAGATGAGGTGCTGTTCCTCCAGTTTGCATTTAGCTTCACTGCAACATTGCAGCAGGCCAAGGATGGATATGTGGGCTTGAGAGCAGGGTGGTTGAAATGGTAAGCGACAGGGAGGTCTGGGTCATGCTTGCAGACAGACCGAAGGTGTTCCGTAAAGCGGTCACCCAGTCTGCATTTGGTCTCTCCAATGCAGAGGAGACCACATTGGGAGCAGCGAATGCAGTAGACTAAATTGAGGGAAGTGCAAGTGAAATGCTGCTTCACTTGAAAGGAGCGTTTGGGCCCTTGGACGGTGAGGAGGGGGGAAGTAAAGGGGCAGGTGTAACATCTTCTGCGGTTGCATGGGAAGGTGCCGTGGGAAGGGTTTGAGGTGTAGGGGGTGATGGAGGAGTGGACCAGGGTGTCCCGGAGGGAACCATCCCTGCAGAATGCCACCGGGGGGGGTGAAGGGAAGATGAGTTTGGTGGTGGCATCATGCTAGAGTTGGTGGAAATGGCGGAGGATGATCCTTTGAATGTGGAGGCTGGTGGGATGATAAGTGAGGACAAGGGGGACCCTATCATGGTTCTGGGAGGGAGAGGAAGGAGTGAGGGCGGATGCGCGGGAGATGGGCCAGACACGGTTGAGGGCCCTGTCAACCACCGTGGGTAGAAAACCTAGGTTAAGGAAGAAGGAAGACATGTCAGAGGAACTGTTTTGGAAAGTGGCATCATCAGAACAGATGTGACGGAGGCGAATGAACTGAGAGAATGGGATGGAGTCCTTGCAGGAAGCGGGGTGTGAGGAGCTGTAGTCGAGGTAGCTGTGAGAGTCGGTAGGCTTGTAATGAATATTGGTGGACAGTCTATCACCAGAAATTGAGACAGAGAGGTCAAGGAAGGGGAGGGAAGTGTTAGTGATGGACCGTGTGAAAATGATGGAGGGGTGGAAATTGGAAGCAAAATTAATAAATTTTTCCAGGTCCAGATGAGAGCATGAAGCGGCACTGAAACAGTCATCGATGTAATGGAGAAAGAGTTGTGGGAGGGAGCCTGAGTAGGACTGGAACAAGGAATGTTCCACATATCCCATAAAGAGGCAGGCATAACTGGGGCCCATACAGGTACCCTAGCCACACCTTTTATTTGGAGTAAGTGAGAGGAGTTTAAGGAGAAATTGTTCAGTGAGAGAACAAGTTCAGCCAGACAGAGGAGAGTAGTGGTGGATGGGGATTGTTCGGGCCTTGTTCGAGGAAGAGCCTTCCGGACTTAACATTGAGTTCAACAAGATCAGATCATGAACTCTCTCCTCCATCCCCACCCCCTTTCCGATCCCCCCTTTTTCCAATAATTTATAACTTTTAAAATATATTTTTCTTTTCCCACCTATTTTCAAATTTATTTTGATCTATCGTTTTATCACCATCTTTTAGCCCATTTCGATCCCTTCCCCCCACCCTCACTAGGGCCATCTGCCACTAGCTTGTCCTGATTTCTACCCTTAATGTCACCATTAGCACATTCCTTATATAATATCACCACCGTCAACATCCCTTTGTCCTTTTGTCTATGACATCTTTAGCAATCTCTTCTTTGCCTCCACCTATCACTGGCCCTCTTTCCAGCTCTATCTGTCCCACCCCCCTCAACCAGCTTATATTTCACCACATTTCTATATTTCTTTAGTTCTGATGAAGAGTGATACGGACTCGAAACATTAACTGTGTTCTTCTCCGCAGATGCTGTCAGACCTGCTGAGTTTTTCCAGCTATTTTTGTTTTTGTTTCAGATTTACAGCATCCGCAGTATTTTGCTTTTATGGTAAGATATAAGGAGAGTTTTACTTTGGTTTCTGTATAACGTGGTTGCGAATTTTATTAATTTCCACACCACCGTGTCCCAATCTCCACGTCATGACAAAATAAATCACGATTCACTCGTTTAGGACTTTCCATTGCGGGAACGTTACCCAGCATCCCCCGCGATTTTGAATATCCCCCATCCCCACGACAGGAGAGCAGGGCGCATGCGCAGTACCGCCCATTGTTTGGAGCATGCGCATTGATGGCTCTGGAGAGTCTTTTGCCAGTCGTGTCCCCAAACCGGTAAGGATGCGGAAACGCGGAGGGAGTGATGGAGTCGGCGGGTCAACGGGGAGGGTTTCTAAACACTGGTGAAGACCTCAAGCCGCGAATACGAACCTGCAGTTCCCGCGTTGCAGCTTCGCGTAGGAGACCAAGAAACAGGCCCAAGTGAACAGTCGCCATTTTGGCTCAGCAGGGCGCAGAGCGCATGCGCTGGCAGGTCGGTGACGTAACCGAGTAGGCGGACCTTTAGGGTCTTTGTTCCCAACCGAGTTCTCGGGTCCGGTCGATTCATCTGAACCCAGGTGATGTTTGCAGCCCAGAGGAATCCATGGGCCTATGAGAGGTTGCAACCCCTGTACAGTTACCTGAAGGGCTTGGTTATAATCTTTGCCTGCCCAATGTGGAGGGACTAGGTAAGTTAGAGGATCTTATCCTGGACTTGGTCTTGGTTAAAACAACAATTTGCAGATCCAAGATGTAAGGGGCATATGATGGGGATGGGGGCGGTTTCACAGTGGCCTCTTTCGCAGCCTCGTCTGTGCCCAGGTAACCGTGCACAGGGAGCAAGTGGTGTCCAAATTCCATAATTGGTGGGGACATCAGGGTACGGAGTGTTTCATATACACGGAGAACAACATTCTGTTTGAGATAGAAAGGTTCTCTGAACTCTTGTTAGGACTTTGTTGCCGATTTTCTCTTTTACTTTGATTGAACCACATCTTTGGGGAAACAAGAGAAGAAAGAATGTTCCATCGGAACTAAAATTGCCTATTCTGAATTTCTATCCTGGGCTGAAAGTGGTACTGACACTGTCAACTCCTTTTCCAGGGATTAGAAGGAGATAATTTGCAAAAATTTCTGCAGATCTGACAAAGTCACTCGATTCATCAGGACCTGAATATCATCGGCATTTGAATGTGGAAGGAGAATTTTTTGTATGTTCTGCCTGGGACTGGAAAAACACCAACACACACACACCCGAGTGAGGGTGTTCCAGTGCCCTGACTGTTGAAAGAGCTTTAACCAGTTACATGTCCTGAAACATTGCACCATTCACAGTGGGGAGACGTGTTCCGTGTGAACGAGACTTCAACTAATCATCCAACCTAGAGAGACACAAAGAGATTGACACCACGGAGAAACCATGGAAATGTGGAGACTGTGGGAAGGGATCCACATCGCCATCTGCGTTGGAAATTCATCCACGCAGTCACACTGGGGAAAGGCCGTTCATCTGTTCTGTTACAGGGCTTGGATTCTGTTGTTACTGCTGCTGTTAATCACATCCAGGACTGAACCATGTTCAGTCTGAAAGTTGGAGTTTATTTCTGTTAGAACATAAGAACTAGGAGCAGGAGTAGGCAATTCAGTCGCTCGAGCGTGCCCCGCCATTCAATACAATCATGGCTGATCTCATTTCGGCCTCAACTCTAATTTCCTGCCCTCTCCCCATAACCTTTCAACCTGTTACTAATTAAAAATCTGTCTATCTCCTCCTTAAATTTATTCAGCATCCCGGCATCCACTGCACTCTGAGGTAGTGAATTCCACAGATTCACAACCCTTTGAGAAAAGTAATTCCTCCTCATCTCTGATTTAAATCTACCACCCCTTAGCCTAAAACTATGGCCTTTCATTCTAGAATGCCCCACAAGGGGAAACATCTGCTCCATATCTACTCTGTCTATCCCCTTTAGTGTCTTATATACCTCAATTAGATCTCCTCTCATCCTTCCAAACTCTAGCCAGTATCGGCCTAAACTGCTCAATCTCTCCTCCTAAGCAAGCCCCGCATCTCTGGAATCAATCTAGTAAACCTCCTCTGAACCATCTCCAATGCAACTACATCCTTCCTCAAGTAAGGGGACCAAAACTGTGCACAGTATTCCAGGTGTGGTCTCACCAATGCCTTGTACAGTTGCAACAACACTTCCCTATTTTTATACTCTATTCCTTTAGCAATAAATGCCAAAATTCCATTTGCCTTCCTTATTACCTGCTGTACCTGCATACTACCTGTTGATGTTAATAATACCTGTAACTGGGCTGGAGTTTAATATTCTGGATAGCACTGTTGGTGTACCTACACCACATGGACTGCAGGAGTTCAAAAAGGCAGCTCATCACTACTTCTCAAGGGCAATTAAGAGTGGGCAATTAATGCTGGCTCAGCCAGCGAAGCCCACATCCCATGAATGAATTAAAAAAATATAAGTTAAATAAATCAGCTTAGTGTCAAACACACAGTGTCCGAGTCCTTGATTTCTCTAAGATAGGAGGAGATAGATTGATGTCCTGTTACCGACTGTTCCATTTTTAGACCGTTTCTCCTTTGTTAATGGTATTTATATGGCGCCTTTCACAACTTCAGGATGGCCCAAAGTGCTTTACAGCCAATGAAGTTTTTTTGAAGTGTAATCACTGTTGTAATGTAAGAAATGCAGTCACCAAATTGTGCACAGCAAGATCCCACAAATAGAAATGTGACTGAGACCACATAATCTGCTCAGTGATGTTTGTTTGGGGATAAATATGAAGCAGTACAGCAAGGAGAACTCCCCTGCTCTTTGGAATAACATTCTGGAAACTTTTACACCAACTGAGAGGGCAGATGGGGCCATAGTTGAAGGTCTCAACTGGAAGACGGGATCTCTGACAGTACAGTGCTCCCTCAGTACTGCATCAGAATATCAACCTGGATTTTATGCTCATGTTTCTGGATGTAGATTTGAACCCACATCCCCCTGACTCAGAGATAAGAATGCAACCACTGAGCCACAACTAACACCTCATCATTACTCTAGATTATTTCAGTTCTCATACCTTCAGTTACTCTCATGGACAAGTATAAGATTTTAGTCCGGGAGTCACAGATCATCCAAAAAGGGAGTCAAAGTCGTAGGTGATTTTAAAGCATTTTATTAAGAAGCAACAGTTTTGATATGATACATCAGTTAAATAGGCAGAAAAGACATGACCCATAACAGGTGAGAATGGTTTACTGGTCCCAGATCAGGGGGATGCTGATCTCCGTGGCTGGAGGTTACAGTCTCCTCGGAATGGTTTACTGGTCCTGGATCAGGGGGATGCTGATCTCTGTGTCTGGAGGTGGCAGTCTCCTCGGAATGGTTTACTGGCCACGGATCAGGAGGATCCTGATCTCTGTGGCTGGAGGTCACAGTTTCTCAGCCTCCTTGAGCCAAAGTATTTGGCCGAAGCCAACATGCATCATTTTGAGAAGCTCTTTCCTGTCTGAAATGATTTTTCCTCTCGAAAGCCCGTTCATGTACCTTATTCGTGAGGGTCTTATGTCAATCACTTATCCACTTGTCCATTAGCAAGGGACAGATATTCAAGAAAATCCCTGTTATTTCTATTCTGTTTAGTCATTTTCTGGCTCATTGCTTGCTACGACATCCTGTTTAATTTTTATTCAGGCAGTTGGTTTACATATGGGTCATGAGATTTCCCACCCCATCAAGTTTGTCTTGTTTCAGTTTCTGTGGTAGATACATGTCCTTGTCAAAGATAATAGGCTTACACTCCTGTGCTTGTCATTCCAGGAAGCTTTATTCATAAGTAAGAGAGAACGAGTCAATCCTATAATAATGAATTTCTTAAGATTTTATAAGAATATTGGACAGTGATTTATTACAGATCTCCCCACCTCGAGAAGGGAATATTCTTATTGACTTCTCACAAACTGATTTCTGCTTAACCCAGCTATTTCTAAGCTGTGTTTTCATAATTTCTTTATTACATTCCGTCAATAACATACTAAAGCTACTAGAATTATCAGAATCAGCAACACAAACCCTTGAGCTACACCAAGAATAAATGTAAAAACTTTTCCAGTAAATGGTGATAACTATTGACTTTGATTCATCCTCCCCACCTGCAGTTCATCTCATAGAATTCTAAATTATTGGCATGTCGTAAATACATATGGTTCAAACAAAAGTTCATGCATGGACTTTAAAAATTCTCCAGCTTTCTGTTCACCTGCATCCAGCTTGTGGATATTTTCTAAATCCAGATTCTATATCCCTCTCTACTTTAATTTTGCTCCCTCTGAAAGTGGCCAGGTTATAAATGCAATTTTCTTTAAAAAAAAATACAAACATCTCCCAAGACATTTTACTAGTTTCATGGACACTTTCACTACGACAATTTTTTAAAAATTATTCTTTGATGGAATGTGGCCATTCCTAATTGCACTCAGACCATTTCAGAACACAGTTAAGAGTCAACCACATTGCTGTGGAGTCACATGTAGGCCAGACCAGATGAGGACAGCAGATTCAGTAATGAACCTAATATTCAGTTAATTGACTTTAAATTCCACTAGCAGTCATGGTGCGATTTGAATCCATGTCTCCAAGCATTAGCCTGAACATCTGGATTACAGGTCCAGTGATATCGCAACTACACCACCATCTCCCCCTGATGGATTGACAAATTCCATTAACTTTACCCAGGCTGAGTCATTGCAATTACCATCTGGTGGTGTGATTTTACTCTTTTATTCTAAGTGGAGAATTCCAATAATTGCCATTCCATCTCACTCATGAGCCCTGGGGGAACTTCAATTCAATCTTCTCAGAATGTGGTGTCTAGATCAGAGACAGAAGTGTTTGCCTGCATCATCACTGGGTGAAAATCCTGCAACTGCTTACATAACAGCATTGTGGGAGCACTTTCACCACATGGACTGCAGCGGTTCAAGAAGGTCAAACATCTTCTCCACAGGCAACTGGGACTGACAATATATGCTGGAATCGGTGGAGAGAGAAACAAAATGAATGATTCAGGATCTGTAGAATGAATTACAGGCAACAAAAATGGTGCAAAATTTGATGATCAATATAAGCTCAAAAGCAGAAGAGCTGGTAAGCCAGCGGCACATGGTCGGGGGATGGGTAGCAGTGGAAACCTCATTTATATATGGTTGGCAGAGGGAACAGTAAAATGCGAAACAAAACTAAAATACATTCATTATTAGAGACAGAGGAAATTAGACAATGGCAGAGAGGTGATCAAGGAGGGGAGAGATGAAACAGAGCAATGGATGGACATGGATTCAGATCCACAGTAAATGAGTAACACCAGCCCCAGAGCCATGGAACCTCTCACAGAAAACAGAGCATAGCATGAAAAGCTATTAATTGTAAACGAATGGTCAAAAAATACTCAGCTCTGAAACAATTTCAGTTTTCAATTTTAAACTCTCCTGCTGGAGCCGGCAGCTGGAAAGATATCAGGAGTTGAAAAGAAGCGCGAGACGGGCCGGGGGTTGAAAAGCGCGAGAGGAGCCGGGAGTTGAAGAGAAGCGCGAGAGGAGCCGGGAATTGAAGAGAAGCGCGAGAGGAGCCGAGGGTTGAAAAGCGCGAGAGGAGCCGGGGGTTGAAAAGCGCGAGAGGAGCCAGGTGATGAAGAGAAGCGCGAGAGGAGCCAGGGGTTGAGAAGCGCGAGAGGAGCCGGGAGTTCAAGACAAGCGCGAGAGGAGCCGGGGGTTGAAAAGCGTGAGAGGAGCCTGGTGATGAAGAGAAGCACGAGAGGAGCCAGGGGTAGAGAAGCGCGAGAGGAGCCGGGAGTTCAAGAGAAACGCGAGAGGAGCCGGGAGTTCAAGAGAAGCGCAAGAGGAGCCAGGGGTTGAAAAGCGCGAGAGGAGCCGGGTGATGAAGAGAAGCGCGAGAGGAGCCGGGAGTTCAAGAGAAGCGTGAGAGGAGCCGGGAGTTCAAGAGAAGCGCGAGAGGAGCCGGGAGTTCAAGAGAAGCGCGAGAGGAGCCGGGAGTTCAAGAGAAGCGCGAGAGGAGCCGGGAGTTCAAGAGAAGCGCGAGAGGAGCCGGGAGTTCAAGAGAAACGCGAGAGGAGCCGGGAGTTCAAGAGAAGCGCGAGAGGAGCCGGGAGTTCAAGAGAAGCGCGAGAGGTGCCGGGGGTTGAAGAGAAGCGCGAGAGGTGCCGGGGGTTGAAGAGAAGCGCGAGAGGAGCCGGGGGTTGAAGAGAAGCGCGAGAGGAGCCGGGGGTTGAAGAGATGCGCGAGAGGAGCCGGGGGTTGAAGAGAAGCGCGAGAGGAGCCGGGGGTTGAAGAGATGCGCGAGAGGAGCCGGGGGTTGAAGAGAAGCGCGAGAGGAGCCGGGGGTTGAAGAGATGCGCGAGAGGACCTGGGGGTTGAAGAGAAGCGCAAAAGGAGCCGGGTGTTGAAGAGAAGCGCGAGA
This sequence comes from Cetorhinus maximus, assembly GCF_964194155.1. Lineage (NCBI taxonomy): Eukaryota > Metazoa > Chordata > Chondrichthyes > Lamniformes > Cetorhinidae > Cetorhinus > Cetorhinus maximus. The sequence continues at coordinate 24,763,022 of NC_135901.1, forward strand.
GGAGCCGGGAGTTGAAGAGAAGCGCGAGAGGAGCCGGGTGATGAAGAGAAGCGCGAGAGGAGCCGGGGGTTGAAGAGAAGCGCGAGAGGCTCCGGGAGTTGAAGAGGAGCGCGAGAGGAGCCGGGAGTTGAAGGGAAGCGCGAGAGGAGCCGGGAGTTGAAGGGAAGCGCGAGAGGAGCCGGGAGTTGAAGAGAAGCGCGAGGGGAGCCGGGAGTTGAAGAGAAGCGCGAGGGGAGCCGGGAGTTGAAGAGAAGCGCGAGGGGAGCCGGGAGTTGAAGAGAAGCGCGAGGGGAGCCAGGAGTTGAAGAGAAGCGCGACGGGAGCCGGGTGTTGAAGAGAAGCGCGAGGGGAGCCGGGAGTTGAAGACAAGCGCGAGAGGAGCCGGGAGTTGAAGAGAAACGCGAGATGAGCCGAGAGTTGAACAGGAGCGTGAGAGGAGTCGGAGGTGAAGAGACGCTGGGAGAACAGAAGTGACTGAGGGAGTTCAGTGAGGAGGGAACGAGGGATCCTTTGAATACTATGAGGACGGTCGGGTAAGTATTTACTACTTTTATTGCTTATAGTTTTTAAGGTCTTATTTTGTAGTTCATCGTTTGTAAGGGCTATATTCTGGAACAACAAGGAGCAGGGAAGAACGGCCCTAGAGTAATTAATATTAAGTATCTTCCAAAAGGTTTAATTTAATTTAAAGGGGTAAGCAGAAACAGGAAGGCAGATTATTATCTGAATGGCTATAAATTGAGAGAGGGGAATGTGTAACGAGACCTGGGTGTCCTCATACACCAGTCGCTGAAGGTAAGCATGCGGGTACAGCAGGCGGAAAAGAAGGCAAATGGCCTTCCTAGCCAGAGGATTCGAGTACAAGAATAGGGATGTCTTGCTGCAATTGTACAGGGTCTTGGTGAGACCACACCTGAAATATTGTATGCAGTTTTGGTCACCTTATCTGAGGAAGGATGTTCTTGTTATTGAGGGTGTGCAGCAAAAATTTACCAGACTGATTCCTGGGATGGCAGGACTGTCATATGAGGAGAGATTGAGTCGGTTAGGATTATATTCGCTGGAGTTCAGAAGAATGAGGGGGGATCTCATTGAAACCTACAAAATACTTAAAGGAATAGGCAGGGTAGATGCAGGTAAGATGTTTCCCCTGGTTGGGGAGTCTAGAACTAAGAGACACAATTTCAAAGTAAGGGGCAAGCCACTGAGGACTGAGATGAGGAGAAACTATGAGGGGCATGGACACAGTGGATAGGGAGCAGCTGTTCCCCTTAGTTGAAGGGTCAGTCACAATGGGACATAAGTTCAAGGTGAGGGGCAGGAGGTTTAGGGGGGATGTGAGGAAAAACTTTTTTACCCAGAGGGTGGTGACGGTCTGGAATGTGCTGCCTGTTAGGGTGGTGGAGGCAGGTTGCCTCACATCCTTTAAAAAGTACCTGGATGAGCACTTGGCACGTCATAACATTCAAGGCTATGGGCCAAATGCTGGTAAATGGGATTAGGTCAGGTGTTTCTCACGTGTCGGTGCAGACTCGATGGGCTGAAGAGCCTTTTCTGCGCTGTGATTTTCTGTGACTCTGTGTTACTCAGAGGGTTTTTAGAATTCTCTACCCCAGAGGGCCGAGGAAGCTTAGTCACTGAGTATGTTTAAGGTAGAGATTGATAGATTTCTGATTCACAATAACGTAAAGGGCTATGGGGATAGTGTGGGTAAAAGGCATTTAAGTGTTCGATCAGCCATGATAGTATTGAATGGCGGAGCAGGCTGGACAGACTGAATGGTCTTCTCCTATCCCTATGTTTCTATCCTGACTACTAGTGATTGCTTCTGTAAACTGACAGGGTACCAGAAGCTGAAGTCAGTTTTCAGGAGTATCTGAAAGAAGGAAAGGAAGATAGAAAGGTGGAGAGGGTTAGGGAGGAAATTCCACAGCTTAAGATCTTGGCAGTTGCAGATGTGACCATCAAACAAGGAGCAAATAAAATCAGCAATACTCGGGAAGTCGGAATTAGAGGAGCACAGATATCTTGGAGGTAACAAAGGGATGGATCATGGTTTCAGCAGCAGATGAGCTGAGGCTGGGGTGGAGTCCGGCGATGTCACTGAGGTAGAATCTAGTCTTGATGATGATGCCAATATACGGTTGGGAGCTTGCCTCGGGGTCAAATATGACACCAATGTTTCAGACTCAGACTGTTGTCAAGGAGAGGGCTGGAGTCAGTGTCTAGGGTTGGTAATGGGGACTGAAGGGAATAGCTTCAGTCTTCCCAATGTTTAAATGGAGGAAATTTGTGTTCATCCGGTACTGGATGTGAGACAAGTCAGGACGGAGTGTAACTTGGAGATTGGAGGTGATGCTGTTCACATACACCTGTTATCCTGTTCCTCTAGGTGGTGGGGGTTGAGTGTTTTGGAAAGTCTGTCAAAGTTCTGGTCAAGTTGCAGAAATAGAAAATCCCTCTCCTTCTCTGCGCCTGATCCCAATCCTCTCACACTCTCCTCTCCACATGGAGGCTGGAGTCTTGTGTAGGCCCAGACCGGGTAGCAGGTTCCCTTCCCTGAAGGACATTAGTGAACCAGTTGAGTTTTTACGACAATCCAGCAGTTTTCATGGTCACTTTTTCCTTGTGCCGGCCGCAAAAATTACCAGATTCTTTCAGCTCAATTTCACAATCTGCCTGAGTGTTTGTGTGGGGTCTCTCACTCCTTTTTTTCTGTTTTAAATTGATTTCACAGGGTGTCAGAAGGAGAAGATTTGCATGATGGAAACTGAGACCAAACATCACATCAGGATCTGACGGAGTCGTCCAGTTTATCGTAACTTGAATACATTGGATTTTGAACATGGAAGGAAAAAGCATCGTTCACAGTGGGGAGAAACTTTACATGTGTTCTGTGTGTGGACGAGGCTTCAGCCAATCATCTGGTTTGTCAAGACACAAGCGCATTCACACGGGGGAGAAACCGTGGAAATGTGGGGACTGTGAGGAGGCATTTGGTTACCCGTCTGAACTGGAAACTCATCGACGCACTCACACTGGAGAGAGACCATTCATCTGCTCCATATGTGGGAAAGGATTTACTCGATCATCGAACTTGCTGACACACCAGCGAGTTCACACTGGAGAGAGGCTGTTCACCTGCTCTGCATGTGGGAAAGGGTTCACTGATTCCTCAAACCTGCTGAAACATCAGCGAGTTCACACTGGGGAGAGACCATTCTCCTGCTCAGAGTGTGGGAGAGGATTCACGCATTTATCCACCCTGTTGAGACACCAGCGAGTTCACACTGACGAGAGACCTTTTAAATGTCTGGACTGCGGGAAGTGCTTTAAAAGTTCTGGGGAACTGATGTCCCATCAACGTGTTCACACTAATGAGAGACCTTTTAAATGCCCACAATGTGGGAAGTCCTATAAAAGTTCCTGGGAACTGATGTCCCATCAACGTGTTCACACTGATGAGAGACCGTTCAGGTGCTCTCACTGCGGGACTGGGTTCAAGCGATCATCTCAACTCATTGTACACCAGCGACTTCACACTGGGGAGAGGCCATTCACCTGCTCTAAATGTGGGAAGGGATTCACTCAATCATCCACCCTGCTGAAACACCAGCGAGTTCACACTGACAAGAGACCTTTTAAATGTCCAGACTGCGGGAAGTGCTATAAAACTTCCTGGGAATTGATGTCGCATCAACATGTTCACACTGACGAGAGGCCGTTCAGGTGCTCTCACTGTGGAACTAGGTTCAGGAAATCATCTCAACTCACTGTACACCAGCGAATTCACACCGGGGAGAGGCCGTTCACCTGCTCCAAGTGTGGGAAGGGATTCACTCAGACATCCCACCTACTGAAGCATCAGCGAATTCACAAGTAACTACAATGATTAGATTTTGCTCTTAATCACATCCAGGATTGAACTATGTTCACTGGTGTCTGTTCCTATTCATGTTAATAAATCCCAGACCTGTTATAGGGGAAAATATTGTTGACAAGAGAAAAATAAATCAGCTTTGTACTAAACATGCATTGTGTTGAATCTTTTTTTGTTCATTCATGGGATGTGGGCCTCGCTGGCTAGGCCAGCATTTATTGCCCACCCCTAATTGCCCTTGAGAAGGTGGTGAGCTGCCTTATTGAACCGCTGCAGTCCATGTGGTGTAGGTTCAGTTTCTTTCCTTATAGACATCATAACGGTTTGATACAACCGAGTGTCTTGCTGGGCCATATAAAAATAAACCACAGTGCTTTGGGTAGACCAGACCGGGTAAGGACGGCAGATTTCCTCCCCTAAAGGGCATTAGTGAACTAGATGGGTTTTTACAACAATCAATTTATGGTCATCATTAAACTTTTTGTTCCAGGTTTTTATTGAATTTAAATTTCACCATATACCGTCGTGGGATTTGAACCTAGGTCTTCAGACCATTACCAGCTGGTCTCAGGATTATTCATCCAATGACCATACTACTACACCACTGCCTCCCCCTTTAATGTCACTAATATATAAGTTAATTCCTTTTGAAGGGCTCTCCCTCTCCTCTGTCTCCTCCATCCTTACCAACAACCACAAGTGTGAGGAGCTCATGGAGCTTCTTTGTCACTAAGATTGAGACAATCCTTTCACCTGCCTCTGCTACTCCCCTCCACTATGCCACAGGGCCAAACTGTCTCTAAAGCTCCCCCTTTTCCGAGCCCTGAACTCAGTTCCTCTCCTATCTCCCATCATGCCCGGTCAGAGCTCTTCTTGTGCAGGAGACCCACCTCCTGGTCCCTCGATTCTATTCCTGCCAAACTGCTGACCATCCATCTTCTCTGTGTTGCTGATATTGTTAACAGTGCTCTCTCTCTTCTGGTTATGCCCCTCTCACTCTTACCCTTCCCGAAAAAAACCCTTCACCCCCACCTCCCTTGCAAACTACCACACCATCTGCTACCACTTCCTTTCTTCTCCAACATCCTTGAACTTGGTTTTCCCCAAGGATCTATTCTTGGACCCTCCTATTTCTCATCTACATGCTGCCACCAGGCGACATCATCCAAAAACATTGTGTTAGTTTTCCCATGTACACTGACAACACCCAGCTCTACCTCCCCAACATCCCTCTCCATTCCTCCACCGTTACTAAATTATCAAACTGTTTATCCGACATCCAGTACTGGATGAGCAGAAATTTCTTCCAATTAAAAATTGGGAAGACCAAAGCCATTGTCTTCAGTCACCACTACAAATTCTGTTCCCTAACTACCGAGTCCATCCCTCTCCCTGGGAAATTTCTGAGGCTGAACCACTCTTCACAATCTTGGTGTCATATTTGATCCCAAGATGACTTTCCAGCCACATATCCACACCATCATTAATACCAGATATTTCCACCTCCGTAACGTCACCCGTCTCCACCCTACCCCAGCTCATCTGTTGCTGAAATTCTCCTCATACCCATGACTTGACTATTCTAATACATTCCTGGCCAGTCTCTCACATTCACCCTGCCCTGCCACCCACCACCCCGGCAACAACCTGGAAACGAGATCATCCAAAACTCTGCTGCCCGTGTGTGTTCTCACCCTAAACGTAGGGTAGATGGTGTCACAGTGATAACGTCACTGGACTAGTATTCTGGGAATGTGGGTTCTATTCCCACATTCCACCCAAACCTTCTGCAGACATTTTTAGCAACAAATTTCCAAATAGTATTTATGCATAAACACAGTGACCTGAATCAGACGGGAAATGTTTGCCTTCTTTGTGTGGAATGGCCACCTTGTCAGCTCTATGATTCGATCATATCGTGTTTATTATGAATCATTATCCTGTTATAGAATCACATCTCATTATAGTACAGCACAGAAGGAGGCCACTTGGCTCATCGAATCTGCACTGGCTCTTTCAAAGAGCAATCCGGTTAATCCCACTGCCCCACTCTTAACCCATATCCCTGGACGAGGACTCAGCCGATCATCTGGCCAGTCAAGACACAAGCTCAGTCACACTGGGGAGAAACCGTGTTAATGCGGGGACAGTGGAAGGGATTAATTACTCATTTGAGTTGGAAAGTCATCAGTGCATGCACACTGGGGAGAGGCTGTTCACCTGCTCCACACATGGGAAGGCATTCACTCGGTCATCCAGCCTCTAAACACACCAACGAGTTCATACTGGAGAGGGTTTAAATGCTTCGACTGTGACAAGAGCTTTCAAAGCCAGTTCCCATTTTATAGTCTCAGTGTATTTGAGGGCTTCCCAAACTGAGGGTCGTGACCACAATGGGGTGTGAGACAAGATTTTAGGCTCGCGAGCTCCGAGGCAGCAATGGCTGCCGTGGAGCTCCAACTGTTTCCTGACAGCTGTGAGGCCCCTTTAAATCCTCACGGTTTTTGTTTTGTTAGTGGGTGTGGCCTAATAGGCGACACTCTGAGGCTCAATTGTTGCTGCAAAAAACACTTGTGAAAAGTTCGGCGTTCATTTTTTTCTGGAAAGTCGATTTATTCAATAATCAGGATCATAATGTATTAATAATCGGGATCATAATGTGTTTAACAATCAGGACACTGTTACATTAATAATCAGAATCCTACTGCATCAAAATAAGGATCCTATTACATCAATGCTCAGGTTCCTATTAAATTAATGATCAGAGTCCAATTACTTTAAGATTCAGGATCTCAACACATTAATAATCAGGATATTATTACATTAATATTCTGGTGGCCATTGCATCAACAATCAGGATCTTATTGTATAAATAATCATCATCCTAATACATTAATAATCAGCATTAATTACATTAATTACAGTTCCAATCGCATTAATAATCAGCTGCCTACTGCTTCAATAACCAAAAAATTATTGCACTTATCAAGATGCTAATTAATAATCAGAATTATTTCAATTAATAATCAGAGTCGTATGGCATCAATAATCAGGACACTGCATGTTGCCATAAAAGGAGTGGCTGAGACTGAGCAGCTTTGGTGGACAGTCAATTTTCTCCAAACTCTTGTCCAGTCCTGCCCTGCTGAGGGTGCCAAATGCTTTCCTGAGATCTACACTGTAAGGTAAAGAGGTATATCCTGTTCTCTACACTTCTTTTATAGCCAGCATCTGGAGAAGATCACGTTCACTGTAGATCTGCCAGCTCTGTGCTTCTGGATACACTCAGTTTGCAAGTAGATGAAATCATTAAGCATAATCCCAGCAAAGACTTTCCCAGTGACACTAAGGAGTGAGATGTCCCAGTAGTTTGTTGCAATCTCCTCTGTCACCTTTGTTTTTCCGAAATGTTTATATCACACATGTCCTGTGGAACTGATCCTGATTGTCAGCAAAGATTAATTCGCACTTTCTAATTGGAGATGTTAATCAGTAGAACCTGTCAGACATTGACTTTGCAAAGACCAATTTAAGATTGAAGTAAAAGTTCATAATTTTATTGTAAATGAGTTCCTGTTGAAGGTTCTTTAAGGGGAAAGATCACAGATGGTGTTTTTAAAAAGGGACACTACAGCCCCGAAAATCAGTGACATCTCCAGAGTATTAAACTCCAGCCAGTTATAGGGTAGTTAACATCAACAGAAACAAGCCAGATATTGTCAGACTATCAGTCCTGGACGTGATTAACAGCAGCAATAATAGCAGAATCCAATCCTTGCAGTCACTTGTGAACTCGCTGGTGTCTCAGCAGGCTGCCAGGCTGAGTGAATCCCTTCCCACACACAGAGAGGTGAATGGCTTCTCTCCGGTATGAGTGCATTCATGTAAATGCAGGCTGCCAGACTGAGTGAATCCCTTCCCACACGTGGAGCAGGTGATTGGCTTCTCCCCAGTGTGAGTGCGTTTGTGTAATTGCAGGCTCCCAGACTGAATGAATCCCTTCCCACACACGGAACAGGTGAACGGTCTCTCCCCAGTGTGTGTGCGTTGGTGAGCAGTGAGGGTGGATGACAGCCTGAAACTCTTCCCACATGAAGTGCAGATGAATGGCTTCTCCCCAGTGTGAACTCGCTGGTGTGTCAACAGGGTGGATGACTGAGTGAATCCCATCCTACACACAGAGCAGGTGAACGGCCTCTCCCCAGTGTGAACTCGCTTATGTGAATCGAGGTCGGCTGAACGCCTGAACCTCGTCCCACAGCAAGTGCAGTAAAACGGCCTCTCCCCAGTGTGAATTCGCTGGTGTGACAGCAGGGTGGATGACCGAGCAAATCCCCTCCCACACACAGAGCAGGTGAATGGCTTCTCCCCAATGTGAACTCGCTGGTGTTCAACAAGGGCAGATGAATGCCTGAACCTCTTTCTACAGGAAGTACAGTTGAATATCTTCTCTTCAGTGTGAATTTGTTGGTGTGGCTGAAGACCGGATGAATGAGTGAATCCCTTCCCACACAAAGAGCAGGTGAATAGCCTCTCCCCAGTGTGAAGTTGCTGGTGTGCAGTGAGATGGGATGACCACCTGATCCTCTTTCCACAGTATGTGCAGCTGAACGGCCTCTCTTCAGTGTGAATTTGCTGGTGTAACATGAGGCAGGATGTTCAAGTAAATCCGTTCCCACACACGGAACAGATGAACGGCTTCTCCCCAGTGTGACTGCGTCGATGCATTTCCAGCTGGTGTGGATAATAGAATCCTTTACCACAGTCCTCACATTTCCACGGTTTCTCCATGGTGCCGGCCCCAATGTGGCTGCGTCGATGGATTTCCAGAAGGGATGGATAATTGAATCCTGTCCCACAGTCCTCACATTTCCACAGTTTCTCCATGGTCCCCGTGTCCATGTGTCTCTCCAGGTTGGATGATTAGTTGAAGCTTCATCCACACACACAACACATGTACAGTTTCTCCCACTGTGAACAATGCAATGTTTTCTCAGGCCAACTGGTTAAAGCTCTTTCCACAGTTGTGCATTGGAACACTCTCACTCGGGTGTGTGTGTCTCAGTGTTTTTCCAGTCACACTGATGTTTGAAATCTTTTCTCACAGACAGAAGAGACAAATATTTCTCCTTCACATTTAAAGGCCAATGATATTCAGGTCCGGATGCATCGAGTGGTTCTGTCAGATCTTGACATGATGTTTGGTTTGAGTTTCCTGTCTGTAAATCCTCCCTTTCTAATGCCCTGGGAAAGGAGTTTACAAATGTCATCGCTGTAAGTCCAGGATAGAAATTCAGAACTGACAGTTCTAGTTTCTGTGGAACATTTTTCATTTTTGCTCCACATCTCACACACTCTCTCTCTTGCCTGCACAGAATCCAGTTAAGTTTCTTTCTTCCATTCCCAGTTTTCTCTCTCTCTTTACTCTGTCTTGGTTCAGTTCGCTACTCCCTGTTTGCAGACTGAGAATAAAATCAATGAGTCAATAATTTTCTTTCCTGGTCACTGGGACCCTGAAATCCTGCCTACTCGATGGCCCTTCACCAAGATGGCTGCACATGCACCCTGCTGGCTGAACAAGCCCTGCTTTCCTCACTCAAATGGGAACCAGCAGCTGGAGTAACCAGGGCTTGTCACCAGGAAGGGAGGCCCACCTCCCTGATCTTCCCAAACTGCCTATTCCTTAGGCAGTCCCTCAGGTTTGAAGGTGACTTGCTTCCACTCTGATTTGTTGGGTTCTGAGATGGCTGATAAGTTCAATGCTTGATCTTCCGTGCCAGTCATCAAGTCCTGTCTACTCTAATCCCATTTTCCAACACTTGGCACATAGCCTTGTATGCTATGGCATTTCAGGTGTTCATCTCAATACTTCTTAAATGTTGTGCGGTTTCTTGCCTCTTCCACCCTTTCAGGCAGTGAGTTGCAGATGCCCCCCACCCTCTGAGTGAAAATACTTTCCTCAAATCCCCTCTAAACCTTCAGCCCATCACCTTAATCTATGCCCCCTGGTTACTGACCCCTCCACTATAAGGGGAAAAGTTTCTTCCTATCCATGCCCCTCATAACTTTGTACAGCTCAATCAGCCTCAGCCTTCTCTGCTCTAAGTAAAACAATCCCCACCTATCTAGTCTCTCTTCATAGCTGAAACGCTCCATCCCAGGCAATGTCCCAGTGAATCTCCTCTGCACTCTCTCTCCAGTGCAATCACGTCATTCTCTAAAGCTTTTCCGCTGTCCTCCTGGGAGTCTCCTGCTGTGACTGAGTTCCAAGTAGAGCAGTTGCTTTGGGAGTCTGGTCTCCAGAATACGAACAAAAGTCCCACCCAGCAGAGGTGGTTTTGAGTGATCAGCCCCTCAATGCCGGGCGAGGTGGCTTGGGAGAGGACGCTGCTGTTGGACTGCCTTTCTTGCCACTGGATTTGGAGGATCTTGTGAAGGCATCGCTGGTGGTACTTCTCCAGTGCTCTGAGGCACATGATGTAGGTTGTCCAAGTCTCTGGAGTCTGTAGGAGCACAGGGATCACTGCTGTCCAGTAACCCATGACCTGAGTCCCAGGTTTGACATCCTGGTCCTCAGATAGTCTGTTCTTCATTTTGCCAAGGGCTGAGCTGGAACACTGGAGGTGATGAGGAATGTTGTCACCTATGTCTGCCTTCATCGAGTTGAAGCTCCCAAGATACAGAAAATGGTCCACATTTTCCATGGTTTCATCATTATTCTTAATCAATAGAGCAAGGGGCGCTGGGGGCTGGGGGGTGGGTGCGGGACTGGGATGTAGATGGTAAAAACCCAAAAGACAAATAACAGATGGTGGGTAGAAAGTGCACAGGAGATCCAACAACTCGTGGACAGAAACAACATTTGTGGTTTCCTAGCGCTGTCAAGACAATCAATGGCTCAAGCACTTAAGGGCCAACCTCACTGACAGCCAAGCACGGAGGGAGCTCATCAAGGACAGAGGGTCAGCCAGTGCCACTGGAGAGAACATTTTGAAGAACTCCTCAACCAAGACTCTGTCTTTGACTTCGAGGTCCTGAACTCCATTCCTCAATACCCCGTTTGGCTTAGTCTTGGTGCTACCATGGTCCAGCATGAAAATGAATAAGCCATTTGACAGCTGAAAAACAAGAAGACCTCTGGAGCAGATGGAATCCCTGCCGGAATTCTGAAACACGGTGGAGTTACAATCCTGGCCTGGCTGCACAACCTCATATCACTCATCAGCAAAGAGTCCATGTTGGGGAATCTCTGGGACATTGATTGTGATGATATTCAGAAAGGGAGACAAGTCTGATTGCGGTAACTACAGAGGAGTCTCCCTGCTGCCTGCCTCAGAGAAAATCATTACAAGGATTCTCCTCAATCACCTTCTCTTAGTGGCCAAAGAGCTCCTTCCAGATTCACAGTGCGGTTTTCCCCCATCGAAAGGCACCAGAGACGTGAATTTCACTGCACGGCAAACCGAAGAAAATTGCAAGGAACAGCACCAAACGCTGTCGTTAGCCTTTTTTGTCCTCACGAAAGCCTTCTACATTGTCAAACACCACATTTTATCCATATCCTCCTCAAATGTGGCTGTCTTCAGAAATTTGCCACCATCCTCTGCCTACTCCATGATGATATAACAGCCGTGATCCTCATCAACGGAACCACCACAGACCCTATCTCAGTAAAGACTGGGATCAGACAAGGCTGCGTCATTGCACCAGCCCCATTCTCCATTTTCCTCTCTGCATCTCACCTTGAGAAAATTACCCATGGGCGTGGATATAATCAACAGAACAGACGGGAAACCAACACCACCTTCAAAGCAAAACCAGAATCAGTCCACCTCAGACATTGAGCTCCAATGTGTAGATGCCTGATTTCTACATTAAATCCACCCATGTGCCTTGATTCCGTAACCCTTAATACTCTTGCCTCACACATGTCCAGCAATCTCCGTTTTTAAATCGTTAACTGACGAAATCTCAACAGATTTCCAGGTTTCCACTATATTTTCTGTCAAGTGATTTCTGACATTGTTCCTGAACAGCCGAGTCTCAGTTACACAAATAAATATCACTGATTTGTACATTTAAATGGTAACAATTATTTTACTGTTAACTAGTCATACAACAATTTAGAAAACCATAATTTTAGTAAAATAGTGTGAATGCTGGAAATCTGAAATAAAAACAGAAAGTTCTGGAAATCCTCAGCAGGTTTGGCAGCTTCTGTGAAGAGAGAGAAACAGATTTAACATTTCCAATCCAATCTGATTCTTCTTCAGAACTGAGTATTTCCAGCATTCTGATTTCATTTTAAACACATAATTGATGTAAACTTTATTGTCCTTATAGGTATCTGGATGTAAATCTGATTTCAGACCTTCCTCTGAACAGTTTTCAAACTGACTCCAGCTCATTGTCCATTCCTTCACTAAAGACCCGGATGGAAAACCCTCAGCGCAAGATGGCGGCGGCCGGTTGCCCGGGTAACCCGGGCCTGTCACCGGGGAGGAAGCCCCCGTTTTCTCCCCCTGCCTTCACGAAGATGGCCGGCTTCCGGCCATACGCCCGGCTCCCTGAATAGACTCGCTTTCCTCTCCCAAGATGGCAGCGACCGGTGAGCCCGCTCCCAGTGCGCAGGTGCAGTGTGGGTGTGCGCTCTGAGCATGTTCAGTGTCAGTCATGGTGACAGAGGTGGGAGGAGATTGTGAGCACAGGGTAGGAATGGAAACCGCGGCTGGACTGGGAACTGGATCAAATTCTGGGGTAGGCCCCGTGTTTACCCCGCGGTGACAGGCCCGGGGGGAGGGAGCGATCGAGCCGGCGGCCGGACGGGGAGGATTTGGAAACACTTTGTGGATCCGCAAACCCTGAGGAATAATTGTCAGCTCCTGGTTTGCAGCTGCGGGGCTTCTCCCTCCCGGGAACAGGCCCAGGTTAACGGCCGCCATCCTGGGTCAGTGAGTGGAGGATGGTTCACATCAGAGGATGGGGGAGGGGGGACAATAAATAAGAGGTTACACTTTGGGCTCAAATCAATGAGGAATCTGATCTGTGGGAAGGAAGGAAACCCTGGGAGGTGGGCGGGGAGGATTCAGAAGCATCCGCTGGAGGCCCCAAATCCCCAATAAGAACCTGCAGGTCCCACGTTTGCAGCTCCGGAACTTAATGTTTTATGTGCGGCCATTTCGGTGAAGCAACGGAGTGGGCGGGGCTTCAGGGTCCCAGTGACCAGGAGAGAAAATGATTGATTCATTGATTTTGTTCTCACTTTGCACACAAAGGCTTGAGAATTGAACCCAGTCAGTGCAAAGGAGAGGGAGGAAGTAAATGTGAGTGTAGGAAGGGAATGGTGGAGATGGTGCGATGGGTTTGGATTTCAGCACAGGGAGGAGCGAGAGCTTGTGTCTCAGGGATTCACAGCTCTGAAGGAACAAGAGAGGTAAATTATCTTCGAGAGAAACTGGAATCGTCCGTTTTGAATTCCTGTTCTGTTCTTATAGTGATGGGGAAGATCTTGTGGCACATTGAGTAGTGTCCCTGCCTCTGAGCTGAAGCTCCAGGTTCCACTTCAGGACTTGATGGCCACGGATGATGTGTTCATACAGTGTATTCCAAACAGGTTGCTTATGAACCTGTAAATCCTTCCAAAATGCCAATGACAGGCAGTAAGAGTGGGAGAGTCCCCTGGTCAGCTGTGCTTGACGTGTGATAGCACCCTCATGTAATTGCCTCTGGTGATAGGCTAGCAAACTGTTCCAGGACAAAGTAGCTATGGAAACAGATGTAAGCACATGATTTGTCTACATCATATGCCACTAGGCACGGGAAGAGATAAGAAAAATACCTATGGTGATGACTTTACTGAACTTCTTTCACAGCCGCTTCGAAGTGAAGGATTGCAGAAGTGAAATTCAGATCAAACCTCATATCAAGTTTTTGTTGAGTCAGTCCATTCATCGGGACCTCAATATCATCCGCCTTTGAATGTGGAAGAAGAAATGTTTGTCTCTTCTGTCTGAGGGAAAAGATTTCAAACATCAGTCTGGCTGGAACAGCACCAAGACACAGACCCGAGAGAGCGTGTTCCAGTGAACTGACTGTGGGAAGAGCTTTAACCAGTTACACAGCTTGAGGAAAACATCACAGTATTCACAGGAGGGAGAAGCTGTGCACATGTTCTGTGTGGATGAGGCTTCAAGCGATTGTCCAACCTACAGGAACACAAACGCACCCACACAATGGAGAAACTGTGGAAATGTGATGATTGTGGGAAAGGATTCAGTTACCCATCCCTGCTGGAAAACCATCAATGCAGTCACACTAGGGAGAGGCCGTTCACCTGCTCCGAGTGTGGAAAGGGATTCACTCAGTCATCCAACCTATCATTACACCAGCGAGTTCATAGCGGGGAGAGGCCGTTCACCTGCCCTGTGTGTGGGCAGGGATTCACTCAGTCATCTGGCCTTTGGTCACACCAGCGAATTCACTCTGAGGAGAAACCATTCAACTGCACTTCCTGTGGGAAGAAATTCAGGCATTCTTCTGCCCTTACTGCACACCAACGCATTCACACTGGGGAGAGGCTGTTCATCTGCTCTGAGTGTGGGAAGAGATTCACTCAGTCATCCAACCTAGCATTACACCAGCGAGTTCACATTGGGGAGAGACTGTTCACCTGCTCCATGTGTGGGAAGGGATTCACGGTTTTGCCCACCCTGCTGAGACACCTGCGAACTCACTCAGGAGAAACCATTCAGCTGCACTTACTGTGGAAAGAGGTTCAGGCAGTCTTCCAACCTTGTTTTACATCATTGAGTTCACACTGGGGAAAGACCGTTCACTTGCTCGCTGTGTGGGAAGGGATTTGCAAAGTCTTTCAACCTGCTGACCCACCAACGTACTCACACTGAGAAGAGACCATTCAACTCTGTGTGGAAAGGGATTCACTCAGGCACGATGCCCCCTGAGACATCAGCAAGTTCATAAGTGACTGCAGGGATCGGATTCTGCTGTTATTCCTGCTGTTAGTCGTGTTTAGTATTGATAGTCTGACAAAATTTAATTCCTAATGCTGATGGTAACAGCCCAATAACTGGGTGGAGTTTAAGATGTCACTGACTTTCGAGACTGCAGTGTCCCTTTTTAAAAGCGCCATCTGTGATCTTTCTCCTTACTTCAAGAACTCTCAAGAGGAACCCACTTACAATAAAATTATGAACTTTTTGAATCTTAAATTGATCTTTCGTGCAAAATCTACCATTCAGTATCTCAAAGATACAGCTGTCAAAATATGTTTTTCTTCAAAGGCTCTTAAGATTTTCTTGAGGGCTATTCTTTGATTTTGGAGAACTACAAGTTGGGTTTCAGGGGCTCCTTTTTCATTCTCACTATTAGGTGCTACAGTCACACAGTAACATTATCTTGTGTATTTACATTGATCTTTTTGGGGGGGTATCTTCTTTCAATAGGTAACAGCACAAATACCGCACACTGTGTATGTATTAAATCTTTTAACTTGGAATCTATAAATAAGATGTTTTTGTTAATTTATTTTAAATTAATCTCCCATACTCCATTTCTTTCATGAAAATTCCAACCATTTGATACAAGGTAACTTATTGGGAATGAACAGCCCCTGGACAGCGGGAAAGGAGAAGGTGAAAGTGCAGATGTTGAATTTCCTGCGCTTACATGGGAAGTTTATAAGTTCTGTATTTCTAAAAACAAACATATTATAGAAAGGATCTGCCTCATGTGCGTTCTCACTGCATGACACATTGTTTTTACTGTCGATGGATAAGCTGAAGTTGCTGCCGAATGTCTGTCTGAGCTCCTTTTCTTTTTGGAAAACTGGTTTGAAAAAGGAGCACTTGGCAGGGTTTATATCAAATCCCCTGACAGTTATATTCACCTATCATTAAATAAAGACACTTTCTAATATTCTGCGTCAAGTGAACCTCTTTCTGGATAAAAACAGGACCTGCTGCAATCACCAAAGTAGATTGAACACATTCCACTTTGTTGAAATTAAGTTAACCAGATACTTTTGATCCTTGGTTTCGGGTTTTACTCATTTTATTGGATACTGTTCAAATCATAAAGTGCTTATATATTTGGTAAATAAATGCAGAATGTTTTTTTGGATCAGATGGTGGAGCAGGAAAAAACTCTTAAACAAAAAATAAAAAATACCTGGAAAAACTCAGCAGATCTGGCAGCATCGGTGGAGAAGAGTACAGTTGACGTTTCGAGTCCTCATGACCCTTCAACAGAACTAAGTAAAAATAGGAGAGGGGTGAAATATAAGCTGGTTTGGTGGGGGTGGGGGAGGGGAGAGAGAGTGGGGGGCGGTGGTGGTTGTTGGGACAAACAAGCAGTGATAGGAGGAGATAACCAAAAGATGTCACAGACAAAAGTACAAAGAGGTGTTGAAGGTGGTGATATTATCTAAAAGAATGTGCTAATTAAGAATGGATAGCAGGACAAGCAAGGTACAGATAGAGAGGAAGTGAAGGGGCAGGTGTTGCATATCTTGCGTTCGCATGGGGAGGTGCCGTAGGAGGAGGTTGAGGAGTAGGGGGTGATGGAGGATTGGACCAGGGTGTCACGGAGGGAATGATCCCTACGGAATGCTGTCAGGGGGTTGAAGGGAAGATGTGTTTGGTCGTGGCATCATGCTGGAGTTGGCGGAAATGGAGGATGATCCTTTGAATGTGGAGGCTGGTCGGGTGATAAGTGAGGACAAGGGGGACCCTATCATGTTTCTGAGAGGGAGGAGAAGGCGTGAGGGCGGATGTGCGGGAGATGGGCTGGACACGGTTGAGGGCCCTGTCAACTACCGTGGGTGGAAAACCTCGGTTAAGGAAGAAGCAGGACATGTCAGAGGAACTGTTTTGAAGGTAGCATCATCAGAACAGATGCGACGGAGGCGAAGGAACTCAGAGAATGGGATGGAGTCCTTACAGGAAGCGGGGTGTGAGGAGCTGTAGTCGAGGTAGCTGTGGGAGTCGGTAGGCTTGTAATGGATATTGGTGGACAGTCTATCACCAGATATTGAGACAGAGAGGTCAAGGAAGGGAAGGGAAGTGTCCGAGATGGACCATGTGAAAATGATGGAGGGGTGGAGATTGGAAGCAAAATTAATAAATTTTTCCAGGTCCCGACGAGAGCATGAAGCAGCACCGAAGTAATCATCAATGTACCGGAGAAAGAGTTGTGGGAGGGGGCCAGAGTAGGACTGGAACAAGGAATGTTCCACATACCCCATAAAGAGACAGGCATAGCTGGGACCCATGCGGGTACCCATAACCACACCTTTTATTTGGAGGAAGTGAGAGGAGTTAAAGGAGAAATTGTTCAGCGTGAGAACAAGTTCAGCCAGACGGAGGATAGTGGTGGATGGGGATTGTTCGGGCCTCTGTTCGAGGAAGAAGCTGAGAGTCTTCAGACCATTCCGGTGGGGGATGGAGGTGTAGAGGGATTGGACGTCCATAGTGAAGAGGAGGCGGTTGGGGCCAGGGAACTGGAAACGTAAGGTGTCAGAGGAATCACGGATGTAGGTGGGAAGGGACTGGACAAGGGGAGAGAGAAGGGAGTCAAGATAGCGAGAAATGAGTTCCGTGGGGCAGGAACAGGCTGACACGATCGGTCTGCCGGGACAGTCCTGTTTGTGGATTTTGGGTAGGAGGTTGAAGCGGGTCGTCCAAGGTTGGGCGACTATCAGGTTGTAAGCTGTGGAAGGAAGATCTCCAGAGGAGATGAGGTCAGTGACATTCCTGGAAACAATGGCTTGATGTTCAGTGGTGGGGTCATGGTCCAGGGAGAGGTAGGAGGAAGTGTCTGCAAGTTGACGCTCAGCCTCCACAAGGTAGAGGTCAGTGCGCCAGACAACAACAGCACCACCCTTGTCAGCGGGTTTGATGACAATGTTAGGGTTGAACCTGATAGAACAGAGTGCAGTAAGTTCAGAGAGAGACAGGTTAGAATGGGTGAGAGGAGCAGAGAAATTGAGACAACTAATATCACGCCGACAGTTCTCAATGAAAAGATCAAGAGAAGGTAAGAATCCAGAGGGAGGGGTCTAGGTGGTGGACTCTAGTCTTTCTGATCTTCATTGTGTGTGTAATTACATTCAAAATTCATCAGTAACATCACTATACCAGCTGAGGTCAGCTTAGAATGGGGATCCTGTATGTTGTCTGTGAGTGTTAACCAGCATATAACTGTTTAAAAATGTAACCTTGATAAATATATCTCAACTTCTAATTTGGCATATGTGATTAGCCAGTGAGTTCACAATACCTGGTTGCTCAAATACCTGTGCTGTACACTTGTGGGTATTTCAACCACCTCCTGAGATAGATAAAAATAATCAAGGCTCACTTGGCAGAATGGAGAGAGTCCTGTGCTTCTCTGCAGGTTGATTCACTCTTTACGAGGCTCACACTGCTCTGAAACCTAGTTCCGTCCCAGGGAGATACAGCTCCTGCACACATCACTGACTCAGGCAGCACGCTCACAAGCTTCCTTCCTCAAAATGGATGGCAAAGCTGCTCCTCCAATCACAGATTCTGTCTGGAGAAGCAGCAAAATCATGAAAGGCAGAATCAGTGATTGGAGGAGCTGAATCTCACAGGTTCTGTCTCCCACATACGGGGGTAATTTTTCTTCCAGTGGCTGCTCCCATGATAGAATTTTCACAGGCATTTTGGGGGTGAATTCGTCCCCTCCCCCTGTGTATTTTGAACCTAGTTTCTGAAATAATGTCACTCTGATTTTAAGGCTTCTTGGAGTAATACACAGATCCAGATCTTGCCACCTAACACCAATCCATATCCTCATCTGAATTCACATTTTCATGTGATTGTCCAATACAGACCTTTTGGCTAAGATCAAGTGTTGCAGGGGCGACACCATGATCCTGCCAAGGCAAGGTCGGGATGGAAAGGCTATAACCAATCAAAATCCATACCATGGGTTACCTATCACCGTCCGGGTCACGGTGAACGACAGCGAAGGAGGATCACCTATGGATCGGGTCTTCTTCGCCAGGAGGATCCTGTTGAAGGCGTGTGGCTTCGAAGCTCCAGAGATCATATCCCTGCAGGACTTCCCCAAAGCTGGTTTTTTCGACGTGACGTTCAAGCGGGTGGCAGACTGCGTCCAGCTCCTGAGGGTGTTCGAGGAGAAGAGAGACCTGCGGAGATGAAGATCCTGACGGCGGAGCCACACTTTTCTCTGCCGTTGCAACGGGAATGTGTGGTGATGGTGCATGTGTACAACCCCTTCGTCCCTGTCGCCGACGTGGTCACCTTCCTCACCAGGTACTTCGATAAGGTGGGGAGCGGCACCGAGATTCGAGACGAGTTGGGGATCTGGACAGGCAAACGCCTGTTTAAGGTCACGCTAAAGACCGATGGTAAGGGAGCCATTCTCCACCCTCCTTCCAGTTTCGCTATCGGGGGAAACCGTGGCTACCTGGTCTACGCTGGGCAACCCAAGCATTGTCGCTCATGCGGCAAGGCTGGTCATGTGGCGGCCAACTGCAGCGCCTCCCTCTGCAAGATCTGCAAACAGGAAGGGCACCAGACAAAAGACTGCAAACAGGCCAAGTGCTGCAACCTGTGTGGCGAGGCAGGTCACCTCTACAGGACCTGCCCCAAATGCTGCCGTACTTACACACAGGCAGCCAAAGTCAACGAGGGGGAAGCAGAAGAAATGTTTCGTGTCACTCCAACCACCAAGGCCCCCAGGGAGCTCAACGGGACAAAGGAGGACACAGAGAGAGACAAGGTGGAGGAAGAGATTGAGGCAACAGAGAGCCAATCAACAGCACTACCCCCTGAACCTCCCAGTCCTCAGGACAGCGAATCAATGGAGGAGGAGGCAGCAGTGGAAAAGCAGCAGGGGGAGTGGCGGACGGTGAAGAACACCAAAAGGAAGAAGGAGCGAAGAAGAAGCAAAGCCATTTCCCAGAAAAGCGGCAAGAGGCGTCTCCCATCCGACATGGATGACAAGGGCAGCAGCTCTTCGGATGATGAAGTGCCAGGGCGGCACCGACAGAAGAGGCGGCAAAGCTCCAGGGCGTTGGAGGACGAGACACCCGAGCTCCAGAACATTGGAGACAACAAGGAGACCAGCGCACCCCAACTTTGCCTGCAACCTGAGGAGGCCAGTGCACCACAGCCCCTGGAATCTGGGAGCAGTGAGGTAATCATCGCACCCCAGCTCCAGGAAGCCGGGAACAGCAACACCCCAGAGGGGGTGAGTTTTGGAGAAGCTTCTCCAGCAAAGGTCATCTCAAAACCCGCTCTCTACGTGAACCTCCAGATGCCACCTGAGCAGAACACTGCCAAGGAGATCTACCTCAGCCCATCCAAAGTGAAGGAATTTGAGCTCACTATGGGTATGAAGGAGCAGACTAAAGGTCTGGGACTCTCAGAGACAGTGGGTTTGGTAGGAGAATAAATGCTTTAAAATGGGTTTAAAGATTGTATCCATAAATGTGCGTAGCATTAAATCTACTACGCGATGTGTTGCGACCTTGGACTACCTAGCCAAGGTCAAAGCTGACCTGTTGCTTCTGCAGGAGTGTGCGATACCGCACCTCAGCTCCTACAGGCAATGGTCACGATGGTGGTCCCATGGGCCATCGATCTGGTCGGGTGGAAATGACTCTCGTTCCTCCGGCCTGGGTATTCTGCTGTGGGGAGGCAACTTCACCGTCTCCGAGGTTAAGGAGGTGGTGGGCGGGCGACTCCTCGTAGCAGACGTAATGTACAAGAACGCTCCACTCCGGTTAATTAACGTGTATGGCCCGTCACAAGGGGCTGAGCGGCTGGAGGTTTTTCAGCAGCTCCCACTGCTGCTGGCGACCTCCAGGCCGGTCATTCTGGGTGGTGACTTCAACTGCATCATCGATGCGGCTGGACGATCCAGCAGGGCCGACAGCAGATTGGACACTACGTCCAGATCCCTGATGGAAACAGTTAAGGATGCCAAGCTGCACGACGTCTTCAGCAACCCTGCAGACGGAGCGCAGCGTAGATACACCTGGTCGCGGCCAGACGGGTCCATTCGTTCCAGGATAGACTTCCTGTTTGTGTCCCGTGCATTCACAGTCAGATCCACCGATGTCAAGCCGGTGTTCTTCTCTGACCACTGCCTCCTACTGGCGGACTGCCACTTGGAGAAGGACCTGAGGGTGGGCAGGGGGGCATGGAAGCTAAATGTGCAACTGCTGACCCCAGAGAACATTGAGGAGCTCAAGAGGGATTACAAAGGTTGGAGAACCGTGAAACCCCTCTTTGAGTCCCTGACACACTGGTGGGAAGCGATCAAGGGAAACATCAAGAGGTTTTTCATCCTCAAAGGCACCCAGAAAGCTAGAAAGGAACAGAGGGAAATGTCCCGACTCCAGAAAAACATGCAGAATCTGCTCCGGCTGCAGTCGATGGGGGTCGATGTCAAGGAGGAGCTCCAAGAGGTGAAGAGCCAGCAAGCCTCGCACTTTGCCTCGGAGGCCTCCAAGATCATCTTCCGTTCCAGAGTCCGCTCCGTGGAGCAGGATGAGACGTGCTCACGTTTCTTCTCCCAAAAGGTACACAGAGAGAGCTCTGTGATCAGCAGCCTGAAGGAAGAAGACAGCTCAGTAAAGTCATCACGGTCCGACATTTTGAGGATCAGCAAATCCTTTTATGCCGGATTGTATGACGTGAAGCCCACGGACAGCACGGCCTCCCAGTCCTTCCTGTCCTCTATCACGGAGGTCTTAGACGACAGTACGCGGGAGAGCCTGGACAAACCGCTAACTCCTGATGAACTGACTAAGGCCCTTGAGTCCTTCGAGAAGAGTAAAACTCCCGGAAGCGACGGCTTGCCGGCGGAGTTGTATTCGGCTCTGTGGGACTTGATCGGCCCAGACCTGCTAGGAGTGTACGAGAGTATGCTCCTGGCCGGTAGTATGTCAGAATCCATGAGGAAAGGCATCATCACCCTCATCTACAAGCACAAGGGGGAAAGGGAGGAAATTAGAAATTGGCGACCCATTTCACTGTTGAATGTGGACTATAAGATTCTGTCCAAGGTCATCGCCAATCGGGTCAAATCCGCTCTGGAATTGGTGATTCACCCTGACCAGACCTGCACTGTGCGAGGCAGGAAGATCTCTGACAGCCTCGCGCTGCTCAGGGATACGATTGCCTATGTACAGGACAGGGGTGTGGATACCTGCCTCATCAGCTTGGATCAGGAGAAGGCCTTTGACAGAATATCGCACACCTACATGGTGGATGCGCTCTCCAAAATGGGGTTTGGGGAGGGAATTCGAAATTGGATCCAACTGCTCTACACTAACATCAGTAGCGCAGTCTCAATCAATGGGTGGGAAACAGATAGCTTTCCGATTAAATCTGGAGTCAGGCAGGGCTGTCCTCTCTCACCTGCTCTTTTCGTGTGTTGCATAGAACCCTTTGCCGAGTCCATCAGGAAGGATCCGGGCATAAAAGGAGTGACGATCCCAGGCAGTGGAGGCACTCAGGTAAAAGCCTCCCTGTACATGGATGACGTCGCCGTCTTCTGCTCGGATCCGCTGTCGGTGCGCAGACTGATCCACATCTGCGACCAGTTCGAACTGGCCTCGGGAGCCAAGGTAAATCATGGGAAGAGCGAGGCCATGTTCTTTGGGAACTGGGCTGACCGATCCTTTGTCCCCTTCACTGTCAGGGCTGACGGCCTGAAGGTGCTGGGGATATGGTTCGGAGGGACCAGGGCATGCGTTAGAAACTGGAAGGAGCGAGTGGCTATGGTGAAAAGGAAACTGGGCATGTGGGAGCGACGCTCCCTCTCCATTGCGGGAAAGAACCTGGTCATCAGGTGTGAGGCACTCTCGCTGTTGCTGTACGTGGCGCAGGTCTGGCCCATTCCAGACTCCTGCGCGATGGCGATCACTCGAGCCATCTTCCGCTTTATCTGGAGGTCGAAAATGGATCCTGTCCGCAGGGACGCGATGTACAAGCCTCTAGATAAAGGGGGAAAAAACGTGCCCAACATCGCCCTCATACTGATGCCCACCTTTGTGTGTGGCTACATCAAGCAGTGCGTAGACCCTCAGTACGCAAACACCAAGTGTCACTACGTGCTGAGGTTCTACCTGTCCCCGGTGTTGCAAAGGATGGGTCTGGCCACGCTGCCGCGGAACGCTCCAAGTAGTTGGACCGTGCCGTACCACCTGTCCCTGGTGGAAAAATTTATACAGAGAAACACCTTTGACCACAAGTCCATCAGGCAGTGGTCAGCACGTAACGTCCTAGAGGCCCTGAGGGAAAAGGAGAGGGTGGACCCTGTGGGATGGTTCCCCGAGCAGACTGTCAAAGTCATTTGGCAGAATGCCTCATCGCCAGAACTTTCCAACAAGCACCAAGACGTGGCTTGGCTGGTGGTGAGAAAGGCCCTCCCCGTCAGATCCTTCCTACATGCCAGGAGTCTCACCCCCTCTGCACGTTGCCCTCGAGGTGGCTGTGGTGGGGAAGAGACCGTTGTTCACCTCCTTGTGGACTGTGCCTTTGCAAAGAAAGTCTGGAGAGAGATGCAGTGGTTGCTGTCGAGGTTCATCCCGAGCAGTTCTGTGACACAGGACTCTGTGCTCTACGGGCTGTTCCCAGGGACACACACCGAGACAAACATCAACTGCAGCTGGAGGATCATCAACTCGGTGAAAGACGCGCTTTGGTCTGCCCGAAACTTGTTGGTCTTCGAGCACAAGGAGTTGTCCCTGACCGATTGTTGCGGACTGGCACAATCCAAAGTCCAGGACTACGTGCTGAGGGACGCACTAAAGCTTGGGGCAGCTGCCGCAAAGGCGCAATGGGGAAGGGTCGCTGTCTAAGACCTTTCTGCCACAGCTCACCGAGAGACTGGGAACTGTTTAGAGCCCCTCGGGCTGTACAGCTCAAAATGAAAGGCTGTAAATGATTGTAATATTGTTTGTACTGATGCACCTGGTGATACATTTTGTAAAAGTTTAACCTGGATTGTACCCTTGTAATGGTGTTTTTGAAATGGTTTGGAATGTGATTGAAGATATTTTATGAATAAAGTATATTTTTGCAAAAAAAAAAATTGTCCAATACAGACATTTATCATTTAATTCCTTTAAACGTGGTCCAGCACTTCCCCATCACACACAAGCGACAAGAGATTGTCTTTGAAATCAGTTGTTCCTTTATCATGTGTTTTTCTGAATGATGACAGTATGAACCTTTTCTTGAACCTGTCCTAACCCTTCTGCCGGTTCATTTATTGAAACCAGGGATTCTCCATGTTCTAATGGTGACATTCCCTGTCAGCCCAGTTATTCACAGTATCTTTACAGTGCAAAAGGAGACCATTCAGCCCATTATGTCTGTACTAGCTCACTGAAAAGAGCATTCCACCTCGTCCCACTCCCCTGCCTTATCTCTGTAACTTTGCACATTGTCTCTTTT
Organism: Cetorhinus maximus; assembly: GCF_964194155.1. Taxonomy (NCBI): domain Eukaryota; kingdom Metazoa; phylum Chordata; class Chondrichthyes; order Lamniformes; family Cetorhinidae; genus Cetorhinus; species Cetorhinus maximus. The sequence goes on from NC_135901.1 coordinate 24,787,379, forward strand.
CAGGTGGCAATCCAATTCCCTTTTGAATACCTCAAGCATCCTGCCTCCACCACCCTTTCAGGAAGTTTGTTCCTGACTCCAACCACTCTCTGGGTGAAAAAAAATTCCTCACATTACTTTTAATCCTTTTGCCAATTATTTTGAAAGTGTGCCCTCTAGTTCTTGATGTTCTCTTGAATGGGAACAGTTTCATTATTTATCCTGTCCAGGATAAATCCCCTCAGGATTTTGACTACCTCTATCAAGTCTCCTCTCAACCTTCTTTTCTCCTATGAAAACAGTCCCAAACTCTCCAATCTATCCTCATAGCTACAGTTCTTCATCCTGGCAAGCATTCTTGTGAATCTCCTCTGTACTCTCTCCAATGTCTTCACATCCGCCCTCAAGTATGGTGCCCAGAACTGGATGTATACTCAAAATGAGGCCTAAATAGTGTCTCATACAAGTTCAACATGACCTGCTTACTATTGTACTCAATGCCCCATTAATAAAGCCTAAGATACTAAATGCTTTATTAACTGCTCTCTCAACATGCCCTCTCACCATCAATGACATGTACACCGAGGTCCCTGTGTTTCTGCACCACCATTAGAGGCTCTCCCTTTATTTTATACAGATAAAGTTGGTCAATTGTTTGTGCATTGTTTCATCATGTTCCCACATTTCAGTGAAAAATGTTGAAATGTTTACTCCACACCCACAGGGTTTCATCTGTTTAAAGCCACAAACAGAAAGATCCAGTTTTCTCCTGGAGTTTGAGGCAAATCCGCTTTCAAAATGATGCAGAGTTTCAGCCAATAAGGGAGATCCGGGCTCAGCCCCGCCCCTCATTCACTCCGATTGGTTGGAGGGCCAGCCGCTCCTGATCGGTCCTATAGCCCCGCCCCCTATTCCTATTGGTCCGAAGCCGCCGTCAATCATTCCACGAAAATTGTGATCTGGAGCATAGAGGGAGAAACGGAGCCGGTGGGTTAACGGGGCGGGTTCGTAAGTACACGATGCGGTTCTGAACTCAGAATAAGAAGCTACTGGTGTCGAGTTTGTATCTGGGACGGAGGCTGCGGGATCGCGTGTCCAGCGATAGGCCCGGATTAACGGCCGCCATCTTTACCCGGTCAATGTGCAGCAGTGCGCATGCGCGGTCGTCCCTGTCAGCAGGAGGAGAGAATATTGTGCATGTCTATAACAAAAACAGAATTACCTGGAAAAACTCAGCAGGTCTGGCAGCATCAGCGGAGAAGAAAAAAGTTGACGTTTCGAGTCCTCATTTCTATCCTGGACTGACAGGGATGGATTTTGGAAACTCCTTTTACAGGGGGTTAGAAGGGGAGGATATACACACAGCAAACTAAAACCAAACATCACATTAAGATCTGACTCGAGTCACTCCATTCACCAGCCTTTGAGTTTAAGTATTGAGTTCCAGGTCATTAACACTCACTTTGTGAAATTTCGTCCTCACAGAATCACACAGTGCAGAAGAGGCCTTTCGGGCCATCGAGCCTGCACTGACACGTGAGAAACACCTGACCTACCTACCTACCTAATCCCATTTACCAGCACTTGGCCCATAGCCTTAAATGTTATGACGTGCCAAGTGCTCATCCAGGTACTTTTTAAAGGATGTGAGGCAACCTGCCTCCACCACCCTCCCAGGCAGCGCATTCCAGACCGTCATCACCCTCTGGGTAAACAAGTTTTTCCTCACATCCCCCCCTTAACCTCCTGCTCCTCACCTTGAACTTATGACCCCTTGTGACTGACCCTTCAACTAAGGGGAACAGCTGCTCCCTATCCATCCTGTCCATGCCCCTCATAATCTTGTACACCTCGATCAAGTTGCCCCTCAGTCTTCTCTGCTCCAACAAAAACAACCCAAGTCTATCCAACCTCTCTTCATAACTTAAATGTTTCATCCCAGGCAACATCCTGGTGAATCTCCTCTGCACCCCCTCCAGTGCTTTGCTTCAAGGAGAGCAACCTCAGTTTTACCAGCCTAACAATGTGACTATAATCCCTCATCCCTGGAACCATTCTGGTAAATCTCCTCTGCACCCTCTCAAAGACCCTCACATCCTTCATAATGTGTGGTGATCACTGGTTTGCACAGACCCAGATGTTTTGTGTTCGTGTCTGTGATGTCATCACACATCGACAATTACACGGTGACATCACCCCGCTCCCCAGGTATTTCCTCAACTGGGAGATTTTTCTCTGACTCCAGTGCTTCTGATATCTTTCCAGCTGCAGGTTCCAGCAGGAAATTTTAATATTGAAAAGAGTAAAATTGTTTCAGAGGTGAGTATTTTGACTGTTCATCTGCAATTTAGATCTTTTAGTGTTCTGCGCTGTTGTCTGTGTGTGGTTCCATGGCTCTGGGGCTGGCATGGCTCCTTTGCTGTGGATCTGAATCCATGTCCATCCATTGTTCCATTTCAGCTCTGCCCTCCCAGATCATCTCTCTGCCATGGTCTAACTTCCTCTGTCTCCGTTAATGGGTGTGTTTTAGATGTGTTTAGCATTTTACTGTTACTCCTGCCAACCATGTCGAAATGAGGTTCCCACCGCTGTCCATCCCCTGACCATGTGCTGTTGGTTTACCAGCTTTATCTTCCCAGAGTATCTTTCAGAGTCAGGAATTATTTTTCCTGCATTATAGTTCATTTCTCTTCTGCTTCTGAGCTGATATTTTCCATCAAGCTCTGCACCATTTTTATTCCCTGTAATTCATTCTGTACACTCTGAAATGGTAACTCTGTTTGTTTCTCCACAGTTACTGCTTGATCTGCTGAGTATTTCCAGTATTTGCTCTTTTTGTTTCAGATGTCCAGCAGCTGCAGTATTTTGCTATCATTTTGTTGCAGACGTCGCTCACAGAACTGAGTCTAGAATCACCAACAGACTAATTTAAAGCTGGTTTGTTGCAGGGTAGGCATTGGTTGTAGAAGTTAGTTCCCTGGCCTTCAGTGTAGCTCCTTTTTCATCGAGTCATTGAATCACTGATTAGTTACAATACAGACAGAGGTCATTCAGCCCATCCTGCCTGTGCTGGATCTCTGCAAGAGCCAATCAGCTAATCCCATCTCCTGCCCTTTCACTAACAAGATCAGCAGCAGATATTACCAATCCCCAGTTACCTGTGGAGAAGATGATGTTTGACCTTTTTGAACTGCTGCAGTCCATCTGGTGTAGATGCTCCCACAATAATGTTAAATAAGGAGTTACAGGATTTTCACCAAGTAATGATGAAATGTTCAAAATCAACAACAGCAATTTGTATTTGTAAAACACCTTTCATGTATTCGACCTTTCCAAGGTGTTGCACAGGAGTTTTATGAATCAGGAGCCTTGTAGGTCAGTGAGCACAGGGGTGAAGGGTAAACAAGACTTGGTCTGAATGGGTACATGGGCAGCAGAGCTTTGGATGACCTCACGATGACAGGGAGGTTGTGGGAGGCAGCAGATGAGCTGAGACTGGGGTGGAGTTAGGCAATGTTACTGAGGTGGAAGCATACTGTAATAGTGATGATGCAGATATAGAACCATAGAAAAGTTACAGCACAGAAGGAGGCCATTCGGCCCATCTTGTCTATGCCAGGCCGAGGACACCCAGGTTCCCTTTCTAATCCCACCTTCCTGCACCCGGCCCATAGCCCTGCAGCTTACAGCAATTTAGGTGCAGATCCAGGTACTTTTTAAAAGAGTTTAAAGTTTCTGCCTCTACCACCAACTTGGGCAGCGAATTCCAGACACCCATTACCCTCTGCGTAAAAAAGTTCTTCCTCATGTCCCCACTACACCTTCTGCCACTTGTCTTGAATCTATGTCCCCTGGTTCCAGAATTCTCCACCAAGGGAAACAATTTTATCCTGTCCAATCTAACTATTCCCCTCATAATTTTGTACACCTCAATCAAGTCACCTCTCAGCCTTCTTTGTTCTAAGGAAAATAACCCCAACCTATCCAATCTCTCCTCATAGCTACACTTTTCTAACCCTGGCAACATTCTTGTAAACCTCCTCTGCACTCTCTCCAGAGCTATTACATCCTTCCTGTAATGTGGTGACCAGAACTGCACACAATACTCCAGTTGTGGCCTCACCAGTGTTTTAAACAATTCCATACGTGGTTGGAAGCTCAGTTTGGGTGAAATATTTCTCCATTGTTGTGAATAGTCTGGCTCATCCTCAGTCAGTTTTCGGTGAGAGGGATGGAGTTGATGGTTAGGAAGTGGAATTTGTATTGGGGACTGAAGACAATGGATTTGGTCTTCCCAATATTTAAATGGAGGAAATTTCTGTTGATCCAGTCCTGGATGTCAGAGAAGTCAGGACGGTGTGTAACTTGGAGGGGAAACTTGGAGATGGTGCTGTTTGCATACACCTGCTATCCTTGTCCCTCTAGGTGATGGAGGTTGAGGGTTTGGGAAGTTCTGTGAAAGTTCTGGTTGATATGTAGATATGTAAAATCCCTCTTCTTCACCCCTTGCCTCTCCTACCCCACTCTTCTCTCTCTTGCTTTCTTCTCCCATCGAGGCTGGAGTCTTGTGTTGACCAGTTTGGGTGGCAGGTTCCCTTCTCTGAAGGACATTAATGAACCAGTTGGGTTTTTATGACGATCCAGCAGTTTTCATGGTCATTCTTTCCTAGTGCCAGCCCCACAAGTTACCAGATTCACAATCTGCCTTTGAGTTTTTGTGGGTTCTGTCTCTTATTCTGTTTTAAATCAATTTCACAGGGCATTAAAGGGGAGGGTTTGCAGTCGGGAAGCTGAAGCCAAACATCACATCAAAATCTGACAGAGTCGCCTAATTTATCATAACCTGAATACCATCGGATTTTGAACATAAAAGGAGAAAGCATGATTCACAGTGGGGAGAAACCGTATACGTGTTCTGTGTGTGGACGAGGCTTCAGACAATCATCTGGCCTGTCAGAACATAAATGCAGTCACAACAGGGAGAAACTGGAAATGCAGGGACTGTGGGAAGGGATTTAATTACCCATCAGAGCTGGAAAGTCATCAGCGAGTTCACACTGGGGAGAGGCCGTTCACCTGCTCTGAGTGTGGGAAGGTATTCACTTGTTCATCCCACCTGCTGCAACATCGACAAGCTCACACTGACGAGAGACCTTTCAAATGTCCAGACTGCGGGAAGTGCTTTAAAAGTTCCTGGAAACTGACTGGCCATCAATGTGTTCACACTGACAAGAGACCGTTCAGGTGCTCTCACCGTGGGACTGGGTTCAAGACATTATCTGACCTCACTGTACACCAGCGAATTCACACTGGAGAGTGGCCGTTCAGCTGCTCTGAGTGTGGGAAGAGATTCATTCAGTCATCCCACCTGCTGACACACCAGCGAGCTCACACTGATGAGAGACCTTTTAAATGCCCAGGCTGTGGGAAGTGCTATAAAAGTTCCTGGGATCTGATGTTTCATCAACGTGTTCACACTGACGAGAGACCGTTCAGGTGCTCTCACTTTGGGACTGGGTTCAGGCGATCAACTGATCTGATTGTCCACCGGCGAATTGACACTTGTGAGAGACCATTCACATGCTCTGAGTGTGGGAAGAGATTCATTCGGTCATCCACTCTGCTGGGACGCCTGCGAGTTCACACTGGGGAGAGGCTGTTTCCCTGTTCTGACTGTGGGAAGGAATTCACTTGTTCATCCAACCTGCTGACACACAAGCGCATTCACACTGGGGAGAGGCCAATCACCTGCTACGACTGTGGGAAGGGATTCACTCAGTCATCCCACCTCCTGACACCAGCAAATTCACACTGGGGAGAGGCCAATCACCTGTTCTGAGTATGGAAAGGGATTCACTCAATCATCCACCCTGCAGGAACACCAGCGAGTTCACACTGGGGAGAGGCCACTCACCCGCTCTGACTGTGAGAAGGGATTCACTTGTTCATCCAACCTGCTGACACACAAACACACTCACACTGGAGAGAGGCCATTCACCTGTGTTGAGTGTGGGAAGGGGTTCACTCGGTCATCCAACCTGCTGACACACCAGCGAGTTCACACTGGTGAGAGACCATTCACATGCTCCGAGTGTGGGAAGGGGTCACTCGGTCATCCACCCTTCTGGAGCACTAGCGAGTTCACACTGGGGAGAGGCCATTCACCTGTTCTGAGTGTGGGAAAGGATTCACACAGTCATCCAACCTGCTGGTACACCAGCGAATTCACAAGTAACTATAGTGATTGGATTTTTCTGTTAATCATATTTGGGATGAACCATTGTTCATTGGGGTCTGTTTCTGCTGATATTAATAAACGCTAGCCCAGTTATTGTAGCTAATACCGTGGATAAAAGCCAAATAAAAGAGCTTTGTGTTCAACACACAGTCTGTTGAATCTTTTTCATAAACTAACATGAGTTTGTTACTTTTGAAGTGCTCTCCCTTTCCCTAGTATCCACACTCACCTCCAACAACAAGTGTGAGGAATGCGTGGAGCTTCTTTGTCACTAAGATTGAGACAAGCTGATCAGCTGCCTCTGCTGCTTCTCTCCCTTCCACTAACTCAACGGGACAAACTGTCCGTAAAGTTCCCCCTTGTCTAAGCCCTGAATTTGCATATTTCTCCAGCCTTTCTCCTATCTACTATCTCCTTCAGTGCTCATTTTGTCCATGAGACCTGCCTTCTGCTTCCTTGACCCTATTCTCGCTAAACTGTTGGCCATCCATCCTCCCCATGTTAGTTGATATTGTTAACAGTTCTCTCTCTTTTTTGATACTGTCCAACTCACCTTTAAATTCATTGTCATCATCCATCCTAAAAAAAACTTCTTTAACCCACCGTTTTTGCAAACTACCGCCCTGTCTCCAACCTGCCTTTCCTCTCCAAAGTCCTTGTACATGGTGTCCCCCAAGGATCTATCCTTGGTCCCTCCAATTCCTCATCTACAGGCTGCCACTAGGTGACATCATCCAAAAGCACCGTGTTAGTTTTCACATGTACACTGATAACGCCCAGCTCTACCTCACCACCATCCCTCTCCATTCCTCCACTGTTACTAAATTATCAAACTGCTTATCCACATCCAGTACTGGATGAGCAGAAATTTCCTCCAATTAATAATTGGGAAGACCAAAGCCCAATTTGAACGCAAGATGACATTCTGACCACATCTAACCATCACGAGTACCAGATATTTCAATCTCCATAATGTCGCCTGTCTCCACCCCACCCCAGCTCATCGGCTGCTGAAACCTTCATCCATGCCCATGTTACCTTTAGACTAACGATTCCAATGCATTTCTGACCAGCCTCTTATGTTCACCCCACCCCTACATGGAAACGTGAGATCATCCAAAACTCTGCTGCCCATGTGCTTTCTCACACCAAGTCTTGTTCACCCATCACTCACTGACCTACATTGGCTCCTGGTCAAGCAATGCCTCAATTTTAAAATTTACATTCTTGTTTTGAAATCCGCCCATGACCTCAAACCTTCCTATCTCCATAATCTCCAGTTTCACACTCTCTGATATATCTGCGCTCCCCTCATTCTATCCTCTTCGAGCATCCCTGATTTTAATTACCCCACCATTGTTGGCAGGGCCTAGGCATGAATCTCTGAAATTGATTTACTTTTTTTGAAAAATATACTTTATTCACAAAACACCTGAAAGAACATTACGAAACATTTCTAGTTGGCCATCACAAAAAGTGCAATCAGATTCAACTTTTACACATGGATCACGAGGTGCTTCAATACAATCAATGAATATTACAGTCATTTCATTACAGACGTTACAGACAGTCAGACAAGTGCAATGATATTGGAGTTATCAACATACATCATGTTGCACTCTGAGGTACAATTATAATACAAAAACAAAATTACCTGGAAAAACTCAGCAGGTCTGGCAGCATCTGCGGCAAGGAGCACAGTTAACGTTTCGAGTCCGAATGATCCTTCAACAGAACTAAGTAAAAATAGAAGAGAGGTGAATTATAAGCTGGTTTAAGGGGGGTGGGACAAGTAGAGCTGGATAGAGGGCCAGTGATAGGTAGAGATAGCCAAAAGATGTCACAGACAAAAGGACAAAGAGGTGTTGAAGGTGGTGATATTATCTGAAGAATGTGCTAATTAAGGGTAGAAATCAGGACAAGCAAGGTACAGATAGCCCTAGTGGGGGTGGGGTGGGGTGAAGGAATAAAAAAAGGCTAAAAGGTAGAGATAAAACAATGGATGGAAATACATTTAAAAATACTGGAAGTAGGTGGGAAAAGAAAAATCTATATAAATTATTGGAAAAAAAGGGGGGGGAATCGGAAAGGGGGTGGGGATTGGGGAGACAGTTCATGATCTAAAATTGTTGCACTCAATATTCAGTCCGGAAGGCTGTAAAGTGCCTAGTCGGATAATACATTTAATATTATAATACATTTAGTATTCATTACATACATTCATTGTGAGCCGTACAGCCCAAGGTGTCCATACAATTCCAGCATCTCGGTGTACTATGGCAGAAAGGTCTCAGACAGTGGGCTTTCCCCATTGCGCCTTTGCGGTGGCTGCCTCAAGCTTTAGTGCGTCCCTCAGCCTGTGGTCCTAGACTTTGGAATGTGCCAGTCTGCAACACTCGGCTGGGGACAACTCTTTTCACTGGAAGACCAACAAGTTTCAGGCAGACCAAAGAGCGTCTTTCACCCAGCTGATGATCCTCCAGCTGCAGTTGATGTTTGTCTCGCTGTGTGTCCCTGGGAACAGCCCATAGAGCACAGAGTCCCGTGTCACAGCATTGCTCGGGATGAATTTGGACAAAAGCCACTGTATCTCTCTCCAGACCTTCTTTCCAAAGGCACATTCCAGAAGGAGATGAATAACAGTCTCTTCCCCACCACAGCCACTCGAGGGTAACGTGATGAAGCTTTGAATTTTTTTTTCGAAAAATATACTTCATTCATAAAATATCTGAAAGAACATTACAAAACATTTCTAAATCGCCATCACAAAAAGTGCAATCATATTCAACTTTTACACATGGATCACGAGGTGGATGAAGCTCTGAAATTCCCTCCCTAAACCTCTCGGCCACTCTCCTGATTAAAGATGCTTGTTACAATCTGCCTCTCGAATCCAGCTTTTGGCCATCGACCTTAATATCGCCCTGAGTGACTCGGTGTCTAATTCTGCTTTATGAAACTCCTCTGAAGCACATTGCAAAGTTTTATTACAACAAACATGTTCTATAAATACAAGTTACTACTGTTTTATGACAATCAGTTTGCACAAGTTAAGATTCCAACAACAGCGATTAGATGAATAACCAATTAGTCAAGTTGTTTTTTTGGTGCTGTTAGTTAAAGCATAAATGTTGGTCCCACTGCAGCTGGAGAAGGGAGAATGAGGAGAGACTGTATAAACTAAATGGTACAATATTAAACAGAGTGCAGTGACCTGGGAGTGTAAGTGAACAAATCCTAGAATACGACAGGAGAAGTTGATCAAACTGTTTGACAAAAGCCAATGGGGACCTTGGATTTATCAATAGAGGCATGGAGTACAAAAGAAAGTCAGTTATCCAGAATCTTTATAAACCTGGGGTTAATCCTAAAGAGAAATATTGTGTTCAATTCTGAGTCCCACACTTTAGGAAAGATGTCAAAGCCTTAGAGAGGATGTAAGGAATATTTACCAGAATGGTTAATAGGGATGAGGGGATTCCGTTATGTGGAGAGACTGGAGAAGCTGGGATTGTTCTCTTTAGAGCAGAGGTTAGGGAGTGATTTCATAGCAATGTTGATATTTTTTAGGAGTTTTCCTCTGCTTAGGGAGAACTTGTTTCCATTGGCAGGATGGTTAGTGACCACAGAACACAGGTTCAAAATAATTGGCAAAAGTCCAAAGTGAAGATGAGGGGAGAGTATTTTAATCAGTGAGTTATCATGATCAGGAACACTGCCTGAATGACTGGAAGAAGCAGGTCCAATAGTAACGATCAAAAATGATTTGGACTTTTACTTAATAAGGAAAGATTTGGAGGGCTATTGGAAAAGAGCAGGGGAGTGGGAAAGATTGGTAACATTCTCAGAGACAATACAGGCACAGTGGGCTGAATGGCCATCATCCGTGCTCTGTGGTTCTATCATACTATATTTACTATGAATCATTATATTATTATAGATCATAGAAGCCCGAATGGGACATCAGAGAAAGAGGCTCCCACCATTGGCCTCTCACCTGACCTACCACCGTGCTAAATGGGATGGATTTCGAACAGATCTCATAACACAAGACTGGGCATCCATGAGGCACTGTGGGCCATCTGCAGCAGCAGAATTGTACTCGAAAACAATCTGTAACCTCATGGCCCGGCATATCCCTCGCTCTACCATTACCACCAAGTCAGGGGAGCAACTCTGGTTGAATGAAGAGTGCAGGAGGGCATGTAAGGAGCAGCACCAGGCATACCTAAAAATAAGGTGTCAACCAGGTGAAGCTGCAACACAGGACTACTTGCGTGTCGAACAGCATAAGCCGCAAGTGATAGACGGAGATAAGAGATTCCACAACCAATGGATCGGACCTATGCTCTGTAGTCCTGTTGCATCTAGTCGTGAATGGTGATGGACAATTAAACAACTCACCAGAGGAGGGGGTTCCACAAATATCCCCATCCTCAATGATGGAGGAGCCCAGCACATCAGTGCAAAAGATAATGTTGAAGTGTTCCCAACAGTCTTCAGTCAGAAGTGCCGAGTGGATGATTCATCTTGACCTCCTCCAGAGGTCCCAGCATCACAGATGCCAGTCTTCAGCCAATTTGATTCACTCCACGTGATATCAAGGAATGGCAGAAGGCAATGGATTCTGCAAAGGCTATGGGTCCTGACAATATTCCAGAAAGAGTACTGAAGACTTGTGCTCCAGAACTTCCAGTGCCCCTACCCAAGCTGTTCCAGTACAGCTACAACACTGGCATCTTACCTGGCAATGTGGAAAACTGTGCAGCTATGTCCTGTATACAAAAATCAGGACAAATCCAACCTGGCCAATTACCACCCCATCAGTCTATTCACAATCATTAGTAAAGTGACGGAAAGGGCATCAACAGTGCTATCGAGCAGTGGTTGCTAAGCAATAACCTGCTCAATGACACTCGGTTTGTGTTTCGTCAGGGTAACTCAGCTTTTGACCTCATTACAGCCTTGGTTCAAACATGGACAAAAGAGCTGAACTCCAGAGGTGAGAAGAGAGTGACTGCCCTTGACATCCAGGCAGCATTTGACTGAATGTGGCATCAAGGAGCCTTAGCAAAGCTGGAATCAATGGGAATCAGGGGGAAAACTCTCCCTGGTTGGAGTCATAGCTAGCACAAAAGAAGGTGGTTGTGGTTGTTGGAGGTCAATTATCTCACTCCCAGGACATCACTGTAGGAGCTCCTCAGAGTAGTGTCCTTGGCCCAACCATCTTCAGCTGCTTCATCAATGACCTTCCTTCCATCATAAGGTTAGAAGTGGGGATGTTCGCTGATGATTGAACAATATTCAGCACCATTCACGGCTCCTAATTAGTGAAGCAGTCCATATCAAAATGCAGCAAGACCTGGACAACATCCAGGCTTGGGCTGACAAGTGGCAAGTAACATGTCCACCACACAAGTCCCAGGCAATGACCATCTCCAACAAGAGGGAATTTAACCATCACCCCTTGACACTCAATGGAATTACCATCGCTGAGTCCCCCATTATCAACAGCCTGGGGGTTACCATTGACCAGAAACTGAACTGGATTAGCCATATAAATACTGTGGCGACAAGACCAGGTCAGAGGTTAGGAATTCTGTGGCGAGTAACTCACCTCATGACTCCCCAAAACCTGTCCACAATCTGCAAGGCACAAGTCAGAAGTGTGATTGAATACTCTCCACGAGCAGCTCCAACAACACTCAAGAAGCTTGACACCATCCAGGCCAAAGCAGCCAGCTTGATTGGCACCCCTTCCACAAACATTCACTCCCTCCACCACCGACGAACGTTGGCAGCAGTCAGTACCATCTACAAGATGCACTGCGGAAATTCACCAAGGCTCCTTAGGCAGCACCTTCCAAGCCCACGACTGCTACCATCTAGAGAAGGACAAGCACAGCAGATAGATGGGAACACCACCAACTGGAAGTTCCCCTCCAAGCCACTTACCGTCCTGACTTGGAAATATATCGGCCGTTCCTTCACTGTCGCCAGGTCAAACTCCTGGAACTCCTCCCTAACAGCACTGTGCATGTACCTGCACCACAGGGATTGCAGCTGTTCAAGAAGGCAGCTCATTACCATCTTCTCAAGGGCAATTAGGGATGGCCAATAGTTGCTAGTCCAACCAGTGATGCCCCGCATCCTGCATGTGAGTAAAGAAAATGCTCCGAACCAATAGGAAGAGGGGGCAGGACTGGAGTACCGATTGGCTACCCCGTGGTCCTCCAGCCAATCGGAGTAAATGAGGGGGCGGGGCTGAGCCCAGATTCGCCTCATTGGCTGAGACTCTGCATCATTTTGAAAGCTGATTTGTCTCAAACTCCAGGAGAAAACTGAACCTTCCTGTTTGTGGCTTTATACAGATAAAACCCTGTGGGTGTGGAGCAAATATTTCAACATTTGTTAGTGAAATGGATTGATTCGGGACAGACAGCAGGGATAATATGAGGTAATAACACAGTGCAGTGAGAAAGAAAATTCAATGGCAGGATTGAGAAACTGGGACTTGTAATTGAAGATCTGAGAACTGAAATAATCTGGAGTAAGAAAGGAGAAATGACAAGAAACTGAATAATCAGTAACAGGACATCACTTGGTCTCCTATCAAAGAGAAATCGACAATTCATTACAACTAATCAATAATCTCCAACTGTCAGGATGAACGTGGTTCATTCCTGAATGTGATTTCTCTCTTAATTCTTCAATGGAATATGGGCATCACTGACAAGGCCAGCATTTGTTGCCCATCCCCAACTAACCTTGAGAAGGTGCTGGTGAGCCACCTTCTTGAATATAGCTGAGTGACTTCACAGAATCACACTGTGCAGAAGAGGCCTTTTGGCCCATCGAGTATTCACCGACACATGAAAAACACCTGACCTACCTACCTGATCCCATTTACCAGCGCTTGGCCCATAGCCTTGAATGTTATGACATGCCAAGTGCTTATCCAGGTACTTTTTAAAGGATGTGAGGCAACCCGCCTCCACCACCCTCCCAGGCAGCGCATTCCAGACCGTCACCACCCTCTGGGTAAAAAAGTTTTTCCTCACATTCCCCGCTAAACCTCCTGCCCCTCAACTTGAACTTATGTCCCCTCGTTTCTGACCCTTCAAATAAGGAGAATCGCTGTTCCCTATGCACCCTGTCCATGCCCCTCACAATCTGTACACCTCGAGCAGGTCGCCCCTCAGTCTTCTCTGCTCCAACGAAAACAACCCAAGTCCATCCAACCTATCTTCATGACTTAAATGTTTCATCCCAGGCAACATCCTGGTGAATCTCCTCTGCATCCCCTCCTGTGCAATCACATCCTTCCTATAATGTGGCGACCAGAACTGCACACAGCACTCCAGCTGTGGCCTCACCAAGATTCTATACAACTCCAACATGACCTCCCTACTTTTGTAATCTATGCCTCGATTGATAAAGGCAAGTGTCTCATATGCCTTTTTCACCACCACACTAACATGCCCCTCTGCCTTCAGAGATCTATGGACACACACGCCAAGGTCCCTTTGTTCCTCAGAACTTCCTAGTGTCATGCCGTTCATCGAATACTTCCTTGTCAAGTTACTCCTTCCAAATTATATCACCTCACACTTTTCATGGTTAAATTCCATCTGCCACTTATCTGCCCATTTGACCATCCCGTCTATATCTTCCTGTAGCCCAAGACACTCAACCTCACTGTTAACAAAGATTGTGGCCAATCTTTGTGTCATCTGCAACCTTACTAATTCTACCTCCCACATAGTCATCTATGTCATTTACATAAATGACAAATAATAGGGGACCCAGCACAGATCCCTGTGGTACGCCACTGGACACTGGCTTCCAGTCACTAAAGCATCCTTCTGTCATCACTCTCTGCCTCCCACAACTAAGCCAATTTTGAATCCACCTTATCAAATTACCTTGTATCCCATGTGCATTTGCCTTCTTTATAAGTCTCCCATGTGGGACCTTGTCAAAGGCTTTGCTGAAATCCATATAAACTACATTAACTGCACTACCCACATCTACACACCTGGTCACCTCCTCAAAAAATTCAATCAAATTTGTTAGGCATGACCTCCCTCTGACAAAGCCATGCTGACTATCCCTGATCAAACCTTGCCTCTCCAACTGGAGATAGATTCTCTCCTTCAGCATTTTCTCCAATAGTTTCCCTATCACTGACGTGAGACTCACTGGCCTGTAATTCCCTGACGTATCTCTACAACCCTTCTTAAATAGCGGAACCACATTAGCTGTTCTCCAGTCCTCTGGCATCTCCCCCATGTCCAGAGAGGAATTAAAAATTCGGGTCAGAGCCCCTACGATCTCTCCCTTGCCTCCCTCAGCAGATGGGACACAAATCATCCAGACCTGGAAGTTTGTCCACTTTCAAACCTGCCAACACCTCCAATACCTTGTCACTCCCTCTATCAAGTTGCTCAAGAACCTCGCAGTCTCTCTCCAAGAGTTCCGTACCTTCATCCTCATTCTCTTGGGTGAAGACAGATGTGAAGTATTCATTCAACACTTTAGCGATGTCATCTGGCTCCACCCATAGATTTCCCCCTTGGTCCCTTATGGGCCCTACTCTTTCCCTGGTTATCCTCTTCCCATTGATATACTTATAGAATATGTTGGGATTTTCCCTACTTTTACCAGCCAGAGCTTTCTCATATCCCCTCTTTGCTCTCCTAATTGCTTTCTTAAGCTCCATCCTGCATATTCTGTACTCCACTAATGCCTCCACTGATTTGCTTCCCTTGTACCTGCTAAAAGCCTCTCTTTTCCTTCTCATCATACCCTGAATATTTCTGGTTATCCATGGTTCTCTGTGCTTGTTACTCCTTCTTATCACCCTAGAAGGAACATATTGAGCCTGTACCCTCCCCATTTCCTGTTTGAATGCCCCCCACTGCTCCGCTGTAGATTTCCCCACAAGTAGCTGTTCCCAGCCTACCTTGGACAGATCCTGCCTTATTTTACTAAAATCCACTCTCCCCCAATCCAAAACATTTTCTTGTTACTTGTCTATTTCTTTGTCCACAACAAACTTAAACTGTATCATGGGAATATACTAAGAGGGGTAGACGAAGTGAGAGATCTCGGCGTACAAGTACACATGTCCCTGAAGGCAGCAGTTCAAGTAGATAAGGTTGTAAAGAAGGCATATGGAATGCTCTCCTTCATTGGCAGAGGTATAGAATATAGAAGTAAGGATATTATGTTGGAATTAGATAAAACACTGGTGAGGCCACAACTGGAGTATTGTGTGCAATTCTGGTCACCACATTACAGGAAGGACGTAATAGCTCTGGAGAGAGTGCAGAGGAGGTTTACAAGAATGTTGCCAGGGTTAGAAAAGTGTAGCTACGAGGAGAGATTGGATAGGTTGGGGTTATTTTCCTTACAACAAAAAAGGCTGAGAGGTGACTTGATTGAGGTGTACAAAATTATGAGGGGAAAAGATAGAGTGGACAGGATAAAATTGTTTCCCTTGGAGGAGAGTTCTAGAACTAGGTGACATAGATTCAAGATAAGTGGCCGAAGGTGTAGTGGGGACATGAGGAAGAACTTTTTCATGCAGAGGGTAGTGGGTGTCTAGAATTCACTACCCAAGTTGGTGGTAGAGGCAGAAACTCTAAACTCTTTTAAAAAGTACCTGGATCTGCACCTTAAGTTCTGTTAGCTGCAGGGGTATGGGCCGAGTGCAGGAAGGTGGGATTAGAAAGGGCACCTGGGTGTCCTCGGCCTGGCATGGACAAGATGGGCCGAATGGCCTCCTTCTGTGCTGTCACTTTTCTATGGTTCCATGTTGTGGTCGCTATCACTAAAATGCTTCCCCAACAATACCTCAGCCACCTGTCCGGCTTCATTCCCCAGAATTAGGTCCAGCACCGCGCCATCCCTTGTTGGACCCTCTACATATTGACCTAACTGTACACATTTCAAAAAATGCACTCCATCCAAGCCCTTAACACTATGTCTATCCCAATTAATGTTGGGAAAGTTGAAATCACATAATATAATTACCCAATTGTTATTGTTTTTACACACCTCCACAAATTGTGCACATATTTGCTCCTCAATTTCCTGCTTACTATCTGGGGGTCTATAATAAACACCTAACAATGTGGCTGCCCCTTTTTTATACCTATGCTCTACCCATAAAGCTTCATTCGATGCCCCCTCCAAGATATCATCTCTCCTTACAGTAGTAACTGACTCCTTAACTAATAATGCAACGCCTCCTCCTCTTCTTCACCCAATTTAAAGGGCAGTTAAGAGTGAACCACATTGCTCTGGGTCTGGAGTCACATGTAGGCCAAACTGGGTATGGATAGCAGATTTCCTTCCCTGAAGGACATTAGTGAACCAGGTGGGGTTTAGAACAATTTTTGATAGTTGTCATGGTCACCATTGCTTAGACTAGATTTATATTCTAGACATATCAATTCAGAACTGAGGAAGAAGTCATATTGGACTCGAAACATTAACTCTGTTTCTCTCTCCACAGATGCTGCCAGACCTACTGAGTTTTTCCAGCATTTTCTGTAGATGAGGCTGGATGCACAAGTGAATCCTTTCCAACGTATGGAGCAGATGAACTGCATCTCCCTGGTGGAAAGGACGTTTCCTCTTGTTGATGAGTCCAGAACTAAGGAGCATTGTTTTAAAATTAGGGGTCACCCATTTAAAACGGAGATGAGGCAAAAAAAATTTCTCTCAGAGGGTCGTGAGTCGATGGAACCCTCTTCCTGAAAAGATGGTAGAAGCAGAGTTTTTGAATATTTCTAAGGCAGAGGTGGATAGATTCTTGGTAAGCAAGGGAGTGATAGATTATTGGGAGTAGGCAGGATGCAGAATTGAGGTTACAATCAGATCAGCCATGATCTCATTGAATGGCAGAGCAGGATCGATAAACTGAATGGCCTATCCTGCTCCTTGTTCGTATGTTTGTTCATATGTCTCAGAAGGCAGTTGGAGGCAGGGTCACTGTGTACTTTTAAGCCTGAGATAGATATATGCTTGTTAGGCAAGGGAATCAATAGTTATCGGGGGTAGATGGGAATGTAGAACTTGAAACACCATCCAAGGGCCTAAACACTCCTTTCAAGTGAAGCAGCACTTCACTTGCACTTCCCTCAAGTTAGTCTACTGCATTCGCTGCTCCCAATGCGGTTTCCTCTACATTGAAGAGACCAAATGCAGACTGGGTGACCGCTTTGTGGAACACCTTTGGTCGGTCCGCAAGCATGACCCAGATCTCCCTGTCGCTTGCCATTTCAACACTCCACCCTGCTCTCATGCTCACATGTCCGTCCTTGGCCTGCTGCAATGTTCCAGTGAAGCTCAACGCAAACTGGAGGAACAGCACCTCATCTTCCAACTAGGCACTTTACAGCCTTCTGGACTGAACATTGAGTTCAACAACTTCAGATCATGAACTCTCTCCTCCATCCCCACCCCCTTTCCGATCCCCCTTTTTCCAATAATTTATATATATTTTTCTTTTCCTACCTATTTCCATTATTTTTAAATGTATTTCCATCCATTGTTTTAGCCTATTTCAATCCCTTCCCCCCACACCACCCCCACTAGGGCTTTCTGTACCTTGCTCATCCTGCTTTCTACCCTTAATGTCACCATTAGCACATATCTTAGCTAATATCACCACCTTTAACACCTCTTTGTCCTTTGTCTATGACATCTTTTGGCAATCTCCACCTATCACTGGCCCTTTGTCCAGCTCTACCTGTCCCTCCCCACCTCAAATCAGCTTATATTTCACCTCTTTTCTATTTTTCCTTAGTTCTGATGAAGAGTCATTCGGACTCGAAACATTAACTGTATCCCTCTCCGCAGATTCTGTCAGACCTGCTGAGTTTTTCCAGGTATTTTTATTCTTGTTTTGGATTTCCAGCATCTGCAGTTTTTTGCGTTTATCTCAGTGAATCAATTATTCTGTTTCTGGACTCAGTGTTCTCTGTAATTTGGTGTCATCTCCTCCCAAATCCTGATCAGCATATTCCACATCCACCTTGTACTGCACATGCTCAGAGTACAACCCGGTGCTGAGTAATCACATTGGGCTCCTGTAGTCATTGATGGGGCACCATCTGGCCACTTGAGAAATAGTGCATTGTATCACCATCACGGAAAACCAATTGGTGAACAGAATTTTTTGTCAAAAAATTGAGATTGGATCAAATGGCCTGTTTCTATAATGAAATCCTACGGGGTAGAGGTGGATTAATACTCAGGTCTATGCAGTTGCAGCCCAAGAGGCGAATTAATACTCAGGCCATGAAACCCCCCACCATAAACCCAGCACCGACTCCATCCCCCTCCTTGCCACACTGTGAGGCTGGACCAGACAAATTGCAACCTTCGCCTCCTATTTGAACCTGAGCTGAGTATCATGCTACCAACAACATATCCTCTCTATCACTAAGATCACCTGCTTCCAGCTCTGTCATATCAATTGTCTCCATCCCACCTGAGCCAATTTGCTGCTGAAATCTTCATCCATGCCTTTGTTACCTCCAGTTTCGGCTATTCCAATGCTCTCTTGATTAGTCTCCCATCTTTCACCCTCTATAAACTTACGCTCATCCAAAACTCTTCTGGGTGGACTGCAGTTTAGTGGGACTGGAGACCACAGAGCAGCAAGTGTGTCTCATGGACAAGTTGAGCTCATGAAAGTATAAAGGGAGGTAGAAGAGAAACTAAAGAAAGATGCTTGTTCAGAGCTAGGGCTGGTCAGATCTGGAGAGGCAGTTTGGCCCAGTGGACGAGTGAAAAGAAGGAAAGCGGCAGAGGCAGTTGATTAGATGGTCTCAATCTTGGAAACAAGGAAGTGAATCAGCTCCTCGCATTTGTCATTGGAGGTGAGGATGGAGGAGACAGGGGAGAGGGAAAGCACTTCAAAAGGAACTAACTTGCATTGGAGATATTAAAATGACTCATTATTCCATCTGTTTAACACAAAATGTATTTATTTGGCTTTTATCCAGAATATTGACACATATAACTGAGAGTTTATTAACTTTAGCAGAAACAGATCCAAATACTGTATTTGCTATTTGACGAGAGATGGAGAAGTATCGGGAAGACCAATGCAACATGAAGATTGATCATGGTAGTTTACATTACTGGAAGTTAGCTTCTTAAAAAGTGACCCCTCCTGCTTTACTTTATTCAACATGTATATGAATATAAAACCAGTTATATGGTTATTAACAACAGCAGCAACAACACCAACTGTAAACTTAGCTCAGCCCTCCGTTCAGTGGATTAGCAGCAGAAATAAGAACAGAATCCAGGGCTTGCAGTCACTTCTGAATTCATTGATAATCTATCATCTCAGCAGGGTAGATAATAGAGTAAATGGCTTCCCACATACGGATCATGTAAAAGGCTTCTCCCAAGTGTGAGTGCGCTGGTGCCTCAGCAGTTCCCTTTTGTATTTAGAGCTCTTGACATGTTCTCTTATCAGTGTGAACAAGCTGAAGTGAAATAAGAGTGCTTGACCGAATGAATCCCCTCCCACACTCGGAGTAGATGAATGGCCTCTCCCCAGTGCGAACAGGTGAAGCAAAGTAGAAGGTCAGGACAGATGGGAGCCAAGGATAAATTTGACAAGACGTCATGGACACAAGACGGCGGGAGTGTTAAACTATGTTTGAGTTTTGGTGAACACCTTGTCAAACACCAGGAAGGAAATGGAAAACCATGAAGGTGAACATGGTGAAAGAGCCAAAAGTAAATCCCGTCAGAGAGAAGACCTTCTCTGTAACCTGTCTTAACTCCTCTGTCGGTTCATTTATTGAAACAAGGGACTCTCCTTGTTCTAATTATGACATTCCTTGTCTGCCCAGTTATCACTTTAAGTCAACCCTTGAAGTGCATTGTTTCATCATGTTCCCAATTTTCACTAACAAATGTTGAAATGTTTGCTCCACACCCACAGGGTTTCATCTGTTTAAAGCCACAAACAGGAAGGTCCAGTTTTCTCCTGGAGTTTGAGACAAATCAATTTTCAAAGTGATGCAGTTTCAGCCAATGAGGAAGATCCGGGCTTAGCCCCGCCCCTCATTCACTCCGATTGGTTGAAGAACCAGCCCCTCGCGTTCTGTCCTTCAGCCCCGCTCCCTTTTTCTATTGGTCCGGAGCTGCTGTCAATCAGGCGAGCACAGTGAGCTGGAGCATGCGCGGTGTCGCTGTTGAGGCTGGACACCAGTGCGCAGGCGCAGTGTCGAAGAGTCTGGAGCATGCGCAATGCGATTGATGGCCTTGCGGGAAGAGGCGCCTGTTTGTCCTGGAGAAGCGGAGTCAGAGCGAGGCGGTGGGTGGGAGGATTTGGAAACACTTTGTGGATCTGCAAACCCTGAGGAATAATTATCAGCTCCTGGTTTGCAGCTGCGGGGCTTCTCCCTCCCGGGAACAGGCCCAGGTTAACGGCCGCCATCCTGGGTCAGCGAGTGGAGGATGGTTCACATCAGAGGATGGGGGAGAGGGGACAATAAATAAGAGGTTACACTTTGGGCCCAAATCAATGAGGAATCTGATCTGTGGGAAGGAAGGAAACCCTGGGAGGTGGGCGGGGAGGATTCAGAAACACCCGCTGGAGGCCCCAAACCCCCAATAAGACTCATTGATTTTATTGTCAGTCTGCAGACAGGAGCTAGAGAACTGAACCCAGGCAGAGGAGAGGGAGGGAGAAAACTGGGAGTGGAGGAAAGAGTTGGTGAGATGGGTTTGGATTTCAGCCCAGGGAGAAGGGAGAGTGTGTGGGATGGGGATTTACAGCTTTGGGGAAACTAGAGGAATAAATGGTCCATAGAAACTAGAATTGTCTGTTCTGAATTTCTATGCTGTGCTGACAGTTAAGAGTTTTGTGAACTGCTTTTGCAGGATATTAGAAGGGGAAGATTTACAGAGGGAAGCTCAAATCAAACTTCACATCAAGATTTAAAACCGTCACTCGATTCATCAGGACCTGAATATCATCGGCAATTGAATGTGGAAGGAGAAATGCTTGTCTGTTCTGTCTGTGTGAAAAGATTTCAAACATCAGTGTGACTGGAAAAACACTGAGGCACACACACACCCGAGTGAGAGTGTTCAGTGCACTGACTGGAAAGAACTTTAGCCAGTTATACAGCCTGAAAAAACGTCACACCATTCACAGAGGGGTGAGACTGCACACGTGTTCTGTGTGTAGACAAGGCTTTAACTGATTATCCAACCTGGAGAATCATAAGGACTCTGGCATCATGGACAAACCATGGAAATGTGAGGATTGTGATAAAGGATTCAATTATCCATCTCAGCTGGAAATCCATCGACGCATTCACACCGGGGAGAAGCCATTCACCTGTTCCGTGTGTGGGAAGGGATTCACTCAGACAACCAAACTCATGTCACACCAGCGAATTCACACTGAAGAGAGGCCATTCACCTGCCCTGTATGTGGGAAGGGATTTACTCAGACATCCTGTCTTATGTTGCACCAGCGAATTCACACTGAGGAGAGGCCGTTCAGCTGCACTCACTGTGAAAAGAGGTTCAGGTCTTCATCTGACCTTAATATACACCAGCGACTTCACACTGGTCAGAAGCCATTCACTTGCTCTGTGTGTGGGAAGGGATTCACTCATTCATCCGGCCTTAGGTCACACCAGCGAGTTCATTCTGAGGAGAAGCCATTCAACTGTACTTCCTGTAGAAAGAGTTTCAGGCATTCATCTGCCCTTGCTGAACACCAGCGAGTTCACACTGGGGAGAGGCCGTTCACCTGCTCTGTGTGTGGGCAGGGATTTACTCAGTCATCCAGTCTGCTGAGACACCAGCGAGTTCATACTGGGGAGAAGCCGTTTAGCTGCACTTCTTGTGGAAAGAGTTTCAGGCAGTCATCCACCCTCATTGCACACCAGCGAGTTCACACTGGGGAGAAACCATTCACCTGCTCTGTATGTGGGAAGGGATTCACTGTATCATCCGCCCTCGAGTCACACCAGCAAATTCACACTGAGGAGAAGCCATTCAGCTGCACGGACTGTGGAAAGAGGTTCAGGTGTTCATCTGCTCTCCTGGCACATCAGAGAGTTCATACTGGAGAGAGACCATTCACCTGCTTCGTGTGTGGGAAGAGATTCACTCGGTCCTTCAACCTAGTGACACATGAGCGAGTTCATAAGTGACTGCAGGGGTTGGATTCTGCTGTTATCACTGCTGTTAATCATGTTCAGGATTGATAGTCTGACAATGTCAAGTTTGTTTCTGCTAATGTTAACAACCCCTATAACTGACTGGAGTTTCATATTCTGGAGATGTCACTGATACTCGGGGCTGCAGTGTCCCTTTTTAAAAACACCATCTGTGATCATTCCCCCTAATTCATGAACTCTGCTGGAAGGTCAGATCCATTCCACAGGACATGCATGACACAAAAATAATCACAATTTACAAAAACAAAGGGGACAGAGGAGATTGCAACAAAAACTTTGTCCACCAAAGTTCCTCCGTCTCATCCACTCCTTTCATGACAACATACCTTGTACTGTACAGTTTGACGGCTCCACTTCTGACAGTTTCAGGATGAAGAATGGAGTGAAACAGGGCTGTGTCTGAGTCCCCAATTTGTTTGGCATTTTCTTCTCCATGTTCCTGACCTGGCCTTCCCTACAGATATGGAAGGAGTTTCCCTGAATACTCGGTCAGACAGCAAACTCCACAATCTGTCCAGACTGAAAGTGAAGACAAAATACAGCCTGTCTCGATCAGAGACCTCCTCTATGCTGATGATGTCATGCTTGTGACTCACACAGAAACTCAGCTACAAAGACTCATGAACTGTCTCTCCCGTGTCTGTAACTTGTTCTCCCTTACTGTAAACATCAAGAAAACTGTGGTTTGGGGACTGGGTGTCCGTCCTTGATCACACTGGAAGTGGCCGGTGAAATCTGTGATTTTGGGTCCACAATGACAAACAATCTGTTTCTTGATGCAGAACTCGATACACGCATCGGGAAAGCAGCTCCACCTTTGGCCGACTCACATCAAGCTGTCTCTCAGCACCAAGATGCTGGTTTGAGAGGCCTGTGTCCTCAGCACCTTGTTGTCTGGCTGTGAAACATGGACGATTTACAGTGATCAGGAAAGGAAGCTCAACAACTTTCACTTTCGCTGTTTGTGGCACGTTCTGGGCATCTCAGGGACAGAATCAGGAATGTGGCAGTCTTCTCAAAGACAAATCTCCCAAGTAGGCTAGCTCTCATCAAGCAGAGGTGACTTCACTGGCTCTGAAGAAGAGTCATACGGACTTGAAACATTAACTCTGTTTCTCTCTCCACAGATGCTGTCAGACCTGCAGGGTTTTTCCAGAATTTTCTGTTTTTACCCCATAAGAGGCTTCTGGCCTCTCTTCCATGGTCTTGTCCATGCCTGGGTGGCTCTGGAGAGGGAGCATGTGGTGTCCACTCATACGGCTGATACTTTACACCACTGGTGGGTACCTCAAGGTACAGAGTGTCTCAGAGACACTGGAAACAACATTCTGGTTTAGTTAGGAAGGTTCTCTTCACTCTTGTTGGAGCTTTGATGCTGATTTTGGGCTCTTTTCATTTAATTGGACAACGTGCTTGAGAGAAGAAAGTATGTTCTATAGAAACTAGAATTGTCTGATCTGAATTTCTATCCTGGACTGACGGTGATAACTTTTGTCAACTGTATTTACAGGATATTAGAAGGAGTTGATTTGAAGATGGGAAACTCAAACCAAACATCTCATCACAATCTGACAGAGTCACTCGATTCATCAGGACCTGAATATCATCAGTCTTTGAATGTCGAAGGAGAAATGTTTGTTCTGATTGTGGGGAAAGATTTCAAGCATCAGTGTGGCTGGAAAAGCACCGAGCCACACACACCCGAGTGAGAGCGCTACAGTGCACTGACTGTGGATAGAGCTTTAACCACTTACACAGCCTGAAATAACGTCACAACATTCACAGCGGGGAGAGACTGTACATGTGTTCTGTCTGCGGATGTGGCTTCAACTGATCGTCCAACCTGGAGAGATACAAGGACACTGAGACCATAAAGAAACCGTGGAAATGTGGGGAGTGTGGGAAGGGATTCACTTGCCCATCCCAGCTGGAAGCTCATCGATGCACTCACACTGGGGAGAGACCGTACACCTGCTCTGTGTGTGGGAAGGGATTCACTCTGATGTCCAGCCTTCAGTTACACCAGCGACTTCACACTGACGAGAGGCCTTTTAAATGCTCTGACTGTGGGAAAGGCTTTAAAATCTCACCGGATCTAATTAAACACCAGCTTGTTCACACTGACGAGAGACCATTCAGTTGTTCTCAATGTGAGAAGAGATTCAGACAGTCGTCTCATCTCATTCAACACCAGCGAGTTCACACCGGGGAGAGGCCGTACACCTGCTCCGTGTGTGGGAAGGGATTCACTTCATCATCCAAGCTGGTGACACATCAGCGGGTTCACACAGGGGAGAAGATATTCACCTGCTCTGTGTGTGGGAAGGGGTTTTCTCAGTCATCTAATCTGCTGACACACCAGCAAGTTCACACTGGGGAGAGGCCGTTCACCTGCTCTGTGTATGGGAAGAGATTTGCTCGATCATCTCACTTGCTGACACACCAGTGAGTTCACAAGTGACTGCAGAGATTGGATTCTGCTGTTAATCACATCCTTTGTTTCTGTTGCTGTTAGTAATGCTTATATCTGGGCTGGAGTTTACTATTCTGGATATCTGTCAAATAAATGAGTTTAGATGAAAGCAGACAGCGCTGTTGTAAGAACCTAAGAGAAGGGAAGAGAAGCGCGAAAGGAGCGTCTCCAGCTGCAGCTTCTGGAAGCCTGGGTTTTGGAGCTGGAGCGGCAGCTGGGGACACTGGAGCATCCGCAAGGTGGAAAGTATCATGGATAGCACATATAGAGAGGTGGTCACACCGTAGGCTAAGAGTCCACAGACAGCAAGGGAATGGGTGACCACCAGGCAGAGCAAGAGGACTAGGCACGCAGTGCAGGAATCTCCTGTGGCCATTGCCTTGCAAAACACTTTGGATACTGTTGAGGGGAATGGCCTCTCAGGGGAAAGCAGCAACAGCGAAATTCGTTGCACCGTGGTTGGCTCTGCTGCACTGGTGAAGAGTAAAAAGTGTGGGAATGCAATAATTAATTCAATTGGAAGGGGAATAAATCGGCATTTCTGTGGCCACAAACGAGACTTCAGGATGGGATGTTGCCTCCCTGGTGCTAGGGTCAAGGATGTCTCAGAGTGGCTAGAGGATATTCTGAAGGGGGAGGGTGAACAGCCAGTGGTCGTGGTACACATTGATACAAACGGCATGGGCAAAAAAAGGGATGAAGTCCCGAAAGCAGAATATAGGGAGTTAGGAAGTAAGTTGAAAAGTAGGATCTCAAAGGTAGTGATTTCAGGATGACTACCAGTGCCACGTGCTAGTCAGAGTAGAAATAGCAGGATATGTCGGATGAATACGTGGCCGAAGAGATGGTGTGAAGGGGAGGGTTTCAGATTCCTGGGTCATTGGGGCCAGTTCTGGGGCAGGTGGGACCAGTACAAACTGGACGGGTTACACCTGGGCAGGACCGGGACTGATGTCCTAGGAGGAACATTTGCTAGAGTGGTTGGGGAGGGTTTAAACTAAAATGGCAGGGGAATGGGAACTTATGCAAGAAGTCAGAGGAAGGGGAATCAAGGACAAGAACAAAAGACAGAAAGGGGAATAAGAAAAGTGATAGGCAGAGAAATCAAGGGCAAGAATCAAACAGGCCCTCAGTGAAAAATAGTGGGAACGGGACAAGCAATGTTAAAAAGACGAGCCTTAAGGCTTTATGCCTTAACGCGAGGAGCATTCATAATAAAGTGGATGAATTAACCGCGCAAATAGATGTAAACAGGTATGATATAGCCGGGATTACGGAGACATTGCTGCAGGTTGACCAGGGATGGGAACTGAACATCCAGGGGTATTCAGTATTTCGGAAGAACAGACAAAAAGGAAAGGGCAGAGTTGCATTGCTGGTTAAAGAGGAAATTAGCGCAATGGTAAGGAAAGATATGAGCTCCGACGATGTGGAATCTGTATGGATAGAGCTGAGAAACACTAAGGGGCAAAAAACGTTAGTGGAGGTTGTATATAGACCCCCAAACTGTAGTGGCGATGTTGGGAATGGCATTAAATGGGAAATTAGAGACGCATGCAATAAAGGAACATCTGTAATTATGGGTGACTTTAACATGCATATAGATTGGGCAAATCAAATCAGTAACGATACCATAGAGGAGGAATTCCTGGAGTGTGTATGGGATGTTTTTCTGGATCAATACGTTGAAGAACCAGCTAGAGAACAGGCCGTCCTAGACTGGGTATTATGTAATGAGAAAGGAATAATTGGCAATCTTGTTGTGCAAGGCCCCTTGGGGATGAGTGACCATAATATGAATTAATTCTTCATCAAGATGGAGACTGACATAGTTGATTCTGAGACTAGGGCCCTGAATCTTAATAAAGGAAACTATGATGGTATGAGGCATGAGTTGGCTATGATGGATTTGGAAACATTACTTCAAGGGATGAGGGTTGATAGGCAATGGCAAACATTCAAAGAGTGCATGGGTGAACTGCAGCAATTGTTTATTCCTGTCTGATGCAAAAGTAAAATAGGAACGGTGGCCAAACCATGGCTTACAAGGAAAATTAGAGATAGTATGAGATCCAAGGAAGAGGCATACAAATTGGTCAGAAAACGTAACAGGCCTGAGGATTGGGAGCAGTTTGGAATTCAGCAAAAGAGGACCTAGCGATTGATTAAGAAGGGGAATATAGGGTACGAGAGTAAGCTTGCCGGGAACATAAAAACTGACTGTAAAAGTTTCTGTAGGTATGTGAAGAGAAAAAGATTGGTGAAGACAAATGTAGGGCCCTTACAGTCAGAAACAGGAGAATTTATAATGGGGAACAAAGAAATGGCTGACCAACTAAATACATTCTTTGGTTCCATCTTCACAAAGGAGGACACATATAACATACCAGAAATGTTGGGGAACACAGGGTTTAGTGAGAGGGGGGAACTGAAAGAAATCAGTATTAGTAGGGAAATAGTGTTGGGGAAATTGATGGGATTGAAGGCCGATAAATCCCCAGGGCCTGATAATCTACATCCCAGAGTACTAAAGGAAGTGGCCCTGGAAATAGTGAAAGCATTGGTGGTCAACTTCCGAGATTCAATAGACTCTGGAACATTTCCTACAGATTGGAGGGTAGCTAATGTAACTCCACTACTTAAAAAGGGAGGTAGAGAGAAAACAGGGAATTGTAGACCAGTCAGCCTGACATCAGTACTTGGGAAAATTCTAGAGTCCATTATAGAAGATTTAATAGCTGAGCACTTGGAAAACAGTAGCAGAATTGGACAGAGTCAGCATGGATTTATGAAAAGGAAATCATGCTTGACAAACCTATTGGAATTTTTCGAGGATGTAACGAGTAGAGTTGATGAGGGGGAGCAAATGGATGTGGTTTATTTGGACTTTCATAAGGCTTTCGACAAAGTCCCACATAGATTAGCGTGTAAAATTAAAGCGCATGAGATTGGGGGTAGTGCATTGAGATGGATAGAAAACTGGTTGGCAGACAGGAAACAAAGAGTAGGAATAAACGGGTCTTTTTCCGAATGGCAGGCAGTGACTAGTGGGGTACCGCAGGGATTGGTGCTGGGACCCCAGTTATTCACAATATATATTAATGATTTAGTTGAGGGAACTAAATGTAATGTCTCCAAATTCGCAGATGACACAAAGCTGGGTGGGAGGGTGAGCTGTGAGGAGGATGCAGAGATGCTTCAGTGTGATTTGGACAAGCTGAGTGAGTGGGCAAATGCATGGCAGATGCAGCATAATGTGGATAAATGTGAGGTTATCCAATTTGGTTGCAAAAACAGGAAGGCAGATGATTATCTGAATGGCTATAAATTGAGAGAGGGGTATGCGCAACGAGGCCTGGGTGTTCTTGTACACCAGTCACTGAAGGTAAGCATGTAGGTGCAGCAGGCAGTAAAGAAGGCAAATGGTTTGTTGGCCTTCATAGCCAGAGGATTCGAGTACAGGAACAGGGATGTCTTCCTACAATTGTACAGGGCCTTGGTGAGACCACACCTGGAATATTGTGTGCTGTTTTGGTCACCTTATCTGAGGAAGGATGTACTTGCTATGGAGGGAGCGCAGCGAAGGTTTACCCGACTGATTCCTGGGATGGCGGGACTGACATATGAGGAGAGATTGAGCCAGTTAGGATTATATTCGTTGGAGTTCAGAAGAATGAGGGGCGATCTCATGGAAACCTGTAAAATTCTAACAGGACTAGATAGAGTAGATGCAGGAAGGATGTTCCCGATGGTGGGAGAGTCCAGAACCAGGGGTCACAGTCTGAGGATATGGGCTAGACCATTTAGGACTGAGATGAGGAGAAATTTCTTCACCCAGAGAGTGGTGAGCCTGTGGAATTTGTTACCACAGAAAGTAGTTGAGGCCAAAACATTGTATGTTTTCAAGAAGGAGTCAGATATAGTTCTGGGGGTGAAAGGGATCAAAGGATGAGGGGAGAAAGTGGGAGCAGGCTATTGAGCTGGATGATCAGCCATGATCATAATGAATGGCGGAGCAGGCTCGAAGGGCCCAATGGCCTACTCCTGCTCCTAGTTTCTTTGTTTCTATAATGGCTAGGAGCGGGATTAGACTGAATGACCTGTCACGCCTGCTCCGCCATTCAAAATGATCATGGCTGATTTCAGCCTCAATTCCACTTTCCTGCCTGTTCCCCATGATCCTCGATTCCCTGAGAGACCAAAATTCTGTCTTAGTCTAAATCTCAGTCTTCAACATCTTCAACGATGGAAACTGAAAATGAAACTTTACAGGACTGAAGGAGGCCATATGGCCCATCCTGTCTGTGCCAGCCCAATCTCACTATCCAGTTTTTCGTCTGTAACCTTGTAGGTTACAGAACGTCAAGTTCCTGACTTTATTGATTGGCGCTATGGTCAATCTCCACCTCATTCCCACAAAATAATCACAACCTGAATTGTGAATCACAATGGTGGGGCTTTTACCCAGCATTCCCCGAGGTAGAGAATGTCCCCTATCCACACCATAGGAGACCAGTGCACAGGCTTAGTGCCCCCCAGTGTTTGGAGCATGCGCATTGTCAGTCATTACCACGGAGAGCCACTTGTTTGACGCTTCTGCAACCGGTAGCAGGAGCGATGGAGCCGGCAGCTGGACGGGGAGGATTTGGAAACACTATGGATCCGGAAACCCTGAGGAAAAATTGTCTGCTCCTGGTTGGCAGCTGCGGGGCTTCTCCCTCCCAGGAACAGGCCCAGGTTAACGGCCGCCATCCTGGGTCAGCGAGTGGAGGATGGTTCACATCAGAGGATGGGGGAGGGGGAACAATAAATAAAAGGTTACACTTTGGGCTCAAATCAATGAAGACTCTGATCTCTCTTTGGGAAACTATGAACAAATGGCTCCTTGTAAATTAAGCTCAGGGTTACATTGGGCAGGAAGAGAAGCAGAAACCAAAACGGGACAAGAGACTGAGTTTAAATTAGTTAGGGAGAGAAAGAAGGAAGTAGGAAGGAAACCCTGCGAGGTTTGGATAAGCCACTTTCACGATTGCACATTAAATCTCCACACAGTAAGTTCTGGACACAAGGTTAACATCTGATATTCTGTATGATCGGTCGGGGTGATTCAGATTAATAGATAATTGGTTTATGGAAAAGTCATCATGGTGGCAGGTACTGAATTGTGATGATGATACAAATAAAACAAGTAATCATCATTCATGACATAGTTATAGACAATATTAAAATAAAGTGAAAATATTAATCAGTTAAAGGGTTGCACAATTATGATCATTTCAGCATAAAGTCATTACAATATGTTACAAAATGCAGGACTCCTTAACTTATAGAATAGAAATGAAAGGTCTACTGCACTCTGTATTTTCTATTAAAGTCCTTCGATCATATGTTGTCAGCTTGAGTTCATTAAACTCTCAATCATTTACATCCTATTTATGAGTTTTATGCAGTGGACGATCGGGCTGTCTTGTAGTGTATTTGTCCCGTAGCTTATTTGCAGATGTTATCTTTTCTCCTGAACTCCATTTTACATTTACTTCCATGTGGTTGGGCAGTGCCTTTGAGAGGTGGGATTCTGGAGTTTTCTGCTGTCCCAGCTGCTGAGACACCAGCTAGTTCGCATTGATGAGAGGCTGTTTAACTGCTCTGATTGTGAGAAGAGCTTTAAAAGACGAGAGGACCTGGTCAAGCACCAGTTTGTTCACACTGAGAGACAGTTCAGTTGTTCTCACTGTGGGAAAGTGTTTAGACAATCACTGAACCTCATCAAACACCAACAAGTTCACACTGGGGAGAGGGCACTCACCTGCACCGTGTGTGGAAAGGTATTCACTCGACTATCTCA
Organism: Cetorhinus maximus; assembly: GCF_964194155.1. Classification (NCBI taxonomy): domain Eukaryota; kingdom Metazoa; phylum Chordata; class Chondrichthyes; order Lamniformes; family Cetorhinidae; genus Cetorhinus; species Cetorhinus maximus. The sequence goes on from NC_135901.1 coordinate 24,818,152, forward strand.
CCTCAGCTCACACCAACTTGTTCACACTGATAACAGACCTTTCCAATGTTCAGAATGTGAGAAGAGCTTGAAAACTGCAGGTGATCTGCTGAGACACTAGTGAGTTCACACTGAGGAGAGGCCGTTTACCTGCTCCATCTGCCAGAAGGGATTTATTTGTTTGACCAATCTCAAGCTGCACCAGCGTGTTCACTCTGATAGGAAACCTTTCCAATGTTCTGACTGTGAGAAGAGCTTTAGAACTACAAGGGATCTACTGATGCACCCGTGCATTCACACAGGGGAGAGGCCATTCACCTGCTCCATATGTGGGAAGGGATTCACCCGTTCATCCCACCTACTGACACACCAGCAGGTTCACACTGGAGAGAGGTTGTTCACCTGCTCTGTATGTGGGAAGGGATTCACTCGTCTAGCTCACCTCAATTCACATCAACTTGTTCACACTGATTACAGACTTTTCAAATGTTCAAAATGTGAGAAGACTTTTAAAACCACAGGTGTTCTGCTGAGACACCAGCGAGTTCACACTGTGGCGAGGCCGTTCACCTGCTCCGTGTGTTGGAAGGGATTCACTCATTCATTCCACTTAATGAGACACTAGTGAGTTCACAATTGAACAAAGGGGTTGGATTTTGCTGTTATCATTGCTGTTAATCACATACAGGACAACCACGTTCATTCTGACAGTTGGGCGGATACTAATAACCATGTAACTGGGCTGAAGTTTGATTCATTTGTCAGATCTCAAGATATTCATGTTGTTTGAAACACAGAGTGTCGTGTCCTTAATTTCTCTAAGGTAAGGGGAGAATAATTGATGTCCTGTTACTGACTGCTGCTTTTTTGGGTCTTTTTCCTTTCTAACTCAAGATTACTTCAGTTCTCATACCTTCGGTTACTCTCATGGACAATTCCCAGCTCCCCATACCTTCCAGAATGTCTCTCCTGGCCTTGGGATCCTGCGAAGGTATCTGTAACACTCCCGGGATCAATAAACACAAAATCCAGCCTGTTAATCACTCTCAACTACTGGATTTAGTGTGTGTCTCCCACAGCAAAGGTCAAATAAATCAGTTTTATGTTAAACGCACAGTGTGTTTATTATTTAAAATATCTGTAACACAAGTTAGTTCCTTTTGAAGTGCTCTCCCTCTCCCCTGTCTCCTCCATCCCCACCTCTATAAGATTAAGGTTTGGGAGTCATGGATTAAACAAAAAAAGTGTTCAAGGACCTCAGTGATTTTAAAGTTGTTTATTAATTATTAAGTAGTTTATTCACAAGAACCAGATTAAATATGATCATAAACTAAATGGATATAAAATTACACCTGACCCGTGACAGGTGAGAGTGGTTTTGACAGCAGTCTCTTGTTCGATGTTTGCAGCTGCTTTCTCTTTTGTTCTGTCTTCTCGAGCTGACTGAGGGGTTAGGAAGTTAGGAATGTTTCTGCCGATGAGGACTGCCCCCTTTCCCTCTGAGCATCCGTTAAAATACTTTATTTCTAGGGGCTGGCAGTTTACCCCATGTCAATCACTTGTTCGATTCCCCATCTGGTCAGTGACCAGAGGCGAGGTAGCCATGGTGTCACCCCCTCCGCTCCACCCTTGTCCATCACTTTGCTTCAAGATCATCTTGCAGCTTATCTTATGCTTGGTATACCACCTGTTAACTCCTGCCAGACACTTGTCTAGATTCTTCTTGGCTGTTATCTCTGTTTGTCCCTGGCTCTGGCTGCTAAGAACTGTTTATTCAAAGTGAGAGAGAGAAACAGCAGAGACAAAGTAACAACCTTGTGTCAGACAGTCTTATGCAATACCTGCTGATTCTATAATAATGCTGTAATATTCTTAAAGATACATCTCTTACAGCACTCCTCTTTGAGAAGGAAATATACTCACTGTTTCTGACTAACCTAATTATTTCTACACTGGAGCTTGTTTCCCTAATTTCTTGATTACATACCAAAGATAACATACTAAAGTTACTGGAATTATCAGAATCATCGTGACAAAATATTCATCTGAATCACCCTAATTCAACTATACAGAATAACAGACGTTAACCTTGTGTCCGGAACTTTCTGTGTAGAGATTTAACGAGCAATTGTGAAGGTGGTTTCTCCAAACCTCCCAGGGTTTCCTTCCTTCCTTCTCTCCCTCTCTAAGTTGAAGCCAGTCCCTTGTCCCGTTTTAGTTTCTGATTCTCTTCCTGCCCAATGTAACCCTGAGCTCATGTTTTACAAGGACCAAATATTTTGATAGCTTCCCAAACAGATCAGAGCCCTCCTGAAACAAAAACAAAAATTGCTGGAAAAACTCCCAGCATCTGTGGAGAGAGAGACAGAATTAACGTTTCAAGTCCGTATGACTGTTCTTCAGAGTCTTTCCACAGATGCTGTCAGGCCTGCTGGGTTTTTCCAGCAATTTTTGTTTTTGTTTCAGATTTCCAGCATCCGCAGTATTTTGCTTTTTATCAGAGTCCTGCTCATTGATTTGATCCCAAAGTGTAACCTCTTAAATTAATTCATCTCAGTTGGGTAGCAGAAAATAACCTATTGCCTGTTTGGAGTATCAATGGCGCTGCTGTTACCCAGCAATCGTCGAGAATATGAATATGCACTATTCACTCGACAGACCCCAGTGCGCAGGCGCAGTGCTGCGCTGTATCTGGAGCGTGCGCAGTGTCACTTTGCTCAGAGGCCTGCGAGTGCGGAAGACGCTTTTATTCAGAGGGTGAGAGTCGGTGGGGGGGAGGGAGGAATGGAGCCGGGAGTGATGGGGAGGCCTCATGTAAACACTAGGTGTAGGCCGAAATCCTGGATTAGAACTTCCATGTCCCGCGTTTGCAGCTCCGGCGCTTTTCCCCGGAACAGACCCCAGTTAACAGCCGCCATCTTGGGGCAAGGAGAGGCGGGGCGCATGCGCAGTGGGTCTCACTGATTCGGAGCCGGGACATTGGCCCATGACGTCACTGAGGAACCTCCTCTGGTTTGGGGGGAGCTGTGAACATGAGAATCAGGAGCAGGAGTTGGCCATTCGGCCCCTCAAGCCTGCCCCACCATTCAATAAGATCATGGCTGATCAGCATCAAGCCTCAACTCCTCTTTGGTGCCAACTCCTCATAGCCCTCAACTCCCAAGTGTGGGCAACTTTGGGCACAATGTCAGATTTTACTGGTTTGGAGACTGGGTCTTGCCTGGTGTTTTCTCACAGTGTATGCATTTGCTTAAAATATCTTTCAAAACTTAGGGGAAAACGTCTTAATAACTGTTTGATGAGCATCTCTGCTCCTGGCTGCTGGCAACCCTGCCACTCGTAATGACTTAACGGAGTCAGACAGTACAACTGTGCATGCACAGTATTGGTAGCAAACACAGCCGGCGAAGGGCAGGAGGACGCATGCATGGCCGCCATCTTTAGAAGCGATGAGCAGCAGAGGGCATGCGCGTTCATCACTGTCCTTTGCAGCAGGAGGAGAGAATGTTGTGTCTTCTGTCAATCCAAGATGTCCACCAATACTTATCTGCACATGCGCACTGCCCCAGAAATCTAATGACTTCACTGCTGAAGCCTGCAGCCTGGAAACTGGAGTGGGAGGTGGGAGAAGGGAGAAGAATGAGGAGAGGCAATATAGTCTAACACTCACAGCAATCTACAATCCATGCACATTACTGTGACAGCGAGACAAAGTTTCCAACATGGCTGCAGTAAAAGATCCCACAAGGAAAATATTTTACTCTCCCATCTGTATATTCTCCCCCTCAAAACCCCTGTAAAAGGAGTTTCCAAAATCCATCAGTGTCAGTCCAGGATAGAAATGCACAATATTCTCTCCTCCTGTTGACAGGGAAAACAGCAAAAATGCCCTGCCGCACATTGCCCCATATAAAGATGGCAGTCGCTAACCTGGGTCTGCCATCAGCATACAACTGTGAATGTATCACACTGGTAGAAAACACAGCCAGGGGAGAGTGTTGTGAATTCTTATCCTGGACTGACAGTGATGGATGTTGGAAACTCTTTTTCCTTGGGGTCTGAAGGGGAGGAATTGCCAACAACAAGTCAAATTAAGAGAACCAAAAGAATTGTCTCCTCTGAACCTCGAACCTCGACTGACACTTATGACTTTTGTGATCGCCTTTTACAGGGTGTTAGAAGATTTGAAGACTGCCAGGTTGTTCTCTGACTCCAGTGCTTCTGATATCTTTCCAGCTTCAGGCTGCAGCAGGAGATGTTAAATTTGAAAATAGTGAAATTGTTTCAGAGGTGAGTGTTATTGAGCATTTTTGACAATTTAGAGTTTTTAGTGCTGAGCTCTGGTTCCATGGCTCAGGGGCTGGTGTGGCTCCTTTACTGTGGATCTCAATCCATGTCCATCCATTACTCTGTTTCACCTCTGCCCTCCCTGATCACCTCTCTGTCATTGTCTAACTTCCTCTGTCTCTTCTAATGGGTGTGTTTTAACCATGTTTGATACCTTGCTGTTATTTCCACCAGCTGTGTCTAAATGAGGTTTCCACTGCTGCCCACTCCTCCAGCTATTCACTACTGATTTACCAGCTTTATTTCCCCGCAGTCAGGAATTGTTTTCTCCTTCACGAGAGATCATTTCTCTTCCACTTCTAAACTTATTGACCATCAAATTCTGGTCCATTTTTATTCCCTGTAATTCATTTTGCACACTCTGAAACATTAACTCTGTTGCTCTTTCTACAGTTACTGCCTGACCTGCTGAGTATTTCGAGCATTTGCTCTTTTTATTTTAGATTCCCAGCGGCTGCATTATTTTCCTTTTGTTTTATTGCAGACGTTTCTCACAGAACTGAATCTAAAAACAGAGATGGACCAATTAAGAACTGATTGTTAGGTTGGGTGTTGGTTGCAGAGTTTGGCCCCTGGCCTCCATGGTAGGTGCTTATTCACATAATCATTGTGTGATTACAATACAGGAGGCCATTCAGCCTGTCATGCCTGTGCTGGCTTCCTGCAAGAGCAAATCGGCTAGTCGCATTCCCCTGCCCTTTCTGCGTAGCCCAACTTTTACCTTCAGGTACTTATCCAATTCCCTTTTGAAAGCCTTTGTTACATCAGTTTAAGCTGGAGTGGAGATGGAGGAGAATCTGCTGGGTTTAACCCTGAGTTCTTCGGAACCCAGAAATTTCCAGTGTGAAATTGTTGAGGGAGGTGGTTTTCAGGGAGATCAGGTTGTTAAATGGACACTGTCCGTACAATGTAAAAGAATATTGTTTTTGGAATAAATATTTCTATAGATGCTTTTAATTTATTTTACATATACATATTTTGAAAATTTATTTTTGGGGTTTTGGTATCACTAACAAGACCAGCAGCAGATATTACTCATCCCCAGTTAACTGTGGAGAAGATGATGTTTGACCTTCTTGAACCGCTGCAGTCCGTGTGGTGAAGGTGCTCCCACAATGCTGTTAGGCAAGGAGTTACAGGATTTTCCCAGTGATGATGAAGGAACAGTGATATATGTCCAAATCAACGGCAATAATGTGTATTTATATAGTGCCTTTCATGTAATAGACCTTTCCAGGGTGTTTCACAGGTGTGTTATAAAGCAACATTTGACACTGAGCCACATAAGGACATATTAGGGCAGGTGACCAAAAGCTTGGTCAAAGAGGTAGGTTTTAAGGAGTATTTTAAAGGAGGAAAGTGAGATGGAGAGTCAGAGAGGTTTAAGGGGGAAACTGCAGAGCTTGGGGCCTTGGCAACTGAAAGAACAGCCACCAATGGTGGAGCGAATCAAATCAGAAATGCTCAAGGGGCAGGAATTAGATGAGCGCAGAGATCTCAAAGGGTTGTGGAGCTGCAGGAGAGTACAGAGATAAGGATGATCATAGCCATCAAGGGATTTGAAAACAAAGATGAGAATTTTAAAGTTTGGTGCTTAAATGAGAACCTTTGTAGGCAGCAAGCACAGGGTAATGGATGAAGAAGACTTGATGCAAGGAAACACGTCGGCAACAGAGTTTTGGATGAGCTCAAGATTACAGGGAGGTTGAATATGGGAGGCCGGTCGCGAGTGTGTTGGGATAGTTAAGTCTAGAGGTAACAAAGGAATGGATGAGGGTTTTAGACTTGGGTGGAGTCGGGCGATGTCACTGAGGTGCAGATAGGCAGTCTTGGTGACGATGCAGATATGTGGTTGGAAGCTCATCATGAGTTCAAATATGACACCAAAGTTTTGAACAGTCTGGTTCAGCCTCAGACAGTTGCCAGGGAGAGGGATGGAGTCGGCGGCCATGGAGTGGAGTTTGTAGCGGGGACTGAAGACAATGGCTTCAGTCTTTCCAATATTTAAATGGAGCAAATTTCTGCTTTTCCAGTACTGGCTGCCAGACAAGTCAGAACGGTGTGTGAATTGGAGGGGAACTTGGAGTTGGAGGTGATGCAGACCGGGTGGCAGGTTACCTTACCTGAAAGACGTTAGTGAACGACTTAGGTTTACAACAATCCACATACACCTGCTCCCTTGGCCCTTCTGGGTTGAGGGTTTGGGAAGTTCTGTCGAAGTTCTGGTTGAGTTGTGGATACATAAAATCACTCTCCCTTATCCCCCTCACTCTCCCATCTCTCTCTCTTGTCTCTCCCCCCATAGAGGCCAGAACCTTGTGTAGGCCCAGACTGGGAGGCCTGTTCCCTTCCCTGAAAGACATTAGTGAACCAGTTGGGTTTTTATGACAATCCAGCAGTTTTCATGGTCACTTTTCCCTAGTCCTGGCCCCACAAATTACCAGATTCATTCAGCTCAATTTCACAACCTGCCTTTGTGTTTTTGTTGATTTTCTTTCACTTCCTTTTTTCTGTTTTACATCAATTTCACAGGGTATTAGAAGAGGAGGATTTGCAGTTGGGAAACTCAAACTAAACATCATGTCAGGATCTGAAAGTCTCCCAGTTTATCGCAATCTGAATATCATCATCAGATATTGAACATGGAAGGAAAAAGCATCATTCACAGCGGAGAAAAACCGTACACATGTTCTGTCTGTGGGCAAAGCTTCAACTTTTCATCCAACCTGCAGAGACACAAAGACATCCGCACCACGGAGAAATCATGGAAATGTGAGGACTGTGCAAAGCGATTCAATTGTCCTGTTAAGCTGGAATCTCATTTGCACTTTCACACCGGAGAGAGGCCGTTCACCTGCTCTGAGTGTGGGAAGGGATTTACTCGTTCATCCCACCTGCTTCGGCACCAGTGTGTTCACACTGGGGAGAGGCCGTTCACCTGTCCCGAGTGTGGGATGGGATTCAGTAATTCATCCAACCTGCTGACGCACCAGCGCGTTCACACTGGGGAGAGGCCGTTCACCTGCTCAGCATGTGGAAAGGGATTCACTCAGTCATTCAGCTTGCTGAGGCATCAGCGAGTTCACACTGGGGAGAGGCCGTTCACCTGCCCCGTGTGTGGGAAGGGATTCATTAGTTCAACCAACCTGCAGAGACACCAGAAGGTTCACACTGGGGAGAGACCTTTTAAATGCCCAGACTGCAGGAAATGCTATAAAAGCTCCCGGGAACTCATGTCCCATCAACAGATTCACGCTGAATAGATACCATTCAGGTGCTCGCCATGCGGGACTGAGTTCAGGAAATCATCTTAACTCGCTGAACGCCAGTGAATCCACACTGGGGAGAGGCCATTCACCTGCAGAGAGTGTAAGGAGGGCTTCATTAATTGAACCAATCTGCTCAGATACAAGCAAGTTTATGAGTGATTGGATTTTGCTGTAAATCACATCCAAGATTGAATTATGTTCTTTGGGGTCTGTTTCTGCTGATGTTAATAAACTCCACCATAGTTATAGCGGTTAATATTCTGGATAGAAGCCAAATAAATCAGCTTTGTCTTAAACAAAGTGTGTTGAGTCTTTTTAGTGTCTCTGAAACAAGTTAGTTCCTTTTGAAGTGCTCTCCTGCTCCCCTGTCTCCTCCTCCCTCACCTCCAAAAACACGTGTGAGGAGCTCATGGAGCTTCTTTGTCACTAAGATTGAGACAATCCGATCAGCTGCCTCTGCTGCTTTCCGGCCTTCCACTAGCCCACCGGGACAAACTGCCTTTAAAGTTACCCCCCCTGGCCTGATCCAAGAACGTCCCTCTTTCTCTAGGCTCCCTCCCATCTCCCCTCATACCCTCTCAGGGCTCATCTTGCCCATGAGACCCACCTCCTGCTCCATCGACCCTATTCCCATGTAAATTGATCTTGTTAACAGTTCTCTCTCTTCAGTTGTTTTCCCGCTTTCCTTTAAATCTGCCGCCATCGCCACCTCCTCAAAACACAGACCCTTGTCTCCACTGTCCTTGCAAACTAAAGCCCCATTTCCAAACTGCCGTTCCTCTCCAAAGTCGGAGATCATTTTATCAACTCCCAATTATCTGTCCATCATTCCCGGAAGTCCGTATTTGAATCCCTTCCAGCAGATTTCAGCCTCTGCCACAATACGGAAACAGCTCTTCTCAAAGTCACAAATGACATCCCCTGTGACTGTGACAAAGGTTAAGTAACCCTCCTTGTTCTTCTGGACCTGTCTGCAGCCTCGACATGGTTGACCACACAATCCTCCTGCACTTCTCCACTATCACCCAGCTGGTGGGACTACTCTCGCCTGGTTCCTTGTAATCTATCTAATCACAGCCAGAGGATCACCTTCAATGGCTTCTCTACCTGTTCCCACACAATTACCTCTGGTATGCACACTAAGGTCCCTCTGACCTTCAGTACTTTCCATGGTCCTGCCATTCACAGTGTAATCTCTTGCCTTGTTAGCCCTCCCCAAGTGCATTAATTCACACTTTTCCGGGTTGAATTCCATTTGTCACTGCTCTGCCCACCTGACCAGTCCATTGATATCCTCGTTTGTGAAGCTAAAAACAAATGTGGTGCTATTTAAAATCAAACTACATGACGTGGGAGAAAATAAAGGGAAGACCTAGAGTAAACTCCCTTCCCCCACCTGCCAGCCCAGCACGCAGGCGCAGAAAGCGCTGCTGACCTGAGCTGTCTGGAGCGATCACTTTTTGGACCAAGCAGTCGCCGTAGTCAGTGGGGGGAGGGGGGAGGGGGGAATTCGCCGAGCGGTTTCTCGCTCTGGCCGGAGCCGTCAGCCGGTTGCCTGGAAACCTTGGCTCGAGGAGTCGGGAGAGCGGGAACAATAGGTGGGGGCGGGGCTCCCGTGTCCGCGCGCTGGCCTGCAGACTGGAACCCGAGGACGTCACCGCGGATCAGAGTGATTCCTATTGGCTGATTCAAGGATTCCATTGTGGACGTCACAATGCGGACGGTGAACAATGAGCTTCAGACTAAAACTTCCTCCTCTGGGCAACATCTGTGAGGAAATCAATGCTTCCCCCTTTCCATTTCTTGTCTCATTCTGGGGATAAATTGGTGACTTGCAGGAACTGAAGGGAAATGAAGTGATTCCAGGGAGGGATTCCAGACTCTGAGAAGGTAAGCCGAGGTCTCGCTCTCTCTCTCTTAAAGACATTGACATCCTTTGCTCCTTCAACTTGACACATTTATTTGTCTGGCTAAATTAGGCCTCCTTCCTAATTGTTTACAATTAAAGGAATGGTTTCCCCAAGAGATGGCCAATATTTAAGGGGACATTAAATTAATATAGGACAGAGATATGTTTAATATTGTCATGAGGTGCATTTTAAATATATAATTTATGGTTCTGTAAGAAAGTTCTTTTTTCATCTCATTATGTAATACTGTTGCTATGTTATATATTTCTCGTACTGAAAGAGTCCAGTTGTCAATTTGAGTCCATGCTGACTCACTGTGGAACAATCCACTCAGCCCGATTCGTCCTCTACATTCTTGTATCCTTGCATGGTCATTTCTTTCAAGTGCCCATCCAATTTCATTTTAAAACCATTGATCTTCCACCACTCTTGTAGGCATCAGTTCCAGTTTATGACCACTTGTTGTCGAAATAATGTCCTTTCTTAATCACCCCTTCGCACCATATCTCTCATTAAGAGATACAGTACTATATATCACACATTTTTAGTCCACTTATATGTACATACTAGCAGCCTCCATAAACATTTTTGGTCTCTGATTCCAGGACATGCAGCACTGACCATGGTCTGTCGATCAGCATGAATCGCTCCTTCAGGATAATTAGGAGGTTCAAAGTTATGTGCGGCAAAGTATCTTGGCTATGAACTTGAGGTGATGTAACCTACGGGGATACAGACCAGGTGTTGGAAGGTGGTGTTAGATTGGATTGTTCTTTCTTGGATGGTGCAGACATGATGGACCGAATGTCCTTCTCTGCTATAAATATATTATGTACCTATGAGATGGCAGGTGGGACCCCAGTTTAACCTCTCATTCGAAATACAGAACCTCCGAAAGTGCAGCATTCTCTCAGTACTGACATTGATTTAGAGAGGTGGAAAGGTTTAAGGAGGGAATCCCCGAGTTCAATCTCAGAGAAGTTTGAGGTAATTGATTTGGGGAAGGCTAACAAGGCAAGGGAATACAGAAAAAATGGTAGAATAGTGAGAAATGTAGAGGAACAGAAGGACCCTGGAGTGTTTGCCTACAGATTCCTGAAGGTAACAGCACAGGTAGATAAGGTGGTTAAAAAAGCACGTGGAATATTTTTCTTTAATAGCCGAGGCCTGCGTATCTCTAGCACTTTCTGCTTGTATTTAAATCTAAATCCTTACGCTTGAAGTTAACAAACTGATTGGCTAAGGGGGCGTCACAATAAAATACAGTAACTACCCACATATACTTTCTGTCAGTGTGGGGTCAGTGCGCCTCCCACCCCCACATTTCATCCAGGTCTGAGGAGTTTGGAGACTGGGATCCGGATGAGTAATGGCGACCCCCAGCTTCCATAATCCCCCGCGCTGGTGAAACCGCTCTATCCGCCGCGCGGTGGGCGACCCGGGACTGCGCATGTCCAAGGGAGAGGGAAGTTGCGCATGTGCGAGGGAGAGCCGCACACCTACCCCCCCCCCCCCCCCCCCCCACCATTGCCAGCTTGCTGAGATGTTGACCAATGGGAAGACTTGGAGGACCGGAAGTACTCGGGTGCTCTAGCCAATCAGAGCGCAGACTTTGTGTCTCCAGCGCAGAGACGAAACTTCCTCCTGTATCCAACATCTGTGCGTAAAACCATTTCTTTTCTCCCCCTTTCCATTTCTTTTCTCATTCTGAGTTTAAATTGTTGATTTGCAGGAACTGAAGGGAAAGGAAGTGAATCCAGGGAGGGTGCAGACTCTGGAAAGGTTGGCCCAGGTCTCTCTCTCTCTTAAAGACATTGACATCCTTTGCTCCCTCAGCTCGACACATTTATTTGTCTGGCTAAAAGGATGGCCTCTTTCTTAATGTTCATAACTAAGGGGATGGCTTCCCCAGGAGATGGCTGACATTTAAGGGACAGTAAATTATACTGGAAGAATTATGTCGTGTTGTTATATGATACATTTTAGAGATATTATTTATGGTTCTTTAATCATGTACGTTTATTATTATTTATATTCTTGTAATATATTAGGTGGTAGCATTTTATATTTCCAATCATAGATTCATTTTGGCATTCAGCGACTTGAGTCCATGCCAACTCTCCAAGATTAGCCTGGAGTCTGCAGGAATTGAAGACCATCCTCCAGTTCACTCTTGCGTGCAACCCTGGAGAAAATTAATAAAGATTGTATTTTTTTGTAATTTTCTTAGAACATTTCACTTTGCCAGATATAAAAATATTGAAAATGTGTGTGGGGATGGAGGTGGGTGTTGGGCGGCTGGGGAGGGTGTGGAAGGCTGCTTGGCTGACAGTTGAGCATCATCCAAGTGGATATTGAGTCTTTTTGCTTTCCAATTGCTGGAGGAAGGCAGTGCGCCACAAGGTTGGCTGTGTTGGTTGATTAACGGCTGGAACGTGGAGGTAAATCATGTGGTGAAACCTCCAGGAATACATTTCATCACATTGAAGCTTGGTCCTCACTCACTCTCCATAAAGCAACCCAGGCAGTCCCATTCACATTGTAGATTCTCATAGTCTTGCAAGTTTATTTCCTTCAAATGCCTACTAATTTCATCCTCAAATCATTGTTAATATCTGCTTCTACCAGCATCGTAGGCAGCAAGTTCCAAGTAAATCTAAGAGTACTGTATCTGTAACTCAGCATCAGAGTACTGTATCTCTAGCTCAGCATCAGAGTACTGTATCTCTAGCTCAGCATCAGAGTACTGTATCTCTAGCTCAGCATCAGAGTACTGTATCTCTAGCTCAGCATCAGAGTATTGTATCTGTAACTCAGCATCAGAGTACTGTATCTGTAACTCAGCATCAGAGTACTGTATCTGTAACTCAGCATCAGAGTACTGTATCTGTAACTCAGCATCAGAGTACTGTATCTGTAACTCAGCATCAGAGTACTGTATCTGTAACTCAGCATCAGAGTACTGTGTCTCTAACTCAGCAGAGTATTGTCTCTCTAAATCAGCTTTAGGGTACTGTATCTCTAACTCAACATCAGAGTATTGTATCTCTAGCTCAGTAATAGAGTACGGTATCTCTAACTCAGTAGTAGAGCACTGTATCACTCAGCAATAGAGTACTGTATCTCCAGCTCCATAGTAGAATACAGTATCTCAATATCAGTATTAGAGTACTGAATATTACACACATTTTTAGTCCTGTGATAGATTTTCATGCCTCTGTGTCCAGAACAGGAAGCGGTGAGTGTGGAACTGTCAATTAGCATGATTTGCCACATTCAGGAGAATTGAGAGGGTATGCATTAGGTAATGCAGAGTTAGAAAGGAGGGAGAGTGTGTGGGATGGAGATTTACACATTTTGGAACATAGGAAGGAAGAATGTTCCTTAGAAATTAGAATTGTCTGTTCTGAATTTTTATCCTAGACTGATGACATGCCTGAACTCCTTTTACAGGATATTAGAAGCGGAGGATTTGCAAACAGAAATCTCAATACAAAAGTCACGTCAAGATCTGACAGTCACTCAATTCACGGGAACTGAATATCATCAGCCTTTGAATCTAGAAGGAGAAATGTTGGTCTGTTCTGTCAGCTTCAAAAAGTTTTAAACATCTGTGGGACTGGAAAAGCAGCGAGACACACACCCAAGTGAGAATTTTCCAGTGTACGACTGTAGAATAACCTGAAGAAACACAAGGACACCTGCACCATGGAGAAACCGTGGAAATGTGGGGATTGTGGGAAAGGATTCCGTTCCCCGTCTGTGCTGGAAATTCATCGCCGCAGTCACACTGGGGAGAGGCCGTTCACCTGCTCCGAGTGTGGGAAGGGATTCACACGATTATCCACACTGCTGACACACCAGCGAGTTCACACTGGGGAGAGGCCATTCACCTGCTCTGAGTGCAGAAAGGGATTCACTCAGTCATCCCACCTACTGATACACCAGCGAGTTCACACCGGGGAGAGGCCGTTCACCTGCTCCTTGTGTGAGAAAGGTTTCGGTGATTCATCTACCCTGCAGACACACCAGCGAGTTCACACTGGGGAGAGACCGTTCACTTGCTCCGTGTGTGGGAAAGGATTTGCTCAGTCATCCAACCTGTATTCACATCAGCGAGTTCACACTGCGGAGAGACCATTCACCTGCTCTGTGTGTGGGAAGAGGTTCCCTCACTCATCCAACCTGCTGAGACACCAGCAGGTTCACAGTGGGGAGGGGGCCTTCACCTGTTCTCAGTGTGGGAAGGGATTCAGTGATTCATCCAACCTATTTTCACACCAGCGGGTTCACACTGGGGAGAGGCCGTTCATGTGCTTTGTGTGTGGGAAGGGATTTACTCAGTCATCCAGCCTGCAGACACACCAGCGAATTCACACTGGGGAGAGACCATTCACCTGCTCTGTATGCGGGAAGGGATTCAGTGATTCATCCAACCTGTTTTCACACCAGCGAGTTCACACTGGGGAGAGGCCGTTCCCCTGCTCTCAGTGTGGGAAGGGATTCACTCGGTTATCCAACCTGGTGACACACCAGCGAGTTCACAGTGGGGAGAAGCCATTCATCTGCTCCGAGTGTGGGAAGGGATTCACACAGTCACAACACCTGCTGAGACACCAGCGAGCTCACCAGTGCTTACAGAGGTTGGATTCTGCTGCTATTGCTGCTGTTAATTACATCCAGGACTGAACCATGTTCATTCTGAAAGTTGGGAGGGTCAGAGGGTTTCTTTCTGCTGGACTGGTCAGTCTCATGACTTTGCTTCCAGTGGGCTGATGCTATTTGAATGTGGGAGAGCACATTTCCACTGAAATGATCCATAAAATCTGATGAAGTACATTTATTTATCCTGAATAGTAAATAGTGTTGTTCCTACCACTACAGGTAGATCTACAATAAATACATTTGGTTTTTTCCCATTAAGTCTATAGCACAGGGCGAGACCAGTCGGCTCCATTGGTCTATGTCAGTATTTGTGCTCCACATGAGCCTCCACCCACCCCTCTTAATCTCCCCCATCAGCATATCCTTCTATTCCTTTCTCCCTCTTGTTTGTATCTAGCTTCCTTAAATGTATACATGCTATTCACCTCAGCCACTCACTGTGATAGTGAGTTCCACGTTCTCACCACTCACTGGATAAAGAGGTTTCTCATGAAATCCCTATTGGATTATTGAACTTCTTCATAATCTTAAAGACTCCCATCAGGTTACCCTTCAGTCTTCTCTTTTCTAGAGAAAAGCAGCCCCAGACTTTCCCGAGGGTTGAAATGCTCTCAGTTCTGGTATTATTCTTCTGAATATTTGTTGCCACTTCTCCAGTGCCTCTATTTCCCTTTTCTAAATGGACATCAAAAATGTTAACAGTCCTCCCAGTGTAGTCTAACCATGGTTCGAAACAAGTTGAACATAACCTCCCTGCTTTTCAATTCTGTCCCTCTAGAAAGGAACCCTACATCTGAGCCCCGCACTTGAGACCAGATGTGAAATTATGCGAGAGGGCGCAGAGAAGAATTGTGAGAATGCACCAGACATGAGGGTCTTCAGTTATTTGGAGAGATGGGAGCAGCTGAAATTTCTGTCTTTAGATCATAGAGTCATTAGGGCAGAGAAGGAGGCCATGCAGCCCATCGAGTCCATGTCGACTCTTGGCAGAGCAAACTAGTCAGTCCCATTGCCCTGTTCTATTCCTGTTATCCTGAATGTTTATTTCCCTCAAGTGTCCATCCAATTTCCTTTTGAAATTATTCATTGTCTCCTTTTCCATTGCCTTAGAAGCAGTGAGTTCCAGGTCATTCCCACTCACTGTGTAAAATATTCTTCCTCACATCCCCCTGCATCTCCTCCCCAAAAGCTTAAATCCGTCTCCCCCAATCCTTGTACCATCAGTTAATGGGAACAGCTTTTCTTTGTCCACCTTATGTAAACTTGTCATAATCTTGTACACCTCTATCAAATCTCCCCTGAACCTCCTTTATGCCAAGGAGAACAATCCCAGTTTGTCATCTAAAATAAAGAACAAACAGAATATGTTAATGCCTGGAATCAAATAGGAATTTAAAGGTATTATGAAAATATTGTACCGGACAGTAAAGGAATTGGAATTACTCACCTTGGGTGTCGTTCAATGGAATATATCAATCCGGCATCCACGAACATTCTAGTGAAAGTCAAGGAAGTGTCGATGAGATGAACAAGTTGATTGCTTTATCTTGGAAATATTTGTATCCTTTGCTTATGTTCTTTTTTAGGAGAAAACGACATTTGACAACCTGGCTAATACCTAAAATATCAGCACCATATCAGGGGAGGTAAGCAAAGATCTCGAGATTAACACCCATTTTCATCTTTTAATAAGAACACCTGAAAGTTCAGAATATGTGGCATGATATTGGAATACCGATTTGTTTGTATAGATGTAATTTGTTACATGTGAAGCAACTAACGTGTAAATTCATGGTGAAAGGCACTGAAGAATGGGTTCCAAACATGGACAGCTACTTGACAAACACCATGACATGAAATGGTTAATGTGGCCAGGGAAACGAGACAACATTTTGACATCATTAAGGCACTGACTCATACTCCATGGAGAAACTGACTTTAAAACAATCAGGATAGAATTAAACACACTGGTCACACTCAAAAGATGAATTAAATTAAAGTTAACGGGATAAAAATTTTAGATTGGGAAAATCAAGGGCTTGGGAGAAATAATACTCAGTAAGAACTGTCCACAAGTTGGATAGTGGTAAAGAGAGAGCTGGAGAATCTTTGACATCCATGCTTGATAAGTTGCTTCTTGATGCTCTTTGATATTCCTTATGTACTAGTAACATAGAGCTCATGGTGCTCCTTCATGAGAAGATCGAGTAGATGTTACTCCAGATGGGGCCAGAACAGAACTGGAAAATAACGGAGTGAAATTGAATGAGGGAGTCAGAGAGAGAGAGTACTGCTCCCCCTCAAGATGTGGGCTGTCAGAATCCTGGGGGATCCTCGCTTGGGGTTTTCTTGCTAATTAACGAACAATAAAATAAATTCGATAACTGGCTGTGCATTTATTTTTAATTTTATTCTTATGCTTCTCCTGTTTTTATTCCTGTTGTGATTACGCTCTGAGTAAGGATGGTTGATAGGTGACAGGATGGGATATTGTGGCTTGGGTCTTCATTGACCAAATGTTTTATTGACCTGAAAGGTGTAAAAGGGGCCAAACTTTGGCAGAAGCCTAGCAGAGCTGAGAAGAAATGACTTGCTGGGTGTCCTCGGGCTGGCATGGACATGATGGGCCGAATGGCCTCCATCTGTGCTATAACTTTTCTATGGTTCTATGTGGGAACAGGGAGACAAACAAGCTCCCAGAGGACAGAGAAAACAAGAGTACCTTGAATCTTAGACAACAACTGGGTGTGAAGGCCACCATGTTTTCACTGCTTGTCCTGGGAATGCTGACTCCCTGTACCGGGGATGGAATGTGGGGAAATCAATTGTTTCAGAGTTTGATGTGGCTTGGACGGGTACAGATGGATCAATGACAGATTTTTTAATTGGTTCATTCAAATATTAGCTTGGCAATGATTGGGTTAAATCAATCTCCATAGACTTTGCAATGTATAAAAGTAAAAGAAGTGATTCCCCGAGTTCAGGGATTTGTAGAGGTTTTACATGTTGCATTGACTGGTGCCATGGCGTCTGGGACAGACCAGGGAGCATTTACGTGGAGATGGTGCTTCTATCCAGAGTGTAATGGTAATGCTGCTGCACTTTGATACTACTGCTCTAGCCACTGTCACCAATAAGTGTTATCACTGAATCATTTAAGAGTTTGGGAAAGGGGGACAAAGGGTTAATTAACTCAAAAATAAAATCTCATCTCCCCCTGTGGCTCCTTTACTTTAGAGGGACTCATTTTCTGTTAAAGAGCCTGCCACTCTCCCTAAAGTGCATAAATCTTATCATGTAAAGCCCAGCAAAATCAAATATTTTTTCTGATAAAAGTTTATTAATGAAACAGAACATGGTTAAAAAGAAAAAAATTACTTAAGGATCAAAGACAACCAGAGTAAAAGGATGTGCAGATGGAAGTTCCCATGTCCAATATTTTGAAGAAGAGCAGGGGAGCTATCCCAGGTGTCCCAGCCAATATTTATCAATCAACATCACTTAAAACAGATCATCTGCTCATTATCACATTGATGTTTGTGAGATCTTGCAGTGTGTAAACTGGCTGCCATGTTTCCAACTTTACGACAGTGACTACACTTCAAAAGTACTTCATTGGCTGCAAAGCGTTTTGTGATGTATTGTGGTTGTGAAAGACGGTATATAAATGTAATATCTTAAAATTAAGATTTATATTATCTGATCTTGCGATCTGTAACTTAATTGATTTCAGCTTGCCACTTAATAAATTCACTTTGGTCCGAACAAGATTTTAACCAATTAAGGCAAAGGCAGACTTCTCTGGATAGTAAACTTAAAAAAAACTTATTTTTTTATTCATTCATGGGATGTGAATGTCACTGGCTAGGCCAGCATTTTTTGCCCATCCCTAATTGCCCTTGTTCAGAGGGGCATTTAAGAGTCTGGAGTCACATGTAGGCCAGACCAGGTAAGGGCAGCAGATTTCCTTCCCTGACAATGGTTTCATGAGTCATCATCAGCCTTTTAATTTCAGATTCCTATTGAATTCAAATTCCATCATCTGCCATGGTGGGATTCAAACCCTGGTCCCCAAAGCATTACGCTGGGTCTCTGGATTACTAGTCCAGCGACAATACCACTACACCATTGCCTACCCCAGACATTATAAGATAAAGGTTTACTTAACAATTTTAAGACATTAACTTTTACAACTTCATGTGGGTGATCAGTCCGTAGAAGCGTCACCCTCTCTGGCTCCTTCTTAGACAGTAATTTCCTTGGAACTCAGCCTTGGGAATCTTCAGTACTTGGCTAGCAAGGAAGACCTTTTATCCCCAAAGTGACCATTACCTCAAATCAGAGTGGGGCTTGTTGTAACATGACAATTGGTCAATTTAGTTACTAGATTAATTATATTCACAATTACTTAAATGACCTTCACTCATTATCTTCGACAGGAATACAACAGAACTGTTTCATACTATCCCTTTATCTGATTCTATACAGGTTTTCAGACAGTTTCAAATTTTGAGGCTAATCAGAGCTTGAAGGTCTCTCTTACCAGTACATTTATCTTCATTGCACATTCTTTATGTACGCAGCAGTGAAGGTTGCACATCTTTACAGTAAATAAAACTCAGTCTTTTACTATAACTACTGATTCATTATTGATTCATTAATTGTAACTCAATTAAGGCTCACTACTTAAACATCTGTTACTGATAGTTAATTAATACAGTAATATTTAATCAGTACATTTAGTTAATACAAGATACAGTAGTTCAAAAGGACAGTTTGTGGAAAACAATAGCTTTTTTACTAATCTTGAATGGATTAAACAATGAGCCTTATTCTTAAACTGGATTTTGGCAGAATATGATGTCCTATAGCTTATCAAAATTAGAAAATAATTTATTTGTTTAAACAATTTCTACTAGCTCTGCATTTTCTAGAAAAAATAGGTTTATATGATGTTCATTTTTAAAATGCAGATGCACCCTTTATAATATTATCTATTACATTGATTCACTAAGTGATAACTTATTCAAGGTTCATTACTGAATAATCATCTGGTTCATGACTGGCTATTAATACAAAACCAATATGTATTTAGTAAAGAAAAGTTATACAATGTGCAAAAGTTTCAAGAAGCCACATGTTAAGAGTTTAAAATGGCTTCCTTGACCTTGTTACTTATAACAGTGAATACAGGATGAAAGTGATTGATTTTTAAAATGAAATTTGACTACCCTGCCCTATCTATAGTTTCATACATTACAACAATGATGAAACTTCAAAACTACTTCATTGGCTGCAGAATGCTTTAAGAGGTCCTGTGGTCCTGAGAGGTGCTATAGAAATATATTGTTTCGTAATTGTCCAGAAAATTGAACATATTACACACAATCCCCTCGTCAAAATCATTGATAAAGATTGAACCTTAATTTTGTGTAATAACCACATCTTTGACACCATTTTGAATACTATGCGAAACTTCAAACACATAATATCCTGAATTATTTGTTTTAAAACACAGCAAGTTGTTGAGATTTGGAATGCACTGCCTGAAAATGGTGCGAGAAGCAGATTCACTTCTATCTTTAAAAAGGGATCTGGACAGATTCTTGAAAGGAAAAGAAAACTGCAGGGCGACTGGATTAATTGAGTTGTTTTTCAAAGAGCCAGCATGAGCATGATGGGCATAATGGCCTCCCTCTTTGCTCTGTGAGCCTTGTAGGCATTTAAAGTGAGTGGTCATGACCTGGAATCTGCTTCCAATGAGGGTGAGATAAGCAGAGATAATTGGGTGGACAAATAAACCTACTGGGATGTGAGGATGGAACGGGGCAATGAAACTGACTGGTTCACTCTGGAGAGCTGGCATGCAATTGATGGGCCGAATACATAATTCTATGATCTAAAGAGAGGAATTTCATCTACTCCAGTCTCTCCAACTAATTGAAGTCCCTCATCCCTGGTGCCATTCTCATAAATCCTGTCTCCAGCCTCTCAAAGAATTCACATCTTTCCTTTAAAGTGTGGTCCATATATAGTGTTCCATTATAGAGGGATAGAATTGAAAACCAGGGAGTTTATGTTCATCTTGTTTCGAACCATGGTTAGACTAACTGGGAGTACTGTCAACATTAGTGATCTCCATTTAGAAAAAGAACAATACAAAAACCAAAAGCATTTTCTTCACTGACACTTTTCAGAAAAAAGAGAGAAGACTGAAGGATGACCTGATGGAAGTCTTTAAGATTATTAAGGGATTCAGTAATCCAATAAGGATTTCATGACAAACCTCTTTACCCAGCGAGTGGTGAAAATGTGGAACTTGCTACCACAGCGAGTGGTTGAGGTGAAAAACATGAAGACATTTAAGCAGAGGTTGGATACATACATGAGGGAGATATGAATGGAAAGATATGCTGATGGGGGGAGACGAAGCGGAGGCTCATGTGGAGCATAAATACTGACATAGACCAATTGAGCTGACTGGCCTGGCCCTGTGCTGTAGACTCAATGGAGCAGAGACAAATGTATTTATTTGTGATCTATCTGTAGTGGTAGGAAAAACACTATTTACTATTTAGGATACAATAAATGTACTTAATCAGCTTTGTGGCTCATTTCAGTGGGAATGTGCACGCCCAGGCTCAAAGAGCATCAGCTCACTGGAAGCAAAGCCATGAGACCAGCCAGCCCAGCGGAAAGAAGCCCTCTGACTCTCCCACTTCACCAACAGTCAGAATGAACATGGTTCAGTCCTGGATGTGATTAACAGCAGCAATAACAGCAGAATCCCTGCAATCATCTGTGAACTCGCTGGTGTCTCATCAGGCTGGATAACTGAGTGAATCCCTTCCCATAAGCGGAGCAGGTGAATGGCCTCTCCTCAGCATGAACTTGCTGGTGCTTCAGCAGGGTGGATGAATGTCTGAATCTCTTCCCGCAGTCACAGCAGATGAATGGCCTCTCCCCAGTGTGAATTCGCTGGTGCATCAGCAGGTTGGATGAATCACTGAATCCCTTCCCACACTCAGAGCAGGTGAATGGTCTCTCCCCGGTGTGAAGTCGCTCATGTGTCTGCAGGGCAGATGAATGAATGAATCCCTTCCCACAGTCAGAGCAGGTGAATGGTTTCTCCCCAGTGTGAATTCGCTGGTGTCTCCGCAGGGCGGATGAATGAGTGAATCCCTTCCCACACTCGGAGCAGGTGAACGGCTTCTCCCCTGTGTGAACTCGCTGGTGGGTCAGCAAGTTAGTTGACTGATTGAATCCTTTCCCACACTCAGAGCAGGTGAAAGGTCTCTCCCCGCTGTGAAGTCGTTGGTGTATCAGCAGGTTGGATAACTGAGTGAATCCTTTCCCACAGTCAGAGCAGGCGAATGACCTCTCCCCAGTGTGAATTCGCTGGTGTGTCATCAGGCTGGATAACTGAGTAAATGCCTTCCCACAGTCAGAGCAGGTGAACGGCCTCTGCCCAGTGTGAACTCGCTGGTGTCTCCGCAGGGCGGATGACTGAGTGAATCCCTTCCCACACTCGGAGCAGGTGAATGGACTCTCCCCTGTGTGAACTCGCTGGTGTGTCAGCAAGTTAGTTGACTGATTGAATCCCTTCCCACACTCAGAGCAGGTGAAAGGTCTCTCCCTGCTATGAAGTCGTTGTTGTATCAGCAGGCTGGATAACTGAATGAATCCTTTCCCACAGTCAGGGCAGGTGAATGGCCTCTCCCCAGTGTGAATTCGCTGGTGGGTCAGCAGGCTGGATAACTGAGTAAATGCCTTTCCACAATCAGAGCAGGTGAACGGCCTCTGCCCAGTGTGAACTCGCTGGTGTCTCCGCAGGGCGGATGACTGAGTGAATCCCTTCCCACACTTGGAGCAGGTGAATGGTCTCTCCCCGGTGTGAATTCGCTTGTGTGTCAGCAGGTTGGCTGAGAGAGTGAATCCCTTCCCACAAACAGGGCAGGTGAATGGTCTATCCCTGGTGTGACTGCGTCGATGATTTTCCAGTGCAGATGGGGTCCGGAATCCCTTCCCACAGTCCCTACACTTCCACGGTTTCTCCATTGTGTGGGTGTCCTTGTGTCTCTCCAGTTTCAACAATCAGTTGAAAACACTTCTACAAACAGAACACGTGTACAGTCTCTCCCTGCTGTTAATGGTCTCATGTTTTTGTCAAGCTGTGTAACCTGTTAAAGCTTTCTCCACAGTCAGTGCACTGGAACACTCTCACTCGGGCCTGTGTCTCTCAGTGCTTTTCCAGTCACACTGATGTTTAAAACCTTTTGAAGCAGACAGAACAGACAAACAGTTCTCCTTCTAGATTCAAAGGCCGATGATACTCACATTGTGATGAACTGAGTGACTGTTGATGTGACGTTTGGTTTGAGATTTCAGTTTGCAAATCCTCCCCCTCTAATGTCCTGTAAAAGGAGGTTACAAAAGTCCTGTCAGTACAGGGGAGAAATTCAGAACAGACAATTGTAATTTTGATGGAACATTCTTTCCTCTCTCATTCCCCAAAATCTCTAAATCTCCATCCCGCACACTTTCCCTACATCCTCATTCTGCCGTACCAAATATACACCCTTCCAATTTTCCTAAAGGTGCTGATTCAAGCTGATCGACAGATTCATGTTCACTGCTTCCTGTCCTGAAGATGGAGGTTAAAAGAAATGGGAACAGCAGTAGGCCATTCATCCCATCAAGCCTGCTCAACCATTCAATAAGATCATGTTTGATCTGATGTGGCCTTAACTGCACTTTCCTGCCTATCCACCATAACCATTTGGCTCCCTTGTCGATCAAAAATCTGTCTAACTCGGCCTTGAATATATTCAATGACCCGTCTCCACTGCTCTCTGTGGAAGAGAATTCCTAAGACTAGTGGTTCTCTGAGAGAATAAATTCCTCCCCATCTCCTTAAATTGGAGACCCCTTTTTAAAAACTGTGTCCCCTTGTTCTAGATTTCCCCATGAGAGGGAACATTCTCCCAGCACCTACCCTGTTGAGCCCCCTTAGAATGCTATTTGTTTCAATTAGACCACCTCTCGTTCTTCTAAACTCCAATGAGTTAACCTGCTTAGCATTTCTCATAAGACAATCCTTCATTCCAGGAATCAGCCTAGTGAACCTTCTAAAATGGCTCCCAAGCCAGTATATCCATCCTTAAGGAAGGAGTCCAAAACTGTACAGAATACTCAACGTGTGGCCTCAACAATGCCCTGTACAGCTGTAGCAAGACTTACTGAAAAATTCCTTTGAGTGTAGTGGACCAGACCCAGAATAAGGACAAATAGACCTTCTAGCAAGTGTAACTGAGCCACGTTGTGAGTCCAACTGATAATCTTTTATTGGGCCTGGTCCTCAGCAGGGAAAATGAATTTGTGCCTTTTCAATTAAACAAAAGCTACATGGACAACTATTCCTTGTTGTTTCCCCCAGTGGCATCTCTCAACCAACCGGATTTGACTCGGATTTTCTGAATTTAAATAAAAGCTAGCCATGATTGTTCCCTGGTGCATACCCCAAAGCAACAACTTGACCTGAGTACACTTGCGAAACAATCAGCTCACTGATTTACAATATGAATTATTGTTCCCTTTTAAATTTGACATTCTTGCATCTATTCTGATGCGTGCAAATGAAAAGCGTGGACAGAATCTCTCTTTTTACAGCAATACTCAATGTCTCTCTGACTGTACTGTCTCATTAAATACCGGCCAACTCCTGGACAAACCAACCCTTTCACTGAGAGGCCTGGGGCAACCTTTCCAGAGTCTGCACCCTCCCTGGATTCACTTCATTTCCTTCATTTCCTGCGAGTCAACAATTTAAGCCCAGAATGGAAAATAAATGGAAAGGGGGAAACATTGATTTCCTCACAGATGTTGCCCAGAGGAGGAAATTTTAGCCTGAAGCTCATTGTCCAACTTCCGCATTGTGACGTCCACAATGGAACCCTGCCTGAATCAGCCAATAGGAATCACTCTGCTCCGCGGTGACGTCTTCGGGTTCCAGCCTGCAGACCAAGCGCGCGGTCACTGGAACATCGCCCCCACACATTGTTCCCGCTCCCCCTGCACCTCCTCGAGCCAAGGTTTCCAGGCAACCGGCTGACGGCACCGGCCAGAGCGAGAAACCGCTCGGCGAATTCCCCCTCCCCCCACTGACTACGGCGGCTGGTCCAAAAATAGATCGAGAACGCCCGCTGGCGGCAGCTGCACTGCGCCTGCTCCAGACAGCTCGGGTCAGCAGCCCCTTCTGCGCCTGCGCTGCCAGCTGAGGGACTCGAGCTCACAAAATGTCTGCCCCTCATTTTCTTTCAAGTTTGATTTTAAACAATACAACATTTGTTATTAACTTCACACAGACACTAAAACTTCCTCCTCTGTCTAACATCTGTGAGTAAAACACTTTCCCTCCCCCTGGGAAATACAGAGAGCTGTGGGACTCTAACTGGAATTAGTGCCAAATATGCTGAGGGGGAAAAGTTTGTGATTTTGTGGAACCTGTTTTTATTGTATAAACTGTTTAAATTCAAATTTATCCTGTCTATTCAAATCCTGTTTGTCTGTTAATGCAGGCTTCATATATGTTGATTTTAATTTGATTGTTACAGTCGAAGTTTTAAAAGTTAACCTTGTCCTTAGGTTTATTCCGTTGGGGGTTGCCTGGGAATTTGTTTATTTTAAGGGGATCGTAACAACATAGATGTGTCTAGTAATATTGTACATATTGGATATATTACTTATGGTTCTGCAATAAAGTACATTTATTACTATTTCTAGTCTGGTAATGTTGTAATGTAGTACTGCAGCGATGTTGACACAGCAACTTGTAAAGGCTGAGTTGTTTAAATCCCAGATGGAAACTTGTACAACTGTCAAAACCTATATTTTCAATTGGTATGTTTGAGATGCAGCTCTGAATTCAGAAATAAAACCACTAAGCCTCAAGAGGTTTTTTTTAATCTAAACTAACTTAAACATTTTTTAATTTAACAAGAAATTAAACACATATACATGTCTACAAATTACTACCATAATTTTTAAACAAATCCCCAAATTAATCACTCCCAGGTACATCTTCACCAAGGCAACAACAACCCATAGACTTTAAACAGACACCAGGCAAAGTACATATCATCTTACAAATTCAAAATAAGGTTCCTTTCAATTTGTTTCCTTTGCAGACAGTTGGAAGGCTTACAGGCTTTTTAGATGTTACATGCCTCTGACCTGCACACACAAACTCCTCTTGAGTTACACCTAGCTTTCCCTTTGAACGTAAATTCAAACTGTATCATTTGAACTTGGTCTTTGAACTTCACCTCTTCTAACAATAAAACCCCTTTCACAGCACCAATTTTATTAGTAATATGAACACATTTCTTGGTCTCCTAGCTAGGTGCCCCAAGATGTTACCCCCTTCTTTTGAATGGTTTATTCAACAAATGTAGATATACTCTTTGCCTTTTAACTTTCTGTTCACCCAATTACCACCTCAGAACTACTATACATAAAAGCACCCAGACTATCTGATTTTAATCCAATTAAGTCACATATACACACCCACAGACACAGATCCTAATATAACTCCAATTTAAAAAATAATTTCCAATAACATTATTTACATTCATATCTTCATGACAAGCTACACTATATATTTACAGTTGTAGAGTCATTAAAGTACAGAAGGAGTCCATTCGGCAACTCGAGTCCATGCCGATTCTCTGTAGAGCAATCCAGTCAGTCCCATTCCCCCTTCTATATCCGCATTCCCCTGCAAGTTTATTTCCTTCAAGCGTCCATCCAATTTCATTGTGAAATTATTGGTCGTCTCTGCTTCCATCACCCTCTTATGCTGCAAGTTCCAGGTCATGGCAACTCGCTGCTAAGAAAAACTCTTCCTCACATCCCCACTATATCTCTAACCAAGTGATATAGTACTGTATATTACACATTTTTTGTCTAATAATATAGATATATATATATATATATATATGTATATGGCGAGCAGCCTGCATGAAGATTTTCAGGTCTCATTGTCCAGCATTTGAATCGGTGAGCATGAATTGACACCTTCAGGAGAATTAGGAAGACGTATATGAGGTACAGCAGAGTGAGAATGGAGAGAGAGCCAGGGGTGGGTGGGTGGATGCTGTGGGGAACAGAAATTTACATTCTTGGGGAATGAGAGAAGAAAGAATGTTCCATAGAAACTAGAATTGTCTGGTCTGAATTTCTATTATGGACTGAAAGTGATGACTTTTATAAACTCCTTTTACAGGATATTAGAAGGTGAGGATTTGAAGACACAAATCTCAAAACAAACTTCACATCAAGATCTGACAGAGTCACTTGGTTCTTCAGGACCTGAATACCAATAGAATTTCAATCTAGAAGAAGGAATGTTTGTCTGCTCTGTCTGCTTCAAAAGGTTTTAAACATATCTTTGACTGGAAAAGCACCAAGACACACTCACCTCAGTTCCAGTGCACTGACTGTGGAAAGAGCTTTAACCAGTTACACAGCCAGAAAAAAAAAATCACACCATTCACAGTGGGGAGAGACTGTACACTTGTGTGTGTGGACAAGGCGTCAACTGATCACCGAACCTGCAGAGAAAGAAGGCCATTGGCACCATGGAGAAAGTGTGGGATTGTGGGGACTGTGGGAAGGGATGCAGATTCCCATGTCAGCTGGAAACTCATTCATAGCAGGGAGAGGCTGTTCACCTGTTCTGAGTGTGGGAAAGGATTCAATGATTCATCCATCCTATGCAAGCCGAGCGAGTTCACACTGGGGAGAGACCATTCACCTGCTCAGAGTGTGGGAAGAGTTTTACTCAGTTATCCAGCCTGCAGACACACCAGCGTGCTCACACCGGGGAGAGGCCATTCACCTGCCCTGAGTGTGGGAAGGCATTCAGTGTTCATTCCACCCTGTGGAAACACCAGCAAATTCACATTGGAGAGAGGCCTTTCACGTGCTCTGAATGTGGGAATGGATTCAGAGATTCATCTGCCCTGCAGAGGCACCAGCGAGTTCACAATGGTGAGAGGCCGTTCATCTGTTCCGCGTGTGTAAAGGGATTCACTGACTCATCCACCCTGCTGACACATCGACGAATTCACAGCGAGGAGAGGCTGTTCACCTGCTCCGAGTGTGGGAATGGTTTCAGAGATTTACCCACCCTGCTGAGGCACCAGTGAGTTCACACCAAGGAGAGGCCGTTCAGCTGCTCCACATGTGGAAAGGGATTCACTGACTCATTCACCCTGCTGACACACCAGCGAGTTCATACAGGGGAGAGGCCGTTCACGTGCTGTGTATGTGGGAAGGGATTCAGTACATCGTCCAGCCTGCTGAGACACCATGTCACCCACACCAATGAGAGACCTTTCAAATGCTCTGACTGTGGGAGTTGTTTCAAAAGCTCTCGGGGCTTGATGGTTCACCAGCGCATTCACACTGAGGAGAAACCGTTCAGCTGCTCTTGCTGTGCGAAGAGATTTAGAACATCATCCAACCTGCAGGCACACCAGCGAGTTCACAAGTGACTGCAGGGGTTGGATTCTGCTGTTATTGCTGCTGTTAATCACATCCAGGACTGATCCATGTTCATTCTGACAGCTGGTGAAGTGGGAGGGTTGGAGAGTTTCTTTCTGCTGGACTGGCCGGTCTCACAACTTTGCTTCCAGTGGGCCGATTCTCTTTGAGCCCAGGAGTGCACATTTCCACTGCAAAAGCTGATGGAGGACATTTTATCCTGGATATTAAATAGTGTTTTTCCTACCACTATGGGTAGATCTAAAGTATATACATTTGTCTCTGTTCCATTGAGTCTACAGCACAGGGCCAGGCTCATCTGGTCTTTGTCAGTATTTATGTTCCACATGATTCTCCGCCCACTCCTCTTCATCTCCCCCATCAGCATATCCTTCTGCTCCTTCTCCCTGATGTATGTACCTAGCTTCGCCTTAAATGTATTCATGCTGTTCATCTCAACCACTCGTGATTCCTTTCACAGAGTCCATTGCTGAAAGGACTTTCAGCTGCGGTGTTCATGAACATAATGTTCATGTTTTCACACGTCTCTAAACTCATCATTTGCAAATTCCCTTCAATTATCAGTCAGAAATTTGGCTGGTGCCCCAGGTCTAGTCACAGAATTTTTAAAATGCAGAACGAGGCCATTCGGCCCATCGAGTCTGCACTAGCTCGCCGAAAGAACGTTCTACCTAATCCCACTCCCCTGCCTTATCCCCGTAACCTTGCACATTCTCTCTTTTCAGGTAGCAATTCAATTCCCTTTTGAATACCTCGATCGTACCTGCCTCCGCCACCCTCTCAGGAAGTTCGTTCCAGGCTCCAATCACCCTCTGGGTAAAAAAATTTCCTTTTGCCAATTATTTTGTATCTGTGCCCTCTAGTTCTTGATGTTCTCTTGAATGGGAACAGTTTCTTACTATTTACCCTGTCCATACCCCTCGGGATCTTGACTACCTCTATAAAGTCTCTCCTCAGCCTTCTTTTCTCCAAGGAAAACAGTCCCAACCTCTCCAATCTTATCTCATAGCTACAGTTGTTTATCCCTGGAATCATTCTTGTGAATCTCCTCTGTACTCTCTCCAATGCCTTCACATCCTTTCTTAAGTATGGTGCCCAGAACTGGATGTTGTGCTCCAGATGAGGCCTAACTAGTGTCTTACACAAGTTTAACATGACCTCCTTACTCCTGTACTCAATTCCACTATTAATAAAACCTAGGATACCATATGCTTTATTAACTGCTCTCTCAACATGCACTGCCACCTTGAATGAGTTATGTATATATACACTGATGTCCTTATGTTCCTGCACTTCCTTAAGAACTTCCCTTTCTTTCATACAGTCTCTCCACATTCTTCCTGCCAAAATGAATCACCTCCCACTTCTCTGCATTGAACTTCATCTGCTATTTGTCTGCCTAGTCCACCAATGTGTCTACGTCCTATTAAAGTTCAAGACTATCCTCGTCACAGTCGACAATGCTTCCAATCTTCGTATCATCTGCAAATTTTGAAATCATGCCCTGCACACCACAGTCTAGGTCATTAATATGTATCAAGAAGAGCAAGGGTCCCAACACTGACCCCTGGGTAACTCCACTACAGACCTTCCTTCAATCTGAAAAACAACCATTTATCACTACTCTCACTTTCCTGTCACTCAGCCAATTTCTTATCCAAGTTCCTACTGTCCCTTTTATTCTATGAGCTAGAATTTTGCTCACAAGTCTGTTCTGTGGCACTGTGTCAAATGCCTTTTGCAAATCCATATACACAACATCAACAACATTGCCCTTATCAACCTCTAGCCAGAACAATTCCATACTTGACCCCTCTGGAACATCCTCTCTCTCCAGTACTGTAATACCATCTTAAATCAATACAGCCAATCCACGCACCCCCCCCAACTTTCTTCCTTTCCTGTCCCTCCTAAAGACCTTATACCCAGGAACATTTAATGCCCAGTCCTGTCCTTCTCTAAGCCAGGTCTCAGTTATATCAATAATACCAGAGTTCCATTTGTCAGCCTGTGTCTTTAGTTCACCAATCTTATTAATCACACTCCATGCATTCACATACATGCACATTAATACTAACTTAGGCTTTTTAAACTTTCCCCCTTGCTCTGACTCCATTTAATGACTTATGATAGCCTACTCTAGTTCCATCAGACTCTCCAAGTATTCTATTTACCTTGATACTACTCTCTGATATATCCTCATCTGCTACTTATACTTCTCTACTTCCCACTGCCAGTTTTTCTCCTCTCCTCCCTGAATTTCCACTCAGGTTCCCATCCTCCTGCCAATCTAGTTTAAACCCTCCCTATCTATTTCTCCATGACTTGGTCTATAATCACCCTTTTGTCCTTGCGATGTCTTATTGGAGAAAGACTAAATCGGTTACCATGCATATAGTGTAGAATGAAAATATTTCTGTCTTTGTCCCATTCCTTTCGATCCATGACATCTACCTTGTTATGGAGTCACCTGCCAAGGGAAGGTTTACAATAGGACCCACTCATAATTGGGCCAAAGCTCCTTTTAACTGGTACAATTTATTCAGTGGAATCATTATCATCTTCAGCCTCAGAATTCTCAGTGTCATGTGTCACTCTGAAGACCCTGATTTTCTGCTTTGGGCAGTTCATCACACAATGGTATTGTGAGTTAGACCTGAAACACCTGTTAATTGTTCCCCGGTCATTCAGTCCTGACAGCCTTATGGTGAAGGAAGAAACTGGAGCCAATCTTATTGGTATAGATTTATTCACAGTGAAACATTACAGGTATATACCTCCTAACTCCACTCTATGTCAGTAAGTGCCTCTTCATATGCGCTCATGTAACCAACCAATCAATGCCCAGCACCTGTATATACTGAAGCCCAAATGATGTAATGAACACCCACAGTCAGAGTATTTAAAAAGTCTCTAATCGGTGTGACTGCCATGCTAACTCAGCAGGTTGGATGACTCAGTGAATCCTTTCCCACACACGGAGCAGGTGAAAGGCCTTGCCCCAGTGTGAACGCGTCAGTCTGTCCGCAGACTGGTTGACTGAGTGAATCCCTTCCCACACACACAGCAGGTAAATGACCTTTCCCCAATGTGAACCGCCCAGTGCTTCTGCAGGGTGGATGATTCACTGAATCCCTTCCCACACACAGAGCAGGTGAACGGCTTCTCCCCAATGTGAACTCGTTGGTGTCTCCGGAAGCTGGATGAATCCACAAATCCCTTCCCATACACTGAGCAGATGAATGGCCTCCCCCCAGTGTGAACTCTCTGGTGTATCAGCAGGTTGAATAACTTAGTGAATCCCTTCCCACACACGGAGCAGGTGAATGGCCTTTCCCCAGTGTGATTGCGTTGATGAATCTCCAGCTCAGATGGGGCTTTGAATCCCTTCCCACAGTCCCCACATTTCCACAGTTTCTCCCTGGTGCGGGTTGCCTTTTGTCCTTCCAGTTTTTACGATCAATTGAAGCCTCATCCTCACACAGAACACGTGTATAGCCCCTCACCACTGTGAATGGTGTGATGTTTTTTCAGGCTGCTTAACATGAGCACACTGACTCGGGTGTGTGTGTCTCAGTGCTTTTCCAGTCATACCGATGTTTAAACCTTTTGAAGAGACAGAACAGACAAACATTTCTCTGTCTAGATTCAAAGGCCAATGATATTCAAATTGCGATTAATTGAGTGACTCTGTCAGATCTTAATGTGATGCTTGTTTTGAGATTTCTGACTTCAGATCCTCTCCTTCCAATATCCTGTAAAAGGAGTTTACACAAGTCAACACTGTTATTAGAGAATAGAAGCTCAGAACAGAAAATTCTAGTTTATATGAACACTTTTCCTTCTTTCATTCCTGAAAAGGTGTAAATCTCCACCCCACTAATCACTTACACTTTCCCTCTAATCTCACTCTGCTGTCCCTCATATGCACTCTCCAAGTTCTCCTGAAGGTGCCAGTTCATGCTGATTGACAGATACATGCTCACTGATTCCTGTCCAGGACACAGGGCCCTGAAAATGAACTGGAACTCACTCCATTACAGGATGGTGGAAGCAGAGATAATCAATGATTTCAAAATTAAATTGGATGGACACTTGAAGGAAATAAACTTGCAGTGTTACCAGGATTTCGAGGGGGAATGGGACTGACTGGATTGCTCTACAGAGAGTTGACATGGACTTGAATAACTGAATTGTCTATCTGTGCTGGAATAACTCTATGACTGGAAATATATAACATACCTACAGTACTGTATTGCAAGACTAGAAATAATAATGAATGAACTTTACTACAGAACCATAAATGACATATCTAATATGTACCATATAACAACACTACACACATCTCTGTTGTTACAACATGGAGAATGATAACATTAAAATAAAGAAACAAATTCCCAACGGAATAAACCGAAGGGCAAGATTTCACTTTTAACTTTTACTGTAACAATCAAACTAAAATCAACATGCATAAAATGAAGCATGCATTAAAAAATAAGTTTTTATAATGAGTTAAATTTCACTTTAAATAGCTTGTACAATAAAAGCATCTTCCACAAAATCACAAGCATTTCCCCCCTCAGCATATTTGACACTAATTCCAGTTTCAGAGTCCCACAACTTTATGTATTTCCAAGGTATACATTCAGTTCCTTTTCTCCTACGGGAGGTTGGACTGAAGTCCGTTCAGAGGGCTGTCTTCCCACAGCCCATTTCCACAGGCAGCCCCAAGAGTCACAGCCTCTGGATCTCTCACTGTTGGATTCCCCCAATCAGCCTTCTGGTCGTCTTTTCCCAGGTGCTCAGACTTCCTCCCTCTCCATCTCCCACTCACAGCTTCACTGTTTTGTTACTGAATTGTTCCCTTTTCTCCTGAAAACCTCAACCTCTCAACCCCGCCTGTTTCTCTTTTTCTTTTCAACGCAAACAAACTTTCATATCCTGGATAAAAGCAAAGAACTGCGGATGCTGGAAATCCAAAACAAAAACAGAAACAGAAATACCTGGAAAAACTCAGCAGGTCTGGCAGCATCGGCGGAGAAGAGCACAGTTGACGTTTCGAGTCCTCATGACCCTTCAACAGAACTAAGTAGAAATAGGAAAGGGGTGAAATATAAGCTGGTTTAAGTGGGTGGGGGGGGGGGGGGGATGTTGTTGGGTTGTCTGTGACATCTTTTGGTTATCTCCACCTATTACTGGCTTCTTGTCCCAACAACGCCCCCCCCCCCTCCCCCCGCCCCTTAAACCAGCTTATATTTCACCCCTTCCCTATTTCTACTTAGTTCTGTTGAAGGGTCATGAGGACTCGAAACGTCAACTGTGCTCTTCTCCGCCGATGATGCCAGACCTGCTGAGTTTTTCCAGGTATTTCTGTTTCTGTTTTTGTCTCAGATCCTGGACACAGGAAGAAGTTTTGGTCTGTGTGAAGCCCATCTTCTGATTGCCTGGAGGACCAAAATCTTTCCGGTCCTCCAACTCTCGCTATTGGCCGGAGCTGTCAGTCGGTTGCCTGGATACCTTATGTTGAAAAGTCATACGGACTCGAAACGTTAACTGTGTTCCTCTCCGTAGATGCTGTCGGACTGCTGAGTTTTTCCAAGTATTTTTATTTTTGCCTGAAGACCTTGTCTGGAGGAAGTGCTGGGGTGGAGGCGGGGCTCCCGTGTCCGCGCGGCCTGCAGGCAGAGGACGTCACCGCAGAGCAGAGTGATTCCTATTGGCTGATTCAGCCAGTGTTCCATTGTGGGCGTCACAATGACTCAGAGGTTCGTTCCCACACAGTGTCCCATTGGGAGCAATAGTTCTGGTTGCAGAAGCAAAACAGAAGCGGAGTGGACAATAGCTCAGCACGTCTGGAGGTCAAAGTTACCCCCGCCCCACGTGGGCACGGGTTACGCTCCCTCATTGTGGTCGGACCGGGTTGACCAATGGGAAGAGCTGGTGGACCTGAATTGGGCTTTGTGCCAATGGCTGCACGGAGCTTCCCCCATTATCTGAATGCGGGTGTTGGACAATGAGCTTGTGAACATGTTCATTACTGCCCAGCAAAACTGTAATGAGCAAATTAACAAACTCTGAATGCTCAGTTCATAGCACCCTCGCCTTTGAATCAGAGGGTTGTGAGTTCATATCCCACTCCCGGAAACCAAGAACTGTGATTGTACTGGAAAGAGTTGCAATCTGTGACTGTTGGTAACTCGAAAGAGTTTCACACACACCAAGAGGTGTCAGCTGTGGCTCAGTTCATAGCACCCTCGCCTTTGAATCAGAGGGTTGTGGGTTCATGTCCCACTCCCGGAAACCAAGAACTGTGAATGTACTCGAAAGAGTTACATCTTGAGGTGTCAGCTGTGGCTCAGTTCATAGCACCCTTGCCTTTGAATCAGAGGGTTGTGGGTTCATGTCCCACTCCCAGAAACCAAGAACTGTGATTGTACTCGAAAAGAGTTGCAATCTGTGACTGTTGATAACTCGAAAGAGTTTCACACACACCAATAGGTGTCAGTTGTGGCTCAGTTCATAACACCCTAGCCTTTGGATCAGAGGGTTGTGTGGGTTCATGTCCCACTCCCAGAAACCAAGAACTGTGATTGTACTCGAAAAGAGTTGCAATCTGTGACTGTTGATAACTCGAAAGAGTTTCACACACACCAAGAGGTGTCAGCTGTGGCTCAGTTCACAGCACCCTCGCCTTTGAATCAGAGGGTTGTGGGTTCATGTCCCACTCCTGGAAACCAAGAACTGTGAATGTACTCGAAAGAGTTACAATCTGTGACCGTTGATAACTCGAAAGAGTTACATCTTGAGGTGTCAGCTGTGGCTCAGTTCATAGCACCCTAGCCTTTGAATCAGAGGGTTGTGTGGGTTCATGTCCCACTCCCAGAAACCAAGAACTGTGATTGTACTCGAAAAGAGTTGCAATCTGTGACTGTTGATAACTCGAAAGAGTTTCACACACACCAAGAGGTGTCAGCTGTGGCTCAGTTCACAGCACCCTCGCCTTTGAATCAGAGGGTTGTGGGTTCATGTCCCACTCCTGGAAACCAAGAACTGTGATTGTACTCGAAAGAGTTGCAATCTGTGACTGTTGATAACTCGAAAGAGTTTCACACACACCAAAACCTCTTCCTCTGTCCCACTTCTGTGAGTAAAACACTTTCTTTTCTCCCCCTTTCCATTTCCTTTCTCATTATGGGTTTAAATTGTTGACTTGCAGGAACTGAAGGGAAAGGAAGTGAATCCAAGGAGGGTGCAGACTCTAGAAAGTTTGGCCCAGGGCTCTCTCACTCTTAATGGCATTGACATCCTTTGCTCCCTCAGCTCGCCACATTTATTTGTCTGGCTAAAAGGATGGCCTCTTTCTTAATGTTTCTAATTAAAGGGGTGGATTCCCCAGGAGATGGCTGGCATTTAAGGGGACAGTAAATTAATATTGGACAGGTTTAGTGTTGTCATATGCTATATATTAGATATATTAATGTTTCTGTAATAAAGTACATTTGTCATTATTTCTACTCTTGCAATATAGTGCTGTAGCTACTTTGTATATTTCCAGTCATAGAGTCATTACAGCACAGAAGAAATCCATTTGGCAACTTGAGTCAATGCTGACTCTCTGTCAAGCAATTCAGTCAGTCAGTCCCATTCCCCCGCTATATCCCCATTCCCCTGCAAGTTTATTTCCTTCAAGTGCCATCCCATTTCATTTTAAAATCATTGATTGCCTCTGCTTCCACCACCCTCTTAAGTGAAGAGTTCCAGGTCATGACCACGCACTTCCTAAATAAAGTGCTTCCTCACATCCCCCATGTATCATGTAATACAGTATTCTATGTTACATGAGTTTTTCTCCAATAGATATATAGAACTGGTAAGCATGGATCTGTTGATCAGCATGGATTCGCACCTTCAGGAGAATTGGAAGGGTGTTTTCATGGTAGAGTGAGAATGGAGGATAAGTATGTGGGATGGAGATTTACAGCTTTTGAGGAAAGAATGATCTATAGGAACTAGAATTGCCTGGTCCAAATTTCTATCCTGTACTGACAGTGATGACCTTTTTAAACTCCTTTTGCAGGACATTGGAATGGGCGGATTTGCAGACAGATTATCAAACCAAACGTCACATAAGAATCTAACAGTCACCTGATTCATGGGACCTGAATATTACCGGCCTTTGAATCTAGAAGAAGAAATGTTTGTCTGTTTTGTCTGCTCCAAAAGATTTTAAACATCAGTGTGACTGTAAAATCACCGAGACAGAGAGACCTGAGTGAGTGTATTCCAGTGTATCATACCATTCATAACAGGGAGAGACGGTACACGTGTTCTTTGTGTGGATGAGGCTTCAACTGATCGTCGAACCTGGAAAGAAATAAGGAAACCTGCACCATGGAGAAACCATGGAAATGTGGAGATTGTGGAAAGGGATTCCAGATCCTGTCTGCACTGGAAACCCATCGACGTGTTCACACTGGGGAGAGGCCATTCACATGCTCTGTGTGTGGGAAAGGATTCTGTACCCTGTCTGCACTGAAGATTCATCAATGTGGTCACACCGGGGAGAGGCCATTCGCCTGCTCTGAGTGTGGGAAGCGTTTTCTTCAGTCATCTGACCTGTGGAATCACCAACGAATTCACACTGGGTGAGGCCATTCATCTGCTCTGAATGTGGGAAGGGATTTACTCAGTCATCCCACCTAGTGGCACATCAGGGAGTTCACACCAAGGAGAGGCCATTCACCTGCTTTGAGTGTGGGAAGGGATTCACGCAATCATCCAGCCTGCGGACACATCAGCGAGTTCACACCGGGGAGAGGCCCTTCACCTGCTCTGCATGGGGGAAGGGATTCACTCAGTCATCCAACTTGCTGACACACCAGCGTGTTCACACTGGGGAGAGGCCATTTAACTGTTCTGAATGTGGGAAGGGATTCACTCAATCATCCAACTTGCTGACACACCAGCGTGTTTACACTGGGGAAAGGCCATTTATCTGCTCTGAGTGTGGGAAGGGATTCAGTCTGTCCTCCAATCAGCAGAATCACCAGCGAGTTCACATTGGGGAGAGGCCATTCACCTGCTCTGAGTGTGGGTAGGGGTTCACTCAGTTATCAAACTTGCAGACACACCAGCAAATTCATGGTTGATTGTAGGGGTTGGATTCTGCTATTATTGCTGCTGTTGATCTCATCCCAACTGAGCCACGTTCATTTTGACACTTGGTGAAGTGGGAGGATCGAAGGGTTTCTTTCTGCTAGACTGCTTTTTCTTCCAGTGGGCTCCTGCTCTGTTGGACTGATTTTGCTTCTAGTGGGCTGATGCTCTTTGAGTTTGGGAATGCACATTTCCACTGAAATGGTCTGCAAAAGCAGAACTGTAGTAGAACTGGAGTCAATGGGAATCAGGGGGAAAACTCTCCACTGGTTGTAGTTATACCTGGCAGAAAGGAAGATGGTTGTGGTTGTTGGAGGTCAGTCATCTCAGCTCCAGGACATCACCGCAGGAGTTCCTCAGGGTAGTGTCCTCGGCCCAACCATCTTCAGCTGCTTCATCAATGACCTTCCTTCCATCATAAAGTCAGAAGTGGGGATGTTCGCTGATGATTGCACAAAGTTCAGCACCATTCACGACTCCTCAGATACTGAAGCAGCCTATGTCCAAATGCAGCAGGGCCTGGACAATATCCAGGCTTGTGTTGACAAGTGGCAAGTAACATTTGCGTCACACAAGTGCCAGGCAATGATCATCACCAACAAGAGAGCATCAAACCATCGCCCCTTGAGGTTCAATGGCATTAACTTCACTGAATCCCCCACTATCAGCATCCTGGGGGTTACCATTGACCAGAAAATGAACTGGACTAGCCATATAAATACTATGGCTACAAAATTAGGTCAGAGGCTAGCAATCCTGTGACGAGTAACTCATCTCTTGACTTCCCAAAGCCTGTCTACCATCTACAAGGCACAAATCAGGATTGTGATGAAATACCCCAAACTTGCCTGGATGAGTGCAGCTCCCACAACACTCAAGAAGCTTGACACCATCTAGGATAAAGCAGTCCGCTTGACTGGCACCACATCCACAAACATTCACTCCCTCCTCCACTGACACACAGTAGCAGCAGTGTGTACCATCTACAAGATGCACTAGCAGGAATTCACCAAGGCTCCGTCAACAGCACCTTCCAAACCCACGACCAATATCATCTGGAAGCACAAGATCAGCAGATAGATGGGAACACCACCACCTGGAGGTTCCCCTCCAAGTCATTCACCATCCTGACTTGGAAATATATTGCTGTTCCTTCACTGTCAATGGGTCAAAATTCTGGAACTCCCTTCCTGACAGCACTGTGAGTGTACCTACACCACATGGACTGCAGCGGTTCAGGAAGGCAGCTTACCGCCACCTTCTCAAGAGCAACTCGGGATAGGTAATAAACGCTGGCCCAGCCAGTGAAGCCCACATCCCGTGAATTAATAAATAAAATCTCAGAGCTCTGCAATCTCTCACCATTTAGATAATATGCTTCTTTTTTATTCTTCCTGACAAAATGGTCAATGCCACATTTGCCCACACTATACCCCATTTGCCAGATCTTTACCCATTCACTTAACCTATCTGTGTCTCTTTGTGGCCTCCTTATGTCCTCTTCAAAACTTAATCTCCCACCTACCTTTCTATCATTGAAATAATTTTGATTATTAATGTATTAGCATCCTGATAATTGCAATAATTTCCTGATTATTGGAGCAATGGGCAGCTGATTATTAATGCAATGGGAACCGTGTAATTAATGTAATTAGATCCTGATTATCAATGTAATAGAATCCTGATTATTAATGTAATAGGACGCTGATTATTTATGCAATAAGATCCTGATTGTTGATGCAATAGGTACCAGACTATTAATGTAATAATATCCTGATTATTAATGTGTTGGGATCATGAATATTAAAGTAATTGGACTCTGATCATTAATGTAATAGGATCATCATTATTGACGTAATCGGATTCTGATTATTAATGTAACAGTACCCTGATTATCGATACATGTTTTTATTCATTCATGGGATGTGGGCGTCACATTTACTGATGATCCCTGATTGCCCTTGAGAAGGTGGTGGTGAGCTGCTTTCTTGAACTGCTGCAGTCCATGTAGTGTAGGTACACCCACAGTGCTGACTTGTTTTTAGCGCTTTTTATACAACCAAGTGGTTTGCTGGGCCATTTCAGAGGGTGTTTAAAAGCCAACCACCTTGCTGTGGGTCTGGAATCACACAAAGGCCAGACCAGGAAAGGATAGCAGATTTCCTTCCCTTAAGGGCATCAATGAACCAGACAGGTTTTTACGACAATGAACAACGGTTTCATGGTTGTCATTGGACTTTTAATTCCAGATTTTTATTGAATTCAAATTCCATCATCTGCTTCGGTGGGATTTGAACCCAGAGCATTACCCTGGGTTCCTGGATTATTAGTCCAGTGATAATGTAGTGACACTACACCACTGCCTCCCCCCATCCCACACTGTTCTGAGGATGCGAAAGACTCTAAATGAATACAAGAGCTTTCAGCTCCACATACTGTCCATTGCGGAGTTCTCCTGGTGCAGTGCGACCAACATTCATGTTCTAACTAACACCACCAAAAAAACTGGATTAATTGGTACTCGTCTGATTGCTGCCTTTGGAATTTTACTGTGCGCAAACTGGTTGATATGAAACAGTAACAACTTGTATTTATATCATATAATTAATGTAATAAAACATCCCAAGGTGCTTCAGAGGAGTTTCATAAAGAAAATATTGACACAAAGGGCAAAATTAAGGTGGACGGCCAAAACATTGATTGGAGAGGCAGATTTGAACAAGAATCTTCAATCAGGAGAGAGATGGAGAATTTAGGGAGGGAATTTCAAAGCTTCATGCCTAGGCCCTGCCACCAATTGTGGAGTAATTAAAATCAGGGATGTTAAAGAGGTCAGAATGAGAAGCACAGATTATCTCAGAGGGTGTGAAACTGGAGATTACAGAGATAGGGAGGGATGAGGCCATGGAGGGATTTGAAAATGAGGATGTGAATTTTAAAATCGAGCATTACTTGACCAGGAGCCAATGTAGGTCAGTAAGCACAGGGGTGAAGGGTGAACGGGACTTGGTGTGAGAAAGCACACGGGCAGCAGAGTTTTGGATGATCTCACATTTCCGTGTGGGGGTGGGGTGAATGTGAGAGGCTGGTCAGGAATGTATTGGAATCACCAAGTCTAAAGGTAACACAGGCGTGGATGAGGGTTTCAGCAGCAGATGAGCTGGGGTGGGGTGGAGACAGGCGACGTTATGGAGGTTGAAATATCTGGTATTAGTGATGGTGTAGGTATGTGGTCAGAAACTCATCTTGGGGTCAAATCTGACACCATGATTGTGAAGAGTGTGATTCAGCCTCAGACAGTTCCCAGGGAGAGGGATGGACTCGGTAGTTAGGGAACGGAATTTGTAGTGGTGACTGAGACAATGGCTTTGGTCTTCCCAATTTTTAATTGGAGGAAATTTCTGCTCATCCAGTACTGGGTGTGGGATAAGCAGTTTGATATTTCAGTAACAGTGGAGGAATGAAGAGGGATGGTGGTGAGGTAGAGCAGGGCGTTGTCAGTGTACATGTGAAAACTAACACGGTGCTTTTGGATGATGTCACCTAGATGAGAAATAGGAAGGGCCAAGGATTGATCCTTGGGGAGACTCCCAAGGAGAGAAAAAGAGAATTGGAGATGGGACGTTAGTTTGCAAAGCTGGTGAGTTCAAAGGTTATTTTTGTAATGATGGGTGATGATGGTGGATTTAAAGGTGAGGGACAGAACCAGAAGAGACAGAGAACTGCCAACAAGATCAGCTAAAATGTGGAAGCTGGATGGTCAGCAGTTTAGTGAGAATAGGATCAAGGGAGCAGAAGGCAGGTCTCATGGATAAGATGAGCTCTGAGGGAAATAGAAGATAGGAGCAAAACTGGACAAAGATGTGAGATCAGGGCTCGGACAAGGGGGGACTTCAGAAACAGTTTTGCCCAGTGCGCTAGTGGAAGGGAGGGAAGTAGCAGAGGCAGCTGATCAGAATGTCTCAATCTTAGGGACAAAGATGCTCCATGAGCTCCTCATACTTGTTGTTGGAGGTGAGGATGGAGGAGACAGGGGAGAGGGAGAGCCCTTCAAAAGGAACTAACTTATGTTAGAGATATTAAAAAGATTCAACACACTATGTTTAACACAAAGCTGATTTATTTGACTTTTATCCAGACAATTAATCCATATGACTGGGCTGGAGTTTATGAATATCAGCAGCAACAGATGCCATGAACATGGTTCAGTCCAGGATGTGATAAACAGCAAAATACCATCACCATAGTTACCTGTGAACTCGCTGGTGTTTCAGCAGGGTTGATGAGGTGGTGAATCCCTTCCCACAGTCAGGGCAGGTGAATGGTCTCTCCCCCGTGTGAATCCACTGGTGTGTCCGCAGGGTGGATGACTGAATGAAGCCCTTCCCACACATAACGCAGGTGAACGGTCTCTCCCTTGTGTGAATTCGCTGGTGTGCAGTGAGTTGTTCTAATCCCCTGAACCCAGTCCCACAGTGAGAGCACCTGAATGGTCTCTCATCAGTGTGAACACGTTGATGGCGCATCAGGTCCCCGGAACTTTTATAGCACTTCCCGCAGTCTGGGCATTTAAAAGGTTTCTCATCAGTGTGAGCTCGCTGGTGTTTCAGCAGGTTGGATGACTGAGCAAATCCCTTTCCACACTGGGAGCAGGTGAATGGCCTCTTCCCAGTGTGAACTCGCTGGTGCGTCAGCAGCCCTGATGATCGAGTGAATCCCTTCCCACACTTGGGGCAGGTAAACAGCCTCTTCCCACTATGAACTCGCTGGTGTCTCACTAAGTGGGATGACTGAGTGAATCCCTTCTCACACTGGGTGCAGGTGAATGGCCTTTCCCCAGTGTGAGCTCTCTGGTGTTGCAGCAGGTTGGATGACCGACTGAATCCCTTCCCACACTCAGGGCAGGTGAACGGCCTCTCCCCAGTGTGACTGCGCCGATGAGCTTCCAGTTCAGTCGGGGATCTGAATCCCTCCTCACAGTCTCCACATTTCCACGGTTTCTCCCCACTCTGAATGGTGATTTTTCCTTCCATGTTCAAAATGTGATGATATTCAGGTTATGATAAATTGGCGACTCTGTCAGGTCCCGATGTGATGTTTGGTTTGAATTTCATGACTGCAAATCCTCCCCTTCTAATACCCTTTGATATTGATTTAAAACAGAAAATAAACAAGTGAGAGAGAACCCACAAAAACACAAAGGCAGGTTGTGAAATTAAGCTGAATGAACTGGGTAATTTGTACGGTTGGCATTAGGAAGAAGTGACCATTAAAGCTGCTGCATTTTTTGTAAAAACCCAACTGGTTCACTAATGTCCTTTCAGGAAGGGAGTCTTCCACCCAGTCTGGCCTACACAAGACCCTGGCCTCTATAAGAACAAACACCCTGTGGAACCTGCTCCGCCGTTCAACATGATCGTGGCTGATCTTGGTCTTCAACTCCACTTTCCCGCCCACTCCCCATATCCCTCAATTCGCTGAGAGACCAAAAATCTCTCCATCTCAGCCTTAAATATATTTAAAGATGGAGCATCCAGAGATCTCTGGGCTAGAGAATTCTATGTGCCAAGAAAGACAGAGAGAAGGAAAGGAGGGAAGTGAGAGAGAGAGGGAGAAAAAAAACATTGCGAGGAATCGGATAGAGAGAGAGGGTGGGGGGGGAGTGGACGAGGCAGATGGAAATGAATCGGCATTTTATAGACCTGCAAGTGCTCCACAATTTAACAGAATCTCCCAAACCCTCAACCTCCACCATCGAGAAGGGCTAGGGTAGCAGGTATATGTGAACACCATCACCTCCAAGTTCTCCTCCAAGTCAC
The DNA here is from genome assembly GCF_964194155.1 of Cetorhinus maximus. NCBI lineage: Eukaryota > Metazoa > Chordata > Chondrichthyes > Lamniformes > Cetorhinidae > Cetorhinus > Cetorhinus maximus. The sequence goes on from NC_135901.1 coordinate 24,860,863, forward strand.
ACACCATGCTGACTTGTCTGACATCCAGTACTGGATGAGCAGAAATTTACTCTATTTAAATATTGGGAAGACCAAAGCCATTGTCTTCAGTCCCCTCTGTAAACTGCACTCCTGAGCCACCAACTCCATCCCTGTACCTGCCAACTGTCTGAGGATGAACCAGACTGTTCAAAACCATGGCAAAATATTTCACCCCAAGATGAACTTTCAAACACATATACACATCATCACCAAGATCACCTATTCCCACCTCAGTAACATCTCCTGACTCCACCCTAGTCTCAGTTCATCTGCTGCAGAAACTGTCATCCATTCACTCGCTATTTCTAGACTGAACTCTGGCTGTAGGTTCTGGAGCCAGGGGAGTCTCAGAATAAAGGGCAGGCCATTTGGGGCTGAGACAAAGAGGATTTTTTTTCACTCAGATGGTGGTGAATCTTTGGAATTCACTGCCCCACAGGATTGTGGCGGCTCAATCATTGAGTATGTTCAAGACTGAGATTGATAGATTTCTACATCTTAAAAACATAAAGCGATCTGGGAATAGTGCAGGAAAATTGCATTGAAGTAGAAATGATCTCAGTGAATGGAGGAGCAGGCTCAAAGGGCTGAATGGCCGACTCCTGCTCCTATTTCTTATGTTCTTAGGCTCTCTCCAAACATTTAACCTCCCTGTAATCTTGAGGTGATCCAAAATTCTGCTGGCTGTGTGCTTACTCACACCAAGACGTGTTCACCCATTACCCTTGTGCTCACTGACCGACAAAGGTTCCTGTTTAAAAAGCAATAAAACTTTCAATTTCTCATCCTTGTTTTTAAATCCCTCCATGGTCTTGCCTCTCTCTATCTCTGTAATCTCCTGCAGCCTCACAACCCTCCAAGATCTCTGCACGCCTCCGTCTGTATTGTCCATCGTTGTGGGAGCATGGACTGCAGCGGTTCAAGAAGGTCAAACATCATCTTTTCCACAGGTAACTGGGGATGGGAAATATCTGCTGCTGGTCTTGTTAGTGAAAGGGCAGGGGAGTGGGACTAGCTGATTTGCTCTTGCAGAGACAGCACGGGCAGGACGGGATGAATGTCCTCCATCTGCATTGTAACCATTCAATGATTCAATGATAAAGAACCGACACCGGAGACCAGGGACCAGCCTCTGGAACCAATGTCCAGCCTGATACAAACCGGCTCTTCATTGATCTGGGAGCTGCGGCCCCGCTCGGTGCAAACGGGGGAGGGGGACCGGTCAGTTTATTTCCGGGGTTTGCGGTTTACACAACATGTTTCCGGAGCCTCTCCGTCTACCCGCCGGATCCATCGCTCCCTCCGCCCCGCCATACCCCCATTTACCCATTGTGGACCCGTCTCTCCATCGCCATTACCCGCACTGCGCATGCTTCAGTCACAGCCTGGCTCCGCCCCCTCATTCACTCCGATTGGTTGGAGGACCAGACCCAGCTGCTGGGACCTCCAGCCCCGCCCCCTCTTCCTATTGGTCCGGAGCTGCCGTCAATCACCGGGCATTGTGACGGTTTCAAACGCTGAGTGGCCACAGACTCAGCCTGACTTGCTGATTCTTGGCAGCATTTTCTGTTTGGGAAATTAGAGCTAGAGATGGATGGTCAGTTCCCCTCTGTCCGGGGGGGATTCACACTCATTTCCCCAGTGCAGTGATTATCGCGTTTACTTTACATGAGGAAAGTCGCCGGCTCAATCCCGGCTGGAAACCTTGAGTTTAACATTGTTACTGATGGGGAATTAACAGTGAGTTTAGTTTCATGTTGAACAGGGTGATAGTTACTGATGTCTCATTCCAGAGAAAACTGATCCTCTCTGACCCAAAAACAAAATACTGTAATACTCTAGGTGGAAATCCGACCTAGAACTGGGGTGGGTCACTGTTTAAAAATAAGGGGTGGCCCATTTAAGACAGAGATGAAGAGAAGTTGTTTCTCTCATCGGGTCATGAGTCTTTGGAATTGTCTTCCTCAAAAGGCGGTGGAAACAGAGTCTTTGAATATTTTTAAGGCAGAGCTCGATAGATTCTTGATAAGCAAGGAGGGAAAAGTTGTCAGGGGTGGGCAGGAATGTGGAGTTAAACTGACAATTAGATCAGTTCAATTAGATCAGGCTCAAGGGGCCGAGTGGCCTACTCCTCCTCCTAATTCGTATATTTGTTTGACCTCAAAACAGAAAATATTGGAAACTCTGAGCAGGTTAAACAGCATCTACAGAGAGGGAAACAGAGTGAATGCTTCAGGTCAGGAACCTTTGATCCAAACTGGAAAAAAATTAGAGATCGAACAGTTTACCAGCAAGTACAAAGTCAGAGAAAAGAGAGTGGGGGAGGACGGTGGGGTCGAAGGATTTTCTTACGATGGGAGACAACAGTGGATTTAAAGGTGAGAGGGACAGTGTGAAAAGGGAGAGAACAGTTAAGGATGTTGTCTAAAATGTGGAAGTTGGATGGTCAGCAGTTTAGTGAGAATAGTGTCAAGAAAGCCGAAGGCAGGTCTCAGAGACAAAATGAGCTGAGTGAGATAGGAGAGAAACTGGAGAAAGATGCAAGTGCAGAGCTTGGACAAGAAGGCGCTTCAGATACAACTTTTCCAGGTAGGTTAGTGGAAGGGAGGGAAGCAGCAGAGGCAGCTGATCAGATTGTCTCAATCTTAGTGACAAAGAAGTTCCATGAGCTCCTCACTTTTGTTGTTCGAGGTGAGGAGGAGGATACGGGGAAAGGGAGAGCACTTCAAAAGGAACTAACTCCTGTTAGAGATATTAGAAGTTTCACCACACTGTGCGTTTAGAACAAAGTTGATTTATTTGACTTTTATCCAAAATATTAACCATTATAACTGGGCTGGAGTTTATTAACATCAGCAGGAACAGACCCCAATGAACATGGTTCAGTCCTAGGCATGATTAACAGCAAAATACAATCACTGTAATTATTTGTGAACTCGCTGGTGACTCATCAGTGTAGACGACCGAGTGAATCTCTTCCCACACATGAAACAGGTGAATGGTCTCTCCACACTGAACCCGTTGGTGTGTCTGCAGATGGGATGACTGAGTAAATCCCTTCCCACACTCGGAGCAGGTGAACAGCTTCCCTCCAGTGTGAATTCACTGGTGTTCAGTGAGCTGAGATGATTGCCTGAACCCAATCTCACAGTGCAAGCATCCGAATGGTCTCTCGTCAGTGTGAATACGTTGATGGGACATCAGATCCCCAGACCTTTTATAGAACTTCCCACAGTCTGGGCATTTAAAAGGTCTCTCATCAGTGTGGACTCGTTGATGGTGCATCAGTTCCCCAGACCTTGTAAAGCATTTCCTGCAGTCTATGCATTTAAAAGGTCTCTCATCAGTGTGAACTCGCTGGTGTGACAGCAGATTGGCTGATTGAGTGAATCCCATCCCACACTCGGAGCAGAGGAATGGTCTGTCCCCAGTGTGAGTTCGTTGGTGTACAATGAGTTCAGATGATCGCCTGAACCCACTCCTGCAGTGAGAGCACCTGAACGGTCTCTCGTCAGTGTGAATATGTTGATGGGACATAAGTTTATCAGAAGTTTTATAGCACTTCTCACAGTCAAAAGGTCTCTTGTCAGTGTGAACTCGCTGGTGTCTCATCAAGTTGGATGAACAAGTGAATCCCTTCCCGCACTCGAAGCAGGTGAATGGTCTCTCCCCAGTGTGACCTCGCTGGTGTACCAGCAGGGTGGATGACTGAGCGAATCCTTTCCCACACTTGGAGCAGACGAACGGCCTCTCCCCAGTATGAACTCTTCGGTGTGTCAGCAGGTCGGATGAATTAATGAATCCCTTCCCACACTCGGAGCAGGTGAATGGCCTCTCCTCAGTGTAAACTCGCTGGTGTGTCAGCAGGTTGGTTGAATCAATGAATTCTTTCCCACAGAGTGGGGAAATGTCCTCTCCCCAGTGTGACAGCACTGATAAATTTCTAGCTCAGACAGGTAATTGAAACCCTTCCCATATAGTCCCACATTTCCCTGGTTTCTCCTCAGTGTGAATGGTGCTTTTTACTTCCATGTTCAAAGGCTGATGATATTCAGGTCCTGATGAATCGAGAGACTCTGTCAGATCCTAATGTGATGTTTGATTTAAGTTTCCTGACTGCAATTCCTCTCCTTCTAATATCCTATGAAACTGATTTAAAACAGAAAAGAGGGAGTGAGAGAGAAACCACAAAAAGACAAACATAGGTTGTGAAATTGAGGTGAATGAATCTGGTCATTTGTGGAGCCGAACCCAACTGCATCACTAATATCCTTCAGGGAAGGGAATCAGGCTCCAGGTCTTACTTCTGATGAAGAGTCATACGGACTCGAAACGTTAACTGTGTTCCTCTCCGCAGATGCTGTCAGACCTGCTGAGTTTTTCCAGCCATTTTTGTTTTTGTTTCAGGCTCCAGGTCTGTTTGGCTTTCCCGTCTGTAAATCCTCCTCTTCTAACCCCCTGTAAAAGGAGTTTCCAAAATCCATTCCTGTCAGTCCAGAATAGAAATTCACACCATTTCCTGCTCCAGGATCAGTAAAGTGAGTTAAAGATGATTTCTCATTAACAAATCCATTGCTGCATTTCCTTCATTAACCCACATTTGTCCACTCGGGCCTGGCACCGGGAGAAAGCCCGCAGCTGCCGTTCTGTTCGGTGAAAAGGCGGGCCCGGCACTTTCTTACTGGGGGTGTTGAGGCCTCCACTGGGTGTTTGTGAAGCCTCCCCTCCCAATCACTGCCCCTAACGCTGCCTCCGCTTATCCGCCTCCTTCCCGCCTGAAGATGGGACAAAAAAGCTTCTGTCCATGGACATCACCCGCACTGCGCATGTTCCAGGTCACAATGCCGGGGAATGATTGGCGGAGGTTTCGGACCAATAGGAAGAGGGGGCGGGGCTGAGCCCGGATCTCTCCCATTGGCTGAAACTCTGCATTATTTTGAAAGCTGATTTGTGTCGAACTCCAGGGGAAAACCGGACCTTTCTATTTGTGGCTTTAAACAGATGAAACCCTGTGGGTGCGGAGCAAGCATTTCAACATTTGTTACTGAAATGGATTGATTCAGGACAGACAGCAGGGATTATTTCAGGAAATTACACAGTGTAGTGATCGTTTCTCTTTGAACTCATCCCTTGGAGAACAGTGTGAATTAGTGGAAGAATTCACAGGTTGTTTAACGCTCCTTCCATGTCTGTAATCATTTAATTCTAGCCGATCTGTTGGTCCGGCTTCAACCGGGAGAGTTTGATGAGCTCCCACAAATTCACAATGGGAGTGGACAGCCAGACATACCGGACATTCAGAACACATGAACCTTACCGCCCCACTTTGAACAGGGCTGTTTGCTTCCATGTTCAAAAGCTGATGATGTGCATCATCAATCAAATTGATCTGATCAATCAAATGACTATGTCAGATCTTGATGTGATGCTTGGTTTGTGTTTCCCGTTTGCAAATCCCCCTGTAAAAGGAGTTTCCAAAAACCATCACTGGAAGTTCAGGCTAGAAATTCAGACCTAACTTTTCTTTTGGTTTGAATTAATTGTGTGTAAGTCCTCTTCCTCCGAAAAAGATTCCAAAAACAATCACTGTCATAATGCAATCAGAGACAACATTGTTTTCTGAAAGGGAAATCGTGTTTGACAATTTCATTAAAGTTCTTTGAGGATGTAACTAGCTGGGTGGATAATGGAAACCAGTAGATGTAGTGCATTTGGGTTTCGAAAAGGTATTCAATTAGCTGTCACATAAAAGTTAACTGCACAGGCTAAGTGATAAGGTGTTGTGGTGATATATTAGTATGGATAGAGGATTGGATAACTAACAGGAAACAAAGGGTCTGGATAAATGTGTCATTTTCAGGTTTGTAGACTAACTGCTGGAATGCCACGGGGATAAAAGAGCGCGAGGAGAGCGGCGGAGATGCGGGATAAAACTGGAAAAATGACGTCACAGGAAAGCTGTGACCTGATTGGTTAGTAGGAAATCTGCACCAAATTTGAACAAAAACACTGCAAAGCTAATTAATAAATTAATTATCTAAGTAGAGATGGCTGGGCAGGCGATGTGTTGTAGCTGTATGGTGCGGGAGCTGGCAGATCGCATTGCGAGCCGCAGTGACCATATCTGCAGCAACTGTTGGTTGCTGGAGGAACTCCAGCTCAGAATTGATGAGCTGGAGTCCGAGCTCCGAACGCTGTGGCACATCCGGGAGGGGGAGTGTTACCTGGAAGCTTTGTTTCAGGAGGCGGTCACACCCAGTAGATTAAGTACCTCAAATTCGGTCAGTGGTCAGGGTCAGCAAGTGAGGCAGGTAGAGAGATCCTGTGTTCAGGAACAGAGGAGCCTCAGATCTTGACCTTGTCCAACAGGTACGAGGTATTTGCTCCCTGTGTGGATAAAGAACAGGGCTGTAGGGAGGATGAGCCAGCTGACCACGGCACTGTGGCACAGGAGGCCATTCAAGAGGGTGGAGCAAAAAGACAAGTGGTAGTTGTAGGGGATTCTATAATTAGGGGAATTGATAGCATCCTTTGTAAGCAGGATCGAGAGTCCCGCATCGTAAGTTGCCTCCCCGATGCCAGGGTGAGGGACATCTCTGACCGGCTTGAAAGGATTTTGGAGAGGGACGGGCAGGATCCAGTTGTTGTGGTCCACATCGGGACAAATAACATAGGTAAGACTAGGAAAGAGGACCTGTTTGGTGATTATCAGGAACTAGGAACTAAATTAAAGAACAGGTCCTCAAGGGTTATTATCTCTGGATTACTACCCGAGCCATGTGAAAACTGGCATTGGGACGCGAGAATAAGGGAAGTAAACATGTGGCTAAAGGAGTGGTGTGGGAAAGAGGGGTTCCATTTCATGGGGCACTGGCATCAGTATTGGAACAGGAGGGATCTGTACCATTGGGACGGTCTCCACCTGAACCAATCTGGTACCAATGTTCTAGCGAAAAGGGTAAATAGGGTGGTCAACAGGACTTTAAACTAGAAAGTCGGGGGGAAGGGAAGGGTAAAACTCCAAGAAGTATGACTAATGGGAAACAAAGCAGCAGGTTATCATGTGGGGGGTGGATTCAACTTCATGGAAAATTATGAACAAACTGAAAAGGAATGAGAGCCCAAGAGAGGCTATTAAATTCTCCAGAACACAAAATAGGACAGAGTGTTTGGAAAGGGCTAGGAATCTAACCTCAAGCATATCAGATAAAGGGACGACAATGAGAAAGGGGACGGGAAATACAGGACTGAATGTGTTCTATCTGATTGCACGCAGTATATAAAATAAGGTAAATGAGCTTGTGGCGCAGATTGAAATTGGTAGGTATGATGTGGTGGGCATCATGGAGACATGACTGCAGGGGGATCAGGACTGGGAGCTAAATATCCAAGGATATTTGAAAAGATAGGCAGGTTGGCAGAGCGGGTGGGGTTGCTTTGGTAGTAAGAAATGAAATTAAATTGATAGCAAGAAATGACGTAAGGTCAGATGATATAGAATCTGTGTGGGTAGAGTTGAGGAACCGCAAAGGTAAAAAAACCATAATGGGAGTTATGTACAGGCCTCCGAACCGTAGTCAGGATATGGGGCACAAGATACACCATGAGATAGAAAAGACATGTAAGAAAGGCAAGGTTACATTGATCATGGGGGATTTCAATATGCAGGTAGAATGGGAAAATCAGGTTGGTAATGGATCCCAAGGAAAGGAATTTGTGGAATATCTACGAGATGGCTTTTTGGAACAGCTTGTGGTGGAGCCCACTAGGGAACAGGCAATTCTAGATTTAGTGATGTGTAATGAGGCAGATTTGATAAGGGAGCTTAAGGTGAAGGAACCCTTAGGAGGAAGTGACCATAATATAATAGAATTTACCCTGCAATTTGAGAGGAAAAAGCTGGAATCAGATGTAATGGTATTACAGTTGAATAAAGGTAACTACAGAGACATGAGGGAGGAGCTGGCCAGAATTGACTAGGAGATGAGCCTAGCAGGAAAGACAGTGGAACAGCAATGGCAGGAGTTTCTGGGAGTAATTTGGAAGACACGGCAAAAATTCATCCCTAGGAAGAAGGAGCATACTGAAGGGAGGAGGAGGCAACTATGGCTGACAAGGGAAGTCAGGGACAGCATAAAAGCTAAAGAGAAAGCATACAATGCGGCGAAGAGCAGTGGGAAGCCAGGGGATTGGGAAGCCTACAAGGACCAACAGAGGACAACTAAAAAAGAAATAAGGAGGGAGAAGATTAAATATGAGGGTAAACTAGCCAGTAATATAAAAGAAGATTGCAAGAGGTTTTTTTTAGATATGTAAAGGGTAAGAGAGAGGCAAAAGTGGACATTGGGCCTCTGGAAAATGACGCTGGAGAAGTAATAATGGGGAACAAAGAAATGGCAGAGGAACTGAATAGGTACTTTGTGTCAGTCTTCACGGAGGAAGGCATGAGTAACATCCCCATAGTTCAAGAGAGTCGGGGGGCAGAGGTGAGTATGGTGGCCATTACCAAGGAGAAGGTGCTAGGAAAACTGAAAGGTCTGAAGGTGGATAAATCACCTGGACCAGATGGATTACACCCCAGAATTCCGAAGGAGATAGCTGAAGAGATAGTGGAGGTGTTAGTGGTGATCTTTCAGGAATCACTGGAGTCAGGAAGGGTCCCAGAGGACTGGAAAATCGCTAATGTAACCCCCCCTGTTTAAGAAGGGAGTGAGGCAAAAGATGGAAAATTACAGGCCGATTAGCCTGACCTCGATCGTTGGTAAGATTTTAGAATCCATTATTAAGGATGAGATTTCAGAATACTTGGAAGTGCATGGTAAAATAGGGCAAAGTCAGCATGGTTTCATCAAGGGGAGGTCATGCCTGACAAATATGTTAGAATTCTTTGAGGAGGTAACGAGCAGGTTAGACAAAGGAGAGCCAATGAATGTTATCTCCTTGGACTTCCAGAAGGCCTTTGACAAGGTGCCGCACAGGAGGCTGCTCAGTAAGATAAGAGCCCATGGTGTTAGAAGCAAGGTACGAGCATGGATAGAAGATTGGCTGTCTGGCAGGAGGCAGAGAGTGGGGATAAGGGGGTCCTTCTCAGGATGGCGACTGGTGACTAGCGGAGTTCTGCAAGGGTCAGTGTTGGGACCACAACTTTTCACTTTATACATTAATGATTTAGATGAAGGAACTGAGGGCATTCTGGCTAAGTTTGCAGATGATACAAAAATAGGTGGACGTACAGGTAGTATTGAGGAGGTGAGGAGGCTGCAGAAGGATTTAGACGGTTATGGAGAATGGGCAAAGAAGTGGCAGATGGAATAAAACATGGGAAGTGTGAGGTCATGCACTTTGGTAGGAAGAATAGAGGCATAGACTATTTTCTAAATGGGGAGAGAATTCAGAAATCTGGAGTGCAAAGGGACTTGGGAGTCCTAGTCCAGGATTCTCTTAAGGTTAACTTGCAGGTTGAGTCAGTAGTTAGGAAGGCAAATGCAATGTTGGCATTTATTTCGAGAGGACTAGAATATAAAAGCAGGGATGTCACGCTGAGGATTTATAAGGCTCTGGTCAGACTACATTTAGAATATTGTGAGCCATTTTGGGCCCCGTATCTCAGGAAGGATGTGCTGGCCCTGGAGAGGGTACAGAGGAGGTTCACGAGAACGATCCCAGGAATGAAAGGCTTAACATATGAGGAACCTTTGAGGACTCTGGGTCTATACTCAATGGAGTTTAGATGGATGAGGGGTGATCTGGTTGAAACTTACAGAATACTGAAAGGCCTAGATAGAGTGGACGTGGGGAAGATGTTTCCATTAGTAGGAGAGACTAGGACCCGAGGGCACAGCCTCAGAGTAAAGGGAAGATCTTTTAGAACAGAGATGAGGAGAAACTTCTTTAGCCTGAGTTTGGTGAATGTATGGAATTCATTGCCACAGAAGGCTGTGGAGACCAGGTCATTGAGTGTATTTAAGACCGAGATAGGTAAGGGGATCAAAGGTTACGGGGTGAAGGTGGGAGAATGAGGCTGAGAAACTTATCAGCCATGATTGAATGGCGGAGCAGACTCGATGGGCCGAATGGCCTAATTTCTGCTCCGATGTCTTATTGTCTTATGGGATCAGTGCTGGGACATCAACCATTTACAACCTATATTAATGACGTAGTTGAATGGGCCAAGTGTATTGCAGCCAAATTTGCTGACAATACAGAGATGGGTCTGAAATCAAGTTGTGAGGAGACAAAGAGCTAGGTTAAGTGAATGGGAAAACACTTGCAGATGGTGCATGATTTGGGAAAATGTGAGGGTTTCCACTTTGACAAGAAGAATAGAAAAGCAGAAATTATTTAAGTAGAGAGACACTGCAGGATGCTGTAGTACAGAGACCTCGGGGTCCTGGCACATAAATCTCAAAAAGTTCGCATGCAGGTACTTCAAGAAATTAGGAAGGTAACTGGAATGTTGGCCTTTATTACAAGAGGGTTGGAGTATAAAAGTAGGGAAGTTTTGCAACAGCTGTACCGGGCATTGGTGAAACCACACCTAGAGGACTGTGTACAGTTTTGGTCTCCTTACTTAAGGAGGGATATATCCAGCGTGTCCACTCTGAACCAGGTTTGCTGCTCCCTCTGTGTCCAGCACTGTCTGCATCCCTGGCACAAGGAAATGGAATTTCAAAAGAAGGAAGGAATCTGTCAGCATTTGAAAGATATTCACAGAGAATTCAAGGGCTCCTTGGATGGCAAACTGTGACTAGTAGGGTGCCACAGGGTTCAGTCCTTGGGCCCTAACTATTTACAATCTATATTAATGACTTGGATTCAGGGATAGAAGGTACGATAGCTAACTTTGCAGATGACACCAAAATAGGTGGGAAAGTAAGTTGCAATGAAGAAATAAGAAATTTACAAATGGATATGGACAGGTTAGGTGAATGGGCCAGAATTTGGCAGATGAAGTTTAATGTGGATAAGTGTGAGGTTATCCACTTTGGTCAGAAGAATAAAAAGGCGACTTATTATTTAAATGGAGAGAAACTTCAGAATGCTTTAGTGCAGAGGGATCTGGGTGTCCGCGTGCATGAATCGCTGAAAGCTAGTATGCAGGTACAGCAGATAATTAGGAAGGTAAATGGAATTTTGGCATTTATTGCTAAAGGTATAGAGTATAAAAATAGGGAAGTGTTGTTGCAACTGTACAAGGTATTGGTGAGACCGCACCTGGAGTACTGTGCACAGTTTTGGTCCCCTTACTTGAGGAAGGATGTTGTTGCATTGGAGGCAGGTCAGAGGAGGTTTAATAGATTGATTCCAGAGATGTGGGGCTTGTGTTATGAGGAGAGATTGAGCAGTTTAGGCCTATACTCGCTAGAGTGTAGAAGGATGAGAGGAGATCTAATTGGGGTATATAAGATGCTACAGGGGGTAGACAAAGTAGACATGAGCAGATGTTTCCCCTTGTGGGGCATTCTAGAATGAGAGGCCATTGTTTTAGGCTAAGGGGTGGTAGATCTAAATCAGAGATGAGGAGGAATTACTTTTCTCAAAGGGTCGTGAATCTGTGGAATTCACTACCTCAGAATGCAGTGGATGGCGGGACGCTGAATAAATTTAAGGAGGAGATAGACAGATTTTTAATTAGTAAAGGGTTGAAAGGTTATGGGGGGAGGGGGGGAAATTGGAGTTGAGGCCGAAATGAGATCAGCCATGATCGTATTGAATGGCGGGGCAGGCTCGAGGGGCTGAATTGCCTACTCCTGCTCCTAGTTCTTATGCTCTTGTAAGAGTTGAGATTTTTCTTTATTCTTGAAGAGTTGGACATCAGACTGCCTCCTTTCAGTATGGAGCTCCATTGTAGGACTTGGACCACCTTTGACGGAGCTGCCAATGAGTCCCACTCCCCTGCCCTTTCCCCAAAGCCTTCATTAGAATCATAGAATGGTTACAGCATAGAAGAAGGTCATTTGGCCCATCATGTCCATGACCACGCCAGCTTTCCGAAAGAGCTACTCAGCCAGTCCCACTCCCCGGCCATTTCATCATAGCCCTGCACATTTTTTCTGTTCAGATAATTACCAAATTCTGTTTTGAAAGGCATGATTGAACCTTCCTCCACCACACTCTCAGTCAGTGCACTCCAGATTCTAACCACTCACTGCATAAGCAGGTTTTTCCTCATGTCACCATTGCTTCTTTTTCAATTCACCTTTAACCCATGTCCTCTGGTCCTCAGCCCTTCTGCCACTAGGAATATTTTCTCCCTGTGTATTCTGTCCAGATCCCTCATGATTTTGAGCATTGCTATCAAATCTCCTCTTAATCTTCTTTTCTCTAAACTGATCAGCCCCATCTTTACCAATCTGTCCTAATAACTGCAGTTTCTCATCCCTGGAACCATTCTCAATAATCTGTTCTGCATCCTCTTCAATACTTTCACATCCTTCCTAAAGTGTGGTATCCAGAATTGGACACAGTACTCCAGTTGTGGTTAAACCAGTGTTTTATTCTTATTTCTCATAACTTCCTTGTTATTCTCGGGGAGTTGAACACCAGCCTTTCTCCTGTCGACATAGAGCTGCCTTATAGGGTTGTGACCATCTTTGAAAGAGCTGCCAATTAGCCCACACTCCCCTGCCCTTTCCCCAGAGCCCTGCAAACTTTACCTTTTAACTGGAGATCCAACTCACTTTGGAAAGTTGTTATTGAATCTGCTCCTATCCCCTTTCAGGCAGAACGTCTCAGGTCATAACTTATTGAGTGAAAAATGGTTCCTCATCTTCCTGATGGATTTTTGCCAATTATTTGATGTGATGTGTTTAATTGTTGGTTTCCTGTTGAAGACATTACCTGAGTGGATTTAGGGGAACACGCTCATGATATCTCAGAGAGACCAAACATATGACATGCTGTATATTTGAAACAAAGCTGATTTATTTGATGTATTAAAATAGTCAACACCAGCCACATTACCGGACATTGCTGAAAAAAGAGACATGACTAAGCTTTTTGTCTTGCACTCATCAGGACAATTCACAATATTCAGCACCATTCGTGACTCCTCAGATACTGAAACAGTCCATGTCCAAATGCAGCAAGACCTGAACAATATCCAGGTTTTGGCTGACAAGTGGCAAGTAACATTCACGCCACACAAGTGTCAGGCAATGACCATCTCCAAAAATAGAGAATCCAACCATTGCCCATCGCTGTATCCCCCACTATCAACATCCTGGGGGTTACCATCTGCTAATTAGTTTAAATCTAAGCCCTCTGGTCATTGCCATCTCTGTTAATGGAAATAAGTCCTTCCTATCCACTCTATCTGGGCCCCTCATAATTTTATACACCTCAGTTAAATCTCCCCTCAACCTCATCTGTTCCAAAGAAAACAACCCCAGCCTGTCCAATTTTTCCTTATAGTTAAAATTCGCCATTCCTATCAATATCCTCGTAAATCTCCTCTGTACCCTCTCTGGTGTGAACACATCCTTCCTGTCATGCACTGACCAGAACTGTACTCAGTAGTCCAGCTGTGGTCTAACTAGTAGTTTATTCAGCTCTAGTATAACCTCCCTGGTCGTTTAATAAAAACAGTAAATGCTGGAAATACTCAGCAGCTCTGGCAGCATCTATGGAGAGAGAGGAGTTTCAGGTCTGTGATCTTTCATCAACCAAAAATGCTAGAAATATTCCCTGTTCTTGTATTCTATGTCTCAGTTACTAACAGAAAGTATCCTGTCTGCCTTTTTAATCACCTTATCTACCTCGCCTGTTCCTTCAGGGATCTGTGGACATGCACTCCAATGTCCCTCTGTTCACCTACACTTCTCACTATCATACCAGTAATATCCTTTCCCTTTGCCCCGTGTTTGCCCTCCCCAAGTGTATTTATTACCTCACACTTCTCCAGGCTGATCTCCATTTGCTACTTTTCTGCTCACTTGACCATTCTATTGACACCTTCCTACAGTCTACAGCTTTCTTCCTCACTGTTAATGACAAGGTTGAAAATGTCTTAATCATGTCCCCATGTTAAAGTCTAAATCAGTGATATATACCACAGAAGTATGGGATCCTGTGCTGAGCCATCCAGAACTCCACCGGAAACAGCCTTGTGGTCTCAAAAACACCTCTTGGCCATTCCCCTTTGCTTCCTGCTGTTTCAGCTGCTGACACTTCCTGCACTTGTGATTGTCCAGCACAGAGAAGCATCCTGGTTTTCCCATATGGAACTGGATGCACACTGTACAGGAATCGGATGCCCCGCCATGCCTTTATTTATCTGATTATTAACTCATTTAAACAAAATAAGCTAATCATTAAAATAAATAAAGATTATTTGTGGTTGACAATGAGGAAGAAAGCTGTGGACTGCAGCTTCTTCTATTGTGCTGAAGTCACCTTATTTTTAGAGGGAATTAACAAAAATGTTTTTCTTAACTCTTATTATCTAAACACCTCAGGGTTTAATTTACTGAACAAAATCAGACTTCTTCACTGTTTCAACCCATTGTTAGTTAGCTTTATCATTATTCCCTAGATTTGATTAATTGAATACTGACTGCAATTATATAACTTATCAATTCGTCTTTAGTTTTAGGCTAATTGATTACTTTATAGTTGATTAATGCAGTGACCAGGGCCATACTCAGTACTCTAGCTGTGCTCTAATTAGTGTTTTACACAATTCTAACATAATCTCCCTGCTCTTATATTCTAGGCCTCAGACAAGAAAGTGCCCCAAATGCCTTCTTGACCACCTGATCTACCTGTCCAGCCACATTCAGGGATCTGTGGATGTGCACTCCAAGGTCTCTCTGTTCCTCTGTACTTCTCAGCATCATCCCTTTTATTTCCATTCCCTTCTCTTGTTTGCCCACCCCAATTTCATGATCACACACTGCTCCAGATTGATTTTCATTTACCAATTTTCTGCTCATCTGACCAGTCCATTGATGTTTTCCTGCAGTCCACAGCTTTCTTCCTCATTGTCAACCACAACAGCAATGTTGACATCATCTGCAAACTTCTTGCTCATTGCCCCTACATTTAAGTCTAAATCATTGATATAAACTACAAATTGTGGAACCCCACTGAAAACTAAAAACAGACGTCCAGACATGATTCAGTCCTGCATGTGATTAACAGTAGCAATACCAGCAGAATCTAACCCCCGCTGTCGCATATAAACTTGCTGATGTCTCAGCAGGTTGTTTGACTGAGCGAATCTCTTCCCACACACGGAGCAGGTGAACAGCCTCTCCCCAGTATGAACTCGCTGGTGTGTCAGCAGATTCTGTTTACTTTTAAATCTCTTCTCACAGTCAGAACATTTAAAAGGTCTCTGATCAGTGTGAACAAGTTGATGTGTAGTGAGATGAGACGACTGAGTGAATCTTTTGCCACACACAAGGCAAGTATATCGTCTCTCCCCAGTGTGAACTCGCTGGTGTATCAGAAGGTCAGATGAATCAATGAATTCCTGCCCACAATGACTGCAGGTGAATGGCCTCTCCCCAGTGTGAACTCGATTGTGTCTCACCAGATGGGCTAACCGAGTGAATCCCTTCCTACAGATAGAGCAGGTGAATGGCCTCTCCCCAGTGTGAGTGTGTTGGTGTTTCAGAAGATCCTTTTTGCTTTTAAATTTTTTCTCACAGTCAAGACAATTAAAAGGTCTCTGCTCAGTGTGAACAAATTGGTGTGTCAGAAGGTGGGATGAAGAAGTGAATCTCTTCCCACACACGGAGCAGGTAAATGGCCTCTCCCCAGTGTGAGTGCGTTCGTGGTTCAGTAAATCCTTTTTACTTTTAAAGCTCTTCTCACAGTCAGAACATTTAAAAGGTCTCTTATCAGTGTGAACAAGTTGGTGCATCAGGAGGTGGGATGACTGACTGAATCCCTTCCCACACACATTGCAGGTGAATGGCCTCTACCCAGTGTGAGTGCGTTGGTGTGTCAGTAGATCCTTTGTGCTTTTAAAGCTCCTCTCACAGTCAGAACATTTAAATGGTCTGTCATCAGAGTGAGCTCGATGGTGAGTCCGGAGGTTTGACAAAGCATTAAATCCCTTCCCACATTCAAGACAGGTGAATGGCCATTCGCCAGTATGAACATGCTGGTGTGTGTAGAGGCTGGATGACTGAGTGAATCCCTTCCTACACACGGAGCAATTGAACGGCCTCTCCCCAGTGTGGCTGCGTCGATGAGTTTCCACCTCAGATGGGTAATTAAATCCTTTCCCACAGTCCCCACATTTCCACGGTTTCCCCGTGGAGCGGGTGTCCTTGTGCCTCTCCAGGTTGCGCGGTCAATTGATGCCCAGTCACACACACACAACACGTGTACAGTCCCTCCCCGCTGTGAACAGTTGATGTTTTTTCAGGCTGTGTAACTGGTTAAAGCTCTTTCCACAGTCAGTTCAGTGGAAAACTCTCACTCGGGGGGTGTGTGTCTGTCTTTGTGCTTCTCCAGTCACACTGATGTTTGAAACATTTTCCCACAGATAGAACAGCCAAACATTTCTCCTTCCACATTCAAAGGCCAATGATATTCGGATCCTGATGAATCAAGTGACTGTCAGATCTTGATGTGGTGTTTGGTTTGAATTTCCCATCTGCAAATACAACCCTCCGAATACCCTGTAAATGAAGTTTAAATTGAAATACTCAAAATATGCAATCGACAAACAGGCCATTCTGTCCAACTATTCTGCTAGTATTATGCTTCTCCTCCCATTCCATGCAAATCATCTCAACCTTTCTAATCCCTTTTCTCCCATGTACTCATCTAGTCTCCTGTTGAAACTATCACAATGTTTCCCCCTCAATGATTTCTTGTGAGTTCCACATTGTAACCACTCTCTGAGTGAAGAAATTTCAAGTGGAAACATTCTCTCCATATCTACCCCGTCCAACCCATTGATCATTGTAAAGACCTCTATCTTAAGAAAAAATGCCCCAACCCAAACCTTCCCAACACCTGTATTTTTTTTTTGGTTTACAGAATTCATTAGTTGACCCAGGATAGAAATTGGGAAGAGACAAACGTTTCTCTCGGTTTGAGTTTGCTGTGTGTAAATCCTCCTCTTCTAACCCCCTGTAAAAGGAGTTTCCAAAATCCATCCCTGTCAGTCCCGGATAGAAATGCACAACATTCTCTCCTCCTGCTCCGGGTTTGTCACCGGGACATTTCCTCTCGGCTCCACTCAGTGCAAACGGAGAACCGGTAGCTTCTCACTTGGAGTTTGCAGTTTTCACAACACGTTTCCGGAGCCTCTCCGTCCACCCGCCGGATCCATCGCTCCCTCTGCCCCGCCCTTTACCCATTGTGAATCCGGGAGAGAAGCGTCTGTCCCTGATCATCTGACACTGCGCATGCTCACAACACTGGGCAGCACTGCGCCTGCGCACTGCTCCCCAGTGGTGATGGACAGGGGACATTCTCCACCGCGGGGGATGCTGGGTACAAATTCTGCCATAGAGAACTGCAATTATGAGCAGGGTTTTTTTTGCTTTCACACTGGGATCGGATGGCCAATAAATAAGATTAAATTCGTGCTGGTTTTCCTTAATTAACCCACATTTATCGATGTGATTATTAATTTTATCCCGAATCACTGCTTCTAGAATTTTCCCCACCACAGAAGTTAAACTGACTGGCCTGTAGTTACTGGGCTTATCTTTACTTGGTTTCAACAAAGTTGTAACGTTTGCAATCCTCCAGTCCTCTGGAACCACCTCTGAGCCTAAGTGAAATTGGAAAATTATGGCCAGTGCCTCTGCAATTTCCACTCTCACTTCCTTCATTATCCTTGGATGCAACTCATCCAGTCCTGGCACTTTATTAACTTTAAGTATAGACTGTCTATCTAATATCTCCTTCTTATCAATTTTAAATACTTCTAGTGTTTTAATTACCTCCTCTTTCACCGTGGTCATATAGCATTTTCTTCCTTGGTAAAGACAGATGCAAAATATTCTTATAAAAGCAAAATACTGCAGATGCTAGAAATCTGAAACAAAAACTCAGCAGATCTGACAGCCTCTTACTCTCTCCAATATTATACTCTCATTCATTCTCTCTCCTGGAAGAATGTGTCCATTGACCTTTGTTGTTTCATTGGCCTTTATTGCTTTTTATCATCCGTAATTGGCCTTTAATGTAAGCGGATTGGAGTAGAAGAATTAAGTTGTCTTGCTACAATTATAGAGGGATTTTCTGAGACCACAACTGCAACCCTGCATGCAGTTTTGGTTTCCACATTTAAAGAAGGATCTACTTGCATTGGAGGTAGTACAGTGAAGGTTCACTACATTGGTCCCTGGGGTGAAATGGTTGTCCTATGATCAGTGGCTGAGTAAATTGAGTCTATAATCTCAGCAGTTTAAAAGGTAAGAGGTGATCTCATTGAAACGTTTCAGATTCTAAGGAGCTTGATAGGGCAGACATGGAGAAGTTGTCTTCCCGGCTGAAGAATCAAAAAGATGGGGCACAGTCTCAGGATAAGGAGCCGATCATTTAGGACTGAGATGAGGAAAAATTTATTCACTCATGTTGTTGTGACTATTTGGAATTCTCTACTCCAGAGGATTGTGCATGGTCTATTGTTGGATTCATTTAAGGCTGAGATAGACAAATCTTTGGTCTTTCAGCGAATCAACGGATATGGGGAACAGGTGGGAAAGTGGAGTTGAAGCTGAAGATCAGCTATGATCGTATTCAATGATGGAGCAGGCTCGAGGGGCCCTATGGTCTATTCTGCTGCTTTTTACTATGCACTTACGTCCAGAAAATGCTTTTAACTTGTAAAACTGATTCGATTTCTGTTCCCAGCTGTTTGCGTTTTAATCTTGTCCCATTGAGTGATTTCACTGTGACTGAATATGGTTTTACTGATCAATGGACATTGAGCTCTCAGTGTCAGCACTGCAGAAACCTTTCGTTTAACTGTTCTGTGTGGAAATGAGAAACTGAGCAGAAAATGGTTAACAGGTGCACTTCTCTCAAACACTGAGATTAGAGGGGAAAATGTATTATTGTTGACAGCAAGCAGTCTCAGGCATTCCATGTCTGATTGGTTGTTTTTATTTAATTGTAATAAAATAGGGAAGTGTAACACAGAAATAAGAGGAGTTCATACAACTCCAGAACCCCACCCCCCCACCGCCCCCCCACCCCCGCCACCCGCCCCCCCCCCCCCCCACCCCACCAATTTTACATCATTATTTTGTTAAACGCTCCAAGATTTAGTCTTTTTAATCCTACTTGTCTTCAATACTCGACTTTCCAAGAGCTTATTTTAAACTCTTCAACTCATCTGTGATGGTCACTCTCTGTGCCCAACCTGCCTTTTTAGGAAATAAATTGATCATTACTTCCCTCTGTCCGCCGAACATTCTCTCTTTCTATGTATCTGTCTTTTTCACTCTGCATCGTTCTCCATCAATCCCACTCTTTACAGTCTTTGGAAAATATATTGCCCTTCAATAGAAACAGGAGGATGTCATTCAGCCCCCTTGACGCTACTCTGAATTCACTAAGAGAATTGCTGATCTGCCTATCAGCGTCGTTCCCTTACTTCCATCTTCCTCTCTCAACAAAATCAGGAACAACCCTGGCAAACAAACTCCCAGGAGGAGGTTGGGTGTGGGGGGGCTCAATTCCACTTGAGCATTCATTGATTGAACCAAAGTCCAACACCATAATCACTCGACTAACCTGCTGCATTGGAACCTTTTGCTGACCACTCATTGGGCCTTTCAGTGAACGAGACAGGACACATTCCAATGGTCATGGTGCGTTTCTTTTTCTCAAATGTTCCTTCATTCTATTTTCATCAGTCTCCAATTTGAAATAACTGACAAGTTCCTCTCGGTATTATAACTGAGAATGTGTCTATCTGCTCAGCATTAACTGAACACGGTAAGAGAGATGCTTTGGGATTATTTGAACTTGGTTTCAGCCCATGCACCCAATGGTTCACTGAGGGCTCGGTGATACATGTGCTACTGACATATTTACGATGCGGGGAAGAGACTGTGAAGAGAATCTGTGTATCTACATATGTATCAATATTACATAGACAAGAAGATAGAAGGGAGGGAAACTGAAATGAGTGGAGTGTATGAAGGCAGATAGAAAGACAGAATAATACATGATGGACACACACTGTTTATAATGCACCTTCACTTGTCTGTGATTACAGATATCTGGTAACATGATGGTTGTGAACTTAATATTGTTTATCATGTTTTGCTTCAAGATTCAAACATCCCTCTTCAAGTTTGACATGTGGGGAATCTTCTCTGTTGCAGAGAGCTAGCTGCCTTTCCAGAGACTCATCAGAGGTTTCAGTGATGATGATGATGGCGATCATTACTATTATTTCATGTTGATATAACCAAGACAAAGTGGATAGTGGAGAGGATCCTCTTATGACAAATGATGAAGAAAGTAATGCCACATCATCTTGCACCTTAAAATCGTAGACCTCATGTGCGCTGGCATCATCAGAATGTCAGTAAACCTCCACAATGTCACAATAGAATGTCATTCCCACTCGGTCTGTAACAGTGGAACTATCCCCCCTGTGAGCAGGCTGACTATAGCCTAGCTCGGGGTCAGAGAGTCATAGAGTTATACAGCACCGAAAAAGGCCCTTTGGCCCATCGCGTCCATGCTGGCCATCAAGCACCTATCTATTCTAATCCCATTTCCCAGCACTTGGCCCACAGCCCTGTATGTAATGGTGTTTCAAGTGCTTACCTAAATACTTCTTAAATGTTGTCAGGGTTCCTGCCTCGACCACCCCCTCAGGCAGTGTGTTCCAGATTCCAACCATCCCCTGTGTGAAAATATTTTTCCTCAAATCCCCTCTAAAGCTCCTGCCCCTTACCTTAAATCTCCACCCCCTGGTATTGACACCTCTGCTGAGGGGAAAAGTTTCTTCTTATCTACCCTATCTATGCCCCTCATAATTTTGTACACCTCTATCAGGTCCCCCCTCAGCCTTCTCTTCTCTAAGGAAAACAACCCTAGCCTATCCAGTCTCCCTTTACAGCTGAAACACTCCAGCCCAGGCAACAGCCTGGTGAATCTCCTCTGCACCCTCTCCAGTGCAATCACATCCTTCCTATAGTGTGGTGCCCAGAATTGCACAGATTACTCCAGATGCGGCCCAACTAGTGTTTTATACAGCTCCAACATAACCCCCCTGCTCTTATATTCTATGCCTCGACTAATAAAGGCAAGTATCCCATATGCCTTCTTAACCACATTGTCTACCTGTGCTGCTGCCTTCAGGGATCTATGGACTTGTACACCAAGGTCCCTCTGATCCCCTGTACTTCCTCGGCTCGTGACATTCATTTGTATTCTCTTGCCATGTTAATCCTCCCAAAATACCTCACCTCACACTTCTCAGGATTAAATTCAATTTGCCACTGTTCTGTCCATTTTACCAGCCCATCTATATTACCCTGTAATCTAAGGCTTTCCTCTTCACTATTTACAACACCACCAATTTTTGTGTCACTTGCGAACTTGCTGATTATACCTCCTATATTAACATCGAAATCATTAATGTACACTACAAATAGCAAGGGTCCCAGCACCGATCCCTGAGGTATACCACTCATCACAGGCTTCCAATCACTAAAACAACTTTGGATCATCACCCTCTGCCTCCTGCCACTAAGCTAATTTTGGACCCAGTTTGCCAAATTGCAGAGCTCGAAATCGGGACTAAATTAACCACGTTAGCTATATGGGGGCTGCAGCTGACCGACGCTGCAGAGTACCACTGCTCCCTGATGCTCACAGTGACAGAAAACAGTGAAACTCTCATACAGAACTCCCCCCACTATGGATGCCTGGGCCCCAGCTGCTGAAGCGTGATCTCAGGGCGGTCAGATGTTGACACGGTGCTGAGTCACGCCCCTGTGAGCTGACACACACGGAGACGGAGCCAGGAAGCAGCCCCTTGTGTGAAGGACTCACAACAGACTGATTATTTGACACTAGGAAGTGTTCCTGAGTGTCAGCAATCTCTGTCTCGGTGCGTATCTGAACATTGAACCCTGGTTTTAAAGGGAGAAGTATTTGATCAGAGGCAGGAAGGAAGGTTTAACCTGTACATTGATTCTCTGATGGGTCTGTCTGTCCGATTGGATTCTACAGTTTGTTTTCTCAGCTGCTCCTGGAGACAGTTGGGTGACGGTTTAAGCCGAGTTTCTATCTGACACCCAACAGACAGAAGCTCCCAGCCACAGTCCAAAGGCAGTTTTTGTACAGGGGTGAGACAGTTTTCCATCACCGTGAGTCTTAGAGAGAGTGCAGTGTGAATACGCTGTTGTCTCAGCAGGTCATTGCTTCTTGTAAAGGTATTCTCACATTCAGAATATTGAAACAGAGTGAACACATTGGTGTTCAGTGTATTGGGAGGATTCAGAGAGAAGCTGGAAGCGGCGGATAGTGAGAGTGGAGAATGTTTATTGTTTATTACAGAGATAAAAACAAAAAACTGCGGATGCTGGAAATCCAAAACAAAACATCTCCGCCGATGCTGCCAGATCTACTGAGTTTTTCCAGGTATTTCTGTTTTTGTTCATTGTTTAATATTCGGCTCTGGGGCCGCACTCGGAATTTGTAAACCCCGTCCCCCCGCCCGGGGTTTATTAACCCGCTCCCGACAGTGACCTCTCACCTGACAGCTAACAATGCCCGCCTGATTGACGGCAGCTCAGGACCAATAGCAGGAGGGGGCGTGTCCGCGGTAGCGGCTGGTTCTCGAGCCAATCGGAGTGATGGAGGGGCGTGGCTAGGCTGCGACTGAAGCATGCGCAGTACTGGAATCAGAGCCGGAAGAAGGCGGTCGGGTTAAGATCACAAAGGGTGAGAAATGAAGCCGACGGCTGGAGTTTGGGAACCGGGGGGGAGCCTGGAAACCGCGCGCGAGCTCAGAGGGCGGGTGGAGATTATGAAACGGGGGGAGCCTGGAAACCGCGCGCGAACTCGGAGGACGGAGAGACGGTGGCCTCGTGGTAATGTCACTGGGCTCGAAACCCAGAGACCCTGATCTGAGGATATGGATTCAATTCAGTGAATAAATCTGGAATATAAACCTCGGCTCGGAAATAGTGACCATAAAACTATCATGGGTTGTTTTAAAACCTCATCTGGTTCACCTGCGCCCCTTCAGGGAAGGAAATCTGCCATCTTACATGTGACTGCAGACCCACAGTGAAGTGGTTCACTCTGAAACCGTCCGGCAAGCCACTCAGTTCCAGGGCTATTGGGGATGGGCAACGCCCGCATCCCATAATAGAATTAAAAAACATGGTGGCTGTGGGACTGGAAACCCTGGTAAGAGGCCTGGCTTATGCAGGCAATTGCCTGTCACCATCTCGGGAGGGGAAGGGGGGTGGGGTGAATGGTTGGCCATATTGGTGAGGCAATTGTCATTTGTGGGAGAGAATTCCAAACTTTTCCCAGCCTTTGTGTCAACAATTGTTATCTCATTTCACTCTGAAAGACCTGGCCACAATTTTTAGACTATGTCCCTAGTCCACAACTCCTCAGTTAACAGAAATAATTTCTCTCTATCTTGGATAAATTCCTGGAAACACAATCTGAGTTTCAGTCATCTCTCCTGATAATTTAATTTCAGGTATTACTGTGACTGGGAAAGTACCTGGATACACAAAGCCCTGGTCAGACCACACCTGGAGAATGGTGTTCACTGCTGGGCAGCACACCTCAGGAAGGATATATTGTCCTTGGAGGGAATGCAGCACAGATTTGAATGAATGATACCTGGACTCCAAGAGTTAAATTGTGAGGAGAGATGACACAAAGTTGGGTTGTATTCCCTGGAATTTAGACGATTAAGGGGTGATTTGATCAAAGTTTTCAAAATATTAATTGGAACTGATTGGATAGATAGATAGAAACAATTTCCACCAGTTGGGGAATCTGGGACTGGGGGCACAGTGTAAACATGAGAGAGCCAGACCTTTCAGGAGTGAAGTTAACAAACACTTCTACACACAAAAGGAGGTAGAAGTGAGGAACTCTGTTCCACAAACAGCAGTTGATGTGAGATCAATGTTAATGTTAAATCTAACATTTAATGATCTTTGTTAACCAAAGGTGTTAATGGATATGGGGCAAAGGCAGGCATATAGGGTTAGATCACAGATAACCCATGATCTCATTTCACGGTGGAACAGACACGAGGGGATAAATAGCCATCTCCTAGAATCATTGCAACTTACACCACAGAAAGAGGCCATTCAACCCTTTGTGCTTCTGCTGTCTCTTTGAAAGAGCAGTCATGTTTAGACCCACATACCCACACTCTGGTTGTAATCAGTAAGTTCCTCATTCTCAAATCCTTTTAAAATTCCTTATAGAATCAGGTTCCAGCACCTTTTCAGCTCAAGAGTTCCCGGTCCTGACAACTCCCTGCTGGTGCAGAAACAGCTGAACTCGATGTTGAGTTCTGGAAGGTTGTAAAGTATCGAATCAAAAGATGAGCTGCTGTTCCTCGAGCTCCCACTGAGCTTCATTGGAACAGTTCAGGGGGCCAAGGACAGAGAGGTCAGAGTGGGAGTGGGGCGGAGAATTAAAATGACAAGTGACTGGAAGCTCAGGGTCAAGCTCACAGACTGAACAGAGGTTGTTCAACAAAGTGATCACCCAATCTTTGTTTGATCTTCCCAATGTAGAGCAGACCACATGGTGAGCACTGAATACAGTAACTAAACTGAAAACATTATAAGCAAATCACTGTCTGTTATAGGCTGAAGAAAGATGCTTTATTTGAAGAGTAAGGGTTACAAAGTAAAACAAGCTGATTTCCAGAATATTAAATCAGAAGTCCAGTTATAGAGATTATTAACATCAGCAGAAACAAGCCCAAACTATCAGAATGAACATGGTTCAGTCCTGAATGTGATTAACAGCAGAATCCAACCCCTGGAGTCACTGCTGAACTCACTGGTGTGTCAGCTGGTTGGATGATAGATTTAATCCCTTCTCTCACGTGGAGCAGGTGTCCGGCCTCTCCCCAGTGTGAACTCGCTGCTGTGTGTCTTGGAGCTGATGGTTTTCCCCATGCACCAGCTGCTCTTGTCTTTCCAGGTGGTGGGGGTCATGGGTTTGGGAGATTCTGTCAAAGATTCTGGTTGAGTTGCAGATCTATGAAATCCAACTCCTTTTCCCCTCCTCCACCTCTCTCTCTCTTCTCCCATAGAGGCCAGAGTCTTGTGTAGGCCCAGACTGGGAGGCAGGTTCCCTTCCCTGAAGGACATTGGTGAACCAGTTGGGTTTTTATGACAATCCAGCAGTTTTCATGGTCATTTTTTCCTAGTGTCAGCCCCACAAATTATCAGATTCATTCAGCTCAATTTCACAGCCTGCCTTTGTGTTTTTGTGGGTTCTGTTTCATATTTCCTTGTTTGTTTTAAATTCATTTTTACAGGGTATTAGAAAGATTTTCAGTCGGGAAAGTCAAACCAAACATCACATCGAAATCTGCCAGAGTCGCTCAATTCATCAGGACCTGAATATTGTCAGCCTTTGAACATGGAAGCAAAAAGTACCGTTCACACCAGGGAGAAACCCTGGAAATGTGGGGACTGTGGGAAGGGATTCAGATCCCCGTCTGAGCTGGAAACTCATCGACGCAGTCACACCGGGGAAAGGCCGTTCATCTGCTCCGTGTGTGGGAAGGGATTCATTCAGTTAGTCTGTCTTCAGAGGCACCAGCGACTTCACACTGGGGAGAGGCCGTTCACCTGTTCTGTGTGTGGAAAAGGATTCACTCTCTCATCCCGTCTGCTGAAACACCAGCAAGTTCACACTGACAAGAGAGAGTTTAAATGTCCCAACTGTGAAAAGAGCTTCAAAAACCTACACGGACTGAGGGTGCACCAGCACATTCACACCAGGTATGCACCATTCAGCTGCTCACAGTGTGGGAAGAGGTTCAGGACATCACCCCACCTTCTGACACACCAACGAGTTCACACTGACGAGAGACCTTTTAAATGTTCAGACTGTGGGAAGTGCTTCAAAACTCCTGGGGATCTGCAATATCATCAACGTATTCACACTGATGAGAGACCGTTCAGATGCTCTCACTGCGGGACTGGCTTCAGGCAATCGTCTCACCTCACTACACACCAACGCACTCACACTGGGGAGAGGCCATTCACCTGCTCCAAGTGTGGGAAAGGATTCAGTCAGTCATCCAACCTGTTGACACACCAACAAGTTCACACTGAAGAGAGGCCATTCACCTGCTCTGAATGTGGAAAGGGATTCACACGATCATCCCACCTGCTGAGCCACCAGCAAATTCACACTGGGGAGAGGCCGTTTACCTGCTCCAAGTGTGGGAAGGGATTCACACAATCATCAGCGCTGCTGACACACCAGCGAGTTCACACTGAGGAGAGACCCTTCACATGCTCCATGTGTGGGAAGGGATTTAATCGATCATCCAACCTGGGGAAACACCAGCGAGTTCACATGTGACTACACTGCTCTGACTCTGCTGCTGTTAATCAGATTCAGGAGTGAACCTTGTTAATTATGATATTGGGGAAGTGTTGATGCTGTTGTTGCTAACCACAGTATCCGGGCTGGAGTTGACAATTGTGAAGTGCCTTTCACAATCTCAGGACATCTCTGTGTGCAGTAAGCCTCCACAAACAGCAATGTGATAATGACCAGAGATGATCTGTTTTTAGTGAGATTGGTTGAGGGTGAAATATTGGCCTCACAGGGGAGAACTCCCCTCCTCTCCTTCCAAATAGTGGACATGGGATCCTTCACAGTCCATGTCCAAATGCAGCTAGACCTGGACAATATCCAGATTTGGGCTGACAAGTGGCAAGTAACATTCACACCACAAGTGTCAGGCAATGACCATCTCCAACAAGAGAGAATCCAATCATTGGCCCTTGATGTTCAAAGGCATTACCATCACTGAATCCCCTACGATCAACATCCTGGGGGCTACCATTGACCAGAAACTGAACTGGACCAGCCATATAAATACTGTGGCTACAAGAGCAGGTCAGAGGCTAGGAATCATGCATCGAGTAACTCACCTCCTGACTCCCCAAAGTCTGTCTACCATTTACAAGGCACAAGTCAGGAGTGTGTTGGAATACTCCCCATTTGCCTGGAGGAGTGCAGCTCCCACAACACTCAAGAAACTTTACACCATCCAGGACAAAGTAGTCTGCTTAATTGGCACACATCCTTAAACATTCACTCCCTCCACCACCGATGCACAGTAGCAGCAGTGTGTACCATCTGCAAGGTGCACTGCAAGAATTCACCAAGGCTCCCTCAACAGCACCTTTCAAACCCACAACCGCTACCATCTAGAAGGACAAGGGCAGCAGATAGATGGGAATACCACCACCTGGAAGTTCCCCTCCAAGTCACTCACTATCCTGACTTCGAAATATATCACCGTTCTTCACTGTTGCTGGGTCAAAACCCTGGAACTCCCTTCCTAACAGCACTGTGGGTATACCTACGCCACATGGACTGCAGCGGTTCAAGAAGGCAGCTCACCGCCACCTTCTCAAGGACAACGAGGGATGGGCAATAAATGCTGGCCCAGCCAGCGAAGCCCACATCCCATGAATGAATGAACAAAAAACATCTAGAGTATTGTGTAAAGTACTGTTCTCCTTATTTAGGAAAGATGTCAATGTGTTAGAAGCAGTTCAGAGAAGGTTTACTAGACTAATACCAGGAATGGGTGGGTTGTCTTATGAGGAAAGGCTTTTTTTTCATTTGTTCATGGGATGTGGGAGTCGCTGGCTAGGCCAGCATTCGTTGCCCATCCCTCATTGCCCTTGTTCAGAGGCATTTCAGAGTCAACCACATTGTTGTGGGTCTGGAGTCCCATGCAGGCCAGACTAGGTAAGGATTGCACAGGAAAGGGTATTAGTGAACCAGATGTGTTTTTACAACAATCGGCAATGGTTTCATGGTCATCAACAGACTTTGAACTCCAGATGTTTTATTGGATTTAAATTCCAGCATCTGCCGTGGTAGGATTCAAACCCAAGTCCCCAGAGCATTACCCTGGGTCTCTGGAATACTAGTCAGTGACAATACCACTGTGCCACCGCCTCCCCTCCCACCAAGGTTTGGCTTGGACAGGTTAGGCTTGTATCCGCTGGAATTTAGAAGAATAAGAGGTGACTTAATTGAAATGTTTAAGATCCTGAGGGGTTTTGGCAGGGTGGATGTGGAGAGGATGTTTCCTCCTGTTGGAGAATATAGAACTAGGGGCCACTGTTTAAAAATAAGGGGTTGCTCATTTAAGACAGAGATGAGGAGAATTTTTTTTCCCTCAGAGGGCTGTGAGTCTTTGGAACTCACCATTAGAGATATAAATTAGCCACGTGGGTCAAAAAATCAAAGGGGTTGTTTTTACGGTAAAAGACAGTTAATTTACATTTTTGTTTGGACCATCCTTGGTATATCATGTCATGTAGATAGGCTGTGGGGGTTAGGAAAGCTCTTTGGTTTAATTTATCTGTGTGTGGCCATCTTGGTGATGCAACAGAGAGTGGGCAGGGCTTCATGGTCCCAGTGACCAGGAGAGAAAATGATGAATTCATTGATTATATTCTCACTCTCCACACAGGGACTTGAGAACAGAACCCAGCTAGATTAGAGAGAGGGATAAACTGGGAGTGAGGAGAGGAATGGTGGAGATGTTAAGATGGGTTTGGCAGGATGACCATATCTCATGGAGAAAATTAAGGGACAACCTGCCATGGGAGTCCGTATGAGTGGGTAGGAGGGTCTTGGTTGGGATGCTGCCAGAGCTGGTGAGGCATGGAGGAATGGGGTGAATTGGCTGACAGAGCTGTTGGAGCACAGAAACAGTAAGAGACAGTGTTCTGCATGAGGCATGACTACAAAGGTCCAATTTAAGGGACAAACAGTGTTCTACACCAGCAAGCCCAGGACAGCTGAATATAAGACAATTCTGTAAAATCCTGTACATTTGGTCACCCTGCATTTTGGATTCCAGCACAGGGAGGAGGAGGAGTGTGTGGGATGAGGGTTTACCGCCTTGCAGGAACAAGAGAGGAAACCATGTTCCATAGAAACCAAAATTGTCTGTTTAGAATTTCTATCCTGTCTTTAGAGTGATGAGTTTTGTAAACTCCTTTTCCAGGATATTAGAACGGGTTTTACAGGCAGGAGGCTCAAACCGAACACCACAGCATGATCTGACAGAGTCACTCGATTCATCAGGACCTGAAGATCATCAACCTTTCAATGTGGATGGAGAAATGTTTGTCTGTTCTGCCTGTGGGGAAATGTTTCAAACATCAGTATGACTGGAAAATCACCAAGACACGCACACCCGAGTGAGAGTGTTCCAGTGTACTGACTGTAGAAAGAGTTTTAGTTACACAGCCTGAAGAAAGATCACACCATTCACAGTGGGGAGAAACCATACACGTGTTCTGTGTGTGGACAAGGCTTCAACTGATTGTCCAATCTGAAGAGATACAAGGAAACCAGCACCATGGAGACACCATGGAACTGGGAGGAATGTGGTAAAGGATTCAATTCTTCATCCAGGCTGGAAATTCATCAATGCATTCACAATGGGGAAAAGCCATTCAGTTGTTCCGTGTGTGGGATGGGATTCACTCGGTCATCCGGCCTTCAGTCACACCAGCGAGTTCACACTGAGAAGAAGCCATTCAGCTGCACAACCTGTGGAGAGAGGTTCAAATCTTCATCCATCCTCACTGAACACCAGCGGATTGACACGGGTGGGAAACCATTCACTTGCTTCGCGTGTGGGAGTTGTTGCAAGGATATGCTTTTGCTTCAGTGTCTGGAAGTCAGTGTCCAGTGGCGGACCACAGGGATCTGTGCTGCGTCCCTTATTATTTGTCATTTATATAAACGACATAGATGACTATGTGGAGGGTAGGATTAGTAAGTTTGTGGATGACACAAAGATTGGCCGGGTAGTTAACAGTGAGGTTGAGTGTCTTGGGCTACAGGAAGATATAGACGGGATAGTCAAATGGGCAGATAAGTGGCAGATGGAATTTAACCCTGAAAAGTGAGAGGTGATACACTTTGGAAGGAATAATTTGACAAGGAAGTATTCAATGAATGACATGACACTAGGGAGTTCTGAGGAACAAAGGGACCTTGGCGTGTGTGTCCATGGATGTCTGAAGGAGGAGAGGCATGTTAGTGGGGTGGTGAAAAAGGCATATGGGACACTTGCCTTTTTCAATCGAGGCATAGATTACAAAAGTAGGGAGTTGGAGTTGTATAGAACCTTGGTGAGGCCACAGCTGGAGTACTGTGTGCAGTTCTGGTCACCACATTATAGGAAGGATGTGATTGCACTGGAGGGGGTGCAGAGGAGATTCCTGGGATGAAACATTTAAGTTATGAAGAGAGGTTGGGTAGACTTGGGTTGTTTTTGTTGGAGCAGAGAAGACTGAGGGGTGACCTGATCGAGGTGTACAAGATTATGAGGGGCATGGACAGGGTGCATAGGGAACAGCTATTCCACTTAGTTGAAGGGTCAGAAACGAGGGGACATATGTTCAAGTTGAGGGGCAGGAGGTTTAGCGGGGAATGAGAGGAAAAACATTTTTACCCAGAGGGTGGTGACTGTCTGGAATGCACTGCCTGGGAGGGTGGTGGAGGCGGGTTGCCTCACATCCTTTAAAAAGTACCTGGATGAACACTTGGCGCATCATAACATTCAAGGCAATGGGCCAAGTGCTGGTAAATGGGATTAGGTAGGTAGGTCAGGTGTTTCTCACGTGTCGGTGCAGACTCGATGGGCTGAAGGGCCTCTTCTGCACTGTGTGATTCTGCGTGGGAAGGGATTCACTGAGGTATTCGCCCTCCGGTAACAGCACCGAATGCACACGAAGGAAAATCCATTCATCCTGCAGAAAGAGTTTCAGGCAGTCAACCGACCTCAGTGAACACCAACGTACTCACACTGCGGAGAAGCCGTTCACCTGCTCCATGTGTAGAAGGGATATCCTTGGTCATCCCAAATGCTGACACATCAGCGAGTTCACACTGGGGACAGACCGTTCATCTGCTCCTTGTGTGGGAAGGGATTCCCTTGGTTATCCCAACTGCTGACACATCAGCGAGTTCACACCGGGGACAGATCATTCATCTGCTCCTTGTGAGGGACGGGATTCACTCAGTCACAACATCTGCTGAGACACGAGCGGGTTCACAAGTGATTACAGGGGTTGGATTCTGCTGTTTTTGCTGCTGTTAATCACACCCAGGATCAATAGTCTGACAATAATTGGTTTGTTTCTGCTGATGTTAACAAAACTGTAACAGGCTGAAGTTTAATATTCTGGAAATGTCACTGATTTTCAGGGCTGCATTGTCCCTTTTTAAAAGCTTCATCTGTGATCTTTCCCCTTAATACGAGAACTCTCAATAGGAGCTAATTTACAATAAAATTATGAACTTTTACTTCAATCTTAAATTGATCTTTGATGCAAACTCTACAATTCAGTGTTTGAAAGGTTCCACTGATTAACATCTCCAATTAGAAAGTGCTGATTAACCCTTGCTGACAATTCTTACTGACTTCCACATTCTTCACAGTGACACCTCCATTATGAAGTTAAATTATGAAGGAACAGCAATTAAAATGGTGAAATATTTTACAGGCAAATCAGTAAAAGCTTCATCAATCAACATTGATATTGATGAAGTTTGGAAGTCGCTGAGTTCAATCATTTCTGACACAGCAGCAGTAACATTTGGTAAAGGTGGAACCCACAGCAATGACTGGTTTGAGACCGACTCAGCAGAGATGACATCTGTCATTGAAGCTAAAAGCAAAGCCCACCTGATGTACAACATAAAGCCAACAGCCAAATACTGTGTGCAGTTCTAGTCACCATATGAATTTAAGGGGAGGTGGTGGAGTGGTATTGTCACTGGACTCGTGTTCCAGAGACACAGGGTAATGGGGATGCGGGTTTGAATCTCACCATGGCAGATGGTGGAATTTGAGTTCAAATATCTGGAATTAGAAGTCCAATGATGACCATGAAACCATTGTCATAAAAACCCATCTGGTTCATTGATGCCCTTTAGGAAAGGAAATCTGTCATCCTCACCTGGTCTGGCCTACATATGACTCCAGACCCACAGCAACTCCTAAAAATGCTCTCTAAACAAGGGCAATTAGGGATTGGCAATAAATGCAAGGGTTTATATGTCATGAGAACGCACACACACAAACAAACTGGGTCTCTTTTCTTTTGAAATAAGACGTCTGAGGGCTGAGCTAATCATTTAAAATGATTAAAGGTTTTGATAGAGAGGATACAGGGAGAATGTTTACTCTTGTGGAGAAAAACATAACTAGACACCATCAATATAAGATTGTCACCAAGAAATCCAATAGGGAATTCAGAAGAAGCTTCTTCACCCACAGATGGCGTGAGTGAAGTGAATAGTATCAATGTACTTATGGGGAGGCTGGACAAACATATGAGGGAGAAGGGGATATTGGTTACGGTGATAAATTTGGAAGTGGAAAGATGGGAGGAGGCTCGAGTGGAACATAAACACCGAAATGGACTGGATGGGCCGAATGGTCTGTTTCTGTGCTGTATGTCTATGTAATCCTATGTAAGGCTTCAACTGATTGTCCAACCTGGAGAGACACAAGGACACCCACAACAGGGAGAAACCATGGAAATGCGGTGACTGTGGGAAGAGATTCAGCTTTCCATCCCAGCTGGAAACTCATTGGCTCAGTCACACTGGGGAGAGACTGTTACCCTGCACCGTGTGGAGGAAGGGATTCACCGAATCATCCAGCTTCCAGAAACGCCAGCACACTCACAGTGAGGAGAAACTGTGAAACTTACACTGTGTGTGGCAAGAGATTCACTCAGTCACCCATTCTCCGGATACAGTCTGTAAGAATTCTGTTCTTTCTTTGTCTGTGTATTTATAGAGTCTGTAGGAGTTGTGTTCTTTCTTTGCCTGTGTGTTGATCTGCAGGGTAGAGTCTGTGGGGGTGATGTCATGCTTTGAACCAGCTTGTCCTAGTTTGGAACTGTGAGATGGTGGAAGTGCAGAAGTTCTATGTAATCACAGAGGAATGTGTGTGCTCTCAACAACAGGCGAACGCTGTTCAGATGAACACACCTGTGATTGGACAAGAGCCACATGATTGTGTAGTGAAATGTACATGGACAGTTCTGATTGGTGGCCTCAGGGGAGCCAGTTGGGTGGGGGGTGGTGGGGGTTTCCAGCATAAGAACAGTCCTCTCAAGGGGTTTGATGCAGTGGAGAAAAGAACAAAGGGAAGAAGACAAAGAAATAAGAAAGAAGCAAGAAAGCTGGAAACTCCACACGAAAACCAGAAGCTATGGGGAAAGAAGTGCGCTCTGCTGTCCAGATATGACACGGGAAGTATAGAGCTCACATTATTCTGTAAATCACTGCTTGAACTTTACCTTTAGTCCAGAAGTTTGTCCTGTCTTTCTCTTAATAAAGCTGCTCCATAACTGAACTTTATTGTCACATCCGATCCTGTTGTAAGTAAGGAGTTCAATCCCTACAACCCACAAGTTCACATCAAGGAGATTCTGTCCATCTGCTCCATTTGTAGGAAAGGATTCACTTGTGTGTCCAGCCTCACTGCCCATCAAGTTGTTCACTCTGATGAGACCTTTTAATTGTTCCCACTGCGTGAAGAGTTTTAAAAGCTCTAAAGATCTGATGAAATACCAACTCACTCACACTGAGGAGAAACCATTCACCTGCACTGAGTGTGGGAAGAGATTCACTACTCACTCAACCTGCGGACACACCAACCATCCTGCCAATGGAAACAATTTCTCCCAATGTAATTGAAAACTCCTAAAAAATAATCATTTCCACACCTCTATTAAATTAGTCATTAACCTTCTCTGCTCTAAAAAGAACAATTCCAGTTTCTCCAGTCTCTCCGCATAACTGAAACTTCTCACCCCTGATACAATTCTGGTAAATTTTCCCTGCACTCTCTCGAAGGCCTAGACATCTTTCCCAAAGTGTGGTGCTCAGAATTGACCACAAGACTACAGCTGATCAGTGATTTATAAAGATTTAGGATAACTGCCCTGCTTTTCCACTCCATGTCCCCATTAGTAAACCAAGGTTCCCATTATATTTTTATAAACAATTGATCAACATGTCCTGACGGATTCAAAGGTTTGTGTCCATACACTCCCAGGTCACTCTGTTCCTGCACTGTGTTTAAAATTGTACCATTTAGTTTATGCTGCCTCTCCTCATTCGTCTTTCCAAATGCATCATTGACTGTGAATCACTTTGAAATGTTCTGAGGATGTGAAAGGTGCTAAATGAACACGAGAACTTTCTTTTACAGCTGATTAAAAGTTGTAGATTTTGAGCCAAAGATTAAATTGGGATTGATATTCAAAGTTAACTAGTTTACTGTAGAAAAACTCCAACTGGAAGTCAGTGAATTAAGAGGAATGATCCCAAACAACTGTTCTTCAAGGTACACTGCAGGCCCGGCAGCTCAATCAGCTCCACTCTCAGCTCAGGAGACCTCAACAACTCCACAAACTGTCCACAGGGGAGTTCTCCTGGTGCAGTGGGACCAATATTTGTGCTTTAACTATCACCACCAAAAAAAACTGGATTAATCAGTCACTGGTCTGATTGCTGTTTGTGGAATCTTACTGTGCACAAATTGGCTGTCGTGAAACAGTAACTAGTATCTGTATAACACGATTAATGTAATAAAACATCCCAAGTGCTTCAGAGAAATTTCATAAAGAAAAAAATTGGCACTGAGTTACATAGGACATTGTTAAGGTAGATGGCCAAAACCTTGATTGGAGAGGTAGATTTTAACGAGCATCTTTAATCAGGAGAGAGAGCTGGAGGAGCGGAGCGGGTTAGGGAGGGAACTTTATGCCTGGGTACAGCTACCAATGGTGGAGTAATTAAAATCAGGGATGTTGAAGGTCCCAGAATAAGAGGAGAGCAGATATCTCAAAGGGTGTGAGGCTGGAGATTACAAAGATTGGGACGGATGGGACCATAGAGTGATTTGAAGACAAGGCTACAATTTTAAAATCAGGATTTGGTCAAAACCGAGTTTTAACCAGTGGCCAATGTAGAGCAGAGAACATAGGAGTGATGGGTAAACGGGAATTGGCGTGAGAAAGCACATGGGCAACAAAGTTTTGGACAATCTCACGTTTCCAGGTGGGGGTGGGGCGAATGTGAGAGTCTGGTCAGGAATGTATTGAAATCGTAAAGTCTAAAGGTAACACAGGCATGGATGAGGGTTTCAGCAGCAGATGAGCTGGAGTGGGGTGGAGACAGGTGAGGATAGGGAGATTGAAATATCTGGTATTAGTGATGGTGTGGATATGTGGTCAGGAACTCATCTTGGGGTCAAATCTGATACCAAGATTGTGAAGAGTGTGGTTCAGCCTCAGACAGTTCCCAGGGAGAGAGATGGACTCGGTAGTTAGGGAACGGAATTTGTAGTGGTGACTGAGACAATGGCTTTGGTCTTTCAAATTTTTAATTGGAAGAAATTTCTGCTCATCCAGTACTGGATGTGGGATAAGCAGTTTGATAGTTTAGTAACAGTGGAGGAATGGAGAGGGATGGTGGTGAGGTAGAGCTGGGTGGTGGTGAGGTAGAGCTGGGTGTTGTCAGCGTACCTGTGAAAACTAACACGGTGCTTTTGGATGATGTTGCCTAGTAGCAGCGTGTAGATGAGAAATAGGAAGGTCCAAGGATAGATCCTTGGGGGACACCAAGTTCAAGAACTTTGCAGAGGAAATGGAGGTTGGAGATGGGGTGGTAGTTTGCTAGGACTGTGGAGTCAAGGGTTGGTTTCTCTCAGAATGGTGACAATGGTGCATTTCAAGGTGAGGGTGACAAGTACCAGGAGAGAGAGAGAACTGTTAACAATATCAGCTAACATGGATGGTCAGCAGTTTAATGAGAATAGGATCGAGGGACTTGGATGCGGGTCTCATGGACAAGATGAGCTCTGACATGGATTGACAGGAGATAGAAGAGAAACTGGAGAAAGATGCAATTTCAGGGCTTGGTCAAGGAGGAACTGTAGAGACCGTTTGGCCTGGTGGGCTGGTGGGAAAGAGGGAAGCAGCAGAGGCAGCTGATCGGATTGTCCCAATCTTAGTGACAAAGAAGCTCCGTAAGCACCTTACACTTGTTGTTGGAGGTGAGGATGGAGGAGACAGGGTAGAACCCTTCAAAAGGAACTAACTTGTATTAGAGATACTAAAAAGATTCGACAGGCTGTGTTTTCAACACAAAGCTGATTTATTTAATTATTGCCATAATAATATCCCCTATAACTGGGCTGGAGTTTATTAACATCAGCAGAAACAGACCCCAATGAACATGGTTCAGTCCTGAATGTGATTAACAGCAAAATCCATCACTGTAGTTACTTGTGAACTCGCTGGTGTGTCAGCAGTGTGGATGAAGTTGTGAATCCCTTCCCACACTCAGAGCAGGTGAATGGCCTCTCCCCGGTGTGAATTCGCTGGTGATTCAGCAGGGTGGATAACTGAGTGAATCCCTTCCCACATTCCATGCAGGTGAATGGCCTCTCCCCAGTGTGAATTCGCTGGTGATTCAGCAGGGTGGATAACTGAGTGAATCCCTTCCCACATTCCATGCAGGTGAATGGCCTCTCCCCAGTGTGAATTCGCTGGTGCACAGTGAGTTGTTCTGATCGCCTGAATCCAGTCGCACAGTGAGAGCACCTGAATGGTCTCTCCTCGGTATGAACACGTTGATGGCGCATCAGTTCCCCAGAACTTTTAAAGCACTTCTCACAGTCCAGGCATTTGAAAGGTCTCTCCTCAGTGTGAACTCGCTGGTGTGTCAGCAGGTGGGATGACTGAGTGAATCCCTTCCCACACTCGGAGCAGGTGAATGGCTTCTCCCCAGTGTGAATTCGGTCGTGCTCCAACAGGTTGGATAACTGAGTGAATCCCTTTCCACACTCGAAGCAGGTAAATGGCCTCTCCCCAGTGTGATCTCGCTGGTGTTTCAGCAGGCTGGATGACTGAGTGAATCCCTTCCCACACATAGGGCAGGTGAACGGCCTCTCCCCAGTGTGAATTTGCTCATGTTCCAACAGGTTGGATAACTGAGTGAATCCCTTTCCATGCTTGAAGCAGTTAAATGACCTCGCCCCAGTGTGATCTCGCTGGTGTCTCAGCAGGCTGGATGACTGAGTGAATCCCTTCCCACACATAGAGCAGGTGAACGGCCTCTCCCCAGTGTGACTGCGTCGATGAGTTTCCAGGTCAGACGGGTAATTGAATCTCTTCCCACAGTCCCCACATGTCCACGGTTTCTCCCCCGTGTGAATGCGCTTGTGTCTCGACAGGCCTGTTGATTGTCTGAAACCTCGTCCACACACAGAACACGTGTACAGTTTCTCCGCGATGTGAACGGTGCTTTTTCCTTCCATGTTCAAAGGCTGATGATATTCCAGTTATGATAAATTGGGCGACTGTCAGCTCCTGATGTGATGTTTGGCTTGAGGTTCATGACTGAAAGTGATTTAAAACAGAAAAAAGCAAGTGAGAGAGAACCCACAAAAACACAAGGGCAGGTTGTGAAATGGGGATGAATGAATCTGGTAATTTGTGAGGCCGGCACAAGGAAGAAGTGACCATGAAAACTGCTGGATTGTCATAAAAACCTAACTGCTTCAGGGAAGGGAACCTGTCACCCAGAGTGGAACTACACAAGACACTGGCCTCAATGGGAGGAGAGAGAGAGAGAGAGAGAGAGAAATAGAGAGAGAGATAGAGAGAGAGGTGGAACAGGCAGGGGGTCAAAGATAGGGAACAAACCCAGAACCTACTAAAAGGATCAGGGTATCAGGTGTATGTGAACACCATCACCTCCAAGTTCCCCTCCAAGTCACTCATCGTTCTGAACAGAAATTTCCTCCACTTAAGTACCGGGAAGACCAAAGCCTTTGTCTTCAGTCCCCACTACAAACTTCACTCCTTAGCCACCGACTCCATCCCTCTCCCTGCCAACTGTCTGAGGCTGAACCAGGCTGTTCACAACCATGGCAGAATATTTCACCCCAAGAATATTTCAGCCACGAATCCACATTATCACCAAGACCGCCCATTTCCACCTCAGTAACATCGTCCGACTCTGTCCTCATCTCAGCTCATCTGCCGTTGAAACCGTCATCCATTCCTTTGTTAACCCTAGACTTAACTATCCTGACACATTCCCCGCTGGCCTCCCACATTCAACCTCCCTGTGACCTTGAGGTCACCCAAAACTCTGCTGCCTGTGTGTTTAATCATACCAAACCTTGTTCACCCGTCCTCCCTATGCTCACTGACCTACAAAGGCTCCTGTTTAAGAAGCACCAAAGTTTAAAAATTCTCATCCTTATTTTCCTCCATGGTTGTATTCTTCCCTATCTCTGTAATCTCCTCCAGACAGACAATCCTCCAAGATCATTGCACTCATCTAATTTCGGCCTCTTGAGCGTTGCTGATTGGTGGCCGTCCTTTCAGTTGCCTAGGCCCCAAACTCTGGAATTTCACCCTTAAACCTCTCCCCGTTGCTACCTCACTCTCATCCTTTAAGATAATCCTCAAAACTACCTCTTTGGCCATACACTTGCTGCCCTGCTCCCTCACAACAACTTGTGTGGCTCAGATCAAATGTTTCTTTGCAACATTTTTGTGAAATGTCTTGGAAAGTTTTATTACGTTAAAGGCACAATATAAATACAAGTTATGAGAACATAAGAAGTAAGAGGAGTAGGCCATTCGGCCCCTCAAGTTGTCCAGCCATTCAATAAGATCATGGCTGATCTGTCCCCGGCCTCAACTCCTTATTCATGCCAGCTCTTCATAGCCCTCAACTCCTCAATATTTCAAAAATCTATCTACCTCCTCTTTAAATCCTTTCAGTGATCTAGCGTCCACAACTCTCTGGGGTAGAGAATTCCAGACATTCACTACCCTCTGAGAGAAGAAATTCCTTCGCATCTCAGTTTTAAATGAGTGTCCCCTTATTCTGTAACTATGTCCCCTAGTTCGAGATTCCCCCACTAATGGAAACATCTTCTCAACATCTACCCTGACAAGCGCCCTCAGAATCGTTTACGTTTCAGTAAGATCACCCCTCGCTGACTTGGACATATATCTCTGCACCTTCGTCATTGCTGGGTCAAAATCCTGTAACTCCTCACCTAACAGCTTCATGAGATCACCTTCACCACACGGACTGCAGAGGTAAGAAGGTCAAACATCATCTTCGCTATGAGCAACTGGGCATTGGCAATATATGCTGCTGGTCTTGTTAGCGGCATCCAGATCCCGACTAAATTTTTTAAGTATGTATATGTTCAAAAACAATACCCTTTTATATTGTATGGACAGTGTTCATTTAATAACCTGATCTCCCCTAGTATCTACCTCCCTTGATAATTTCAGTTTGAAATTGCTGGGTCCAACTGAGTTCCAAAGTCCTCAGGGTTAAATCGAGCAGCTTCTCCTCCATCTCCCCTCCAGCCCAAACTGATGCAAATAAGACTTTAAAAAGGGAATTGGATAAAAATCTAAGGAGAAAAAAAATTGCTGGGCTATGAAGAAAGGACAGGGGAGTGGGACTAGCTGATCTGTCTTTGCAGAGAACCAGAACAGGCACAAAGGATCAAATGGCCTCTGCCTGTATTGTAATCATTGAATGATTCTCCGATTCTATTAAAAAGGACCAACACTGGAGGCTGAGAACCAACTTCTGAACCAATGCCTACCTGGCAACAAGCCGGCTCATAATGTGTGTTTGTAGACTCGGTTATGTGAGCAATGCTTGCAATAAAAGGAACACAAAATACTGAAGCTGCTGGAAATCTGAAATAAAAAGAACAAATGCTGGAAATACTTAGTAGATCAGGCAGTATCTTGAGAAAGCAAAATAGTTCATGTTTCAGGTTGTGCAGAATGAATAATGGGGAATAAAAATGATGTAGAATTTGGTGGTCAATATAAGCTTGGAAACGGAAGAGAAATGGGCTATGGCACAAGAAAAAGAATTCCTCACTATGAAAAGTATTGTAGGAAGATAAAGCTGGTAAGCAAAATATAAAATACCAAATAGAGCTAAAATACACCCAATACAGGAGGCAGAGAATGTTAGAGAACGGGAGAGAGGTGAAACAGAGCAATATATGGATTCAGGTCCACAGAACAGGAGCTGCACAGCCCTAGAGCCATGAAACTTTCACAGATAACAAAGCATAGCACTAAGAATTCTAAATGGTAGCTGAAAGGTCAAAAATACTCACCTCTGAAATAATTTCACTGTTTTCAATATTAAAATCTCCTGCTGGAGCCTGCAGCTGGAAAGATATCAGAAGCACTGGAGTCAGAGAAAAATCTCCCAGTTGAGGAAAGACCCGGGGAGTGGGGTGATGTCACCGAGCAATTGTCAGCATGTGATGACATCACAGACACGAACACAGAACATCTGGGTCTGTGCAAACCAGTGATCACCACACATTATGAAGGATGTGAGGGTCCTTGAGAGGGTGCAGAGGAGATTTACCAGAATGGTTCCAGGGGTGTGAATTTTATTTGTAATGTTAGGTTGGAGGAACTGGGGCTGTTCTCCTTGGAGCAAAGGAGATTGAGAGGAGATTTGATAGAGGTGTACAAGTTTATAATAGGCTTAGGTAAGATAGATAAAGAAAATCTGTTCCATTTATATGATTGTGAAAAGGTTACTCGCCATAGATTTAAGGCTTTGGGCAAGATTTACAGGGGAGATGAGAGGAAGAAATTTTACACAGCGAGTGGTAATGACCTGGGATTCAATACTTACACTCAAAGACTGATAATGTCCAGGTCCTGATGAATTGCTGATTCTGTCAGATGTTGGTGTGATATTTGGTTTGAGTTTCCTGTCTGAAAATTTTCTTCTAATACTCTGTGAAAAAAGTTCACAAAGCCATCACTGTCAGTCCAGGATAGAAAAGTATTTCTCTTGATTTGAGTTTGCTGTGTGTAAATCCTCCCCTTCTAACCCTCTGTAAAAGGAGTTTCCAAAATCCATCCCTTTCAGTCCAGGATAGAAATTCACAACATTCTCCCC
This sequence comes from Cetorhinus maximus, assembly GCF_964194155.1. Classification (NCBI taxonomy): domain Eukaryota; kingdom Metazoa; phylum Chordata; class Chondrichthyes; order Lamniformes; family Cetorhinidae; genus Cetorhinus; species Cetorhinus maximus. The sequence continues at coordinate 24,902,119 of NC_135901.1, forward strand.
TCCTGCCATCTGGCCCAGGATGACCGCGCATGCGCCCTGCTGCCTATTGCCTCTCATCGTCATCAGCAGTTCATCGATTCAAGGATGACGTTTACTCAGGGTCGTGAGTTTCTGCCGTGGGTTTTCATGTGATTAAACAGAGGCACAGAACTTTGGACACATTGGGTAGGATGTTCCATGAGGTATTGGGATTAGGGGAGGAGGATGTGCTTCATTTCCTTTCTTTCTCTGCCTCCTCAATAAGACATTGGGACTCAAAGGCTAATGCAGCTTGATGGACAAGTTATCACCATTCTGAACTATGGGTAACAAGCTCCTCCCAGTCAGTAAAACATTGCCCCCTACAAAGATGGCGGCCGCGCACGCGCCTCCTGCAGATGACCCTCAATAAAGATGGCGGCGGTTAACCTGCCCGATCACTGGAAGCTGCGACCCCACTCGGTACAAACGGTGGAACGGTAAGTTTTTTTTCGGAGTTCGCGGTTTACACAACATGTTTACGAAGCCTCCCCGCCCATCGGATCCATCAATCCCTCTGCCCCGCCATTCCCCGCCCCCGTTTACCTATTGCGGATCCAAAAAAGAAGCGTCTCTCACTCTCGCCATTACCTTCACTGCGCATGCTTCAGTCACAAGACCAGCCCTGCCCCCTCATTCACTCCGATTCGTTGGAGGACCAGCCGCTCCATCTCGGTCCTCCTGTCCCGCCCCTGGTTCCTATCGGTCCCGAGCTGCAGTCAATCACCCGGGCATTGTGACGGTTTCAAACGCTGAGAACGGCCACAGACTCAGCCTAAAAGCAAAATACTGCGGATGCTGGAAATACAAAAGAAAAACAGAAACAGAAATACCTGGAAAAACTCAGCAGGTCTGGCAGCATCGGCGGAGGAGATCACAGTTTAAGTTTCGAGTCCTCATGACCCTTCAACAGAACTAAATAAAAATAGGAAAGGGGCGAAATATAAGCTGGTTTGTAGGGGGCGGGGGGGGTTGTTGAGACAAGCAGCCAGTAATAGGTGGAGATAACCAAAAGATGTCACAGACAAAAGGACAAAGAGATGTTGAAGGTGGTGATATTATCTAAAGGAATGTGCTAATTAAGAGTAGAAAGCAGGACAGACAAGGTACAGATAGCTGTAGTGGGGATGGGGGAATACTAAAAGGGCTAAAAGGTAGAGATAAACAATGGGTGGAAAAACATTTAAAAACAATGGAAATAGGTGGGAAAAGAAAAATCTATATAAATTATTGGAAAAAACAAAAAGGAGGGGGAAGCAACAGAAAGGGGGTGGGGATGGAGGAGAGAGTTCAAGATCTAAAATTGTTGAACTCAATATTCAGTCTGGAAGGCTGTAAAGTGCCTAGTCGGAAGATGAGGTGCTGTTCCTCCAGTTTGCATTTTGACTTGCTGATCCTTGGCAGCATTTTCTGTTTGGGAATTAGAGCTAGAGATGGATGGTCAGTTCCCCTCTCTCTGGGGGATTCACACTCATTTCCCCAGTGCAGTGATTATCACGTTTACTTTACATGAGGAAAGTCCCCGGTTCAATCCCGGCTCAGAAGAAGAGTCATACGGACTTGAAATGTAAACTCTGTTTCTCTCCCCACAGATGCTGTTAGACCTGCTGAGTTTTTCTTTCATTTTCTGTTTTTGTTTCAGATTTCCAGCATCCGCAGTATTTTGCTTTTATCAATCCCTTGAAGCTTTGTGTTTAACATTGTTGCTGATGAGGAATTAACAATGAGTTTAGTTTCATGTCGAACAGGGTGACAGTTACTGTTGTCTCATTCCTTAAACATTCCTTCTTCACCTTGAAACAGGTAACGGAGTGAGAGTAAACTGATCCACAGTGACCCAAAAACAAGATACTGCAGGCGCCGGAAATCTGACCTCAAAACAGAAAATATTGGAAACACTCAGCAAACAACATCTATGGAGAGGGAAACAGAGTGAATTTTTCAGGTCACTGAATTTTTATCCAAACTGGAAGAACTATGTTCCTATGTTTACCAACAGGTACAGAGTCGGGGATAAGAGAAGCATAGAGCAGGAAAGAAAAACGGTCTTGTGAAAGGATGGAAGGTTGGAGATTAAATGACAAAGGGGATGATGGTGCAAGGCAAAATTGGGTGATAACGATACAAGTAGACAAACCAATGGAACAAGTAAACAAATAAAAGACAAGTCCAGAGGAGGTACAAATCGTAACAACAGAACCAGTAGCAGCAGCTACTGTGCGGGAAAAAAAGGGAGTGGTTATGATCTGAAATTGTTGAAATGAATGTTGAGTCCAGAAGGTCATGAAGTGGCCAATCAATAACGAGGTGCTGTTCCTCGAGTTTCCTTTGAGGTTTATTAGAAGAGTGTGGGAGGCTGAGGGCAGAGGTCAGACCTGAAGTGAGGTGAGAATTAAAATAGTAAATGACCGGAAGCTCACAGACTGGTGATATTCCACAAAGCAATCACCCAATCCAGATTTAGTCTCCTCAGTGTAGAGGAGACCGCATAATGAGCAGGTAACACAATACTAAATTGCAAGAAGATACAGGAAATCACTGTACCACTTGGAAAGTGTGTTTGCGGCCCTGGAATGTAAGAAGGGGAGGTGAAAGTGCGGGTGTTGCATCTGCTGTGTTTGCATAGAAATGATTCACACTGATGTTCATAAGAGCACAAGAAATAGGAGCAGGTGTAGACCATACGGTTCTTGAGCTTCTGAAGCATTAAATGACTTTCCACCTGAACCCCACTTTCCCACTCTATCCCCAAATCTATTGATTCCCCGAGTATCCAAATCTTCATGAATTTGCATCTTGAATATACTCAAGATGGAGAGTGATAGATTCAATTCATTTTTAATCTTGAAAATGTATAGAGAGGGTGCACATGAATCGCAAGTGCTCCCTGTCACTGCTTGGCAATCACATTAACTGAACTTTCATCTGGCTTCTATCACCCCACTGAAATCCTGTCTTTCTCTGACATGTTATTCTTTATGTCATAACTGATGGATTAAGAGTTAAACAGCCCACCATCCCATTGTAAGGGGAAGAGACAACTTTGTAAATGCTCCATAATGTTACAGACTGGCACGTTGGTATATTCTTATATTCAGCTAATGATTAAAATGCTACAACATACAGGCATTTGGGGACAATAGTGAGTTTGCTGCTCAGATTAGCTTCATATATAAAATGGACCTGGAAGAACTGGAGAAGATGCAAGAAAAAAAATACTCGAATGATGGCAGAACTGGCAGGTTACACCCAACAAGAAAGATTGGACAGGCTGTAAATGTTTTCTCTGGAAAAGAGAATGAAGGATGACCTGAACATTTAAGATTATGAAAAGGTTTGACAGGGTAGACAAGTGAAATATGTTTCCAGTTGCAGACAGATGAGAATAAATATCAATTTGTCACTGTACAGTTCTAGAGCAACCAGAGATAAAAACAGAAAATGCTGGAAATGCTCATGATATCTGTGGAAGGAGAAAGGGAGTTAATATTTCAGGTCTGTGCAGTTCTGATGAAAGCTCATAGGCCTGAAATGTGTTTCTCTCTCTCCACAGATGCTATCAGATCTATGGAGTATTTCCAGAATTTTTGAATGTTAATTCAAATCTGATGCATCCACAGTATTTTGCTTTTCTTTAACTGGAGAGTGCTGAGAACGTGGAATTCATTACCAGGGGCATTTGAGATTCCCTTCTGAGCTGGAAACTCATAGGTGAAATCCCCCCGTGAAAAGATACTTTGCCAGATGAATGTGGAAATGGATTCACTCAGTCATCCCATTTACTGACACAACAGCAGAGTCACACCAGAGGGAGACCACTCAGACACTTCCCGTGTCTGAAGGGATTTGCTCAGTTGAGCCAATGGTTAATATTCTAGCTTTAAAAGCTAAAAGCACTTGATCCACTGTCAGTGCTTTCATGTTGGTGAGGGGCAGTTTAACTATTCTGTATATGGGGAAAAAGCACTTTTACACTCCACCTTCTGATACCCCGGTGAGTTCACACCTAACTGTAGGTGTTCGTTCTGCTTTTAATCGCACCCAGTACAAAACTATGTTAGAGGCCTGTGGTCTTTAGTTGCTGCATCAATTAATTTAATAAATTGGTATCGTGGCCCAATGTCTCCAATCGTAATCGAATCGCACAACTTTATGTTCCATCAACAACTATCGACTTTCAATGGCGAGGATCTTACCCAGCATTCGCTGCGATTATGAATGTGCTCTATCCTCATTACAGGGGCTCTTCGCGCAAGCGCACTGCTCCGTTGCGACCCGAGCATGCGCAGTGTGGGCTGTCACTGGAGCTGCAAGGAACGAATAGGATAAAAACAAAAAGCTAAAAGCTACTGCGGATGCTGGAAATCCAAAACAAAAACAGAATTACCTGGAAAAACTCAGCAGGTCTGGCAGCATCGGTGGAGAAGAAAAATAGGAAGTGATCGTGTGCATTTGAGTAATGGAGCCGGTGGCTGGGTGAGGAGGATTAGAACCATCGAAGTGGGCGGGGATGCTTCATAAGTACTCAGTGTAGGCCTGAATTCCGAAATAAAAACTTATCGATCCCGCCTTGGCACCGAACGGAGTATAAGCAATGGGACTCCTCCCTCTCGTAGGCATGGTTTGCCGGCCGCCATCTCCAGCTGAGGTCTAACTAGTGTCTTATATAAGTTCAGCATAACCTCCTTGGAGTCTCCAGGAATTGAAGATGAATCCCCAGGACACTGCCGTGTGCAACCCTGGAGAAAAATCATCAGGACATTACAAAATATATATTTTTGTAATTTTCTTTGAACATTTCTCTTTACCAGATATAATAATATAGAAAATGGGATAAAGGCTGTTTGGCTGACAGTCAATCATCATCCAATTGGATAATGAGACTTTTTGATTTCCAATTGGTGTCAGAAGGCACTTTGTTAAGGATGGATGTGTGGGAGCAGATCATGTGATTAAACCTCCAGGGATACATTTAATCAGAGTTGTAACCCTAGAGGAGAGAATGCTGTGAATTTCTATCCTGGACTGACGGTGATTATTTCTGTAAACTTACAGGGTACTGGAAGTGAAGGATTGACAAACAGGAAACTCAAACCAAACATCACATCAAAATCTGACAGAGTCACTCTTGTCATCAGAACCTGAATATCAGCAGCATCTGAATGTGGAAGGTAAAAGGTTTGTCTGTTCTCTCTGTGGGAGAAGATGTCAGGTATCAATGTGACTGGAAAAGCACTGAGACACACAAACCCTGGTTAGAGCACACCTGGAGAATTATGTTCAGTTCTGGGCAACAAACAACAGGAAGGATAGAATGGCCTTGGACGGAGTGACATTTACCTGAGTGATATCTGAACTCCATGGTTTAAAGTACAAGTGAGATTACACAAAAGAGTCATAGAGTTATTATGGCACAGAGGAGGCCATTAGGCCCATTGAGTCCATGCCAGCTCTCTACTGCAATCCAGTCAGTCCCATTCCCCTGTTCTATCCCTGTATCCTTGCAGGTTTATTTCCCTCAAGTGCCTATCCAATTTCCTTTTGAGATCATTCATCATGTCCATTTCCACCACCCTCATAGGCAACAAGTTCCAGCTCATTACACTCACTGTGTAAAAATGTTTTCCCTCAGAAGCCCCTCAATCTCTTACCCAAATCCTTAAATCTGTGTCCATGAGTTCTTAAGCGATCAGCTGATGGGAATAGCCTTTCTTTTTCTACCTTATCTAAACCTGTCATAATCTTGTACACCTCTATCAATCTCCCCTCAACCTCCTTTGCAGGAACCATTCTGGTAAATCTCCTCTGCACTTTTCTCAATGACCTTCACATCCTTCCTAAAGTGAGGTGACCAGAACTGGATGCAATTCTCGAATTGTGGCCTAACCAGAGCTTTATAAAGATTCAGCATAACTTCCCTGTTTGTGTACTCAACGCCACTATTCATGTAGCTCGAGATCCAATTTATTTTAACCAGCTACTCTCTTAATATGTCCTGTCACCTTCAAAGATCTCTGCACATGAACCCGCAGGTCCCTCTGTCCCTGCTCACTCTTTAGAACTGTGCCTTTCATTATATATTGACTCTTTCTATCCATTCTGCTAAAATACACCACTCACTGTGAGGATTGTGATCCCTGAATTTAGAAGATTAAGAGGTGATTTGATCAAAGTTTTCAGTATATTAATTGTAACTGTCAGGGTGGATAGAGAGGAACTATTTCCACTGGTTGGGGAATCTAGGACGAGTGAGCAGAGTCTAAACATAGAATCAGGTTCCAGCACCTTTTCAGTTAGAGAGTTCCCGATCCTGACAATCCTGATCCTGTTGGTGCAGAAACTGCTGAACTCGATATTGAGTCTGGAAGGCTATAAAGTGCCAAATCGAAAGATGAGCTGCTGTTCCTCAAGCTCCCACTGAGCTTCATTGGAACAGTTCAGGAGGCCAAGGACAGAGAGGTCAGAGTGGGAGTGCGGCGGAGAATTAAAATGACAAATGATCAGAAGCTCAGGGTCAAGGTCACAGACAAAATGGAGGTTGTTCCAAAAAGTGATCACCCTCATTGTCGAGCAGATCACTTTGTGAGCAGTGAAGACAATAACTAAATTGCAAGATGTACAAGCAAATTTCTGTTTGGTTTCGTCTTGCAAAACCTTGAGAATAGCCCAAAGAAAGATACTTTCTTTTAAGGATAAAGGTTACAAAACAAAGCCTCTTCCCAGTGTGAACTTGCTGGTGTGTTTTGGACGTGATGGTTTTCCCATGCACCAGCTGCTCTTGCTCTTCTAGCAGATGGGGTGCTGGGTTTGGGACATGATGTCAAAATTCTCATGTATCAAGTCCATCTCCGTTGCCCCCTCCTCCACCTCTCTCTCTTTCTCCTCCCATAGAGGCCAGGCTCTTGTGTAGCTCCAGCCCGGGTAGCAGGTTCCGTTCCCCGAAGGACATTAGTGAACCAGTTGGGTTTTTATGACAATCCAGCAGTTTTCATGGTCACTTTTCCCTGGTGCCGGCCCCACAAATGACCAGATTCATTCAGTTCAATTTCACAACCTGCCTTTGTGTTTTTGTGGGTTCTCTCTCACTCCCTTTTATCTGTTTTAAATCAATTTCACAGGGTATTAGAAGGGGAGGATTTGCAGTCGGGAAACTGAAACCAAACATCACATCAGAATCTGATGGAGTCTCTCAATTTATCAGGACAGGAATGTCATCAGCCTTGGAACATGGAAGGAAAAAGCACCGTTCACACTGGTGAGAAACCCTATAAATGTGGGGACTGTGGGAAGGGGTTCAATTACTCGTCTCAGTTGGAAATTCATCGGCGCAGTCACACTGGGGAGCGGCCGTTTACCTGCTCTGAGTGTGGGAAGGGATTCACTCAGTCATCCAACCTGCTGCAACACCAACAAGTTCACACTGGGGAGAAGCCGTTCAGGTGCTCTCACTGCGGGATTGGCTTCAGACGATCGGGTGACCTCACCACACACCAACGAGTTCACACCAGGGAGAGGTTGTTCACCTGCTCCGTGTGTGGGCAGGGATTCAATCATTTTTCTGTCCTGTGGACACACCGAGTTCACACTGATGAGGGAGAGTTTAAATGCTGTAACTGTGAAAAGAGCTTTAAAAGCCCACGTTCACTGATGGAACACCAGTGCATTCACACCAGTTCCACGCCGTCCAGCTGCTCTGAGTGTGGGAAGAGGTTCAGGGGATTCTCCACCCTGCTGAAACACCAATGCACTCACATCGGGGAGAAGCTGTTCAGCTGCTCCGAGTGTGGGAAGGGATTCACTCGGTCATCCAATCTGTTGAGGCATTGGCATGTTCACTCAGACGAGAGACCTTTTAAATGTCCAGACGTGGGAAGTGCTTTAAAAGGTCTGAGAAACTGACATCCCATCAACGTGTTCACACTGACGAGAGACCGTTCACGTGCTCTCACTGCAGGACGGGGTTCAGGCAAGCAGGCGACCTCACTGCACACCAGCGAGTTCACACTGGGGAGAGACCGTTCACCTGCTCGGAGTGTGGGAAGGGATTCACTCGTTTATCTCATCTCACTACACATCACCTTGTTCACACAATCATCAGCGAATTCACAAGTGATTACAGGGGTTGGATTCTGCTGTTGTTGCTGCTGTTAATCACACCATGGACTAAACCATATCCATTCTGACAGTTGGGGTTGATCTCTAATGTCAGTTGCCCAGTTTAGACTTAGCGTGTACCTGCACCGTCTCTCAATCATGTGTGAATAAACCATCATGTCTGCAAACCTCGTTTTCAATGTAAATCACTCAAAAACTGTCTTGAACTAAAGATGAACAATAAACAGATCATAGTGCAATCCTGCAGGTCAATATTGACCGGAGAAAGTCTGTTCTGTAACTCGAGGATGAGGCTCGGTAAGCTCTGAATGTTTGTAATCACAAGTAGGCTCGAGCTGTTTGTGAGACGGGCTGATCAAAGCTGTTAATTTGTCACATATTGAATTACTCTGAAAATAAACTCACCAATTGATAACCTCAGACTCTGCTCCCTGCTGTAATTAATACTCAGCATCCATTCGTGCTGATTTGCAGTGAATCACTGAATATCTTGTGGAATCTTTGTTCCTTGTTTTGTGAAATAGCTCTCCCTATTAGTGCTGAACTGCTGGATAACTCTGATTACATTTAGACACGTCTAGAAAGGGTCTGTGTGCCCACATTTCACTGTGATTTGAAAACAATAAACAATGTTCATGGCTTGACTTGTAGTCTGGTATCCGGGTGATTTGTGAAGAAAGATTTAATTCACTCACTCAGCAACTTGAGGGGAACCAGACTGAGGTTTAATGAACATAAGACATAGGAGCAGGAAAGGCCATTCAGCCCATTAAGCCTGCTCTGCTAGTCGATACGATCATGTCTGATCTTCTACCTTAGCTCCACACTCCCCACAAACCTTAATTCCCCTTGTCCCCAAACCTCTATCGACCTCTGTTTCAAATATATTTGAGAACCACAGCTCCCTGGGATAGAAAATTCCAAAACCCTATCGACCTCTGTTTTAAATATAATTGAGAACCACAGCTCCCTGGGTTAGAAAATTCCAAAACCCTATTGACCTCTGTCTTAAATATAACTGAGAACCACAGCTCCCTGGGATAGAAAATTCCAAAACTCTATCGACCTCTGTCTTAGATATAACTGAGAACCACAGCTCCCTGGGATAGAAAATTCCAAAACCCTATCGACCTCTGTCTTAAATATAACTGAGAACCACGGCTCCCTGGGGTAGAAAATTCCAAAGGATCACAACTCTGAATGAAGAAATTCCTCCTCATCTCAGTCATGAATGGTTGACCCCTTATTCTGAGACTAATCCCCGTGTCTAGATTCTCCAGATGGGAAACTTTTTCTCAGCATCTACTTTGTCAGGCCCCTTAAGAATGTATCAGTTAGATCACCTCTCATTCTTCTAAACTCCATTCAATATAGGCTTAATCTGCTCAATCTCTCCTCATGGGACAATCTCCTCATCCCAGGAACCAGTCTGGTGAACATTTGTTTCACTCCCTCTAGATCAAGTATGTCTTTCTTTAGGTAAGGAGACTAAACCCGCACACAGTACTCCAGGTGAGGCCTCACCAATGCTCTGTGTAATTGTAGTAAGACATCTTTACTCTTATACTCCAATCCCTTTGTAATAAAAGCTAACAGACCATTTACCATTTGCTTGCTGTACCTGCGTGTTAACTTTCTGTGATTCATGTACAAGAACAGCTAGGTCCTTCTGAATGCAAATATTTCCCAGTCTCTCACCATTCGAAAAATATTATTTTTTTTACTATTCCTACCAAAGTGTATAACTTCACATTTCACCACGTTGTATTCCATCTGCCGTGTTCTTACCCAACCTGTCTATATCCCTCTGCAGCCTCTTTGTGTCCTCCTCAGCACTTACTTTCCCACCCAACATTGTATCATCAGAAAACCTGGATACATTACACTCAGTCCCCTCATCTAAGTCATTGATATCGATTGTAAATAGCTGAGGCACAACTACTAATCCTTGTGGTACCTGCTAGTCACAACCTGCCACCCTGAAAATGTCCCGTTTATTCCTACACTCTGTTTTCTGACCATTAACCAATCCTCAGTCCATGCTAAGATACCCCCAAACACCAGACCGAATTGTGTGTAATTACCTCTTGTGTGACCCCTTATCAAATGCTTTTTGAAAATCCAAATACACATCTACTGATACCCTCATTATCCTCCTTACATATTACATTTTCAAAAAGCTCTTAACAGATTTGTCAAATATGAATCCATAAATCCTTTCATAAATCCATATTGGCTCTGCTTAATCAGTTAATGATTTTCTAAATGCCCTGTTAACACATCCCTCATGATAGATTCCTACATTTTGCCAATTATTGATGTTAGGCTAACTGGTTTCTAGTTCCCCATTTTCTCTCTTCTTCCTTTTCAGAAAAGTGAGATGATGTTTGCTACCAAGGCTAGGAGAGACACTCTGGAAGGTATGGGCAGCTGGGACTTGTCCATGAGAGTAACCAAAGGTCTGGGAACTGAAATAATCCAGTGTGATGATGAGTCGTGGCTCAGTGTTGCATTTTCATGTCTGAGTCAGGAGGTTGTGGGTCCAAATCCACATCCAGAAAGATGAGCATAAAATCCAGGCTGACATTCCACTGCAGTACTGAGGGAGCACTGCACTGTCAGAGACGGCACTGAGACAGAATGGTGGGTGTAAGAGATCCATTGACACTATTTCAAAGAGCTGGGGGTTTCTACCAAGAGTTTTGATCAATATTTATCCCTCAATGAACATCACTGAAACAGATCATCTGGGTATTATCAATTTTTTGTCTATGGGATCTTGCTGTGCATAAATTAGCTGCTGTATTTTCTACATTACAACATTGACTGCACTTCAAAGGAATTTCATTGGCTGTAAAATGCTTTGGGACATCCCTGATGTCATTAAAGGCTCTGCAGAAATACAAATCTTTCTTTAACAGTGGAGAAAAGGCCCAGAAATGGAACAGTCAAGAACAGGATTTCAATTTGTCTCCTCTTAACCTGGAGAGAACAAATACTCCACACACTGTGTTGGACACCAAGTTGATTTATTTGACATTTAACCAGAATATTAAACTCCAGCCCTGTTGCAGGGATTATTAACATCAGGAGGAATAAACTCCCAAGAGCTGGATTTTCAAAGAGGTTTGGAAACCTGACACTGGATTAATTCCAAGTTCAGACACTGCACCTGAACTGCATTGCTCTTGCGACACTATTTTTAAATGTAAATGAGCTGTTTTGGCAGGAGGTGAGCTCAGCATCCAATCCGAGGCATCAAGTGCCTCCAGGGGGAGGGAGCTTCTTGTCTGACGCCAGCAGCAAATGCAGACAGCAGCCATTTTGGGGTTTGTTGCTGCTGCTTTGCAGAGGGGAGCTGGCAGTTCATGAAATGACCAGGACAATAAAGACAACACAACTGCGTACTGACGTCAAGTTGAGGTACAGCGCTCAAACCAGAACAAGTCTACCCCACAAATTTTACACACAAAAAAAAAAATTAACTTCCTTTTGACGCATAGTAACTCTAACAGCTGTGCACTAACATGTCTGGCATCATCCTGTAAGTAAGCCTGGGTAATAGATTTTAGTGCAGCCCAACCACGTTCAGGTTCATTTCATTTCATATTCATTGTAATAAGCTAACAAGGTCAAAACACAATTTTCTACTAACGCTGAGATGAGAAGCCATTTTGATGTTAACCTTTTACAACAAACTAACCCAAAACAGTATCACGAAGCAGTGACTGTTGAGCAACAGATGATTGGTAGTTAAGGAGAAGTCACTTCATGTTGTTTCTGTATTTCTCCATTAGCATTTCTTATGAGAGAATTAAAGTGCTGTAACAGCTGGGGAATAAATGGGATAGGCCCTGGACTCGCTCCCTTTCAGGAACACACACTGTCCTTGATTGTTGAGTCTATCTTAATGAATGGGCTCCTGTAAAGACACCAAGATAAGAGACACAGCTTAAAGGAAGGAACTGTCCTAAGTTTAAGACAATGTGGTAAATTAGCTAAAACCAATGGAGTTAGCTCTTGTCACATTCTTGACAAATTATAGACCAGTTAGCCATTTCCAACAACTTGGCTAAGGTGGGCTTACAACATCTTTTAAGTCTAAAAATGAAGGTTTCGAGAAGCCATTTTGTTAGCATGTTATCTGTGTATCAAATAATGAAGGGTTATCCTCACTTCACATCTTCGGCCTGATCAACCGAGCAACATTGAGAAGTCTGTTTAATTGTTAAAGTTAAACATTCTCCTCTTACTGTTAATTGAAACTTTGATTTAATCTTTCTAACTTGTTACCTTTTCACCTTTTAATGGTTAATAAATCTTTCTGAAATGACCATTTAAAGTGTTCATTCCTGCCAGATGGTTAAGTCCTGTAGAACCTGATGATTTCATTCACAATTGGGGATTTATTGCAAACAACCTGTACCCCATAAATCAATTTAGAATCCAGAAGAAAAGATTGAAAACCCCATTCTGTTTGAGACAGACTCCGTAACAAGTTCTTTAATGAGATTAAATTGGTTCATTGGTGGTTAATCAGATGGTTAATTGGTGGTGAGTTAATTGGCGCTTTGCAGGGGAGAGATAATGATCATGAAGGTTGTTCTCCCAGGACGAGGCTATCCCATTGCACTTCGGGTGTGCTGATGCCTGCGATGTTTCCAAATGTGGGATATTCGACTGCAAAATTTGTGGTAGTGGGGGACTGCGTTCGTACTCTCCCCTGAAAAAAAAATCAGAAACTGTCTCAGAGGCAGCGGATCCAGTGCCTCTGGCCAGGAAAGTAATTTTCAAGTCACACAAGTCCCAGTTCCCACCCTCGTCAGGAAGTGAAAATCCAACCCCAGCTATCAAAATGAACATAGTTCAAACCTGGACGTGATTCACAGCAGCAATAACAGCAGAATCCAACCCCTGTTGTCATATGTGAAACTTCTGGTGTCTCTTCAGGTTAGATGAAAAAGTGAATCTCTTCCCACAGATGGGGCAGTTGAAAGGCCTCTCCCCAGTGTGAACTCGTTGGTGTCTGTGCAGGTTATGCGACCGAGTGAATCTCTTCCCACACACACAGCAGGTGAACGGCCTCTCCCCAGTGTGAACTCGCTGGTGTTTGAGCAAATTTATTGGTCCTTTGAAACTCTTCTCACAGTCAGAGCATTTGAACAATCTCTGATCACTGTGAACAAGTTGATGTGTCAGCAGAGCAGATGACTGAGTGAAGCCTTTCCCACACACAGAGCAGGTGAACGGCCTCTCCCCAGTGTGAACCCGCTGGTGGGTCCCCAGGTTAGATGAGCTCATAAATCCCTTCCCACACACGGAACAGCTGAACGGCCTCACGCCACTGTGAACACGCTGGTGTGTCAGAAGATTTGATAACTGCGTGAAACCCTTCCCACAATCGATGCAGGTGAACGGCCTCTCCCCAGTGTGAATACGCCGATGAATTTCCAGCTGGGATGGGGAAATGAATCCAGCTCCACAGTCCCCACATTTCCACGGTTTTACCCTGGTGCGGGTGTCCTTGTGTCTCTCCAGGTTGGATCCTTGTCCAAACACACAGACACATGTATGGTTTCTCCCCACTGTAAATGCTGTAATTTTTTCAGGTTGTGTAACTAGCTAAAGCTCTTTGCACAGTCAGTGCACTGGAACACTCTCACCGGTGTGTGTGTGTGTCTCGGTGCTTTTCCAGTCATATAGATGAATGATTTCTTTTTTCTACAGTCAGAATAGGCAAATATTTCTCCTTCCACATTCAAAGGCCGGTGATATTCAGCTCCTGATGAATCAAGTGACTCTGTTAGATCTTGATGTGATATGTTGTTTGAGTTACCAGTCTATAAGTTCTCCCTTCTGATGCCCTGTAAGCAGAGGTTTCAAAAGACCTCATTGTAAGCACAGCACAGAAATTCAGAACAGTTAATTTTAGTTTCTATGGAACATTTTTTTCTCTCTTGTTCCCCCAAAGCTGTAAATCCCCGTCCCACACACTCTCCCTCCTCCCTGGGCTGAAATTCAAATGAAGTGTTGGATAATTCTCTGTATCTTTTTAATAAATTCTACAACTGGAGATCATGTTTTACAAGGGGCCATTTGTTAACAGTTTCCCAAACACAGATCAGATTCCTCATCGATTTGAGCCCAAAGTGTAACCTCTTATTTATTGTCCCCCCTCCCCCATCCTCTGATGTGAACCATCCTCCACTCGCTGACCCAGGATGGCGGCCGTTAACCTGGGCCTGTTCCCGGGAGGGAGAAGCCCCGCAGCTGCAAACCAGGAGGTGACAATTATTCCTCAGGGTTTGCGGATCCACAAAGTGTTTCCAAATCCTCCCCGTCCAGCCGCCGGCTCCATCGCTCCCTCCCCCCGGGCCTGTCACCGCGGGGTAAACACGGGGCCTGGGGCCTACCCCAGAAGTTGATCCAGTTCCCAGTCCAGCCGCGGTTTCCATTCCTACCCTGTGCTCACAATCTCCTCCCGCCTCCCGAACCGTCCGCTCCTCCTCACTCTGTCACCATGACTGACACTGAGCATGCTCAGAGCGCACACTCACATTGCACCTGCGCACTGGGGGGGGGGGTGTCACCATCCGCCGCCATCTTGGCAGAGGAAGGTGAGTCTTGTTCAGGGAGCCAGGATCATGAATGGCCATCTTGGTGAAGGCAGGCGAGTGAGGGCGGGGCTTCCTCCCCGGTTATCAGGCCCGGTTTATCCGGGCAACCGGCCGCCGCCATCTTGTGCTGAGTGTTTTCCATCCGGGTCTTTAGTGAAGGAATGGACAATGAGCTGGAGTCAGTTTGAAAACTGTTCAGAGGAAGGTCTGAAATCAGATTTACATCCAGATACCTGTAAGGACAATAAAGTTTACATCAATTATGTGTTTAAAATGAAATCAGAATGCTGGAAATACTCAGTTCTGAAGAAGAATCAAATTGGATTGGAAATGTTAAATCTGTTTCTCTCTCTTCACAGAAGCTGCCAAACTTGCTGAGGATTTCCAGAACTTTCTGTTTTTATTTCAGATTTCCAGCATTCACAGTATTTTACTTTTATTTCAGTGCTGGTACTTCTATAAAGAAATATAAGCCAAAAAGCTGTGTTGAGGTAAATGGAATGGAATTGTTTTGTGTGAAATATAAACACCAGCACAAATCAGTGGAACAGAAAGGTCTGTTTCTGGACTCGGTATTCTCTGTAATTCAGCGTCATCTCCTACCTGCTCCTGATCAGCATGTTCCACATCCACCACTTGTACTGTACGTGCTCAGAGAACAACCCGGTGCTGAGTAATCGCACTGGGCTCCTGCAGTCATTGA
Organism: Cetorhinus maximus; assembly: GCF_964194155.1. Classification (NCBI taxonomy): domain Eukaryota; kingdom Metazoa; phylum Chordata; class Chondrichthyes; order Lamniformes; family Cetorhinidae; genus Cetorhinus; species Cetorhinus maximus. The sequence continues at coordinate 24,917,572 of NC_135901.1, forward strand.
TGGGTCACATTCTGGCATATGGGAAATTATGGATTGTAACAATGTAATTGAAAGACCAATTGGGGAACAGAAATTTTTATCACCACATTGAGATTAGACCTGTTTCTGTGATGTTGTCCTATGGGACAGAGACAAATTAATGCTCAAATCTCTACAGCTGTGGCCCAGGAGGTGGTTTAATACATGGGCCCATAGCCCCCACCCACCGCCATTAACACTGTCACCCTCATCACCGACTCCATCCCCCTCCCTTACCAAAGTCTGAGGCTGAAGCTGACCGCTTGCAACCTTAGTTTCCTATTTGACCCTCAGCTGAGGGCTGAGCAACCAACAACTTATCCTTTCCATCACTAAAATCAGCTCCTCCCACCTCTAATATCAGTTTCTTCATCCCTCCTCAGCTCATTTCCTGTTGAAATCTTCAATCATGTCTTTGATGCCTCCAGATTGGACTATTCCAATGCTGTCCTGACTGGTGTCCCATCTTCCACCCTCCATAAACTTATGCTCATTTAAAACTCTTCTGAGTGGTCAGCAGTTTAGCAGAATAGGGTCAATAGAGCAGAAGGTGTGTCTCATGGACAAGATGAGCTCTTGAGAGGATAATGGGAGATCAGAGAGAAACTAAAGAAATTTGTGAGTTCAGGGCTAGAGTTGGTCAGATCTTTAGAGGAAGTTTGGCCAGATGGTCTAGTGGAAAGTAGGGGAGGAGCAGAGAGAGTTGATCGGATTGTCTCAATCTCAGCGACAAAGAAGCTTCATGAGCTCCTCATACTTGTTGTTTGGGGTGAGGATGGAGGAGATGGGGGGAGAGAGAGCCCTTCAAAAGGAATTAACTTGTGGTAGAAATATTAAATGACTTGTCACATTGTCTGTTTTATATAAAGCTTATTGGTTTGACTTTTATCCAGAATATTAACACATATAACTGGGTAAAACTTTTAGCTTTATTAACATCGGCAGAAACAGTTCCCAATGCTATTTTTATTTTGAGACAAGTGATGAAGAAAAACTGGGGAGGTCAATGAATCATGAAGATTGTATTTATTGATCTAGAGAAGGCTTATGACCAGGTGTCCAGGGAGGGAGACTGGAGATGTGTTAGAATTCGTGGAGTCCCTGGGAAGTATGTACGACTATTACAGGACATGTCCAAGGAGTTCCAAACAAGAGTAAGAAGCTGTGTGGGAGAGACTGAGAGCTTCAAAATCAAAGTTGGATTGTACCAAGGATCAACACTGAACCCTTTCCTCTTCCTGATGGTCACAGATGTTCGAACTGAGCAAATGTGACAGTCAATGATATTTGCAGATGACACTGAGCTGTGTGGTGGGTTTGATGAGAACATGACTGAGTATCTGGAGAAAAGCACTGGTAAGACACAGGTATGAAGATTAGGTTTTTAAAAATGTATTATTTCATGGGATGTGAGAGTCACTAACAAGACCAGCAATTGATGTCTATTCCTAATTGTCATTGATGGTTTCCTCGTCCATTGCAGGAGGCAGTTAAGAGTCAACCACATTGCTGTGGGACTGGAGTCACATGTAGGACAGACTGGGTAAGCATGGCAGATTTACCTTCCCTAAAGGACATTAGTGAACCAAAGACCCAATTTATGGACTGTCAGTTTGAGTCTAGGGAAGAGAATCAGAGTGAAGGTGTAAAGGTTATGGGCGAAGACTTGGAGAATGTGAGTAGCTTCAAGTACCTGAGGTCAGTGATGGCAGAGAGTGGAAGTATAGAAATTAAGAAACGGATTAACTCAGGTTGGAGTAATTGGAAGAAGTGCGGCTCAGTGTGCTGTGATAGAAAAGTGTCACTGAAGTTGAAAAGGAAGAATCTACAGGACCGGCCTTGTTAAATAGAGCAGAAACTTGGACAACATCAAGAAAAGAGGAACAGCAACTGAATACTCATGAGATACAGATGCTGAAGTGGACGTGTGGAGTGACAAAGGATAAGATCAGGAATCAGTGTGGCCATTATCATCGTGACGGCAGCGGTGGCAGACAATGAGGACAACATTTTTTTCTTCTTTCATGGGATGTAGATGCCACTGGCGAGACCAGCATTTACTGCCCATCCCTAATTGCCCTTGAGAAGGCAATGGTGAGCTGCCATCTTGAACCATAGCAGCCCATGTAGTGTGGGTATACCGACAGTGCTGTTAGGGAGGAAGTTCAGCATTTTGACCCAGCGACAGTGAAGGAATGGTGATATATTTCCAAGTCAGGATGGTGAGTAGCTTGGAGAGGAAATTTCAGGTGGTGGTGTTCCCATGTGCCTGCTGCCCTTGTCCTTCTAAGTGGTAGATGTTGCAGGTTTGTAAGGAGCTGTCAAAGGTCTTGGTGAGTTGCTGCAGTGCATGTTGTAGATGATGTCACTGTGGATCGGTTGTAGAGGGATGAATGTTTAAGGTAGTGGTCGGAGCACCAATCAAGCTCACTGCTCTGTGCTGGATGTTGTTGAGCTTCTTGCATGTTATGAAGCTGCACCCATCCAAGAAGTGGCGAGTATTTCATCACACTCCTGATTTGTGCCTTGTAGATGATGGGGAGGCTTTGGGGAGTGTTATGACGTGACAGGTGATGTGTGCCAGGCGGACCAAATCCATAAGGGAAACTTATCGACGCTATCACAAGGGTTTTGCAATTTGTATTTATTTCAATATTTGTGCACTGATCAGAAGTAATGTGTGCACTAACACCTTTAGAGACTTTATAAACTAAATTGAAACATTTATTAATGAAAAAAAAAGATTTCAAGCAGATACATAAGATTACAGTTACTTAATACAATAACAAATCCCAAAATTACTAATTAACCTGATTCCCAACTACACACCTCCTTTAAGGCAACAGCCCAAAACAGATTTTAAGTTAAAATAGCAAGCCAGCAAGTTTACCACAGCATCCACTTGACAGTGGAATTCCAAAGGCTTTTCTCCAACTTTAGTTACCGGACACAGCAGACTTCTGCAAAAATGGCTGGGGGCTTCTCTAAGGCTGTTTCACACACTCCTCTTAGATCTTACATGGCTCCACAACAAAGCCTTTCATTCCTCTATATATATGTTTCTCTCTCTTTAATCTGTAAATTCCTTTGTTCTGTATGTCTTTGGAAATTTACCTTCCTCATAATATAAAAATCTTTCATATTGCCAATATGGTCAGTACCTTTGGGAAAAATAAACACACTGATTGGCCTTGCTTATCTTGCTAGTTGTAAACATCCTATTATCCCTTTGAAACCCAACAACTCCTTCGCTTATCTAAAAATTCAAATTTCCTTTGCACCTTATATGCAAAGCCTTGTCCATGCTTACTCATTAGCATTTATAAAACCGTTTGTACATCTCACGTCTTTTGATAATTTCAACCTTGCAGTCGATGTGACTCTCATTAAATACCGCAGACAGAAAAATGTACATTCACATCCACAAACCGAAAATTATTATAGTTTCATGATAGGAGACAGGAGGTGAGAAACACGCCACAGAAATCCTCGTCTCAACCTGTCCTTGTTGCCACGCTATAGTGGGGCTTCAGTGATGGTAATGCCATTGAATATCAAGGGGAGATAGTCATTGTCTGGCACTAGTGTGAAGTGAAAGTAACTTACCACTTGTCAGTCCAAGCCTGAATGTTGTCCAGGTCTTGCTGCAAATGGACACGGACTGCTTTAATATCCAAGGAGCCATGATTGATGGCTGAACATTGTGCAATGATCATTGAACACCCCCATTTCTGACTTTATGATGGAGGGAAAGTCATTAATGAAGCAGCTGAAGATGGTTAGGCCGAGGACACTACCCTGAGGAACTCCTGCAGCGATGTCCTGGGACTGAGATGATTGACCTCCAACAACCACAACCATCTTCCTTTGAAGAAGAAGAAAAATGATCCCAATGAACATGGTTCAGTCCTGGATGTGGTTAACAGCAAAATAAAATCACAGTACTTACTCATGAGCTCACTGGTGTGTCAGCAGGTCGGATGACTGGGTAATTACCTTCCCAAACTCGGATCAGGTGAAAGGCCTCTTTCCAGTGTGAACTCGCTGGTGTCTCAGCAGGTTGAATGACAGAGTGAATTCCTTCCCACAGTCAAAGCAGGTGAATGGCCTCTCCCAGTGTGAATTTGCTGGTGCGTCAGGAGGTGAGATGACTCAGGAAATCCCTTCCCACAGTCAGGGCAGGTGAATGGCCTCTCCCCAGTGTGAACTCGCTGGTGTCTCTGCAGGTGGGATGACTGAGTGAATCCCTTTCCACACTTGGAGCAGGTGAATGGTTTCTCCCCAGTGTGAATTCGCTGGTGCGTCAGCAGGTGAGATGACTCAGGAAATCCCTTCCCACAGTCAGAGCAGGTGAATGGCCTCTCCCCTGTGTGAACCTTCCGGTGTGTCAGCAGGGTGGATGACCGAGTGAATCCCTTCCCACACTCAGAGCAGGTGAATGGTCTCTCCCCAGTGTGAACTCGCTGGTGCATCAGCAAGTAGGATGACTGAGTGAATCCCTTTCCACAGTCCCCACATTTCCATAGCTTCTTCCAATTGTGACTGTGCTTGTGTCTCGACAGGCCAGATGATTGCCTGAAGCCTTGCCCACAGACAGAACACGTGTATGGTTTCTCTCCACTGTGAACGGTGCTTTTTCCTTCCATGTTCAAATTCTGATGATACTCAGGTTTCAATAAATTGAGCAACTCTGTCAGATCCTGATGTGAGATTTGGTTTGAGTTTCCTGACCGCAAATCCTCCACTTCTAATATCCTGTGAAATTGATTTAAAACAGATAAAAAGGGATGAGAGAACCCACAAACACACAAAGGCAGGTTGTAAAATTGAGCTGAATGAATCTGGTTATGTATGGAACTGGCATGAGGAAAAAGTGACAATGAAAACTACCGGATTGTCACAAACATCCAACTGGTTCACTAGTGTCCTTTAGGGAAGGGAACCTACCACCCAGTCTGAGTCTGGCTGTACACAAGAGTCTGAACACTTGGTGAGGAGAGAGAGAGAGAGACGTGGGAGAGGGGATGAAGGAGTGGGATTTTAAATGTTTTAAATGTTTACAGCTTGACCAAAACTGTGAAAGAATCTCCTAAACCCTCAACTTCAACCATTTAGAAGGACCAGGTGGTAGGTGCTTGTGAATACTATCACCTCCAAGTCACACACCATCCTGACTCGTCTGACATCCAGTACTGGATGAACAGAAATGTCTTTCATATAAATACGGAGAAAACTTTTTTAATTCGTGCATGGGATGTGGCCAGCTTTGGCTAGGTGAACATTTATTGGCCATCCCCAATTGCCCTGGAGAAGTTGGTGGTGAGCTATCTTCTTGAACCACTGCAGTCCATGTGGTGCAGGTACACCCACAATGCTATTAGGGAGGGAGTTCTAGGATTTTGACCCAGCAATATTAAAAGAACAGCAATATTTTTCCAAGTCAGGATGGTAAGTGGCTGGGAGGGAAACTTCCAGGTAGTGGTGTTCCCATGTGTCTGCTGCCCTTGTCCTTCTGAATTTGAAAGATGCTGCCAAAGAACCCTTGGTGAGTTGCAGCAGTGCATCTTGTAGATGGTGTGTACCGTGCGTCGGTGGTGGAATGTTTGTGGACGGGGTGCCAATCAAGCGGCTGCTTTGTCCTGGATGGTTTCGAGCTTCTTGAATGTTGTTGGAGCTACACTCATCCAGACAATGGGAAAGTATTCCATCAAGCACCTGACTTGTGCCTTGTAGATGGTGGACAGGCTTTGGGAGTCAGGAGGTGAGTTATTTGCTACAGCATTCCTAGCCTCTGACCTGCTCTTGTAGCCACAGTATTTATATGGCTAATCCAGTTCAGTTTCTGGTCACTGGTGACCCCTAGAATGTTGATAGTGGGAGATTCAGCGATGGTAATGCCATTGAATGTAAAAGGGAGATGCCTGGCACTTGTGTGGCGCGAATGTTACTTACCATTCGTCAGCCCAAGCCTGGATATTGTTCAGGTCTTACTGCACTTGTTCATGGACTGCTTCGGTATCTGAGGAATCGTGAATGCTGCTGACATTGTGCAATTATCAGTGAACATCCCCACTTCTGACTTTATGGTGGACAGAAGGTCAGTGATGAAGCAGCTAAAGATGTTTGAGCCCAAGACACTACCCTGAGGAACTCCTGCAGTGATGTCCTGGAGCTGAGATGATTGACCTCCAACAACCACAACCATCTTCCTTTGTGCTAGGTATAACTCCAACCAGTGGAGAGTTTTCCCCTGATTCCCTTTGACTCCAGTTTTGCTAGGGCTCTTTGATGCCACAGTCAGTCAAATGCTGCCTTAATGACCTCAGGAGATCAGCTCTTTTGTTCATGTTTGAACAAAGGCTGTAATGGGGTCAGGAGCTGAGTGGCCCTGGCAAAACGCAAACTGTGTGTCATTGAGCAGGTTATTGCTAAGCAAGTGCTGCTTGATAGCACTGTTGATGACCCCTTCCACCGCTTTCCTGATTATCAAGATTAGACTGATGAGTCTGCAATTGGCTGGGTTGGACTTTTCCTTTTTGTGTGCAGGACAAACCTGGGCAATCTTCCACATAGCCAGGTAGATGCCAGTGTTGTATCTGTACTGGAACAGCTTGGCTAGGGGCATGGCAAGTTCTGGAGCACAAGTCTTCAGTGCTATTGCCGGAATGTTGTCAGGACCCATAGCCTTTGCAGTATCCACTGCCTTCAGCCATTTCTTGATATCACCTGGAGTGAATTGAATTGGTTGAAGACTGGCATCTGTGATTCTGGGGACCTCAGGAAGAGGCTGAGCTGGATCACCCACTCAGCACTTCTGGCTGAGAATTGTTGCAAATTCTTCAGCCTTATCTTTAGCACTGATGTGCTGGGTTCCCCCATCATTAAGGGTGGAGATATTTGTGGAGCCTCCTCCTCCAGTGACTTGTTTAATTGCCCACCATTGTTCACGACTGGATATGGCAGGACTGCAGAGCTTAGATCTGTCAGGAAGATACAATTATTATTATAATGTTATTGTAAAATAGAGTAACAGTGGGATGTGTTTATGTGTCTATATGTGTCTGCGTGTGTGTGATACTTAATTGAATCAGAGGCAACTAGTCTGGATTCTTTTATGTAAGAAGAGAAGTTCGGTTTGAAAGATTAATTTGATAAACATAGTGAAGTTTAGAAACATAGGTGTCAAGAGAATATTTGCATTTTTGAATAAACCAGACTAGATTGTTTTCAAAAGATGGAGTGAAATGTGACACCTAGCCAGGTGAAGTTTAGAAAGAGTGTGTTTATTTTTCCCAAAGACTACTGGTAAAACTTAGTGGTATGAGAGATTTTATCAGAAACATAAAGTCCAACGACATAGTGAAACAATAGGAATTTGCATTCAATGGGGAAGAAATGTCTAAAGGAACGAAGGTTGCGTGTAAGGGAAAGCAGTCTAAGGTTCAATGAGTGTGAAAAACCTTTAGCATCTATGCCTCAAACTGCTGCCTTCAGGGGCTGAAGTTAAGAGAACTCATTTGGATTCTTAATTTTAAAAAAAAAATTCATTCACGGGATGCGGGCTTCACTGACTGGGCCAGCATTTATTACCCATCCCTAGTTGCCCTTGAGAAGGTGGTGGTGAGCTGCTTTCTTGAACCACTGCAGTTCATGTGGTGTAGGTACACCTACGGTGCTGTTAGGAAGGGAGTTCCAGGATTTTGACCCAGCGACAGTGAAGGAACAGTGATATATTTCCAGGTCAGGTTGGTCAGTGACTTGGAGGGGAACTTCTAGGTGGTGGTGTTCCCATCTATCTGCTGCCCTTTTCCTTCTAGATGGTAGAAGTCATTGGTTTGGAAGGTGCTGTTGAAGTTGCCTTGGTGAATTCCTGCAGTGCATCTAATAGATGGTACACACTGCTATTACTGTGCGTCAGTGGTGGAGGGAGTGAATGTTTGTGGATGTGGTGCCAATCAAGCAGGCTGCTTTATCCTGGATCGTGTCCAGCTTCTTCAGTGTTGTATGAGCTGCACTCATCCAGGCAAGTGGAGAGTATTCCATCACACTCCTTACTTGTGCCTTGTAGATGATGGACAGGCTTTGGGGAGTCAGGAGGTGAGTTACTTGTCGCACAACCTGCTCTTGTAGCCACAGTATTTATATGGCTAGTCCAGTTCAGTTTCTGGTCAATGCTAACCCCCAGGATAGTGGGGAATTCAGTGATGGTAATGCCATTGAATGTCAAGGGGCGATGGTTAGATTCTCTCTTGTTTGAGATAGTCATTGCCTGACACTTATGTGGCACGAATGTTACTTGCCACTTGTCAGCCCAAGCCTGGATGCTGTTCAGGGTATGGTTTATTTTGCCTGGGACTTAGGAAAGTATGTGTCTTACTGTTGCCTTAATGAAAGTGCAACTGGGAGTCAGATTAAGCAGGGGATTTACAAGTTATCAAAGTAGTAATTTATAGATCTATGTATGTATTTAAAGTCATTTCTTTTATTAATAAATGTTTAATCTAGTTTTGTAAAAACCAGTAAGACTTGGTGGTCTTATTACTACTGAATTCAAGGCACGCATCTCAAAATGTAAACAAATTGCAAAAGAAGTTGTGGCAGTTGCTTCAAGTTCCCCTTTTGGATTTGAACAACTCAGCATTTACCATCGGCTGTGCCATAACAGATCTGAACCATTGGTTGTGGAATCGCTTAGCTCTGTCTATCACTTGCTGCTTATGCTGTTTGGAACTCAAATAATCCTGTGTTGTAGCTTCAGCAGGTTGACACCTCATTTTTACATATGCCTTGTGTTGCTCCTGGTATGCCACCTACACACTTGATTGAAGCAGGGTTGATCCCCTTGATGGTAATAAGACCATAAGACATCGGAGCAGAAATTAGGCCATTCCGCCCATCGAGTCTGCTCCGCCATTCAATCATGGCTGATAAGTTTCTCAACCCCATTCTCCCGCCTTCTCCCCGTAACCTTTGATCCCCTTACCAATCAAGAACCTATCTATCTCGGTCTTAAATACACTCAATGACCTGGCCTCCATAGCCTTCTGTGGCAATGAATTCCATAGATTCACCACTCTCTGGCTAAAGAAGTTTCTCCTCATCTCTGTTCTAAAAGATCTTCCCTTTACTCTGAGGCTCTGCCCTCGGGTCCCAGTCTCTCCTACTAATAGAAACATCTTCCCCATGTCCACTCTGTCCAGGCCTTTCAGTATTCTGTAAGTTTCAATCAGATCCCCCCTCATCCTTCTAAACTCCATTGAGTATAGACCCAGAGTCCTCAAACATTCCTCATATGTTAAGCCTTTCATTCCTGGGATCATTCTCGTGAACCTCCTCTGGACCCTCTCCAGGGCCAGCACATCCTTCCTGAGGTAAGGGGCCCAAAATTGCTCACAATATTCTAAATGTGGTCTGACCAGAGCCTTATAAAGCCTCAGCAGCACATCCCTGCTTTTATATTCTAGTCCTCTCGAAATAAGTGCCAACATTGCATTTGCCTTCCTAACTACCGACTCAACCTGCAAGTTAACATTAAGAGAATCCTGGAATAGGACTCCCAAGTCCCTCTGCACTCCAGATTTCCGAATTCTCTCCCCATTTAGAAAATAGTAATGGTAGAGTGGGTGATATACCAGGGCATGAGGTTACAGATTATGGATGAGTACAATTCTGCTGCTGCTGATGGCCCACAGCGCCTCATGGTTGCCCAGTTTTGAGTTGTTCGATCTGTTCAAAACTTATCCCATTTCGCAAGCTGGTAGTTCCATACAACACGATGGAGGGTATCCTCAATGAGAAGACGGGACTTTTTCTCCACAAGGATTATATTCTGCGAATATGAGTGTGTCAGGCTGTTGCTTAACTTGTTTGTGAGCAGCTCTCCCAATTTTGGCACCAGATATTAGTAAGGATGATGTTCCAGGGTCGACAGGGCTGAGTTTGCCATTGTCGCTTCCGGCCTAGGTTGATGCCAGGTGGTCTGTCTGGTTTCATTCCTTATCCAATTGCTGGTAATGGTTTGACAGAGTCAACCACATTGCTGTAGGTCTGGAGTCACATGTAGGCCAGACCAGGTAAGGAAGGCAGATTTCCTTCCCTAAAGGGCATTAGTGACCCAGACCAGTTTTTAAGACAATCAAAAATGGTTTCATGGTTATCATTAGACTTTTAATTCCACCATCTGCCATGGTGGGATTACAATCCGGTTCCCAGAGCATTACCCTGGGTCTCTGGATTACTAGTCCAGTGAAAATGACACTATGCCACCACCTTCCCTATAACTGAAACCATTGTCTTCAGTCCCTTCTCCATTCAATAGCCACTGACCCCATCCCTCCCCCTAGCAACTATCTGAGAATGAACCAGACTGTTCACAACATCGGTGTCATGTTTCACCCCAAACTGACCTTCCAACCACATATCTGCATCATGTGAACATGCAAAATAGGAGCATAAGTAGGCGATTCGGCTCCTCAAGCCTGCTTCGCCATTCAATATAATTATGACTTTGATTAGAGAACCTTTGATTCCCTTGCCTAACAAGAATCTATCTACCTCAAAAATATTTAATGACCCTGCCACCACTGACTTCTGAGGCAGAGTTCCAGAGTCGCAGAACCCTCAGAGAAAAAAATTCTCCTCATCTCTGTCCTGAAAGGGTGACTCCTAATTTTCAAACAACGCCCCTAGTTCTGGACTCACCCAAAAGAGGAAACATCCTTTGCAAGTCCATCTTGTCTAAATGATTCAGGATCTTATATACTTCAATCAAATGACCCCTCACTTTTCTAAACTCCAGTAGAAACAGGCCAGCCTGACCAACCTTTCCTCATAAGACAACCTGCTCAGTGCAGGTATCAATCGAGTAAACCTCCTCTGAACCGCATCAAACACATTTACATTCCTCCTTAAATAAGGAGACCAAAAACTGCTCACAGTTTTTCAGATGTGGTCTCACCAATGCCCTGTATAACTGGCGTATAACATACTGACTTTTATGTTCAATCCATCTCGTAATAAAGAGAAGCTTCCATTCGCCTTCTAAATTACTTACTGTACCTGCATAATAATTTTTTGTGACTCATGCACTAGAACACCTAGATCCCTCTGCACCTCAAAATTCTGTGTTATTCTCCATTTAAGTAACACTCTGCCTTTTTATTCTTCCTGCCAAAGTGAACAACTTCACATTTTCCCACATTATATTCCATTTGCCAGATCTTAGCCCACTTGCTCAACCTATTTATATGCATCTGCAATCTTCTCATGTCATCTTCACAACTTACTTTCCTACCTATCTTGGTGTCATCAGCAAATTTAGCTCCCATGACTTCGCTCCCCTCATCTAAGTAATTGATATAAATTGTTAAATGTTCAGGATCCAGCACAGACCCCTGCTGGACTCCACTCATCACATCCTGACAATTAGAAAAATACCCATTTATGTATACTCTCTGTTTTCTGCCAGCCAGCCAATCTTCTATCCATGCTATGTTACCCATTACAACATGAGCTTTTATTTTCCACAATAATCTTTGGTGTGTCACCTTATCAAATGCCTTTTGGAAATCTTTTGTATTTCTACAGGTTCCCCTTTATCATCACCAAGACCGCCCATTTCCACCTCATTGAAATTGTCCAACTCCATCCTCGTCTCAGTTCATCTACTGCTGAAACCCTCATCCATTCCTTTGTTACCTCAAGACTTAACTAACCTAACACACTCCCGGGTGGCCTTCCACATTAAACCTCCCTGTAATCTTGAGGTCATCCAAAACTCTGTTGCCCATGTGCTTACTTATACTAAGTCTTGTTCACCCATCATGCCTGTGCTTGCTGATCTTCAAAGGCTTCAGTTTAAGAAACACCTAAATTTTTAATTTCTCATCCCTGCTCTCAAATCCCTCCCTGTCTCTGTGATCTCCTCCAGTCTCGTACCCTCTAAGATAATTCTTAAAACCTACCTCTGTGACCAAACCTTTGCCCAAACATCTCTGTATGTGGGCTCATTGTCAAATGCTGCTTTACAAGACTTCAGTGAAACGCCTTGGAATGTTCTATTACATGAAAGGCACTATATAAATACATATCATTGTTGTTGATTTGGACAGATGTCACCGTTCCTTCATCATCACGGAGTGAAAATCTTGTAACTGCTTATCTCACGGCATTGTGGGGGCACCTTCACCACACGGGCTGCAACGGTTCAAGGTCAAACATCATCTTCTCCACAATTGTTGAACAAGTCTATGTCTCAATGATTCTTTACATAGATGGGAACATCACCACCTAGAAGTTCCCCTCCAAGTCACTCACCAACCTGACCTGGAAATATAATCACTGTTCCTTCACTGTCGCTGGGTCAAAATCCTGGAACTCCCTTCCTAACAGCACAGTGGGTGCACCTACACCACATAGACTGCAGCGGTTCAAGACGACAGCTCAGCACCACCTTGTCAAGGGCAACTAGGGATGGGCAATAAATGCCGGCCTCTCCCCAGAGTCGGACCCGAGCGAAACGGAAGAAACCGGGGACTCGGGGATAATATTCAGTTTTCTAGTCGCGTCTTACGTAGAAAATGTTGCCGGTTTTATTTTGGGCTCTGGATCCACATTCGGTGTTTGTAAAACCTCCATTTTAAACCCGGTGCCTCAAACTCGCTCACCGTCTGTCGCCAAGGCACGCGCATGCTCAGATCACAATGCTCGGGGTGTGATTGACGGCAGCTCCGGACCAATAGGAAGAGGGGGCAGGACTGGAGGACCAAAAGCGAACGGCTGGTCCTCCAACCAATCGGAGTGAAAGAGGGGCGGGGCTGAACCTGGATGTCCCTCATTGGCTGAAAGTCTGCATCTTGAAAGCTGATCTGTCTCAAACTCCAGGCGAAAACTGGACCTTTCTGTTTGTGGCTTTAAACACCTGTGGGTGTGGAGCAAACATTTCAACATTTGTTAGTGAAATTGATTCATTCAGGACAAACAGCAGGGATTATTTCAGAAAATTACACAGTAGTGATTGTTTCTCTTTGAATTCACCCTTGGAGAACAGTGTGAATTAGTGGAAGAATTCACAGGCTGTTTAACGCTCCTTCCATGTCTGGAACTGTTTAGTTCCAGCGGATCTGCAGTTCCGGCTTCAACCTGGAGAGTTTCATGAGTTCCCACAACTCACGCAATGGGAGTGGACAGCTGGACCCGCCGGACACACCTATCCTGTCTGATATCAACCCAGAATGAGCTGGAGAGCCGTCTCCACTCCCCAGGACTGTCTACAGTGGGGTTTCTGACACAGAGGCAGGAACGTCAATAGTTATTTTTTTCAGTAATAGCCCTAAATGGTACAAGTTTCATTGAGCTGACATGATCTCTTCCTTTCTATATCCACTTCACTGTTTAAATAAAGTTTTGATTTTACTTCCGCAGCTTAATGGCAGCAGCGACATCATCAAACCACCTCCTTCCTTGTGAGAATGCAGAAATACAGTCGCTACAGAAACACATCCTTCTCTATCCTCTACCAAGTCTCTTCTCATCCTCTGAGAATCAAACTATTTCTAGCTCTGTCCAGTATTTTCATTATTCTTCAATGAAAGGTCTCTATTATTGCTTAGTTATTGTGAATCTAATCAAGCTGCTCCAATGTTCATTCTAATTCAGTTTGCGTTATGTTTAATCTTGGGCTATCACATCTGCTACTGCTTCTGCCTTATCTTCATGTTCAGCCTGGTTTCACTGGAGTGAGCTTCCTGTGGCCAGAATTCAGTTAAACGACCTGTTCAGCTGCATGTATTCTCTCAGTGCCCAAGTGCCTGTGTTAGTCATTTGGTCATTGTTTAATACTTCATCAGCAGTCTCTCGATTCAAGGATGACACCTACTCAGCCTGGTGAGTATCTGCCATGGATCTCCTTGTGACTGAACAGACTGATTCTCGACCTGCAGATCTTTGGCCTCATGGGGCTGGACATCCATGAAGTATTGGGATCTGGAGCGCAGCATTTGCTTCCACTTCTTTCCTTCTCTGCTGCTGCTCTGCCTCATCATGAAGATGTTGTGACTCAAAGTGTGATGCAGTTTGATGGAAAAATTGTCTCCATTCTGAACAATTGGGAGAAAGCTCCTCCAGGTCATTAAGGTCAATGCTGCTGCACTACAAGGTGAGCAGGCTGCAGAAAATTGCTTTGTATTTCATTAAATATTGAAGTTTCAGGATGATATGATGCTGGTTTTTAAAATGACCAATGTGCTTGTGAGGATAGATATAGGGAAACTATTTGCTTTGCTGGGGAATCCAGAACAAGAAGGCATAATCAAAACAATAGAACCTGGAGTGAAATCAGGAACAACGTGTTCAGACAAAGGTGGTGGAAATCAGGACCAAACTCCCCAGAACCTGTGGATGCTGGGGTTCAATTGAATTTCTCAAGGCATGAACCGATCGAATTTTGTTCAGTAAATATATCAGAGTAATTTGATCCAAGATGGGAAAAGGGAGGTGTGGTGCAGATCAGCCATGATCTAATAGAACGGTGGAGCAGGCTTGAGGGGCTGAATGGCTTGCTTCTGTTCCTGTGTGCTGGCTGCAATCGCTCCAGCAAGGAGTGCCCAAGAAAGGGGGCAGTTTGTAATGTCCCTATGGGGTGCAGTGTGTTCAGCATCTGACTCTGATTTGCCTTCTCTCATCAAGCTCCAGGGAGCAGTCACTCTCCTCTCAAATGGAGTTTAAAGGAAGGGCCGCTCCATTTGACACAGGTGATACTTGGGATTTTGGTGTCACTAACAAGACCAGCAGCAGATATTGCCCATGCCCAGTTACCTGTGGGGAAGATGATGTTTGACCTTCTTGAACCGCTGCAGTCTGTGTGATGGTGCTCCCACAATGCTACTAGATAAGGAGGTACAGAATTTTCAGCCAGTGAGGATAAAGGAACAGTGATATATGTCCAAACCAACAATAATTTATATTTATATAGCATCTTCAATGTAATATAATGTTCCAAGGCATTTTGCAGAAATATTACAAAGCAACATTTGACACCAAGCCACTGTAAGGAGAAATTAGGGAAGGTGACCAAAGCTTTGTGAAAGAGGTAGGTTAAGGAGAATCTTAAAGGAGAAAAGCGAGCAGAGATGTGGAGAGGTTTCGGGAGGAAATTCCAGAGCTTGGGGCTTCGGAAACTTAAAGAATGGACAAGAATGGCCAAGAGATCAGCGCAGACATCTCGGAGGGTTGTGGGACTGGAGGACATCACAGGGATAGGAATGATCACAGCCACAGATGGATTTGAAAACAAGGACGAGAATTTCAAAATGTTGGTGCTTCTTAAACAGGAGCCTTTGTAGGTCAGTGAGCACAGGGGTGATGGGTGAACAAGACTTACTGAAAGTAAACACATGGGCAGCAGAGTGTTGAATCATCTCAAGATTACTGGTGGGTGAATGTGGGAGGCCGGCCTGGGGTGTGTTAGTATAGTTAAGTCTCGAGATAATAAAAAAATGGATGAGAGTTTCAGAAGCAGATGAGCTGAGACAAGGACAGGGTTGGGTGATGTTACTGAGGTGGAAATAGGCGGTCTTGGTGATAATGGAAATATGTGAATGGAAGTTAAGTTTGAAATATGACACCAAGTTTGTGAAGAGTCTGGTGCAGCCTTAGACAGTTGCCGAGGAGAGGGAAGGAGTCAGTGGCTAGGGAGTGGAGTTTGTAGCGGGGACTGAAGACAATGGCTTTAATTTTTTCAATATTTAATTGGAGGACATTTCTGTTCATCCAGTACTGGATGTCAGACAAGTCAGGACTTGTGTGACTTGGAGGGGAACTTGGAAATGATGGTGTTCACATTCACCTGTTACCCTGTTCCTTCTAGGTGATGTAGATTAAGGGTTTGGAAGGTTCTGCTAATGTTCTAGTCGAGTTGATATGAAATCCCTCTCCTTCACCCCTGCCACTCCCATCTCTCTCTCTCCCTTTTTACCCCTCTGCATCTCTCTCACCCACACACCTCTCTCTCTCTCTCGCTCTGTCCCTCCTCCCTTAGAGGCCAGGGTCTTGTTAAGGCCCAGACTGGATGATAGGTTCCCTTCCCTGACGAACATTAGTGAACCAGTTGAATTGTTATGACAATCCAGCAGATTTCAATGTCATTTTTCCCCAGTGCTAGTCCCACAAATTCACAGATTTTAAGCCCAATTTCACAATCTGCTTTTTGTGTTTTTGTGGGTTCTCTCTCACTCCTTTTTTTCTGTTTTAAGTCAGTTTCACAGGGTATTAGAAGGGGAGGATTTGCAGTTGAAAAACTCAAACCAAACATCACATCAGGATCTGACGTAGTCGCCCAATTTATCGTAACCTGAATATCATTGGACTTTAAATATGGAAGGGAAAAGCCCCTTTCACAGCGGGGAGAAACGTGTACACATGTTCTGAGCGTGGACAAGGATTCAGAGGATCATCTCGCCTGTTGAAATACAAGTGCAGTTACACTGGGGAGAATCTGGAAATGTGGGGAATGTGAGGAGGGATTTAGCTACCTGGAAGCTGGAAATTCACCAATGCAGTCACACTGGGGAGGGGCCATTAAGCAGCTCCACGTGTGGGAAGGGATTCACTCATACATCCACCCCGCTGAGATGCCAGTGAGTTCACACTGGGGAGAAACCTATTAAATGCCCAGTCTGTGGGAAGTGCTATAAAAGTTCCAGCGAACTGATGTCTCATCAACATGTTCACACTGACAAGAGACCCTTCAGGTGCTCTCACTGTGGAACTGAGTTCAGGCGATCATATCACTGTACACAAACAAATTCATACTTGGGAGAAGCCATTCACCTGCTCTAAGCATGGGAGGGGATTCACTCAATCATCTCACCTCATGGCACACCGGCAAGTTCACACTGAGAAAAGACCTTTTAAATGCCCAGACTGTGGGAAGTCCTATAAAAGTTCTGGGGACCTGATGCTCTATCAACTTGTTCACACTGATGAGAGACCATTCAAGTGCTGTCACTTTGGGACTGGTTTCAAGCGATCATCTTACCTCACTGCACACCAGCGAGTTCACACTGGGGAAAAATTGATCACCTGCTCTGAGTGTGGGAAGAGATTCACTCAGTTACCCTCCATGCTGTCACACCCGCGAGTTCACACTAACGAGAGACCTTTTAAATGCTCAGAATGTGGGAACTGCTGTAAAAGTTCTGGGCAACGGATGCTCCATCAATGTGTTCGCACTGATGAGGCCCTTCAGGTGTTCTCACTATGGGACTGTGTTCAGGCGATCATCTCATCTCACTGTACACCAGAGAATTCACACTGGGGAGAGACCATTCACCTGCTCCGAGTGTGGGAAGAGATTCACTCAGGAATCGCACCTCATGGCACACCACCGAGTTCGCAAGTGACTGTTAGAGCTCGATTTTGCTGTTAATCACATCCAGGATGTCACCATGTTCATTAGGGTCTTTTTCTGCGGATGCTAATAAATTCCAGCCCTGTTATAGATGTTAATCATCTGAATAAAAGTCAAATAAATCAGCTTTTTGTTAAACACATAGCCTGTCGAATCTTTTTAATATCTTTAACACAAGTTACTTCCTTTTTAAGTGCTCTCCCTCTCCCCTGTCTCCTCCATTCTCATCTCCAACAACAAGTGTGAGGAGCTGAAATAAAAACAGAAAGTGCTGGAAATAAATAAACTCTGCAGGTCTGGCAGTATCTGCCAGAAAGTAGCAGGTTAATGATTCGAGTCCAATATGACTCATCTTCGGGACCCTACTCTTCTGGAGAGTCATGTTGGACTCGAAACGTTCATTTTGTTGACATACATTGCCTCCTGATCAAACAAGGCTTCGATTTTTAAATTTGCATCCTTGTTTTCAAATCCTTTCATGACCTCATCCTTTCCTGTCTCTGTAATCTCCAGTCTCACAATCCTCTGAGATATATGAAATCCCCCTCCTTTGCCCCCTGCCTCTCCAATCACTCCTCCCACAGGGACTGGAATCACGTTTAGGCCCAGATCAGGTGGCTATTCCCTTCCCTGGTGGATATTATTGAACCCAGTTCAGTTTCTGATGACGATTTAACAATTTTCATTGTCACTTTTTCCTAGTGCCGGCCC
Source organism: Cetorhinus maximus (assembly GCF_964194155.1). Taxonomy (NCBI): domain Eukaryota; kingdom Metazoa; phylum Chordata; class Chondrichthyes; order Lamniformes; family Cetorhinidae; genus Cetorhinus; species Cetorhinus maximus. Next base: position 24,935,708 of record NC_135901.1, read on the forward strand.
CAAAAATTACCACGTTCATTCAGCTGAATTTCACAACCTGCATTTGTGTTTTTTTGGGTTCTCTCACTCCCTTTTTTCTGGTTCAAATAAATTTCAGAGGGGATTAAGGAGAAGTATTTTCAGTCCAGAAACTCAAAGTAAGCATCACATCAGGATTGGAGAGAGTCGCCCAATTTATCCTAAACTGAATATCATCCTCAGATTTTGAACATGGAAGGAAAAAGTGCCGTTCACAGTGGGGAGAAACAGTACACGTGTTGTGTGTGTGGACGAGGCTTCCGCCGATCATCTGGCCTATTGAAACACAAGTGCAGTCACTCCAGGGAGAAACCATGGAAATGTGATGATTGTGGGAAGGAATTCAGCTACCCATCTGAACTGAAAATTCATCGGCACCGTCACACCCGGGAGAGACAGTTCACCTGCTCTGAGCGTGGGAAGGGATTCATTCAGTCATCCCAACTGCTGAGACACCAACGGGTTCACACTGGGGAGAGGCCGTTCAGCTGCTCCCTGTGTGAGAAGGGATTTACTCAGTCATTGCAGCTGCTAATACACCAGCATGTTCACACTGGGGAGATGTTATTCGCATGCTCCCTGTGTGGGAAAAGATTCACTCAGTCATTGCACCTGCTGATACACCAGCAAGTTCGCACTGGGAAGAGGCCATTCACCTGCTCTGTATGTGGGAAGGGATTCACTCAGCCATCCCACTTGCGAGTTCACACTGGGGAGCGGCCATTCACCTGTTATGAGTGTGGGAATGGATTCACTCGGTCATCCCATCTGCTCACACACCAGCGAGTTCACACTGCAGAGAGGCCATTCACTTGCTCCGTGTGTGGGAAGGGATTCACTCAGTCATCCCACCTGCTGGAACACCAGCGAGTTCACACTCTGGAGAGACCGTTCAACTGCTCCAAATGTGGGAAGGAATTCTCTCAGCCATCCTCCCTGCTGAGACACAAGCAAATTCACACTGAGAGGCCTTTTAAATGCCCAGAATGTGGGAAGTGCTATAAAAGTTCTGGGGAACTGATGTCCCATCAACTTATTCACACTCAGGAGAGACCATTCAGGTGCTCTCGCTGTGGGACTGGGTTCAGCCGGTCAGACAAACTCACTGTTCACTAGCGCACTCGCACTAGGCAGAGACCATTCACCTGCTCTGTGTGCAGGAAGAGATTCACTCAGTCACTGGCACTGCTGAGACACCAGAGAATTCACAAATAACTACAGTGGCTGATTTGGCTGTTAATCACATCCATCACTGGAGTATGTTCATTGGTGCCTGTTTCTGCTGATGTCAATAAACTCCAGTCTACTTATAGGGCTTAATATTCAGGGTAAAAAGTCAAATAAATCAACTTTGTGTTAAACACACTGTGATGAGTTTTAAAAAATATATCTCTAGCATAAGTTAGTTCCTTTTGAAGGGCTTTCCCTCTCCCCAGTCTCCTCCATCTGCACCCCAACAACAAGTGTGAGGAGCTCATGGAGCTTCTTTTTCGCTAAGATTAAGACAATCTGATCAGTTGTTTCTGCTGCTGACCTCCCTTCCACTAGCCCACCGGGCCAAGCTGCCTCTAAAGATCTGCCCAACTCTAGCCCTAAACTCATCTTTATTTAGTTTCTCTCCGATCTTCCTTCATCCTCTCAACAGCTTATCTTGTCCATGAGACCCACATTCTGCTCTATCCACCCTGTTCCCACTCAACTGCTGACCACCTAAAAAAGGTTTGGATGAGCAAAACATTCTGGAGGGTGGAAGATGGGAGACCAGCCAGGAGAGGATTGGAATCATCAAATCCGGAAGTAACAAAGGCATGGATGAGAATTTCAGCAGGAAATGGGCTGAGATTGGATGGACACAACCAATATTACAGAGAAGGAAGGAGGTGATCTTAGTGGATATGTAGTGATAGCTCAGCTGTCAGTCAAATAGGAAATTAAGTTTGCAATTGGTCCACTTCAGCCTCAGAATGTGGTCAGGGAGGGGGATGGCATCGATGATGAAGGTAACAGTTTATGGTGGGGAGGGGGTTTTCATGGGCTCAAATATTAACCCACCTCGCCTCGCAGCCATTTAGACTCGAGCATTAATCCCTGTCTCTGGCATATGATTACATTAAAGAAAAAGAGTCATTCAGTCCAATCTTGGCATGTTGACGAAAATTTCTGTTCATCAATTGGGGCTTTCATTGTCAGTACTACAATCCATAATTAACCATGTATCAGAATGACTACAGGAGCCCAGTACGACTACTCAGCACCGAGTTGTACTCTGAGCATGAGCAGTACAAGTGGTGGATATGCAACATGCTGATCAGGAGACAGTAGGAGGTGACATTTAATTACAGACAATATCGAGTCCAGAAACAGACCATTCAGTTCAATCAGTGTGCGCTGGTGTTTATATTGGACACAAGACACTTTCCATTCCATCTCCCTCATCTCAGTCTTTCAGATTTTCTTTCTAATCTCCTTTCTCACATGTAATCATCTAGTTTCCTTTTGAAACAATCTAAGCTATTTGCCCAACTGCTTCCTGTGGTTGTGAATTTCACATTCTAAACATTCCAAGAAAAGACATTTTTCCTTATTTCTTAATAAATCCAACAGGGAAATATCTTGTACTTATGGCCCTAGATTTTGATTCTCCCACAAATGGAACTATGGATTCCACATCTACCTTATCGAACCCGTTCATAATTTAAAGGCCTCTATCCAGTCACCTCTAAGGCTTCCCTTTTCTAAAGGTAAAAGCCCCAAACTGTTCAATGTTTCCCAATGACTGTAACCTCTCCATTCTGACATCATCCGTGCAAATCACTTTTGCACTTTCTCCAGTTCTTCTTTATCCTTATTATAGAACAGAGATCAGAACTGTGCAAGGATCCTACACAAATGGAACATAACTTCACTATTTTGGATAAAAACACAAAGCTAAAAGCTACTGCGGATGCTGGAAATCCAAAACAAAAACAGAATTACCTGGAAAAACTCAGCAGGTCTGGCAGCATCGGTGGAGAAGAAATCAGTCAACGTTTCGAGTCCTCATGACCCTTCAGCAGAACTGAAGCATAGTTAGGAGAAAGATGAAATATAAGCTGGTTTAAGGTGGGGGGGCGGGGGGAGAGAGAGAAGTTGAGGGTGTGGTGATTGTGGAGATAAGCAAGCAGTGATAGGAGCAGATAATCAAAAGATGTTACAGACAAAAGGATCAAAGAGGTGTTGAAGGTGGTGATATTGTCTAAGAAAGGTGCTAATTAAGAATGGAAGACAGGGCACTCAAGGTACAGCTCTAGTGGGGTTGGGGTGGAAAGATTAACAAAGTTTTAGTTTTAGATTTAAAAATAATGGAAATAGGTGGGAAAAGAAGAATCTATATAAATTATTGGAAAAAAAAAGGGAGGGGGGAGAAACGGGGTGGGGATGGTGGGAGGGGGGGGGGGCTGGTGGCGGGGAGTTTAAGATCTAAAGTTGTTGAATTCAATATTCAGCCCGGAAGGCTGTAAGTGCCTAGTCGGAAGATGAGGTGCTGTTCCTCCAGTTTGCGTTGGGCTTCACTGGAACAATGCAGCAAGCCAAGGACAGACATGTGGGCAAGAGAACAGGGTGGAGTGTTAAAATGGCAAGCGACAGGGAGGTTTGGGTCATTCTTGCGGACAGACCGCAGGTGTTCTGCAAAGCGGTCGCCCAGTTTGCGTTTGGTCTCTCCAATGTAGAGGAGACCGCATTGGGAGCAACGAATGCAGTAGACTAAGTTAGGGGAAATGCAAGTGAAATGCTGCTTCACTTGAAAGGAGTGTTTGGGCCCTTGGACGGTGAGGAGAGAGGAAGTGAAGGGGCAGGTGTTGCATCTTCTGCGTGGGCATGGGGAGGTGCCATAGGTGGGGGTTGAGGAGTAGGGGGTGATGGAGGAGTGGACCAGGGTGTCCCGGAGGGAACGATCCCTACGGAATGGCGTCAGGGGGGGTGAAGGGAAGATGTGTTTGGTGGTGGCATCATGCTGGAGTTGGCAGAAATGGTGGAGGATGATCCTTTGAATGCGGAGGCTGGTGGGGTGATAAGTGAGGACAAGGGGGACCCTATCATGTTTCTGGGAAGGAGGAGAAGATGTGAGGGAGGATGTGCGGGATATGGGCCAGACACGGTTGAGGGCCCTGTCAACGACGTTCAACGGTCGTTGACAGGGCCCTCAACCGTGTCCGGCCCATATCCCGCGCATCCTCCCTCACGCCTTCTCCTCCTTCCCAGAAACATGATAGGGTCCCCCTTGTCCTCACTTATCACCCCACCAGCCTCCGCATTCAAAGGATCATCCTCCGCCATTTCCGCCAACTCCAGCATGATGCCACCACCAAACACATCTTCCCTTCACCCCCCCTGACGCCATTCCGTAGGGATCGTTCCCTCCGGGACACCCTGGTCCACTCCTCCATCACCCCCTACTCCTCAACCCCCACCTATGGCACCTCCCCATGCCCACGCAGAAGATGCAACACCTGCCCCTTCACTTCCTCTCTCCTCAACGTCCAAGGGCCCAAACACTCCTTTCAAGTGAAGCAGCATTTCACTTGCATTTCCCCTAACTTAGTCTACTGCATTCGTTGCTCCCAATGCGGTCTCCTCTACATTGGAGAGACCAAACGCAAACTGGGCGACCGCTTTGCGGAACACCTGCGGTCTGTCCGCAAGAATGACCCAAACCTCCCTGTCGCTTGCCATTTTAACACTCCACCCTGTTCTCTTGCCCACATGTCTGTCCTTGGCTTGCTGCATTGTTCCAGTGAAGCCCAACGCAAACTGGAGGAACAGCACCTCATCTTCCGACTAGGCACTTTACAGCCTTCCGGGCTGAATATTGAATTCAACAACTTTAGATCTTAAACTCCCCGCCACCCCCACCCCCCCCACCCCCCCTCCCACCATCCCCACCCCGTTTCTCCCCCCTCCCTTTTTTTTTCCCAATAATTTATATAGATTCTTCTTTTCCCACCTATTTCCATTATTTTTAAATCTAAAACTAAAACTTTGTTAATCTTTCCACCCCACCCCCACTAGAGCTGTACCTTGAGTGCCCTGTCTTCCATTCTTAATTAGCACCTTTCTTAGACAATATCACCACCTTCAACACCTCTTTGATCCTTTTGTCTGTAACATCTTTTGATTATCTGCTCCTATCACTGCTTGCTTATCTCCACAATCACCACACCCTCAACTTCTCTCTCTCCCCCCGCCCCCCCACCTCAAACTAGCTTATATTTCATCTTTCTCCTAACTATGCTTCAGTTCTGCCGAAGGGTCATGAGGACTCGAAACGTTGACTGATTTCTTCTCCACCGATGCTGCCAGACCTGCTGAGTTTTTCCAGGTAATTCTGTTTTTGTTTTTTCACTATTTTGGAATTCTGCACCCTAGAAATACATCTTTGTGAACATCTTTAATTGATTTACTGACTTGTGATGATTTTAACTATTTTTTCACCTGTATTTGAGATTGGTTTGCTCTTCTACCCCTTTAACTTTCTTATTCTCTAAGGTTTGGTGATGCTTGTACTTTTCTGACCAAAGTGCGTCATCGCATATTATCTCTGTTAAAGTTAATTTGCCACTTCACTGTCTAGTCTGTAACTTTTGCAATATATTCTTTCATTTTGTTGCATTCTTCCTCAGTTTTAGATATATGCCCCTAGTTTGGAATCAGCTGCAAACTTTGACATTGAATTACTTGTTCTCAGGTCCAAATCATTAACGTAAAGTATGAATAATAGTGGTACCAGAGCTGATCCTTGTGGATCACCACTTTCGACCTTTTTGTAATCTGAAATTGTGGGAGGAGGGCGGGAATAAATTTCACAGACATTGCATCAGCAGGGGGAACTTGAAATCACAGGTGAACACAGTGGGGAGAACTTGATATAAAAACAGAAAATGCTGGAAAAGCTCAGCAGGTCTGGCAGCATCTGTGGTGAGAACAACAGAGTCAACGTTTCGAGTCCGTATGACTCTTCTTCAGAGCCGGGGGTACTTGAAACCACAAGTGTACATGGGAATCGGGGAGGGAGACGTGTCTGAGTGGGCTGAGAAGCTTCAGAAACTTTCTAAGGCCCTGAAAAAGAGGCCACAGGCCCCCAGGGGAGTGGGCTCACTGGAGTCAGGATTTTGTTTTCTGAGTGTTTGGAATGGACAATGAGCTGGAGCTCAGTTTTCAAGCTGGTCTGAGGAAGGTCTGAAATCAGATTTACATTCAGATATCTGTAAGGACAATAAAGTTTACATTATGTTTTTAAAATGAAATCAAAATGCTGGAAATACTCGGTTCTAAAGAAGAATCATATTGGATTGGAAATGTTAACTCTGTTTCTCTCTCTTCACTGAAGCTGCCAAACCTGCTGAGGATTTCCATAAATTTCTGTTTTTATTTCAGATTTCCAGCACCTGTAGTATTTTGTTTTTATTATAGTTTTTAAAAAAAATTTGTTGTGTAACAAGTTAAGGTAAAATAATTGTTACCGTTTAAATGTACAAATCAATTACATGCATTTGCATAACTGAGAATTGGCTGTTCAGGAGCAATGTCAGACAGCACTTCTTCGCAAAAATATATTGGAAATCTGGAACTCTGTTGAGGTTAGAAGAGTTTAAATTTAAAAACTGAGATTGCTCGATGTTTCTGAAGAGAATCAAAGCAGTTGGATGGATTTAACATACAAATCAGGCACTGCATACTGGAGCGCAATGCCTGAGGTTGGACTGATTCTGGTTTTGTTTTGAAGGTGGTGTAGCTTTCCTGTTTGCTCTGTAGATTATCTCCTTACCTGTAGGTAATTTGATGGAGATGAAGTGCAGTATTGTGGTGAGTGAAAGGGAGGAGGGATGGTGCGATATGTTAAGACATGGCAGATGACGTGTGCCAGGTGGACCAAATTCACAATGGAAACTTGATAACATAAGAAATAGGAGCAGGAGTAGGCAATTCAACCCCTCGAGCCTGCCCCGCCATTCAATACAATCATGGCTGATCTATCACAACAGTTTTGCAATTTGTATTTATTATGAGATGTGTTTTTTTAATTCATTCATGGGATATGGGTGTCGCTGGCTAGGCCAGCATTTATTGCCCATCCCTAATTGCCTTTTTTCAGAGAGTATTTAAGAGGCAACCACACCGCTGTGGGTCTGGAGTCACATGTAGGCCAGACCAGGTAAGGATGGCAGACTTCCTTACCTAAAGGACATTAGTGAACCAGATGGGCTTTTACAACAATCAATAATAGTTTCATGGTCATCATTAAACTTTTAATTCCAGATTTTTATTGAATTCAAATTCCACCATCTGCTGTGGCACGATTCAGACCCGGGTCCGCAGAGCATTAACCTGGGTCTCTGGATTACTAGTCCAGCTAGTCCAGTTCTGAATTTAGAAGTAATGAGTCCACTAAGACCTTTAGAGATTTAAAAAATTATATTAAAATATTTATTAAAATAAAGCATTTCAAGCACATACATAATAAGACTACAATTACTTAATACTATTACAACTCCTAAAATTCCTAATTAATCTGTCTCCCAGTTACACATCGCCTTTAAGACAACAGTCCCAAATAGATTTTAGCTTTAAAAAAAGCACATTAACACAGTACCCACTTGACAGTGGAATTCCAAATAGCTTTCTCCAACTTTAGTTACACACAACAGGCTTATGCATAAATGGATGGAAACTTCTTAAAGGTTGTTCCACACACTCCTGTTATATCTTATATGACCCTCAACATAGCCTTTCATTCTCCTTATATACGTTTCTCTCTCTTTAGTATGAAAGTTCCAATGTTCCATTTGTCTTTGCAACTGTACCTTTCCCATAATATAAAAACTTTCATGTTGCCAATATTGTCAGTAACCTTTGGGAAAAATAAACACACTCCTTAGCCTTGCTTATCTGGCTGGTAGCAAACAGACTGACATCCCTTTTAAATCCAAACAATCCCTTCACATTTCTAAAAATACAAATTCCCATCACATTTTACATGCTAAAATAGCATCCATGTTTACTCAAAAGCATTTCAAGTACATTTTGACACTTAGCTTATTTTGACAATTTCAAGCTTGCAGTCTACCTGACTCCAAATGTAATTAAATCACACAGACAGGACCATCTACCCTCACACACATATACCTACTTTACAACAAACTAGCAAAATATTGTGAAAATTATTATACTTTTGTAACAGATAACACAACCTTGTTCGACCACAGCCTTCACTGAAATAGGATAGTGGTTCTTTGAACAAAGTCACCAAACATGGAAAAGTTGGATAGTCGGCAGTTGAGTAGGAAAAGGGCTGATGGAGCAGGAGCTGGGTCTCATAGACAAGGTGAGCACTGAGAGGGTATGAGGGGAGATTGGAGAGAAACTGAAGAAAGATGTGAGTTCAGGGCTTGGCAAGGGGCAGTTTTAGAGACAGTTTGGATCAGTGGGCTAGTAGAAGGGAGGAAAGCAGCAGAGTCAACTGATCAGATTGCCTTAATCTTAGTGACAAAGAAGCTCCATGAGCTCCTCACACTTGTTGGAGGTGAGGATGGAGGAGAGAGCAGAGAGAAAGAACACTTCAAAAGGAATTAACTTAGTTTAGAGATATTAAAAAGACTCAACAGGCTGTGTTTAAAACAAAGTGGGTTTCTTTGAATTTTATGCAGAAAATGAGCTCCAATTACAGGACTGGAGTTTATTAACATCAGCAGAAACAGAACCCAATGAACATATTTCAGTCCTGAATATGCTTCACAGCAAAGTCCAATCACTGTAGTAACTTGTGAACTTGCTGGTGTCTCAGCAGGGTGGAGGAGTGAGTGAATCCCTTCCCGTACATGGAACAGCTTAACGGCCTCTCCCCATTGTGAATTTGTTGATGTTTCTGTAGGTAGGATGAATGAGTGAATCCCTTCCCACACCTGGAGCAGGTCAATGGCCTGTCCCTATTGTGAAAGCGTTGGTGCCTCAGCAGGTCTGATGAATGAGTGAATGCTTTCCCACACTCAGAGCAGGTAAAGGCCACTCCCTGGTGCGAATTTATTGATGTTTCTGCAGGTCGGTTGAACAAGTGAATCCTTTCTCACACTCGGAGCAGGTAAACGGCCTCTCTCCAATGAACCCACTGAGGTCTCACCAGCTTAGTTGAATTAATGAATCCCTTACCACACTCGGAGCAAGTGAACGGCCTCTCCCCAGTGTGAATGCACTGGTGTGTCAACAGGGTGGATAACTGAGTAAATCTTTTCCACACACTGAACAGGTGAATGCTCTCTCCCCACTGTGACAGCATCAATGAATTTCCAGCTCAGATGGAGATCTGAATTTCTTCCCACAGTACCCACATTTCCACGGTTTCTCCATGGTGTCAGTGTCCTTGTGTTTCTTCAGATTGGACAATCAGTTGCAGCCTCATTCACACACACTTGTGTACAGCTTCTCCCCAACGTGAATGGTGTGATTTTTTTTTTCAGCTGTGTAACTGGTTAAAGTTCTTTCCAGTCAGTTCACACTCTCACTCAGGAGTGCGTGAATGTCTTGCTGTTTTTCCAGTCACACTAATGTTTGAAATGTTCTCTCACAGACAGAACTAACACTTTTCCTTCCACATTCAAAGGCTGATAATATTCAGGTCCTGTTGAACCGAGTGACTCTGTCAGGTCTCAGTGTGATGTTTGTTATGATTTTCCCATCTGTAAATCCTCCCCTTCTAACTCCCTGTAAAAAGAGTTCAGAAAACTCTTCATTTTAAATACAGGATAGAAATTCTGAAGAAGCCTTCCAGCTCCAGCACCCGCACAACGCATCCTTCAGTCACAGCCCAGTCCCGCCCCTCATTTGTTCCGATTGGTTGGAAGGCCAGCTATTCCCGTTCGGTCCTCCAGGCCTACACCTCTTCCTATTGGTCCGGCTCTGCCGTCAATCAGCCGGGCTTTGTGAGGTATCAGGTGAGAGGTCACTGTCGGGAGCGGGTTATTAAACCCCGGGCGGGGTTTACAAATCCCGAGTGGGGCCCCAGAGCCGAATATTAAACAATGAACATTCTCCACTCTCACTATCCGCCGCTTCCAGCTTCTCTCCGGGAACAATCTCAAACAAAGAGACCAGGACCCTCCAAGCATGCGCGATCCACCCGGCCAACCCGCGGCAGATAGAGCGGTTTTGTCTCAGCACGGGATTGTGGGTAACCAGCCCGCCATTAGCGACAGGGTCTCCGTTAATCTCAGTCTCAATCTGGGCAATTGAGGGTGAGGTTCTGCTGATGTAGGGATTGTAAAATAAAAAAAATCAATGTCTTTCTCGTAGCATCCGCATCCTGCAATATTGGCAATGAACATAAAACAAAAACAGAATTACCTGGAAAAACTCAGCAGGTCTGGCAGCATCGGTGGAGAAGAAATCAGTTAACGTTTCGAGTCCTCATGACCCTTCGGCAGAACGTTTTTTGTTTTGTTTTGGATTTCCAGCATCCGCAGTAGCTTTTAGCTTTTTGGCAATGAACCTGTTTCATTAGGTCTGTAAAAGAGGTGAGGGTGCAGGAGACAGGGGAAAAGGAGAGCACTTCAAAAGGAATTAACTTGTGTTAGAGATATTAAAAAAGACTCAAAAGACAGTGTTTAACAAAAGCTGATTTATTTGAGTTTTATCCAGAATATTACCTATAGTTGGGCTTGAGTTTATTAACATCAGCAGAAACAGGTCGGAGTTCAGTCTTGCATGTGACAATCACATTCACTGGTGACTCAGGACATGGGACAAAAAAACAAATCCATTCCCACATTCACACCAGGTACATGGCCTCTCCCCACTGTGAATTTTCTAGTGTAATGAGTTCAGGTGAATAGTGAACACACTCCCACAGTGAAAACACCTGAGTGGTCTGTCATCAGTGAGAACAAGTTGATGGAACATCAGTTCCTGGGAGCCTGCATAACACTTCCTGCATTCTGGGAATTTAAAAGACCTTCCATCGGTATGAACATGCGGGTGTTCCAATAGGATGGCTGAGCGAATTTCTTCCCTCACTCGGGGAGGTGAATGGCCTCTCCCTCGTGTGAACTCACTGGTGTTTCAGCATGTTGGATGACCGAATGAATTCCTTCCCACACTCAGTGCAGGTGAATTGCCTTTCCCCAGTGTGAACCTCCTGGTGTCTCAGCAGGTTGGTTGCATTAATAAATCCCTTCCCACACTTGGGGCAAGTGAACGGCCTCTCTCCAGTGTGAACTCGCTGATGTGTCAGTAGGTCGGATGACTGAGTGAATCCCTTTCCACACTCAGAACAGGTGAATGGTCGCTCCCCAGTGTGAATTCGCTGATGTACAATGAGGACAGATGATTGCCTGAACCCAGTCCCGCAGTGAGAGCACCTGAACGGTCTCTCGTCAGTGTGAACACATCGATGGTACATCAGTTCCCCGGAACTTTTATAGAACTTTCCGCAGTCTGGACATTTAAAAGGTCTCTCATCAGTATGAACTTGCTGGTGTGTGTGCAGGTGGGACAACTGAACGAATCCTTTCCCTCACCTAGAGCAGGTGAAAGGTCTCTCCCCAGTGTGAAGTCGCTGGTGTTTCAGCAGGTGGGATGACTGAGTGAATCCCTTTCCGCAATCAGTGCAGGTGTATGGCCTCTCACCTGTGTGACTGCGCTGGTGTTTCTGCAGTTGGGATGACTGAATGAATCCCTTCCCACAGTCGGAGCAGGTAAACGGTCTCTCCCCAGTGTGAACTCTCTGGTGTGTCAAGAAGTGCAATGACTGAGTGAATCCCTTCCCACACTCAGAGCAGGTGAATGCCCTCTCCCCAGTGTGACTGCACTGGTGTGCCAGCATAGCGGATGACTGGGTGAATCCCTTCCCACATTTGGAGCAGATGAATGGCCTCTCTCCAGTGTGACTACGCCGATGAGTTTCTAGCCTAACTGGATAATCAAATCCCTTCCCACAGTCCCCACATTTCCACAGCTTCTCCACATTCTGGCTGCATTTATGCTTTGACAGGCCAGAGGATCGGCTGAAGCCTCGTCCACACACAGAACACATGTACGGTTTCTCTCTGCTGTGAACAGTGCTTTTTCCATCCATGTTCAAAATCTGAAGATATTCGAATTATGATAAAATTGGTGACTCCGTCAAATCCTGATGTGATGTTTGGGTTTATTTTTCCAACTCCAAATCCTCCCCTTCTAATACCCTGTGAAATTGATTTAAAACAGTAAAAAGGGAGTGAAAGAGAACCCACAAAAACACAAAGGCAAGGTTGTGAAATCGAGCTGAAGGAATCTGGTAATTTTGTGGGGCCAGCACTAGGGAAAAGTGACCATGAAAACTACTGGATTGTGAAAAGAACCCAACTGGTTCATTCACGTCCTTTGGGGAGGGGAACCTGCCACCAGGTCTGGGCTGACACAAAACTCTGGCCTCTATGGAAGGAGAGAGAAGACAGATGAGGTGGAAGAGGCAGGAGGCCGAGGAGAAGCATTTCATGTACCTGAAACTCAACCGGAACTTTGACAGAATCTCCCAAACCCTCAACCTTCACCACCTAGAAGGCCAAGGTAGCAGGTGTATGTGAACACCATCACCTGCAAGTTCCCCTCCAACTCATACACCATCCTAGCTTGTCTGACATCCAGTACTGGATGAGCAGAAATTTACTCCACTTAAATATTGGGAAGACCAAAGCCATTCTCTTCAGTACCCATAACAAACTCCACTCCCTAGGCACTAACTTCATTCCTCCCCAGGCACTTGTCTGAGGCTGAAGTTCACAACTTTGGTGTAATATTCGATCCTGAGGTGAGCTTCCAACCACACATCTGCACCATCACCAAGACCGCCTCAGTAACATCGCCCAACTCCGCCCTAGTCTCAGCTCATCTGCTGATAGAACACTCATACATTCCTTTATTACTTCTAGACTTAACTATCCTAATGCACTTCTGACAGCCTCCCACATTCAACCGCCCTGTAATTTTTAGGTGATCCAAAACACTGCTGCCCGTGTGCTTACTCGCACCAAGTCTTGTTCACCCATCAGTCCTGTGCTCGCTGACCTAATAAAGCTCTGGGTTAAGAAGCATCTAAATTTTAAAATTCTCATCCTTGTTTACCGGCATGGCTGTGATGATCCCTCCCTTTGTAATCTCCTCCAGCCAGACAACCTTCGAAATCTTACAACTCATCTAATTCCGGCCACTTGAACATTCATGATTTGAATTGCTCCATCAGTGTTGGCCGTTCTTTCAGTTGCTCAGGTCCCAAGCTCTGGAATTTCCTTTCTAACTCTCTGCTGCTCTCTCCCTCACTTTCCTCCTTTGCGACACTCCTTACAAGCGCAATATAAATATAAATTGTTGTTGATCTGGACATATATCATTGTTTCTTCGTTGTCACTAGTGAGTAACCTGTAACTCCTTATCTAACAGCATTGTGGGAGCACCTTCACCACACGGACTGCTGAGGTTCAAGAAGGTCAAACATCATCTTATTCACAGGCAACTGGGAATTGGTAATATCTGCTGCTGGTCTTGTTAGTGACGCCCAAATCCCAAGAATACATTTTTAAAATATGCACTTGTAAAATAGGTTGAAAACATCTACAGAAATACCTGCTCCTAAAACAATATCCTTTTACATTGTGGGGACAGTGTCTGTTTGGCAAGCTGATCTCTCCTAGAATGTACTTCCCTTGACAATTTCATACTGGAAATTGCTGGGCTCGACTGGGTTCCAAAGTGCTCGGGGTTAAACCCAGCAGTTTCTCCTCCATCTCCACTCCAGCTAAACTGATGCAATAAAGGCTTTCAAAAGGGAATTGGATAAAATACCTGAAGAGAATAGAATTGCTGAGCTACAAGGACAGGATAGGGGAATGGGACGAGCTGATTGCTCTTGCAAAGAACCAGCACAGCCACAGTGGGCTAAATGGCCTCCTTCTGTATTGTAATTATACTATGAATGCATGAAGAAGGACCTACATTTGAACATACGAATTAGAAGCAGGAGAAGGCCAGTCGGCCCCTCAAACCTACTCCATCATTCAATAAGATCATGGTTGATCTGATCGTGGCCTCAATTCCACATTCCAACTCCCCCTGATAATCTACCATGGAGGCCAGGGACCAACCTCCCCAACCAACACCAACCCTGATACAATTCTGTGCTTAATTGGTTCATCTCTGTTTCTAGATTCAGTTCTTTGAGCAACACCTGCAATCAAACAAAAGCAAAATGCTGTGGTTACTGGAAATCTGAATTAAAAAGAGCAAATGCTGGAAATACTCAGCAGGTCAGACAGTAGCTGTGGAAAGAAAAAAGGAATTAATGTTAATGAATTACAGGAAATAAAAACGGAGCAGTATTTGATGGACAATATAAGCTCAGAAGCGGAAGAGAAATAATCTCTAATGGAGGAAAAACAATTCCTGACCACAGAAAGATAAAACTGGTAAATCAGTGGTGAATAACCAGGGGATACGCAGATGTGGAAACCTGATTTAGACACATTTGGCAGAGATAACAGTAAATTACCAAACATAACTAAAATACCACATTATTAGAGGCAGAGGAAGCTAGACAATGGCAGACAGGTGATTGGGGAGAGCAGATATGAAGCAGAGCAATAAATGAGAATGGATTCAGATCCACAGTAAAGGAACCACACCAGCCCCAGTATCATGGAACCAGAGCACAGCACTAAAAGCTCTAAACTGTAGATGCATGTTCAATAATACTCACCTCTGAAACAATTTCAAATTTAGAATCTACTGGAGCCTGCAGCTGAAAAGATATCAGGAGCACTGGAGTCAGAGAAAAATCTGGCAGTCTTTGAATCTTCCAACTCCCTGCAAAATGAAATTACAAAAGTCATAATTGTAGATGTGGTTAGAAATTCAGGAGAGACAAACACTTCTCTTGGTTTGAGTCTGCTGTGTGTAAATCCTCTCCTGCTAACTCCCTGTAAAAGGAGTTTCCAAAATCCATCCCTGTCCTCACAAGATAGAAATTTATATCATCTCCTGCTTGTAACTTAGGCAGCGACATACTTGCATTGGAGGCATTCAGAAAATTTTCATGAGGCTGATTCCTGGGATGAGGGGGTTTGTCTTATGAGGGAAGGTTGAACAAGTTGGGTCTGTAGTCATTGGAGTTTAGGAGAATGAGAGGTGAGCTTACTGAAATATGTAAGATTCTGAGGGGGCTTGACAGGATGGATCAAAAAGGTTGCTTCCACTCATGGGGGAATCTAGAATCAATGGGCACGGTTAAAAAATAAGGGTTCTCCCATTTAATGCTAGGATGAGGAGAAATTTCTTCTGAGGATTGTCAGTCTCTGGAAATATTTTCCCCACAGTGGGTGAGCAGTGGAGGCTGTTCATTGAACATATTCAATCCTGATTTAAACAGATTTTTGATCTACAAGTGAGTCAAGGGTTATATGGGGCTAGGTGGGTTGGGAGGTGGGAGGCATACAAGAAAGTGGCGTTAAGGCCACAGTCTGATCGACCGTGATCTTATTGAATGGTGGAGCATGCAAGATGGGCCAAATGGCCGACTGCGAATTCTGATGTTCTTATTCTTATGTTGTTAGGCCGGCCGCGCATTACCCCCCTGAAGATGGCGACAGTTAACCTGGGCCAGTCACCACCCCTTGTGTGCAGAATGACAATAAAATAAACGAGTCAATAATTTTCTCTCCTGGTCACCGGGACCCTGAGGCCCCGCCTACTCTGTTTCGTCACCGAGATGGCCGCGCATGCGCTCCAGTCCCCGCTGAACCAAGCTCGCGGCTGGGCCTGTTCCCGGGGAAAAGAAACCGAGACCCACAAACGTGGGACTTGCAGGGCCTTACTCGGGCCCTGCGGCCTACACCAGGTGTTTACGAAGCCTCCCCGCTCCTCAGCTCCTGGCTCCATTCCTCCCTTCCCTTCCCTTCCCACGCCGACTCGCCGGCTCCATTCCTCCTCTCGCTTTCCCGACCTGATCCGCTCGCTCTCATCCATTTCCAATCGCGTCGGTCACCCTCGCACGGCTTCTGAGCAAAGTGACACTGCGCATGCTCCTGGAAGTCCAGCACTGCACCTGCGCACTGGACTCCTGTAGAGTGAATAGGGCATATTCGTAGCCGCAGGGAATGTTGGGTGACAGCAGCGCCATTGGAACATCGAAATGCACAACAGAAAATAATATTATTACGCAATAGAGATAAAATAATAAAAACAAATTCTTGTAAATCTGCGCGCTGCCCTGTTCCATACCCAAAATGTCTTAAACGGCTGCTCTCCTGTGGGAAAATGCTGAGCTTTTAAAGCTTTTCCCACTGGTTCCCCTTTCACTCCTCCCCAGAAACTGCTGATTCTGGCTGGGTTCAAACCCACTGGTTCCTCTCTCTTACTCGGCCTATCCCCAGATACTGAATATTCACTGTTTTATAGAATGATGCAGCACAGATGGTCCATCATACCTGTGCTGGTTGTTTGGAAGATCTAGTGAATTAATTCCACAGACCTGTTGGCATTGTCACATCCATGTATATCTGCTGTAATAATGCAGGAGGTGAATGGAAAAGGCTCTCCAGGTGGATGCTTCTCAGACACACTCACCCCTGTGGAAAGATCGATTGACCAGTGAACTGGGCAGCTATTAAGGGTTCACTAAAATAAAAACAGAAATTGTGGGAAAACTCAGCAGGTCTGGCTGCACCTATGGAAAGAGAAACAGAGTTAATGTTTCGAGTCCAACATGATTCTTCTTCAGAACTGAACTGGACAGTCTTTTGTTCTTTATTCTGCCATTAAAACTGACTGGGTTTTGTTTCTTTATTACAACCGTTACCACTCCCTTTGCTCTTCGTTCCATTACACCTTTGTTATTTAATCTCTACCGCCCTCTAACCTATCCCTGACCTTCTCTTTTATTCTATCTGACACTGCCCTCTTCTTCAACAGCTTAAAACCCATCCTATTTCTATAGATAAAAGCAAAATACTGTGGATGCTGGAAATCTGAAACAAAAAATAGAAAATGTTGGAAAAACTCAGCAGGTCTGACAGCATGTGTGGAGAGAGACACAGGGTTGACTTATCGAGTCCATATGACTCTACTTCAGATCCACCCTATTTCTACCTCACGTCAGTCCTGAAGAAGAGTCATACTGGACTCTAAACATTAACTCTGTTTCTCTCTCCACAGATGCTGTCAGAGAATCCTTCAAAAAACACCCAAGAAGCTTGACAACATCCAAGACAAAGCAGTCCGCTTGATTGGCACCCCTTCCACGAACATTCACTCCCTCCACCACCACATAGTGACAGCAATGTGTACCATCTATAAGGTACACTGCAGAAACTCACGAAGGCTCCTTAAACACCTCCTTTCAAGCCCACGACCACAACCATCTAGAAGGACAAGGGTATTAGACACATGGGTTCACCACAACCTGGAATATCCCCTCCAAGCCACCCACCATCCTGACTTGGAAATATATCACTGCTCCTTCACTGTTGCTAGGTCAAAATCCTTTCCTAACAGCACTGTGGGTGTATGTACATCACATGGACTGCAGCGGTTCAAGAAAAAAATTCACCACCATCTTCTGCAAGGCAATTAGGGATGGGCAATAAATGCTGGCCCAGCCAGTGAAGCCCACAACCCATGAATGAATAAAAAAAATCCCAAGTCATTCGGAGTTTGGAGTAGTTTCATTTCTGTATTTTGTTTTGCCAGAGGGGTAGCTTTTCTCTGAGTGAGTTACAACCAAAGGAGCTTTGAGAATAGTTGCCGATTGTTTCAGTGATGGTTTGAAGGACTGTGATGATAATAACCTCAGATTTTTGGGCTAAGTATTGTGTTGGGTATTTAATAAGGATGCTACAGCTGTCATGGGGAATCAAAGACACAGCAACAGTCTGATACAGTCCTTGTTCATAAAACCTAGACCAATCCACATAAACACCAGTGTAGTCTAACAGTGGTCCATTGGGGTGGAGTTCCAGGATTGTGACCCAGCGACAGTGAAGAAACAATGATATATTTACAAGTCAGGATGGTGAGTGGCTTGGTGGGGGGTGGGGGCGTGGGGGGGTGGGGGGGTGAATTTATAGGTGGTGGAGTTCCCATCCATCTGCTGCCCTTGTCCTTCTAAATGGTAGTGGTCATGTGTTTTGAAGGTGCTGTCGAAGGAGCCTTGGTGAATTCCTGCATCTTGTAGATGGTGCACAGTGCTGCTAGTGTGTGTCAGTGGTGTAGGGAGTGAATGTTTGTGGATGTGGTGCCAATTAAGAGGATTGCTTTGTCCTGGACGGTCAAGCTTCTTGAGTGCTGTGGGAGCTCACTCATTCAGGCAAGAGGGGAGTATTCCATCACACTCCTGACTTGTGCCTTGTAGATGGTGGACAGGCTCTGTGGAGTCAGGGGGTGAGTTACTCATTGCATGATTCCTAGC
Organism: Cetorhinus maximus; assembly: GCF_964194155.1. Taxonomy (NCBI): domain Eukaryota; kingdom Metazoa; phylum Chordata; class Chondrichthyes; order Lamniformes; family Cetorhinidae; genus Cetorhinus; species Cetorhinus maximus. Next base: position 24,954,189 of record NC_135901.1, read on the forward strand.
GTCTGACCTGCTCTTGTAGCCATAGCATTTATATGGCTAGTCCAGTTCAGTTTCTGGTCAATGGTAACCCCCAGGATGCTCATAGTGGGAAATTCAGTGATCATAATGCCATTGAACATTAAAGGGCGATGGTTGGATTCTCTCTTGTTGGAGATGATCCATTGCTTGACACTTGTGTGGTGCGAATATTACTTACCACTTGTCAGCCCAAGCCTGGATATTGTCCAGGTCTTGCTGCATTTGGACATGGACTGCGTCAGTATCTCAGGACTGGCAAATGGTGCTGAACATTGTGCAATCATCAGCGAACATCTCCACTTCTGACCTTATGATGGAAGGGAGGTCATTGATGAAGCAGCTGAAGGTGGTTGGGCCGAGGACACTATCCTGAGGAATTCCTGCAGTGATGCCCTGGAGCTGAGATGACTGACCTCCAACAACCACAACCATCTTTCATTGTGCTCGGTATGGCTCCAACCAGCGGAGAGTTTTCCCCTGATTCCCATTGACTCCAGTTTTGCAAGGGCTCCTTAATGCCACACTCTGTCAAATGCAGCCTTGATGTCAAGGGCAGTCATTCTCATCTCACCTCGGGAGTTCAGCTCTTTTGTCCACGTTTGAACCAAGACTGTAATGAAGTCAGGAGCTAAGTGGCCCGGGCGGAACCCAAATTGGACGTCAGTGAGCAGATTATTGTTTCTATAAATGACGAATACTAGGGGACCCAGCACTGATCCCTGTGGTATGACACTGGCTTCCAGTCACGAAAGCAACCTTCTGTCATCATCCTCTGTCTCCTACAACTAAGCCAATTTTGAATCCACCTTATCAAATTACCCTGTATCCCATGTGCATTTCCCTTCTTTATAAGTCTCCCATTTGGGACCTTGTCAAAGGCTTTACTGAAATCTATATAAACTACATAAACTGCACTACCCTCATCTACACACCTGGTCATCTCCTCAATAAGTTGAATCAAATTTGTTAGGCATGACTTCCCTCTGACAAAGCCATGCTGACTGTCCCTGATCAAACCTTGCCTGATTGATTACTATTTGAAGCTTAAGTAGTGTGAGTCATCTCAGCTCACCTCAGCTCTATTTAAGAAAGGGACTATTAGAAGCACACAAGCAGGAGAGAGACCTCATCGTGAGTGAGACACAGCCAGAGTGAGTGTGGGTCTTGACAATTTGCTGCACAGTGGGAATTGAATTGGTAAGTCTTTCTCTTTAATTTCTCTGAGTTCAGTAGTTTAGTTAAAAGGTTGCTCAGGTAGCTGATTCACCTGACTGTGTGACAGTTAACTGTCAATCACCTGAAGTATGATTAGGGCCTGAATAGGTGTTGATTACTTTTTGAAGCTATATTCAAGACATTACTGCAGTCGATCCTCTCTGATTATCACCAGACTTGACCATGTCTCTATTTATATTGTACATGACCCTGTTATTTGTGCCCTTGATGCTGTCTCAGTTACAAACAAGAACATGTTTCTGTTTATGTTTCATTAGACCCTGTCTCAGTTATTTGACCATGTCTCTAATTATATCTACCTGTATTACATGAGGCCCTGTATTAGTAACATTACTAACAATTCGAAAGTACTTAATTAGATGTAAAGTGTTTTGACACATTTGGTGATCATGAAATGAGCTATATAAATGCAAATATTTCTTAATATTATTTTGAACTGTACTAGACCCTGTCCTGGTTTATAGTACACCAGACCCGGTGTACTGATTACTGCACTGGACCCTGTCCCTGTTTATAGTGCACTTGGCCCTGTTGTGCTTTTAACTTACCTTGGCAATGGCTCAGTTATTGCCACATAAGACGAGCCCACTATTTGCACTACACTAGGCCCTGTCAAAGCAGCTACTGCAGTCGACTGTGCCACTGTAATTTGGGCCCTCTGTCTGTTACATTACAGTGGGCCATATCACAATATATCTTAGTTATTATTGCACTAGTCAGACCATGTCTTACTTAATATTCCACTAGGCACCATCCTTTTCATTACTGCACTAGATCAGGTCTTGGTTTATTTTACTCCTCCTGCTGTATCAGTAATCACTGCACTGGACCCTGTCTCAGTTGAGATTAACCTGGGCCCTGTAAATGCGAGTAGGCTCTTTCCACTTGGATTAGGAGAGTTAAACATGAGAGGACATGGCTTTAGGGTGAAAGGGGAAAGGGGGAACATTAGGGGGAACTTCTCCACTCAGAGAGTGGTGAGAGTGTGGAATGAGCTACCATCTGACGTGGTAAATGCCGGCTCACTCTTAAGTTTTAAGAATAAATTGGATAGATACATGGATGGGAGAGGCCTGGAGGGTTATGAACTAGGTGCAGGTCAATGGGACTAGCGGAATAATATTTCGGCACAGACTATAAGGGCCAAATGGCCTGTTTTCTGTGCTGTAGTGTTCTATGGTTCGATGGTTCTGTCTCAGTCAACCCTCCGCTAGACCCTGTCTCAGTTTATATTAACCTAGACCCTGTATCAATAATCAATTGCAGGGTTATGGAGAAAAGGCGGTAGAGTGTGAACAACTAAGTGATGTTAGAAGATAAGACCGGCCAATTGTCCTCCTTCTCTGGTGGAACCATTGTTTGATTCTTATACTAATGGCAGTCGGAGTTCCCACAATCCATCGCGCTCCAGAAACCGCTCTATCCAACTCGCTCCTTTCCCCAGGCGCTGAGAGTGCGCATGCTCCCCAGGGGCCAGCCGCGGGGCGTTCTGGGCGGCTCCTTTGTTGCGAGTCGAACTCGGTAGAAACGGGAGAAGAAACTGGGAAGCGGCGGCGAGGATGGGGGAGGCGCTGCAGCATCGCTTTAATGGGCAGCCCCGACCCCCAGTCCCCCAGCCCGGGGAGATCACCGCACGGCCGCCGGGTCCGGCCGCTCTCATTCGGCCTCTGAGAGCCGCACTCGCTGTTCCTGAGGCTGCGCTCGCCCCTCGCTCAGTTTCCCCATTGAATCCTGTTTCTCTCCTTGTTTTTCCCAACTCAGATTCACCGCCTCATTTTCTTTTCTCCCTCTGAGCCCCTGAACTTCATCTGACAGGGTCATGTTGGAGAGCGGGCATTGACTGTCCTGGGAAACAACAGCAAGAGGAGCTCAGAGGCCGGAGGAGCAAAGGGAGCAGCAACTTCAGTCACCAATCGGGGGGGATTGAGGACTGGACCCTGAGTCAGTCAGTCAGTCAGGGGAGTCAGAGTGAACCCCTGGGGAATCAGTCATCTCTGGAAAAATTAAATGAGTATCTCTTTTATCAACAACATTATTTAACATTTATCAGTTTATTTATTTTTTATTCTTTGTTATCTCAAACCCAGGACATCGCTGCAGGAATTCCTCAGGACAGTATCCTGGGCTCAACCATCTTCAGCTGCTTTATCAATAACCTTTTTTCCATCATAAGTCAGACTTGGGAATATATTGCCGTTCCTTCATTGTCGCTGGGTCGAAATCCTGGAACTCCCTAACAGTGCCAACACCACATGGACTACAGCAGTTCGAGGAAGTGAACAGGAAGATTTGCTGACAGGAAACTCAAACCAAAAATCACGTCAAAACCTGACAAATTCACTCAATACATCAGGTGCTGGATGTCATTGAACCTTTAATGAGAAATGTTTTAACCAATTGCACAGCCTGAAAAAACATCTAATCATTCACAGCGGGGATAAACTGTGTATGAGGTTTGGTCTGACCATCCAACATGGACAGCCAGGAAGACACCGGCACCATGGAGAAACCGTGGAAATGTGGGGACTGTGGGAAGGGATTTGGTTCCCCATCAAAGCTGGAAATTCATCAACGCAGCCACACTGGGGAGAGGCCGTTCACCTGCTCCATGTGTGGGAAGGGATTCACTAATTCATCCAACCTGATGAGACACCAGCACATTCACACTGAGCAGAGTTCAGTCATCTGCTCCGTGTGTGGGAAGGCAATCGGTCATTCATCAAACTTTCAGAGGCACCAGCAAACTCACAGTGGAGAGAGACCGTTCACCTGCTCCGTGTGTGGGAAGGGATTCACTCAGTCATCCTACCTGCTGACACACCAGCGTATTCACACGAGGGAGAGTCCGTTCATCTGTTCCTTGTGTGGAGAGGGATTTAATCAATTATCCAGGCTTCTGAATCATCAGAGAATTCACACTGGGGAAAGTCCATACACCTGCTTTATCTGTGGCAAGGGATTTAATCGACCATCCAAACTACTGACACACCAGCGAATTCACACTGGGGAGAGGCCATTCACCTGCTCCATGTGCGGGAAGGGATACACCAATTCATCTGACCTGTTGACACATCAGCGAGTTCACACTGGCGAGAGGCCATTCACATGTTCCATGTGTGGAAAGGGATTCATTCGGTCATCCCACCTTCTGACACATCAACTTGTTCATACTGATCAGAGACCTTTTAAATGTTCTGAGTGTGAGAAGACCTTTAAAAGTAAAAAGGATCTGCTGACACACCAGCGAGTTCACACTGGGGAGAGGCCATTCACTTGCTCCTTGTGTGGGAAGGGATTCACTCAGTCATCCACCCTGCTGACACATCAGCGAGTTCACAAATGACTATGGGGATTGAAATCTGTGGTTACTGTTGCTGTTAATCCTGTTCAGGATTGAATTCTTTCATTCTGACAGCTGGAGTTTGTTTCTGCTGAAATATAATTGTGCAAAGATGGGTGGCAGCTCAGAAGACTGGATAGAATTTAAAAAAAGAAAAGAATGATTGAAAGATTAATAAAGAGAGAAAAAGTCGAGTACGAGAGAAAGTGAGGTAGAAATATAAAGACAGATAGTAAAAGTAAATATTGATATTTAAAAATGAAAAGAGTTAACAAAGTGAGGGTTGCTCCTATAGAAAGTGAATCTGGGGAGTTAATAATGGAAAATAAGGAGATGGCAGATGCATTGAACAGGTATTTTGCATCGTCTTCACTATAGAGGATACAAGTAACATGCCAGGAATGGCTATAAATCAGGAATTGGAAGGGAGGGAGGAGCTCAAGAAAATTACAATCACCAGGGAAGTGGTACTGAGCAAATTGTTGGAGCTGCGGGCTGACAAGTTCCCCTGTCCTGAAGGATTTCATCCTCGGTTCTTAAAAGAAGTGGCTGGTGAGATAGTTGATGCATTGGTTTTAATTTTCCAAAATTCGCTAGATTCGGGGAAGGTTCCATCAGATAGGAAAATAGGAAGTGTAACTCCTTTATTCAAGAAGGGAGGGAGACAGAGAGCAGGAAACTATAGGCCAGTTAGCTTAACATCTGTCATAGGGAAAATATTAGAAGCATTATTACAGGGCACTTAGATAAATTCAAGGTAATCAGGCAGAGTCAACGAGGTTTTGTGAGAGGGAAATCATGCTTAACCAATTTATTGGGGCTCTTTGAAGAAGTAATAGGTGCTGTGGATAAAGGGGAACTGGTGGATGTACTGTACCTATATTTCCAGAGGGCATTTGATAAGGTGCCTCATTAAAGGTTATTGCAGAAAATGAAATCTCATGGTGTACGGGATAACATATTGAACAGAAGATTAGCTAGCTAACCGGAAGCAGAGAGCAGACATAAATGGGTCTTTTTCTGATTAGCAGGATGTGATGATTAGTGTGCCACAAGGATCAGTGCTGGGACCTCAACTCTTTATAATTTATATAAATGATTTGGATGAAGGAACCAATGGTATGGTTGCTAAATTTGCTGATGACACATAGGTAGGAAAATAAATTGTGAAGAGGACATAAGGAGGCTACAAAAGGATACAAATAGGTTAGGTGAATGGGCAAAATTCTGGCAAATGGAGTATAATGTGGGAAAATGTGATAGTGTCCATTTTGGCAGGAAGGATAAAAAAGAAGCATATTATTTAAATGGTGAGAGATTGCAGAGCTCTGAGATTCAGAGGGATCTGTGTGTCCTAGTGCATGAATCGCAAAAGGTTAGTGTGCAGGTACAGCAAGTCATTAGCAAAGCTGAAAGAATATTATCTTTCATTGCAAGGGAAATTGAATACAAGAGTAGAGAGGTTATGCTTCAGTTATACAGGGCACTGGTGAGCCCACATCTGGAGTACTGTGTGTAGTATTGGTCTCCTTATTTAAGGAATGATGTAAATGCATTGGAAGCAGTTCAGCGAAGGTTTAGTTGATCATTACCAGGAATGAGTGGGTTGTCTTATAAGGAAAGATTGAACAGACTAGGCTTGTATCTGCTGGAGTTTAGAAGGGTAAGAGGCAACTTTATTGAAACACATAAGATCATGAGGGGTCTTGTCAAGGTGGATGTGGAAAGGATGTTTACTCTTCTGAGAGAATCTTTAACTAGGGACCACTCTTTAAGGGGTCGCCCATTTAAGTCAGAGATGAGGAATTATTTTTTCTCTCGTAGGGTTGTGAGACTTTGGAATTCTCTTCCTCAAAAGGCAGTTGAGACAGAATTTTTGAATATATTTAAGGCAGAGGTAGATAGATTCTTGATAAGCAAGGGGGTGAAAGGTTATCGGGGTCGGCAGGAATGTGTAGTTGAGATTACAATCAGATCAGCCATGATCTTATTGAATGGTGGAACAAGCCCGAGGGGCCGAGTGGCCTACTCCTGCTCCTAATTCGTATGTTCGTATATAAGTTAATAAACCATATCAATGGGCTGCTGTTTAATATTCTGGATAAATGTCACATAGCATGTCAAACTTTGTTTTTCACACATTGTTGTACAATTTTGTCTTTCGTACCTGAATGTTTAACATCACCTGGCTGGAGCTCAGAAAGGACAATCTGGGGGAGGATCATATGGCAGGAACAAAACTTCAGCCTGGACACAGTCCTTCAGGGTGACACTGAGAGGGCCAAATGACACTTTGGTCTTTTTCATATTTCTTCAACCACAGCAAAACGCACATGTGGATTAATGCTGAGGTGTGTGAGAAATGTGTCACAGCCACTTCTGTGCAGTACATACAGCCTAAAGATGACCAAGGTCAGGCTGTGGAGTCCAAGGTCACATAGAAAAATGGATGGAAAAATACAAACTCCCTGTAAATCTAACCTTCTGATTTCTGTTTGGAATCATTGGAATCAAAACTCCCAGGCACCGAGTAGCAGGCTCCTTTACAACTGTGGTTGTTAAATCAGAGATTGGTGTAAAACTGTGTTCCTGACTGAAACTGAAATGGCAGGAATAAGTCTCCAGTTTAAAAATGACTGTGGTGATTATTCTGTGAAGTTTTTAAGATTTATTGGTGACAGTCCTGAGTCCACTACTTTAAGCCAATGTCAACAACAACTTGTATTGACATAGCACCTTTAACATAGTAAAACGTAGCTAAAAATAAATAGTGTAAAGTCTGTCTTAAAATAACACAAGGAGGAATTCACAGGATCCTTTTAACTCCTGGGACAATTATACAAGACATTTGATCTCCAGATAAAGAAGGACCTACACCATGTTTCCAAGAATTCCCTGCGAAATTGGTGTGTGTGTGTTCGATCCCAGGATTTTGTTGCAGTCTTCCTCAGTATTAACTATACTTCCCAATTTGGTAATCAATTAATTCATAAATAAATCAGTTCATCACTTCCTCATGTCATTGTTCACTCTGCTACTGAATTAAAGATTTAATGAACTGTACAACAAAGTTTTGTTAACTGGGAATTCTTATCTGTGATTTACTGTAATTCTGCACCCAAATGTTAAAATTGGGTTTCTGATTTCTGAGTCCAAATCATTTGTATAAATTTGAATAACAGTGGTTCCAGCATTGCTCCCTGTGGAACATCAATTCCCACCTTTTACCAGTCTGAGTCGCTACTCTTAACCTCTTCTCTCTGTTTTCTGTTTTGTAACCCGCTTGTTATCCATAACAGTGTGTACAAGGTGACCAAGACCAGGCTGTGTGGAGTGAAAGGCCAGGCAGCAGATGGATGGAAAGTTGGCTACAAAACCGAAATCAGAGGGTTAGATTTACAGGGAGTTTGGAGCCATCTTTTCATCCATTCTGCTCTGTGGCCTGACCTTCACCGAGACCATCAATATAAGGGGAATTATCCGTAATACCAATAGGAAAGTAGAGGCTGCAAATATGCAAAGATGTTCTGCATTGTCTAAAATCTCCCACCAGGGCTGATCACCAGAGTGGCCATAGACCACCTAATATCTATTGGTGGCTTAGCTTTTTGTCATTGTGTCTGTTCAAGATGTTGTCCATTATAGATTAAGGTTCAGAGAAAGTGCTGGAATTAGATAGTCAAAACTGCTTTGAGTCCCTGGAGGGTGATGTTTACTTGATTTTCTATAACTTTTTGGTCCTTGCAGACACTGATAATTTATCGCCAGTCTAAGACATAACCTGGTCCACCTGATCGATAGGAAGTGTATCCATGTGGGTCTGTGTGTATGTGTGTGTGTTGTGTCAAACCAAGTGGAAGGTCCCATGTCCTTTGTAACAACAGGAAGAGTCTGTTTTTTTACAAGATCCCTCCTTTCCCCTCACTATTATCCTCAGTTCAGAAAACACTTGTGTACATCATCCTCCAGCATGCTACTGTCTCCACTAAATACTTCCATCGGTCTTACCAACAGATAGGAATGGGATCACTGATATGACAGGAATAATTTCTGAAATGCTGTCATTCTGATTTTAAAGCTTCCTGGAGTAAGACATTGATCCAGATCTTCCCACTTAACACCAATCCATATTCCCATCTGAGTTCCAGATTTCAATGTGATTGTCCCATATGTTTAGCATCTGTCCATCTGTGAGAGATGATGGGAATGCAGCCTCAGAACTTTGGTGAGATCAGTTGAGATGATCTGCTGCACTTCATCAGATGGCTGAACAAGCCGATTCTGTAAAGGCAAAAGTGCCTCGTATGAAGGTTTTCCTTACTCGTGTTCTGGGAAGATCTCTGCTGACACCTTGTTTGTCTGTGTTGGAGTTTCTGAAACAACATGTCGCTGTGGTGGTGGACTCCTGCCCACAGCTGGTGTTTCCAATTGCATCAATCATCAGTTCACTTCCCACTTGTCATGATTAATATTGAGGGCTTTCATGTCTCATCTTTGAAGCTTTGTGATTGTGCGATATGGAAAACATGTTTAACCTCTTTAAACCTGGTTCAGCACATCCCCTCCACACACGTTACAACAAATTGTCTTTGAGATCAGTTTTTCCTTTACATTCTGTGTTGTTCTGAATATTAACCTTATCCTGACCTGTCCTAACTCTCCTGCCGGTTCATTTATTGAAACCAAGGACTCCCCTTGTTCTAATGGTGAATTCCCTGTCTGCCCAGTTATTCCTTTAAGTTTGTGCCTTGTTTCACCATGTTCCCACATTTCAGAAACAAATGTTGAAATATTTGCTCCACACCCACAGGGTTTCATCTGTTTAAAGCCACAACAGAAGGGTCCAGTTTTCTCTTGGAGTTTGAGGCAAATCAGCTTCCAAAATGATGCAGAGTTTCAGCCAATGAGGGAGATCCTGGTTAAGCCCGCCCCTCATTCACTCCAATTGGCTGGAGGGCCAGCCGCTTCCCTTTGGTCCTGCAGTCCTGCCACCTCTTCCTATTGATCCAGAGCTGCCGTCAATCACCCAGGCATTGTGATGGGGGCATGCGCAGTGTGTCTGCTGGAGCTGGACATCAGTGCGCAGGTGCAACCCCGCCTCGAGTTTGGAGCATGCGCAGTGTGAGTGAGGGCGAAGGAAAGCTGCTTGTTTGTCAGGTCCGGAGCCGGTAAGATAATGGGCGGAATTGAGGGAGAGATGCAGCCGGTGGGTGGACGGGCAGGTTTCGTAAACACCTTGAGCCGTTCTGAAGCCAGAATAACCAGCTACCGGTTCCTCGCTGGTATCTGTGGGCGGCAGTTGCCCCGATCCACGTTCCTCGGTGAGAGACCCGGATTAACGGCCGCCATCTTGTTCAGCAGGGCGCATGCGCGGTCATCCGTGTCCCTGTCAGCAGGAGGAGAGAATATTGAGCATTTCTATCCTGGACTGACAGGGATGGGTTTTGGAAACTATCTTTACAGTGGGTTAGAAGGGGAGGATTTACACACAGCAAACTCAAATCAAGAGAAATGTTTGCCCCTTCTCAGTTTCCATCCTGGATTTATAGTGATGATTATTGTAAATTTACAGGACACTGGAAGTGGAGGATTGACAGACGGGAAACTCAAATCAAACATCTGACAGAGTCATTCAATTCATCAGAACCTGAATATCACCAAAGTTTGAATGTAGAAGTGAAACAGCTTGTCTGTAGACAAAGATTTCAGGTAAGCATGAGAATAATGAACTCCAGTGGGGTAAGAATGGATCTGACCCAGTTAAGTTGGAAACAAAGGTTGGCAGGTGAAACTGGAACTGAAAAATTGGCTGCTTTGAAATAAGAAATAGTTTGGACACACGAGGCAAAAGATCGGGGAAAGAAATCCAGAGGTCTCACAATGACAAAAACAACAGAGATTAAGATGAAGAAGAAAAAGGTGTACTTTATTGCAGATGTCAGGTGTAAAGTAGAACCAAGCTGAATAAAAAAAGGTTCAGAGCTGAATTGGAAAAGCAATTAAGAGAAGCAAAGAGAGAGTATGAAAAGAGATTGATGGCTAACATAGAAAGAAATTAAAATGTGTTCTATAGACATATAAAGGATGATGAAGGGATGGGTGGGGCTGATTTGGAACCACAAAGGGGATTCACACATGGAGGCAGGGGGCAAGGCTGATGTATTAAATTAATACTTAGCACCTGTATTTACTAAAGAAAAAGCCATTGCACAGGTCATGGTGAAAGAGGAGGTAGCTGAGACCCCTGAAGGGTTTAAAATTGATGAGGTATTGGACAGGCTGTCTATACTTAAAATGGACAATGTACCAGGATGATTTGCATCCTTGGATATTGAGGGAAGTGAGAGTGGGAATTGAAGAAGCACTGGCCAGAACTTTTCAATCTTCCTTATACTCGGGTGATGTCAGAGGACTGGGTAATTCCAAAGGTTCCACTCTTGTTCAGAAAGGGTCTAAAGATAAGCTCAGCAACTACAGGTCTATCAGTTTAACTTCTGTGGTGTGGAAGCTTCTAGAAACGATAATTCAGGACAAAATTAATAATGGCAAATCATGTTTATCTAAAATAAAAATAGGAAGTTCTGTAAAAACTCTGCAAGTCAGGCAGCATCTGTAGAGAGAGAAAAACAGAGTTAATGTTTCGAGTCCGATATGACTCTTCCTCAGAACCGGCTTATCTAACTTGCTTGAGTTTTTTGATGAGGCATCAGAGAGGGATGATGAGGGTAATTCTGTTTATGTGGTGTAGATGGACTTCCAAAAGGCATTTGATAAAGTGCTGCACAACAGACTTGTGAGAAAAGTTATAGCTCATGTGATCAAAGGGACAGTAACAACATGGATACGGAACTGGCGGAGCGCCTGGAAACAAAGAGTAGTGGTGCAGTGGTTAATGGTTGTTTTTTGGACTGGACGAAGATTTATAGTGGAGTTCCCAAGGGATCAGAATTAGGAGCTCTGCTACTCCTGAAAAAATATTAATGATCTACACCTTGGTATACAGGGCTCAGTTTCAAAATTCACAAATATGACAAAACTTGGAAGCATTGTGAACTGTGAAGACGATAGTGTGGAACTTCAAAAGGACGTAAACAGGGTGGACAAGTGGCAGATGAAATGTAATGCAGAGAAGTGTGACGTGATTCATTTTGGTCAGAAGAACGCTGGGAGACAATAGAAAAAGAATACAAGTCTAAAGTGGGTATAGGAGCAGAGAGACCTGGATGTATATGTGTATATGTTGAAGGTGGCAAGGCAGGTTGAGAAGGCAGTTCATAAAGCACACAGTATCCTGGGGTTTATTAATGGGGACATTGAGTACAAGAGCAAAGTTGTTATGTTGAACTTGGATACAAGACTGGTTCGGCCTCAACTGGGGTATTGTGTCTATTTCTGGGCACCACACTTTGGGAAGGATGTGAAGGCATTAGAGAGAGTGCACAAAAGATTCATGAGAATGAAGTCCCTCATCCGTGAGACCAGTTACAAATATAAATTAGAGAAGTCCGGACTGTTCTCCTTGGAGAAGAGAAGTTTGAGAGGAGATTTGATAGAGGTGTTCAAAGTCATGAGGGGCCTGGACAGAGTGAACAGGGAAAAGCTGCTCAAATTGGTGGGAGGATGAAGATTCAGAGGACACAGATTGAAGGGAATTGGGGAAAGAAGCAATGGTCATATGAGAAAAACTTTATCACACAGCCAGTGTTTAGACTCTGGAATGCACTGCCTGAGAGTGCGGCGGAGGCAGATTCCATTGAGGCATTCAAGAGGAAATGATGATATTGTTTAAAAAGGAAGAATGTGTGGGGCTACAGAGAGAAGGCAGGGGAGTGGCACCAGATGGATATCTCCTTTAGGGAGCCAGAATAGATGCAAGGGGCTGAATGGCCTCCTTCTGTGCTGCAACTATTCGGTGATCCTGAAGCAGTGTGACTGGAAAAGCACCGAGACACACAAACCCTGGTTAGAGCACACCTGGAGAACTGTGTTCAGTTCTGGGCAGCAAACCTTAGGAAGGATAGAATGGCCTTGGAGGGAGTGTAGCACAGATTTACCTGAATAATATCCGAACCCGAAGGGTTAAATTACAAGGCAGGGTTGCACACAAGAGTCCCGCTTCCCTGCTCTATCCCTGTATTCTAGCAGATTTAGTTCCCTCAAGTGTTTATCCAATTTCCTTTTGAGATCATTCACCATGTCCATTGCCAACCCCACCCCCCACCCCCCACCCCCCCTCATAGGCAGCAAGTTCCAGCTCATTATCACTCATTCTCAGAGGGCCAATTGGCTGTGGAATTCTCTTCCCCTGAGACCAGGGGGGCTGGGTCATTGAATATATTCAAGGCTGAGTTATATAGATTCTTGATTGACAAAGGAGTCGCAGGTTATAGGGGGTAAATAGGAAAATAGAGTTGAGGCCACGATCAGATCAGCCGTGATCTTATCAAATGGTGGGGCAGGATTGAGGGGCCGAATGGCCTACTGTTGCTCCTAATTCCAATGTTTGTATGTATGGAAACTCAGTACAGTCATGCCAGGGAGAGGGTGTTCAGCAATTGAAATCAGTGAGGACTCTGATCTCTGGGAAGGAAGGAAACCCTGGGAGGTGGGCGTGGAGGATTCAGAAACACTCACTGGAGACCCCAAGCCCCCAATAAGAGCCTGCAGGTCCTGCTTTGCAGCTCTGGGGCTTCTTCCCAGGAGCAGGCCCAGGTTAACAGCCGTCATCTTGGTTCATCTGGGAGCAGACGCATGTATGGCCACCTTGATGATGCAACAGAGAGTGGATGGGGTTTGAGGGTGTCTGTGACCAGGAGGGAAAATGATTAATTCATTGATTTTATTGTCAGTCTGCAGACAGGAGCTGGAGAACTGAACCCACGCAGAGGAGAGGGAGGGAGAAAACTGGGAGTGGAGGAAAGAAATGGTGGAGATGGTGAGATGGGTTTGGATTTCAGCCCAGGGAGGAGGGAGTGTGTAGGACGGGGATTTACAGCTTTGGGGGAACAAGAGAGAAAACAATATTCCATTAAAACTAGAATTGTCTGCTCTGAATTTCTATCCCAGACTGACATTGATGACTTTTATAAACTCGTTTTCCAGGGTATTAGAAGGGAAGGATTTGCAAATATGAAACTCAAACCAAACATCTTCTGACAGAGTCACTCGATTCACCAGGACCTGAATTCCCTCAGACTTTGAATGTGGAAGGAGAAATGTTTGTCTGTTCTGTCAGTGGGGAAAGATTTTGAACTTCAGTGTCACTGGAAAAACTCCGAGACACACACTCACACCCGAGTGAGAGTGTTCAGTGAACTGACTGTGAAAAGAGCTTTAACCAGTTAAACAGCCTGAAAAAGCATCACATCGTTCACAGTGAGGAGAAACTGTACACATGTTCTGTGCCTGGACAAGGTTTCAACTGATCATTCAACCTGGAGAGACACAAGGACACCCACACTATGGAGAAACCATGGAAATGTGAGGACTGTGGGAAAGGATTCAGTTACCCATCCCTGCTGGAAAACCATCGACGCAGTCACACAGGGGAAAGGCCATTCACCTGCTCTGTGTGTGGGGAGGGATTTACTCAGTCATCTGGCCTTTGGTCACACCAACGAATTCACACTGAGGAGAAGCTATTCAGCTGCACTTCCTGTGGAAAGAGGTTCAGGCACTCTTCAGCACTCACTGTACATCAACGCACTCACACTGGGGAGAGGCCATTCACCTGCTCCGAGTGTGGGAAGGGATTCACTCAGTCATTCCATCTTCTGACACACCAGCGAGTTCACACTGGAGAGAGGCTGTTCACTTGCTCTGTGTGTGGAAAAGGATTCACTGGGTCATCCCACCTGCTGTCACACCAGCGAATTCACATTGAAGAGAAGCCATTCAGTTGCACTTCCTGTGGAAAGAGTTTCAGACAGGCATCCTCCCTCATTTTACACCAGCGAATTCACACTGGGGAGAGACCATTCATCTGCTCCGAGTGTGGGAAGGGATTCACAGTTTTACCCAACCTGCTGAGACACCAGCGAATTCACACTGGGGAGAAGCCATTCAGCTGCACTTCCTGTGGGAAGAGTTTCAGGCAGTCATCCAACCTCACTGCTCACCAACGCACTCACACTGCAGAGAAACCGTTCACATGCTCCGTATGTGGGAAAGGATTCAGTCGGTCATCCAACCTCACCGCACACCAGCGAGTTCACACTGGGGAGAGGCCGTTCACTTGCTCGCTGTGTGGGAAGGGATTTGCAAAGTCTTTCAACCTGCTGACCCACCAACGCACTCACACTGAGAAGAGGTTATTCAACTCTCGGTGTGTGGGAAGGGATTCACTCAGTCACAATGCCTCCTGAGACATCAGCAAGTTCATAAGCGACTGCAGGGGTTGGATCCTGCCGTTCTTGCTGCTTGTAAGCTGGTTTAGTATTGATAGTCTGGCAATATTTTGTTTCTGCTGATGTTAACAACCCTATAACTGGCTGGAGTTTAATATTCTGGAGATGTCAATGATTTTCAGGACTGCAGTGTCCCTTTTTAAAAGCACCATCTGTGATCCTTCCCTTTAATTTCAAAAACTTTCAGTAGGGACCCCTTGACAATAAAATTATGAACTTTTACTACAATCGTAAATTGATATTTGGTGAAAAATCTCCAATTCAGTGTCTGAAAGATTTAACTGCAGGGATCTAAATTTTTTTTTTCAATGCCAATGGGAAGAGGATACCCAGGGAAAGAGTAGGGCCCATTAGGGACCAATGGGCCTTGACATCTTGACCAACATTCAAGGCTATGGGCCAAGTGCTGGTAAATAGGATTAGGTAGGTAGGTAGGTCAGGTGTTTCTCACGTGTTGGTGCAGATTCGATGGGCTGAAGGGCCTCTTCTGCACTGTGAGATTCTGAGAAGATTTCAGGTGTGACTGGAAAAATGCTGAGACACACAAACCCTGGTTAGAGCACACCTGAAGAACAGTGTTCAGTTCTGGGCAACAAACATCAGGAAGGATAGAATGGCCTTGGAGGCAGTGTAGCATATATTTACCTGAGTGATCTGAGTCCAAGGGTTAAATTATAGAATGAGATTACACAAAAGAGTCACAGAGTCATTATGGCACAGAGGAATCCATTAGGCTCATTAAGTCCACGCCAGCTATGTAGAGCAATCCAATCAGTCCCATTCCCCTGCTCTATCCCTGTATCCTTGCAAGTTTATTTCCTTCATGCTTCTGTCCACTTTCCTTTTGAAATTACTCACCATGTCCATTTCCACCCCTCTCATAGGCAGTAACCTCCAGGTCCTTACCACTCACTGTGTAAAAATATTCTTCCTCACATCTCCCGCACTTTTTACCCAAAATCTTAAACCTCTGTCCTTGAGTCCTTGTACGATCAGCTGATGGGAATAGCTTTTCTTTGTCCACCATATCTAAACCTGTCATAATCTCGTACACCTCTACCAATCTCCCCTCAACCTCCTTTGCAGGAAGCATTCTGGTAAATCTCCTCTGCACCTTCTCAATGACCTTCACATCCTCCCTAAAGTGAGGTGACCAGAACTGGATGCAGTTCTCAAATTGTGGCCTAACCAGAGCTTCATAAAGAATTCAACATAACTTCCCTGTTTTTGTTCTCAATATCACTATTTATGAAGCTCAAGATCCAATCGGCTTTGCTAACCACTCTCTTAATACATCCTGTCACCTTCAGAGATCAAAGCCATGAAGCCTCAGGTCCCTCTGTCCCTGCACACTCTTTAGAGCTGTGCCATGAATAATATTTTCCCTCTCCCTATTCCTCCTGATAAAATACATCACCTCACTGTGAGGGTTGTAATCCCTGGAATTTATAAGATTAAGAGCTGATTTGATCAAAGATTTTGGGATATTAATTGAAACTGACAGGATAGAGAGGAACTATTTCCACTGGTTGGGGAATCTAGGATGAGTGGGTGGAGGCTAAACATAGAATCAGGTTCTAGCACCTTTTCAGGGAGAGAGTTCCCGATCAGAACAACTCTGTTGGTGCACTTCCCTGTTTTTGTACTCAGTACCTCTATTTATGAAGCCCAAGACCCCATATACTTCACTGATACCCCCTCAATTAGTCCTGCCACATGAAATTGGTTCCATAAATGGTTTAATCATCACTTGTACTCACAAAGCCTACATAATGATACAAAATTTAAAATAGTTCCTGTACTATGTGCCCTGAATACCACACACCCGTCCCCACGGTTATGTCATCCCATTTACAAGGACCTTGATGTTTGGATGATAAGGGAATTATCCACGGATTTCAGAAGTCAGAATGCATGGAGAGGGATGGGTGGACTATGACCACCCAGTAGCCATGACCCCGATGTTAAGGCAGTTTTCGGAAAACACTGAAATCGTCCCTGTGATAGTGACACAGTAAAAAGGGTGGAGGGAAGAGAGGGATCGGTGACTGGGCTGGAATAGGGGCCACGGCTGGCACGGCCGCTGGGAAGCTCTTAGACATGGAGAATATGTGGGAACAGGAAGAGGCTGTGAGGCAGCAATGGACAGGAAGCTTCAGCAAAGGAAATAAAAGGCAGAGAGATGAAATCCTGGAACAACAAGAAGGAGTGAAATCCAGAAAAGAGATGGTGGACGGACTGATCGAGAGAAAGGGAACGGTCAATGAGATCATTCAGCAGAATAAGATTGAGGTGAAAAGTCAGAACATGTCTAAAGCTGTTTCCTGTGTGATGTAAGGAGGGTTTTTATTGGATCAGGTACCACAAGACCAGGAGGACATTGAAAAACAATAGAGAGTCCAACAACAGAGAGCCCAAAGGGTCTGGAGCGGGGAGAGTTAATAAACCCAGGGAATCACAGGGCCAGTAGGACATTGAAAAATAATAGAGAGCTCAAAGGGTCTGGAGGGGGAGAGTTAATAAACTCAGGGAATCACAGGCTGCACAAACTTCAAGTGTGAGCCCAGACCCATTTTAAAACAGTGAACAAATAAATCCCTGATTTTACTGAGACTCTTTTCCGTGTCCCAGCTCCTGTAAATACTGACTGGAAAGGGACCGGAATCTCAGGAGGCTCCGCTCCGCTGGCTGCTTGTGAGGAAGTGATCTCCGGCCAGATTAATGTGCTTCTGCTGTGAGTATTTAATAAAGTGTCCGGACCTCTCATTGTGCTTCCTGTCCAATATCCCCCTCATCCATGGATCTTCTGTTTTACTAATGCGGGAAAAAAAATGCCCGTTCACAGATTGGTCTTGAGGGCGGCTGGTTTACCCAGAATACCCATGGGTCAGAAAGTCCCCTGTCAATGAGAACGGGAACCCATAGCGCCGGAATGAGGACCGGGCTGTGCTCTGAGGCAGGGGCACAGCTGGGCGATGTTACTGAGGTGGAAATGGGTGGTTTTAGTGATCTGTAGTCAGAAGCTCAGTTTGGGCTGAAATATGACAACAAGATTGCGAGTATTCTGGTTCAGCCTCAGAGAGCTGGTTAGGGAGTGGAGACAATGGCTTTCATCTTCCCAACGTTTAAATGGAGGGAATTTCTGCTCATCCAGTACTGGATGTCAGACAAGTCAGGAGGGTGCGTGGGTTGGAGGTGATGGTGTTCATTGACACCTGTTACCTTCGTCCTTCTGGGTGGAGGAGGTTGAGGGTTTGGGAGATTCTGCCAAAGTTCTGGTCGAGCTGAAGATATATTAAACACATCTTCACCCACTGCATCTCCCAACTCTCTCTCTCCTCCCATGGAGGCCAGAATCTTGTATAGGCCCAGACTGGGTGGTAGGTTTCCTTCCCCGAAGGACATTAGTGAACCAGTTGGGTTTTTATGACAATCCAGCAGTTTTCATGGTCACTTTTTCCTAGTGCCGGCCCCATAAATTACTAGATTCATTCAGCTCAGTTTCACAACCTGTTTTTGTGGGTTCTCCCTCACTCCCTTTTTTCTGTTTTAAATCAGTTTCACAGGGGATTAGAAGGGGAGGATTTCCAGTCAGGAAGCAGAAACAAAACATCGCAGCAGAATCTGAAATCACCCAATTTATCGTAAACTGAATATCATTTGATTTTGAACATGGAAAGAGAAAGCACTGTTCACATCGCGGAGAAACCGTACACGTGCTCTCTGTGTGGACGAGGCTTCAACAAATCATCTGACCTGTCAAGACACAAGCGCAGCCACACCAGGGAGAAACCGTGGAAATGTGGGGACTGTGGGAAGGGATTCAGATTCCCATCTGAGTTGGAAATGCATCGGCGCAGTCACACTGGGGAGAGGCCGTTCACCTGCTCCACGTGTGGGAAGGGATTTACTCTTTCATCCAACCTATTGAGCCACCAGCGAGTTCACACTGACGAGAGACCTTTTAAATGCCCAGACTGTGGGAAGTGCTTTAAAAGTTCCTGGGAGCTGATGTACCATCAGTGTGTTCACACAGACAAGAGACCATTTAAATGCTCTCACTGCGGGACTGGGTTCAGGCGATCATCTCAACTCATTGTACACCAGCGAATTCACACTGGGCAGAGGCCGTTCACCTGCTCCACTTGTGGGAAGGGATTCACTCATTCACCCCACCTGTTGAGACATCAGCGAGTTCACACGGGGGAGAGACCGTTCATCTGCTCTGAGTGTGGGAAGGGATTCACTCGGTCATCCCACCTGCTGGCACACCAGCGAGTTCACACTGGGGAGAGGCCTTTCAACTGCCCCCAGTGTCGGAAGGGATTCACTCAGTTATCTAGCCTGCTGAGACACCAGCAAATTCACACTGGGAAGAGGCCATTTTCCTGCCCTCAGTGTGGGAAGAGATTCACTACCTCATCCAACCTGCTGACACACCAACGAATTCACACTGGAGAGAGGCCATTCACCCGCCCTCAGTGTGGCAAGAGATTCACTACCTCGTCCAACCTGCTGACACACCAGCGAGTTCACACTGAGGAGAGACCATTCACCTGTGCCCAGTGTGGAAAGAGATTCACTCATTCACCCCACCTGCTGAGACACCAGCGAATTCACAAGTAACAACAGTGATGGGATTTTGCTGTTCATCACATCTAGGACTGAATCATGTTCATTGGGGTCTGTTTCTGCTGATGTTATAAACTACAGCCCTCTTACAGCGTCTAATCTGGCAAAAAGTCAAATAAATTAGTTTTGTGTTAAAGACACAGTGTGTTGAATCTTTTTAATATCACTAACACAAGTTAGTTCCTTTTCAAGGGCTCTCCCTCTCCCCTGTGTCCTCCATCCTCACCTCCAACAACAAGTGTGAGGATCTCATGGAGCTTCTTTGTTGCTAAGATTGAGACAATACGATCAGCTGCCTCTGCTGTTTCCCTCCCTTCCACTCGCCCTCCCTTCCACTCGCCCTCCCTAAAGTTCCCCATTACCCGAGCCCTGAACTCACATCTTTCTGTCGTTTCCCTCCCATCTCCCCTCATGCCCTCTCAGAGCTCATCTTGTCCATGAAACCCACCTCCTGCTCCATCGACCCTACTCCCACTAACTGCTGATCACTCAACTTTCCAATGTTCACTGACTATGTTAATAGTTTTCTCTCTCAGATACTGTCCCTCTCTCCTTCAGATTTCCCATCATTATACCCTTCTCAAAAAACAAATGCTTGACCCCACTGTCTTTCCAAACTATTGCCCCATCTCCAGCCTCCCTTTCCTCTCCAAAGTCCTTGAACATGTTGTCACCTCCCAAATCTGTGCCCATTTTTCCCACAACTCCATGTTTGAATCCCTCCAATCAGGTTTTTGCCCCTGCCACAGTGCTGAAACAGCTCTTATCAAAGTCACAAATGACATCCTATGTGACTGTGACAAAGATAAACTCGCCCTTCTCGCCCTCGACCTGTCTGCAGCCTTTGACAATGTTGACCACATCATTCTGCACCTTCGCCTCTCCCCTGTCGTCCAGCTGGGTGGGGCTGCTCTCTCCTGGTTCCATTCTTCTCTTTCTACTCATAGCCAGAGACTCACTTGCAATGTCTTCCCTCCCCAATCCCACAGTTACCTCTGGTGTCCCCAAAGGATCCAGCCTTGGTCTCCTCTTATTTCTCATTAACCTGCTCCACACAATGACATCATCTGAAAACACTGTCAGTTCCCAGCTCTGCCTCACCACCACCTCTCACGACTTCTCCACTCTTGGTAAATTATCAGACTGTTTGTCTGATATCTGGTGGTGGATATGCAGAAATTTCTTCAAATTAAACATTGGGAAGACTGAAGTCGTTGTCTGAATGACTGGTAGAAGCAGATTCAGTAGTAACTTTCAAAAGTGATTTAAATTTCAACTTAATAAGTAAAGATTTGGAGGCCGATCGGAAAAGGGCAGGGGAGTGCGACAGATTGGTAACATTTTCAGAGACAGGACAGGCACAATGGGCTGAATGGCCACCATCCGTGCTCTATGAGATTCTATCATATGTTTATTATGAATCGTTCCATTGTTATAGATGACAGAATGTCATCAAACCACAGCAGAGAAGGAGGCCATTTGGCCTATCGAATCTGTGCTGACAAATTCGGCAAGCAACCCAGTTAGTCCCACTCCCCCATTCTTTATCCCATCCCAGCACCATTTCTCCTTCAAGAATTTATCCGATTCCCTTTTGAAGGTCACTCTTGAATCTGTATCCATCCGATAGTGAATTCCAAATTCTTACCACTTGTTACTGAAAATATTTCCTCATGATGCTAGCGTAAAAGCAAAATACTGCAGATGCTGGGTGTCTGAAATAAAAACAGAAAATGCTGGAAAAACTCAGCAGATCTGATAGCGCCTGTGGAGAGAGAAACAGAGTTAACATTTCGAGTCCGTGTATGACTCTCCATTGTACAATACCAAATTCCCTAGTCAGTTCCTCGATATTCGAGTCTAAAAAAAATCTTGTACACTCCAGGAATTCATCCACCACAGTAATATTGCTAATTTGGTTTGCCCAATCCATATGCAGCTTAAAGTCACCCATAAATACCGTAGCACCCTTGTTACATGCATCTCTAATTTCCTGTTTAATACTGTCCCCCACCTAATCACTACTGTTTGGAAGCCTACAGACAACACCCAATAATGTTTTCTTCTCATTGTTGCTTCTTAGCTCCGCCCAGACTGATTCTACATCTAGATTTTCTGAGCCAATTTCCTCTCTCAATATCGCACTTTTGTCCTTAACTAACAATGCCACACCACCTCCTTTTCCATTTTTCCTGTCTGTCCTAAATATCAAGTCTGCTTGGACATTCAGTTCCCAGCCTTGGTCACCCTGCAGCCATGTCTCTGTAATCACAATCATATTGTATCCAATTACATCTACTTGCACTGTTAATCCATCTACCTTATTGCGAATGTTCTGTGCTTTAGACTTTTTAACATTTTTACACATTTTTTTTGTACTATGGCTCTGTTTACTGCTAGCCCTTGTTTCCTCTGCCTTCCACTTTTGCTTTCTACTTTTCTGTCTCTCATTCCAATCTTTGTTTCCCTCTTTTGTGTCTCCCCACTCAGTTTCCCATCCCCCTGCCAGTCTACTTTAAACCCTCCCCCACAGTACTGGCAAACACCCCAGCAAGGATATTGGTTGCAGTCCTACTGGGGTGCAACCCATCCACCTTGTCCAGGTCCCACCTTCCCCAGAATCAGTCCCAATGTCTCAGCAATCTAAATCCCTCCCTCCTGCACCATCTATCCAGCCATGAATTAATCTGGTATATTCTCCTATTCCTGATCTTTCCAGCACGTGGCACTTGGAGTAACCCTGATTCCAGGGGAATCCTGGAAACCTTGCTTTTTAATTTATTTCCTAGCTCTCTATATTCTGCTTTCAGGACCTCATCCCTCTTTTTACCTACATCATCGGTACCTATATGGACAATGACCTCTGGCTGTTCACCCATCCCTTCAGAATGTCCTGCAGCCACTCAGTGGCATCCTTGATGCTGGCACCAGGGAGACAACATACCATGCTGGTGTCACGTCTGCGGCCGCAGAAACGTCTATCTGTTCCCCTTATGATTGAATCCCCTGTCAATATTTCTCTTGCGCTCTCCCCGCCTTGTGCAGCTGAGCCACTCGTAATGCCACAGACTTTATTTAATTTATTCATGGGATGTGGGCGTCGCTGGCTGGGTCAGCATTTATTGCCCATCTCTAATTGCCCTTTTCAGCGGGCATTTAAGAGTCAACCACATTGCTGTGGGTCTGGAGTCACATGTAGGCAAGACCAGGTAAGGATGACAGATTTTCTTCCCTAAAGGGATATTAGTGAACCAAATGTGTTTTCACAACAATCGACAATGGTTTCATGGTCTTTAGACTTTTTAAATTCTAGATTGCTTATCAAATTCAAATTCCGTGGTGGGATTCAAACCCAGGTCCCCAGAGCATTACCCTGGGTGTCTGGATTATTCGTCCAGCGACAATACCACTACGCCATTGCATCCCCTTTGCTTGGACCCAGGGGCCCCTGCACTACCTGCCTAATGCTTTTACTCTGTCTGGCAGTCACCCAATCACTTTCTGCCTGTGTACTCTTTACCTGCGGTATGACCACCTTGCTGTATGTGCTATCCACGAAGATCTCTTCTTTGCTTTTGCTCCACAGTGACTCCAGCCACAGCTCCAGCTCTGAAACGTGGATTTTGAGTAGCTGCAACTGGAGACATTTCCTGCATACTTAGTCACCTGGAGACTGGAAGTGTCCCTGACTTCCCACATCGCACAGGAGGAGTATTCCACTTGGCCGAGCTGCCCTGCCATGACTTAACTGTATAAGCCAGTTAACTAATGGACTAGCTGCAGCTGCAAGCAGAGCCTGTATAATCTTGGTTTTAAAGCTGGGCTAAAACTCACTTTCTCCCAACCCAAAGAGTAACTTTTAGCAACACTTAGAAGGACAAGGGCAGCAAACAGAGGGGAACACCACCACCTGGAAATTCCCCTCCAAGCCACTCACCATCCTAACTTGGAAATACGTTGCCTTTCCTTCACTGTTGCTGGACAAAAATTCTGGAATTCCTAACAGCACTGTGTGTGTACCTACATCATGTGGACGACAGTGGCTCAAGAAAGCAGTTCACCATCACCTTCTCAAGGGCAATTAGGGATGGGCAATAAATGCTGGCCTAGCTAGCGATTCCCACAGCCTATAAATGAATAAAAAATTTAACGAATGGTTTAGAGAGAAATTAATCCTTAAAAGTCCCTCTCTTACCAAACGCCAACTTAAGCACTCCAATGCAACCCAAAGCAACACTCCAGTGAAGATAAAAGCATAACTATCAATAGCTTGCTTTTCTGCTGCCTGAATCTCGCTTCTGAAAACCTGTTTAACCCAGTTAACTAATTAACTAGCTGCAGCTGCAAGCAGAACCTGTATAACCCCTGTTTTAAAGCTGGACTAAAACTCAACTTCTCCCAACCCAAAGAACAACTTTTAGTTAGTTGCTAAATTAAAGAAAGATTATACTTTAGATAGAAATTAACCCTTAAAAGTCCCTCTCTCATCAAACTCCAGCTGAAGCACTCTGATGCACCCCAAAGCAGCCCTGCTGTGCAGACCAGTGAGGGTGATAATGGAACATTTTTATTTAAAAGTGCAGTGATACCTGATCACCTATTGAGTGAGTGAGTCTTTCACAGTGTTATTCAAATAATCACAGCTACTGCTGGTGATTCTCTGGCTACAATTTGATAAGAAAGGAACCAGGAGCATGATGTCCCATCTAGCTGGGCACCAGTGGAGGGGCATTGGGGGAGGATGGTTTGGTTCATGGTGTCAATGACTGCAGAGAGGCCGAGAAGGACAAGGAGGGAGAGTTCATCTTGGTGACATGGAATGTAAGTTGTGATTCTAAGAGCTCATTCAACACTGTGACAGGGGCAACAGTCATATTGGGGGGATTCAAAAATGGAATTCCTGGAAAGATGGGCATGGATTTGGGAAGTGACAAGGACTTTGGATGCAAAAGGGAGGTTGGAGATGGGGTGGGAGTTTGTAAATATGTTGTGGTCAAGGGTTGGTTTTATTGAGGAGGGGCTGATGATGGCAGATTTGAAGGACAGAGGGACAGAACCTGAAGAGAGAGAACCATTAACAATGTCAGTGAAAATGGGGAAGTTGGAAGATTAGCAGATTAGTGAGAATAGGGTCAATGGAGCAGGAGGTGGTTCTCATGGACAAGATGAGCTCTGAGAGGGCATGAGGAGAGATGGCAGATAAACATAAGAAATATGAGAGTTCAGGGCTAGGAGAAGGAGCAGCTTGAGAGGCAGTTCAGCCCGGTGTGTTAGTGGAAGGGAGGAAAGCAGCTGAGGCAGTTGATAGGATTGTCTTAATCATAGCGACAAAGAAACTCCATGAGCTCCTCACACTTGTTTTTTTCTAATTCAATCATTGGACATGGGCATCGCAGTTGAGGCCAGCATTTATTGCTCATCCCTAATTTCCCTTGAGAAGGTGAGGGTCAGCTGCCTTTTTAAGGCAGCCCTGTGGTGTAGGTACACCCACAGTGCTGTTAGGGAGGGAGTTCCAGGAATTTGACCCAGCGACAGTGAAGGAACGGCGATATATTTCCAAGTCAGGATGGTAAGTGGCTTGGAGGGGAACTTCCAGGTGATGATGTTCCCATCTATCTACTTGCCTTGTCCTTCTAGGTGGTAGCGGTCGTGGGTTCAGAAGGTGCTGTCTAAGGAGCCTGGTGAGTTGGAGTTTGAGAACAGAGGAGACAGGAAAGGGAGAGCACTTCAAAGGAATTAACTTGTGTTATAGATATTAAAAAGACTCGGCACACTGTGTGTTTAACACAAAGCTGATTTATTTTAATTATATCCAGAATATTAACACCTATAACTAGGCTGGAGTTTATTAACATCAGCAGAAAAAGAGCCCAATTTAGTCCTGATGTGATTAGCAGCAAAATCCAAACACTATATTTACTTGTGAACTCGCTGGTGTGTCAGCAGGGTGGATGACTGAGTGAATCCCTTCCCACAATCAGAGCAGGTGAATGGTCTCTCCCCAGTGTGAACTCGCTGGTGCTCAGTGAGGTGAGATGACCTCCTGAACCCAGTCCCACAGTGAGAGCACCTGAACGGTCTCTCGTCAGTGTGAACACGTTGATGGGACATCAAGACCCCGGAACTTCTATAGCACTTCCCGCAGTCTGGGCATTTAAAAGGTCTCTCCCCAGTGTGACCTCGCTGGTGTATCAGCAACCTGGAGGACTGAGTAAATCCCTTCCCACACATGTGGCAAGAGAATGGCCACTCCCCAGTGTGAACTTGCTGGTGTCTTGTCAGGTGGCATGATCGAGTGAAACCTATCCCGCAGTCAGAGCAGGTGAATGGCCTCTCCCCAGTGTGAGTGCGCCTGTGACTTTCCAGCTGAACTGGATAATTATATCCCTTCCCACAGTCTCCACATTTCCACAGTTTCTCCCTGCTGTGGCTGCATTTGTGTTTTGATAGGTTAGATGATTGGCTGAAGCCTCATCCGCACACAGAACACGTGTACGGTTTCTCTCCACTGTGAACGGTGCTTTTCCCTTCCATGTTCAAATTCCGATGATATTCTGGTTATGATAAATTGGGTGACTCTGTCAGATCCCAATGTGATGTTTGGTTTCAGCTTCCTGACTGCAAATCCTTCCCTTCCAATATCCTGTGAAATTGATATAAAACAGAAAAAGAGAGTGAGACAGAACCCAGAAGACACAAAGGTAGGTTGTGAAATTGAGCTGAATGAATCCGGTAATTTGTGGGGCCGGCACCAGGAAAAATTGACCATGAAAACTGCTGGATTGTCGTAAAAACCCAACTGGTTCACTGATGTCCTTCAGGGTGGGAATCTGGTGTGGGCCTAAACAAGACTCTGGTTCTATGGGTGGAGAGAGGGTGTGTGTGAGAGAAAGAGAGGTGGGAGAGGCAGGTGGTGAAGGAGAAAAATTTGACATCTATAATTTGACAAGAACGTTGACAGAATCACCCAAACCCTCAGATTCCACCACCTAGACAGACCAGGGTATGTGAACACCAGCACCTCCAAGTTCCCACCCAAGTCACGCACCATCCTGACTTGTCTGACGTCAAGTACGGGATGCGCAGAAATTTCCTCTGAAGCTGAACCAGATTGTTCACAACCATGGTGTCATATCTGACTCCCAGATGAGCTTCCAACCACATATCCACATCATCACCAAGGCCGCCTATTTCTACCTCAGTAATATGGCCTGACTCCACCTTAGTCTCAGTTTATCTCCTGCAGAAACCATTATCCATTCCTTTGTTACTGCAAGGCTAAACTATCCTCACACACTCCCAGTCGGCCTTCAACATTAAACCATCCCCCTCCACCCCCGTAATCTTGAGGTCATTCAAAGCTCTGTTGCTTGTGTGTTTAGTCGCACTGTCTTGTTCACCCACTGCCAATGTACTCACTGACCTACAAAGGCTCCCAGTTAAGAAGCACCAACTTTTAAAATTCTCAAACAAAAACAAAAATAGCTGGAAAAACTCAGCAGGTCTGACAGCATCTGCGGAGAGGAATACAGTTAACGTTTCGAGTCCGTATGACTCTTCATCAGAACTAAAGAGAAATAGAAATAAGGTGAAATATAAGCTGGTTGAGGGGGGTGGGACAGGTAGAGCTGGATAGAGGGCCAGTGATAGGTGGAGGCAAAGAAGATATTGCCAAAGATGTCATAGACAAAAGGACAAAGGATAAAGTTCTCATCCATGTTTTTCTTCATGGTTGTGATCATTCCTATCTCCACAATCTCCACCACCAGCCACACAATCTCCAAGATCTCTGCACTCATCTAATTCCAGCCTCTTAAGAATTCCTGATTTTAATCGCCATCAGTGACTGTTCCTTCCATTGCCAAGGCCACAAGCTCTGGAGTTTCCTTCTTAAACCTCTTTGCCTCTCCGCGTCATTTTCCTCCTTTAAGATATTCCTTAAAACCTACTTCTTTGACAAAGCTTTTGGTCACCTGCCCTAATATCTCCTTATGTGGCTGTGTCAAATGTTACTTTGTAACATTTATGTTAAATGCATTGGAAAGTTTTATACTGTTTAGGGCACAATATAAATACAAATTATTGTCACTGACTTGGATATATATCGTTGTTTTGCCTCATCAATAAGACATTGTAACTCAAAGTATGAAGCAGCTTGATGGACAATTGTTCACATTTTGTCATTGGAAAAATTTCAATAACATTGCCCCCTACAAAGATGTAGGCCATGCATGCGCCCTGTTGCAAATTGCCCCCAATAAATATGGCGGCCGTTAATCTGGGTCTGGAACTGGGAGAAAGCGGCGGCCCTGCTCTGTGCAAAAGAGGGGCACGGTCCCGAGTACCGGTTGGTTGTTTTTCGTGGTTTACGGTTTACATAACATTTACGAAGCCTATTCAACCACCGGCCGGATTGCACCGTCGCTTCACCCCACCATCCTACCCTCTCCGCCTTTACCGAATGCGAACCCGAGAAAGAAGCTTTTCCCCATCGACATTAATCACACTGCGCATGCTTCACTCAGCCGAGCCCAGCCCCTTATTCACTCCGATTGGTTGGACGACCAGCCGCCTCGACGCGCCTACAGCCCCGCCCTCTCCTTTCCTATTGGTCCGGTTCTGCCGTCAATCAGCCGGGCATTGTGAACTGTCAGGTGAGAGGTCACTGTCGTGAGCGGCTTCCTTGAAACATAGGAAATGGAAGCAAGAATAGGCCATTCAGCTCTTCGAGCCTGCTCTGCCATTCATTATGATCATGGCTGATCTTCTATCTCAACGCCATACTCCCGCTCTCTCCCCATACCCCTTGATGCCTTTAGAGTCTAGAAATCTGTTCGTTTCCTTCTTAAATATATTCAGCGACTTTGCCACCACAGCCCCCTGTGATAGAGAGTTCCACAGGTTGACCACCCTTTGAGTGAAAAAGTTTCTCCTCATCTCTATCCTAAATGGCCTACCCCGTATCCTGAGATTGTGACCTCTTGATCTAGACCCCGCCCCCAGGCAGAGGAAACGTCATCCCGGCATCCAGTCTGTCCAGCCCTGTCAGAATTTTATACGTTTCAATGAGACCCCCTCTCATTCTTCTACACTCCAATAAATACAGGCTTTGTCGGCCCAACCTTTCCTCATACGACAATCCTGCCATCCCAGGAATCAGTCTGGTCAACGTTCGCTGCACGCCCTCTTTGGCAAGTATATCCTTTCTTAGGTAAGGAGACAAAACTTCACACAATACTCCAGGTGTGATCTTACCAAGGCCCTGTATAACTGCAGTAAGACATCCTTGTTCCTGTACTCAAGTCCTCTTGCAATGAAGGCCAGCATACCATTTGCCTTAACAGCTCGCTGCACCTGCATGCTTGCTTTCAGTGATTGGTGTACAAGGACACCCAGGTCCCTTTGTACCTCAACATTTCCCAATGTATCACCATTTAAATAATACTCTGCCATTCTGTTTTTCCTACCAAAGTGAATAACTTCACACTTAACCATGTTATACTGCATCTGCTGTGTATTTGCCCACTCATTCGACATGTCTAAATCACCTTGAAGCCTCTTGACATCCTCCTCACCATTCACATTTCCACCTAGTTTTGTGTGGTCAGCAAACTTGGAAATATTACATTTGTTTCCTTTCTCCAAATCATTGATATATACGGTGAATAGCTGGGGCCCAAGCACTGATCCCTGCGGTACCCCACCAGTCACCACATGCTATTCCAAAAAAGACCCATTTATTCCTAATCTCTGTTTTCTGTCCGCTAACCAGTTCTCAATCCATACCAATATATTACCCCCAATCCCATGTGCTTTAATTTTGCACACTAACCTCTTACTTGGGACTTTAACCTTTCTGAAAATCCAAATACACCACATCCACTGGTTCTCCCTTATCTATTCTGCTAGTCATGTCCTCAAAAAACTCCAGGAGGTTTGTCAAACATGATTACTCTTTCATAAATCCATGTTGACTTTGTCTAATCCTGTTGATATTTTCTAAATATCCAGTTATCACATCTTTTATAATAGATTCTAGCATTTTCCCTACCACAGATGTTAGGCTAACCGGTCTGTAATTCAGTTTCTTCCCTCCTTCCTTTTTTTTAAATCGTGGGGTTACATTTGCCACCTTCCAATCTGTCGGGACTATTCCAGAATCTACAGAATTTTGGAAGATGACAACCAACGCATCCACTATTTCCATGGCCACCTCCATTAGTACCCTGGGATATAGATTATCAGGCCCTGGGGATTTATCAGCTTTCAGTCCCATTAATTTCTCCAGCACTTTTTTTTAAGTAATACTAATTTCCTTCAATTCCTCCTTCTCATTAGACCTTTGGTTCCCTAGTATTTCTTGGAAGTTGTTTGTGTCTTCCTCCATGAAGACAGAAGTAATGTAGTTGTTTAATTGCACTGCCATATCCTTGTTTTCTATTATAAATTCTCCTATTTCGGACTGTAAGTGACCTACATTTGTCTTCACTAATCTTTTTCTTCTTACATGCTTGTAGAAGCTTTTACAGTCCTCTTTTATGTTCCTTGCAAGTTTACACTAGTACTCTAATTTCCCCTCTTAATCAATCTCTTGGTCCTCCTTTGCTGAATTCTAAACTGCTCCCAAACCTCAGGCTTGCTATTTTTTCAAGCAACTTTATATGACTCCTCCTTGGATCTAATACTACACTTCATTTGTTTTGTTAGCCATGGTTGGGCCACTTTTCCTGTTGTGTTTATGCACCAGAAAGGAATATAACAGTTGCAATGCATACATTCATTCCTTATATATTAGCTACTGCCTATCCACCATCATCCCTTTTAATGACATTCCCCAATTTATCTTAGCCAGCTCACGCCTTATACCCTTGAGTTCCCTTTGTTTAGATTTAGGACTTGAGTTTCGAATTGGACTACTTTATTTTCCAACCTAAGGAAGAATTCTCTCATGTTATGGTCACTGTTTCCTAAAGGACCCCGCACCATAAGATTATTAATTAACCCCTTCTCATTGCACAAAACCAAATCCAAGATAGCCTGTTCCCTAGTTGGTTCTTCGACATACTGGTCTAAAAAACCATCTCATACAGACTCCAGGAATTCATCCGCCACAATGTTATTGCTAATTTGGTTTGCCCAGTCTATATTAGATTAAAGTCATCCATGATTACTGTAGCACCCTTGTTATTTGCATCTCTAATTTCCTTTTTAATACTGTCCCCTGCCTTAGCACTACTGTTTGGAGGCCTGTACACAACTCCCACCAATATTTTCCACCCCTTGTTGCTTCTTAGTTCCACCCAGACTGATTCTACAACTAAATTTTCTCAGCTGATATCCTCTCTCACTATTGCACTGATTTCATCCTTAACTAACAATACCACTCCACTTTCTTTTCCTTTGTGCCTGCCCTTCCGAAATATCGAATACCCTTGGATATTCGGTTCCCAGCCTTGGTCACCCTGCAGCTGTGCCTTTGTAATCGCAATCATATCATAGCTGTTTACTTCTATTTGCACTATTAATTCATCTACCTTATTGTGAATGCTCCATGCATTCAGAGTCAGTGCCTTTGGAGTTGTCTTTATTCACATCTTCTTTTGTACAATTGCCCTATATGCTGCCAGCCCCCGTTTCCTCTGCCTTCCACTTTTGCTTTTTACTTCCCTGTCTTTCATGTCTATCTTTGTTTTCCTCTTCTGTGTCTCCCACTCAGGTTCCCATCCCCCTGGAGTCTGTGGGCTGTGGTGCAGGTGCCAATGATTGTGATTTGGGGGATCCCATGGAATCCCCTTTGGGGCAGCTTTCCTGGTGAGCCAGTCTGCCTGGTTATTACCATCACCCTCTTCACTAACTCCTGCTGCTGACGTACCTTCACCTTACAAACAGCAATTTGTCCTGGACACTTACCAGCAACATCCCGAATCATTCAGAGTTTGTAGTAGTGACTGAGTGGTTTCCTTTCTGTTGTTGAGAAGCCATATGTTTTTTGCCAGGATGAAAGATTCTGCATGAGGGAATTACAACTAGAGGAGTTTTCAGAATAGTTGGTGCTTCTCTCAGTAACGGTTTGAAGGGCTGTGATGATGCTTTCTAGGCTGAATATTGTGGTGGTTATTTAATAAGGATATTACAGCTGTCATGAGGAATCAAAGACACAGAACAAGTCTGGCACAGACTTTGTTTATAAAACAAAGATCCATCCAGATGAACAGTGGAGTCTAACAATGATGTGGCTTTTACTGGTTCATTGTACATGGCCTCTTTCACCTAACATGTATGTTAGGTTCTTTCATACTGAAACATCCCAGCCAATTCTTAATTGTGAGGGTGCAGGATATTAATTCATCTACTCTATTACATCAGCGACACTCCCTTAATTGACCCTGTATTAAAAATGTCACTGTGGTATGTGGGGTATGTAGAACTATTGAATTAAACTCTACTAGGTAACTCTGTGTGCTTAATTAACCAGTGAACTCTTCATATCTGCTTAGTACACTGGGCAATCGATCTTTGCACAAGGGTGAGTATGTCTAAGAGCTGTCCAACTGGAAAATCTTCTCCATTCACCTCTTGCATTACGACAGCAGACTGACAGCAGACAGTTCTGTCTCCACCAACAGGGCAGTGAAATCAATTTTAAAATTTTGCAAAGAGCCAGCACAGGCATGATGGGCCAAATGGTTTCCACCTGTGCTGTATCATTCTATAAAGAAGTGAATATTCAGTATCTGGAGATAAATGAGAGAGGAACCATTAAGAAAAGCTTTATAAATTCTGCGTAGTTCCACAGCAGAGCAACGGTTTGAATCACTTTGAGAAATAGAACATAGCATTGCACCCGTTCACAAGCATGTATGTGATTTCTTAAGTTAACGTATCCCAATTTTTAACAAAATTATTTTCCATTCTGTGTTTGGAGAATCAATGGCGCTACTGTTACCCAACATGCTCGGCGGCTGTGAATATGCCCTATTAACGGTACAGGAGCCCAGTGCGCAGGTGCAATGCTGGATTCCATCTCGGGCATGCGCAGTGTCACTTTGATCAGAGCCCTGTGAGTGCAATGGACGCTTTTTTCTGCGGGTAAGAGCTGGTGGGGCGGAGTGAGGAACAGAGCTGGGAGTCCTGGGTGGGGCGGGTGGAGAGAGGGGAGATTTTATAAACAACCGCTGGAGGTCACAAGCTCCGAATTAGACCCTGCAGGTCCGGCGTCTGTACTTCCGGGACTTTTTCTCTGGAACAGGCCCAGATTAACGACCACCATCTTTGTTCAGCGCTGAGCAGAGCGCGTGCGCGGCAATCTTGGTGATGCAACAGGGTGTGGGCGGGGCTCCAGGTTCCCGGTGAGCAGCAGATTGACAGGTCCGGGTTA
Organism: Cetorhinus maximus; assembly: GCF_964194155.1. Lineage (NCBI taxonomy): Eukaryota > Metazoa > Chordata > Chondrichthyes > Lamniformes > Cetorhinidae > Cetorhinus > Cetorhinus maximus. The sequence goes on from NC_135901.1 coordinate 24,987,199, forward strand.
AGGCCGCCATCTTTCCAGGAGCCAGGTGCTTTCGGACGCATGCGCGGCGATCCTAAGACCGGAAGACATCAGAATTAGGAGCAGGAATAGGCCATTCGGTCCATTTAGCCTGCTCCACTGATGAAATAAACTCATGGCTGATCTGATTGTTCCTCCTGCCTCCATAATCCTTGAGTCCCTTGTAGGCTGAGCCTCCATTGCTCATTGGGGAAGAGAATTCCACAGACGAATGACCTTCTGAGAGAAGAAATTTCTCCTCATCTCAGTGATAAATGGGAGACTTCTTAGTTTTAAACACTGCCCCTTGGTTCTAGATTCTCCCTATGAGGGGAAACACCTTTCAGCATCTATGTCTAGAGCCCTCAGAATCTTATATATTTCAATAAAATCCTCTCCCATTCTTATAAACTCCAAGAGTACAACCTCTAACCTTGCTTCAAACGACAAACTCCCTCATCCTCAGAATCAGACTAGTGAACCTTTACTGAACTGCCTCCTGTGCAAATAATAAGTCTTAAGTATTCCTGGGACTGGAAAAAGGGGGGAATGTTGTGAATTTCTATGCTGGACTAACAGTGATGGATTTTGGAAACTGTTTTTACAGGGGGTTAGAAGGGGAGGATTTACACACAGCAAGCTCAATTCAAGAAAAATTGTTCTGTTCTGAATTTCTAACGACTACTGACACTTATGACTCTTGTAATCTCCTTTCACAGGGAGCTAAAGATTTGAAAACTGTGATAATTTTCCCTGACTCTTTCCAACTGCAGGCTCCAGCAGGAGATTTTAAATTTGAAAACAGTGAAATTGTTTCGGAGGTGAGTACTGTTGAACATTCATCTACATTTTAGAGCTTTTAGTGCTGTGCTCTGGCTCCATGGCTCTGGAGCTGGTGTGGCCCCTTTAATGTGGATCTGAATCCATGTCCATCTATTGCTCTGTTTCACCTCTGCCCTCCCTGATCACCTTTCTGCCGTGGGCTAACTTCCTCTGCCTGTAATAATGGTTGTAATTTAACCATGTTTGGTATTTTACTGTTCTTTCTACAGTTACTGCCTGACCTGCTGAGTACTTTCAGCATTTGCTCTTTTTATTTCAGTTTTCCAGCAGCTGCAGTATTTTGCTTTTGTTTTATTCCAAGTGTTTCCCTCAGAACTGAGTCTAGAAACACATATAGACCAATTAAGAACTGATTGGTAATGGGCTGGGTGTTGGTGCAAAGGTTGATCCCCGGCCCCCAGAATGGGTCCTTTTTCACAGAATCATTGAATGGTTACAATACTGAAGGAGGCCATTTAGCCCATCATACCCGTGCTGGCTCTCTGCAAGAGCAGATCAGTTAGTCCCACTCCCCTGCCCTTTCCTCATAGCCCAGTAGTTTTTTTTTTTCTCTCCAGGATCTTATCTAATTCCCTTTGTTTTGTTGCATCAGTTTGAGCTGGAGTGGAGATGGAGGAGAAGCTGCTGGGTTTAACCTCAAGGACTTTGGAAACAAGTTGGGACCAACAATTTTAGTTGTGAAACTGTCAAGGGAGGAAAATTCCAGGGGAGATCTGGTTGCTAAACGGACATTTAGGAACAAACATTTCTTTTGATGCTTCAATCTATTTTACATATACATATTTTAAAAGTTTGTGGAATTTGGGTGACACCAACAAGACCAACAGCAGATATTATCAATCCCCAGTTACCTGTGGAGAAGATGATGTTTGACCTTCTTGAACCACTGCAGCCGGTATGGTGATGGTGCTCCCACAATGCTGTTCGGAGAGTTACAGGTTATTCACCCAGTGGTGATGAAGGAATGGCGATATATGTCCAAATCAATGACAGTGATTTGCATTTGTATTGTGTCTTTAACATAATAAAACTTTCCAAGACATTCACTGAAATGTTACAAAGCAACATTAGACACCGAGTCACATAAAGTGATATTAGAGCAGGCGACCAAAAGCTTGGTCAATGAGGTAAAGAAGTGGAGAGATTTAAGGAGGAAATTCCAGAGCTTGGGCCTAGGCAACTGAAGCAATGGCCACCTTTGCTGGTGTGATTAAAATGTGGAATGCTCATGATGCTGCAATTAGATGAGCGCAGGTATCTCAAAGGGTTGTGTGACTGGAGGAGATTACAGAGATATGGATGGGTAAGTCTAGAGGTAACAAAGGAATGGAGGAGAGTTTCAGAAAGCAGATGAGCTGAGACTAGGAAAGAGCTGAGCAATGTTACTGAGGTGGAAATAGGCGGTCTTGGTGATGATGCGGATAGGTGGTCAGAAGCTCAGTTTGGGGTAAAAGATAACAGCGATCTTGTGAACAGTCTGGTTCAGCTTCAGACAGTTTCTGGGGAGAGGGATGGAGTCAGTGGTTATGGAGTGGAGTTTGCAGCAGGGACTGAAGACGATGGCAATCATGTTCCCAGTATTTAATTGAAGGAAATTTCTGTTCACCCAGGACTGGATGTTAGACAAGTCAGGACGTTGTCTGAGTTGAAGGGGAACTTGCAGGCGATGGTGTTCACATACACCTTCTACCCTGGTCCTTCCAGGTGGTTGAGCTAGACAGTTTGGGAGGTTCTGTCACTTTTCGGCCAAACTGTAGATTTATAAAAGGACTCTCTTTCATCCGCTGCCTCTCTCTTTCATCCGCTGCCTCTCTCTCTCTCTCTCTCTTTCTCTTTCTCCCTCTCTCTACCTCTCTGTATCTCTATTTCTCTCTCTCGCGCGCACTCTCTCTCTCTCTCTCGCTCTCTCTCTTTTTCCTCCTATAGTGTCCAAAGTCCCCTTTAGGTCCAGACTGGGTGACAGTTTCCCTTCCCTGAAGGACATTAATGAACCAGTTGGGTTTTTATGACAGCCCTTCAGCTTTCATGGTCTTTTTTCCGATTGCAAGTCCCATAAATTCATTCAGCACAATTTCACAGTCTGTTTTTGTGGGTTCTCTGTCACTCATTTTTTTCTGTTTTAAATTTCACAGGGTATTAGAAGGGGAGGATTTGCAGTCGGGAAACTGAAACCGAACATCACATCAGGATCTGACGGAGTTGCCCAATTTATGTTAACGTGAATATTATCGGATTTTGAATATGGAAGGGAAAAGCACCATCCACAATGGAGAGAAACCGTACATATGTTCTGTGTGTGGACAAGGCTTCAGCCGATCATCTGGCCTGTCGAGACACAAGCACAGTCACACTAGGGAGAAACCATGGAAATGTGAGGACTGTGGGAAGGGATTCACTCATTCATCCGCCCTGCAGAATCACCAGCGAATTCACACTGGGGAGAGACCATTCACCTGCTCCGAGTGTGGGAAGGGATTCACTCGGTCAGCCACCCTGCTGAATCATCGGCGAGTTCACACAGGGGAGAGGCCATTCACCTGCTCCGAGTGTGGGAAGGGATTCACTCAGTCATCCCACCTGTTGACACACCAGCGTGATCACACTGGGGAGAGACCATTCACCTGTTCTGTGTGTGGGAAGGGATTCACTCGGTCATCCCACCTGATGACACACCAGCGAGTTCACACTGGGGAGAGACCATTCACCTGCTCTGTGTGTGGGAAGGGATTCATCCAATTATCCAACCTGTTGGCTCACTGGCAGGTTCATACTGGGGAGAGGCCGTTCACCTGCTCCGAGTGTGGGAAGGGATTCACTCAATCCGGCAGCCTGCATTTACACAAGCTCACTCACACAGGGGAGAGACCATTCACCTGCTCAGAGTGTGAGAAGGGATTCACTCGGTCATCCGACTTGCTTATACACCAGCGAGTTCACACTGATGAAAGACCTTTTAAATGCCCAGATTGTGGGAAGTGCTATAAAAGTTCCGGGCAATTGATCTCCCACCAACGTGTTCACGCTGAGGAGAGACCGTTCAAGTGCTCTCACTGTGGGACTGGGTTCAGGCGATCAACAAACCTCACTGTACACCAACGAATTCACACTGGGGAGAGACCATTCACCTGCTCTGAGTGCGGGAAAGGATTCTCTGATTTATCCACCCTTCTGAAACACCAGCGCGCGCACACTGGAGAGAGGCCATTCACCTGCCCTGAGTGTGGGAAGGGATTCACTCAGTCAGCCAACTTGCTGAGGCACCAGCGGATTCACACTGGGGAGAGGCCATTCACCTGCTCTGAGTGTGGGAAGGGATTCACTGACTTGTCCAACCTGCTGAGACACCAGCGAGTTCATGAGTAACTACCCTGATTTGATTTTGCTGTTAACCACATCCAGGAATGAACCATGTTCATTGGGATATGTTTTTTCCTTCTTCCCCTTCCTCCCATTTTACTTGTGGTCACCACAATGCTGCTTGATCACCTTCTCTATCTCCTTCTGTCACTCACACATTCCTCCTCTAATCCCACTGCATTTCTGTCTCTGGCCACCACATCTTTCTATCTGGTCTTAGACCTTCGTCTTCTCCTTCTTCCTGACAGTCCCATGTCCATCACTCACCTCACTACATTTCCTCTCTCTCTCCACAACAAACGACCAGACCATTTCAATCTCTTCTCAGCTACATTCTTTGATGTTTTCACAATCTTCATTGACCCCCTGATGTACTGGTTTCTAATCCTGTCCTTTCTTGTCACTCCACTCATCCATCTCAGAATCTGTATCTCATTAGTATCCAGTCATTGTCCTCTCTTCTTGATATTGTCCAAGTTACCCCAGGTATTTGAAGCTACTCATGTTGTCCAAGTCTTCACCCATCATCTTTACACCTTCACTCTGATTGTCTTCCTTAGGCTCAAACTGACAGTCCATAGATTGGGTCTTTGGTTCACTAATGTCCTTCAGGGAAGGAAATCTATATAGGCTCGAAACGTTAACTCGGTTTTTCTATTTCCACTGATGTTGCTAGACCTGCTGAGTTTTTTCAGCATTTTCTGGTTTTATTTCAGTTTCCCAGCATTCATAGTATTTTGCTTTTATTTAAAACAGTCTCCAAGTTGTATTGACCTCGGTATTTCTCCATCACTTGTCTCAAAACAAAAATAACTTTGGGATCTGTTTCTGCTGATGTTAATAAACTCTATCCCAGTTATATGTGTTAATACTCTGGATAAAAGTCAAATAAATCAGCTTTAATAGACAGTATGATGAGTCATTTTGATCTCGCTCACAAATTAGTGCCTTGTTAAGGTCTCTCCCTCTCCCCTGTCTCTTCCTCCTCACCAACAACAAGTGTGAGGAGCTCATGGTGCTTCTTTGCCTCTTAAGATTGAGACAATCTGATCAGCTGCCACTTCCTCTTCCCTCCCTCCCACTAGCCCACCAGGAAAAACTGTGCCTCAAGATCGGCCCAGCTGTAGCCCCAAACTCACATCTCTCTTTAGTTTCTCTGCTGTCTCCCCTTATCCCCTCAAGAGCTCCTCTTGTCCATGGGATCCACCTTCTGCTCGATTGACCCTATTCATACTAAACTGCTGACCACACAGAAGAATTTTGAAGGAGGGTAAGTTTATGCAGGGTGGAAGATGGGGGACCAATCAGGAGAAGATTGGAATTGTCGATTCTGGATGTAACAAAGTCATGGATGAGGATTTCAGCAGCAAATGTGCTGAGGCAGGATGGAAACAACTGATATTACAGCGGTTGAAGGAGGTGAACTTAGTGTTGGAGAGGATATGTCATCCGTAGCTCAGCCCTCACCTCAGGGTCAAAAAGGAAACTAAGGTTGCAATTGGCCTGGTTCAGCGTCAGACTGTGGTAAGGGAGGGGGATGGAGCTGGTAATGAGGGTAACAAAGTTTATGGTGGAGGGAGGTTTCATGGGCCTGACTATTAATCCACCCCCTGGGCCATACTGTACCGACCAGAGAATTGATCCAATTCTGCCTCATTGGATTACAAGCCATTCGGTCCCATCTCAATATGTTGGCAAAAAGTACTGTTCACCAATTGGGTTTTCAATGACACTGTTAAAACCCATAATTTTCCATGTGAGAGAATGTGCTTCATCAATGACTACAGGAGCCCAGTGTGATTCCTCAGCACCGGATTGTACTCTGAGCATGTGCAGTGCAAGTGGTGGATGGGCAACATGCTGATCAGAAGTTGGGCAGTGAGGACAAGGAATATCGGGTCCAGGAATAGACCATTTGTTTCAACTAGTCTGGGTGGCTATCTTCAACATGAATCTCCTTCCATTCCATCTTCCTCATCTCAGTCTTTCAGCTTATCTTTCTATTCTCTTTTCTCTCATGTAACCATCCCCTTTCCTTTTGAAAATAAGCTGTTTCACCTCAACCACCTCCTGTGGTAGCGAATTTCACATTCTAACCATTCTCTGAGTAAAGACGTTTCTCCTTATTTGCCTGTTGGATTTATTAGTTACCATCTTGTACATATGGCCCTAGTATTTTATTCTCCCACAAGTTAATCATTTAAAAGACCTCTAACACCTCAAAATCTTCTCTTTTCGAAAGATAAAAGCCCAAACCTGTTCAATCTTTCAAAAAACTGCAAAATCTCAGTTATGAGATTTATCCTTGCAAATCTTTTTGCATTTTCACGTGTGCTTCTTTGTCCTTTCTATAGAACAGAAACCAGAGCTGTTCACAGGATCTTACACGAATTGAACATAATTTCACTATTTCTGAATTCTGTAGCTCTAGAAATAAATGCCACTCCTTTGTGAGCATTTTTAATTGATGTGCTGACATGCAGTGATGTTTTTAATTAATTGTTCATTTCTATCCAGAGATTGCTTTGCTCTTCTGCACCAGTAACTTTCTTATTTTCTCAGGTGCAGGTGATGTTTGTATTTTTCACATCAAAGTGCATCATCACAACTTATCTATGTTAATGTTCACTTGCCACTTCACTGCCCAGGCTGGAAGTTTTGTAATGTGTATGTTACATTTTTCCTCAGTTTTAGATATACGCCCCTAGTTTGGTATCAGCTGCAAATTTTGACATTGAATTACTTGTTCTCAGGTCCAAATAGCAGTGCTACGAGAACTGGTCCTAGTTGATCAACTTTTTTGACCCTTTTCCAATCTGATATTGGTGAGGGAGATGGGGGTGCATTGCACAGACTTCGTATCAGGTATGGACGGTCCAGGCTTTCGAATTTCTACATATTATAGGCGCTTACGTTGTATTGCACCTTTGGCCCCGATCTCGCTTGGGATACCGAGACATTGATTTTCAGTCAGCAATTCAATCTGTCAATGGTGGTTTGTTTACCCACAACACCCCGCGTTTCAGAAAGTCCCCTATCAATGACTATAGGAGTCCAGTGCGCAGGTGCAGCGTGGGTGTGCGCTCTGAGCATGCTCAGTGTCAGTCATGGTGACAGAGTGAGGAAGAGCGGACGATTCGGGAGGCGGGAGGAGATTGTGAGCACAGGGTAGGAATGGAAACCGCGGCTGGACTGGGAACTGGATCAACTTCTGGGGTAGGATCTAGGCCCTGAATAAGAGGCCATTGGCCCCGCGTTTACCCGCGATGACAAGGCCGGGTAGCGGGCTTACTGGCCGCCATATTGCGGATCAGGGAGGCGGAGCTTCCTCACCGGTGACGGCCCAGGTTATCCAGGCAATAGGCCGCCATCTTGAGAGACGAAGGCGGGGCTTGTTCAGGGAGCGAGGCACATGGGCAGCCATCTTGGTGAGGGAAGGGGGAGTGGGCGAGGATTGTTCGGTGAGCGGGAATTATGAGCAGGAATAGGCCATTCGGCCCTTCGAGCCTGCTCCACCATTCAATAAGATCATGGCTGATCTGACTGTAACCTCCAGTTCACATTCTGCCTCCCCCTGAAATCTTACACCCACTTGTTAGTCAAGAGTTATATAACTTTTGCCTTAAAAATATTGATAGACCCAGTCTTCACCGCTCTCTGGGGAAACAAATTCCAAAGATTCACGACCCTTTGAGAGAAAAAAAAATTCTCATCTCTGCCTTAAATAGGAGGCCTCTTAGTTTTAAGCTGTGTCCTCTATTTCTAGTCTCCCCCACAAGGGGAAACATCATTTCAGCATCCACCCTGTCAAGGCCCTTCAGGACCTTATATGTTTCAATAAGATCACCTCTCATTCTTCTTAACTCCAATGTATACTGGACCAGCCTGTTCAACTTTTCCTCGTAAAATAACCCCAATCCCAATTATCAGCTGAGTGAACCTTCTCTGAACTGCTTCTAACGCATTTATACCCCTTTCTTGAAAATGGATACCAAAACTGTACACAGTGCTCTAGATGTGGTCTTACTAACAACCTGTCCAACTGTAGCAAAACATCCCAACTTTTATATTCCATTTCCCTTGCATGAAGCCAAAACATTCAATTTGCCTTCCTAATCACTTGCTGTGCCTACACACCAACATTTTGTTATTCAGATACAGGACACCCAGATCCCTCTATATCTCAGAGTTCTGCAGTCTCTCTCCGTTTAAATAATATGCTGCTCTTCTATTCTTCCTGCCAAAGTGCACAGGTCCACATTTTACTCCATCTGCCAAATTTTTGCCCACTCACTTAACCTGTCTATGTCACTTTACAGACTCCTTATGATTTTTGGCAAATTGCGCCCCTACCTATCTTTGTGTCATCAGCAGATATAGCAACTATACATTCAGCCCCGTCATTCAAGCCATTAATATAGGTTGTAGATAGTTGAAGCCCAGCACTGATCCCTGTGGCACTTCACTCGTTACATTTTGCCAACCCGAAAATGATCCATTTATGCCAACTCTCTGTTTCCTGTTAGCTAATCGATCCCCTAGCCATGCTAATATGTTATCCCGAACACCATGAGCTTATTTTGTATAGTAACCTTTGACGTGGCACCTTGTCAATCCTGGAAATCTAGTACATCACATCCACAGATTCTCCTTTATCCACAATGCTTGTTACTTCCTCAAGCCAATTTCCCTTTCACAAAACCCTGTTGACTCTGCCTGATTGCATTGAGATTTTCCAAGTGCCCCACTATAACCTTCTTAATGATAGATTCCAGCATTTCCCCAGTGACACATGTTAAGCTTGTTGGGCTGTAATTTCCTGCTTTCTGTCCTCCTGTGTTGAATGAAGGTGTTACCTTAGGAATTTTCCAATCTGTTGGGATCATTCCAGAATCCAGGGAATTTTGGAAAATTAAAACAAATGCATCCACTGTCTGAGCAACTACTTCTTTTAGGACCCGAAGGTGAAGACCATCAGGACCCAGGGATTTTTCAACTTTCAGTTCTAATAATTTTCTCAGTGCTCTTTCCCTGGTGATTGTAATTGTTTTAAGTCCCTCCCTTCCTTTCACCTCTACAGTGAAGATGCAAAATATGTGTTCAATTCATCTTCCAGTTCCTTAATTTCCATTATTAATTCCCAGACCCGTCCTGTAGAGGACCAATGTTCACTTTACCTCTTTTCCTTTTTGAATACCCATAGAAACTCTTACAATCTGCTTTCACATTTCCAGCTAGCTTTCTCTTGTACTCTAAATTCTTCCTCATTTTTTAGCCGTTCTTTGCTTTTTCTATATTCTGTCCAATCTTCTAACCTGCCACTAATCTTCACATAATTGTACGCTTTTTCTTTCAATTTGATACTATCTTAAACTGCCTTAGTTAGCCACGTATGGTATGTCTTTCCCCTAGAGTCTTTTTTCTCAATGGAATGTATCTTTCTGAGTATTATGAAATATCTCCTTAAATATCTGCCACTGCATCTCTACTGACTTAACACTTAGTCTAATTTCCCAGTTCGCTTTGGCCAGCTTGTCTTCATACCTCATAATTGTCCTTATTTAAGTTCAAAACACTAGTCTTAGACCCATTCTTCTCTCCCTCGAACTGAATACAAAATTCAATCATATTATGATCACTGCTACCTTGGGACACCTTTACTATGAGGCCATTAATTAATCCCTTCCCATTACACATTACCAGATCCAGAATAGCCTGCTTTCTGATTGTCTGTAGCACATGCTGCTCTAAGAAATTGTTCCGAAAATACCCGATGAACTCATCTTCCAGGTTAACTTTGCCATTTGGATTCATCCAATCTATATGTAGGTTAAAATCGCCCATGATTGTTGCTGTATCTTTCTCACAAGCCCCCATTGTTTCTTAAAAGCAAAAAACTGCGGATGCTGGAAATCCAAAACAAAAATAAATATAAAAATACCTGGATTATACCTGGATTAACACCTACCATTATTTCTTCCTGGATACCCTGTCCTACAGTGTGGTTACTAGGGGGCCTATAAGCTACTCCCACAAGTGACTTCCTACCTTTACTATTTCTTATCACTGCCCAATCTGATTCTACATCTTGATCTCCAGAACTAAGGTCATCTGTCTCTGTTGTACTAATGTCATCCTTAACGGACAGATCTACCCATCCACCTTTTCCTAGCTTCCCCAGAGAGTAATGGAGGCCAAGTCATTGAAAATATTCAAGGCTGAGTTATACAGACTTTTGATTGACAAGAGAGTCAAGGGTCATGGGTGACAGGCAGGAAAGTGGAGTTAAGGTCACAATCAGATCAACCATGATCCTATTGAATGGAAGAGCAGGCTCGATGGGCCAAATGGCCTACTCCTGCTCGTATTTCTTATGATGTTATGATCTCTGTGCCAAGGACAGAAAGCAGTGTGTATTGATCTGTCAATCAGCTTGAAGCACCACTTTCAGGAGAATGGGGAGGGTGTATATTAGGTTTAGCAGAGTGAGAATGGAGGGCGAGGGTGTGGGGCAGAGATTTACAGCTATTGGGGAATGAGAGAGGAAAGAATGATCCATAGAAACTGGAATTGTCTGTTCTGAATTTCCATCCTGTACTGACGGTGATGACTTTCTGTAAATTCATTTTACAGGATATTAGAAAGGGAGATTTGGAGACAGAAATCGCAAAACAAATGTCACATCACGATCTGACATCACTTGATTCGTTGGGATGTGAATACCATTGGCCATTTTAACATCAGTTTGACCGGAACAGCACCAAGTCTCACACCCAGGTGGGAGTGTTCTAGTGCACTGACTGTGGAAAGAGCTCTAACCAGTTACACTGCCTGAAAAACATCACACCATTCACAGTAGGGAGACCCTGTACACGTGTTCTGTGTGTGGACGAGGCTTCAACTGATTATCCAACCTGGAGAGACACAAGGACACCAGCACCATGGAGAAACCGTGGAAATGTGGGGACTGTGGGAAGGGATTCAGAACCCCGTCTGAGCTGGAAACTCATTGACGCAGTCACACCTGGGAGAGACCATTCATCTGCTCAAAGTGTGGGAAGGGATTCGCTCAGTCACCCACACTGCTGACACACCAGCGAGTTCACAGCAGAGAGAGGCCATTCATCTGTTCTCAATGTGGGAAAGGATTCACTAATTCATCCCTTCTCCTGAGACACCAACGAGTTCACACTAGGGAGAGGCCGTTCACCTGTTCTGACTGTGGGAAGGGATTTAAAGATTCATCCACACTGCGGACACACCAGCGAGTTCACACTGGGGAGAGACCGTTCACCTGCTCTGACTGTGGGAAGGAATTTAACGATTCATCCACACTGCGGACACACCAGCGAGTTCACACTGAGGAGAGGCCGTTCATCTGCTCTGACTGTGGGAAGGGATTTAAGGATTCATCCACACTGCTAACACACCAGCGAGTTCACAGCGAAGAGAAACCATTCATCTGCTCCATGTGTGGGAAGGGATTCACTCAGTCTTCAAATCTGCTGAAACACCGGCAAGTTCACTCCGGGCAGAAGCCGTTCACCTGCTCTGAGTGTGGGAAGGGATTCAGTGATTCGTTTCACCTGCTGAGACACCAGAGAGTTCATACTGGGGAGAGGCCATTCACCTTTTCCGTTGTGGGAAGGGATTCACTCATTCATCCACCCTGCTGGCACACCAGCGAGTTCACACAGGGGAAAGGCCGTTCACCTGCTCTGTGTGTGGGAAGGGATTCACTCAGTCTTCCAATCTGCTGAAACACTGGCGAGTTCACTCCGGGCAGAAACTATTTGCCTGCTCTGAGTGTGGGAAGGGATTCAGTGATTCATTCCACTAGCTGAGACACCAGAGAGTTCACAAGTGATTACAGGGGTTCAATTCTGCTGTTATTGCTGCTGTTAATCACATCCAGGACTGAACCATGTTCCTTCTGACAGTTGGTGAAGTGGGAGGGTCAGAGGGTTTCTTTCTGCTGGACTGGCCGGTTTCATGACTTTCCTTCCAGTGGACTGATGCTCTTTGAGCCTGGGCGTGCACATTTCCAGTGAAATGATCAACAAAGGCAGATGAAGTACATTTATTTTATCCTGGATAGTAAAAGGTGTTTTTCCTATACTACTACTATACTTCCTATACTACTCTTATCTTGTTTTTCACCTGTCTTTGTTTCGAGGGTTGCCACACTATGAATAATCTTTCTCCACTGATTTCTATTCTCTGCTGCCCTCACTGCCTGTCCCATTGAAAGGTCAGTCCACCTTCTGATATTATCCATCTATTCCATCTTGGGTCTTCCTTGTGCACATTTTCCAGGTGTTTGTTCTTGCATTACCTCTTTTTGCAAACACTCGCCTCCTGTTCACATCACGTGTCCAAACTCTGTGAGCTTCCCTGATATTACTGCCTCAAACAAGTTCCTTTTAACACCAGCTTTCTCAAGCACCCACTTGTCCGTCCTCCTCGCCGTCCGTGACACACGGAATATCCTTCTGAGGCCTTTCATTTCAAAAGCTCTCATTCGAGCCTCCTCATTCTTCTTGATGGTCCAGCTTTCACACTCATACATTGTCACCAGCCACACAAGGGCTTTCACAAGACACATGTCTGTTGTAATCGAGATGCTGTGGCTGCTCCATACTCTGTTAAGTGAGCTCACAATGGCATGACCCTTGCTAATCTGGCCCAAATTTCTTTGGTGACTCTGTATCTACCACTACAGGAGATATAAAATAAATACGTTTGTCCCTGTTCCATTGACTCTACAGCACAGGGCCAGGCCAGTCAGCTCAGCTGGTCTGTGTCAGTATTTATGCTCCACATGAGCCTCCTCCCACACCTCTTCACTTACCCCATCAGCATATCCTTTTATTCCTTTCTCCCTCATTTATGTATTTAGCTTCTCCTTAAATGTATTCACGCTATTCACCTCAACCACTCGCTGTGGTAGCGAATTCCACATTCTCACCACTCGCTGGGTAAAGAAGTTTTTCATGAAATCCCTATTTGGATTATTGAACCCCTTCATAATCTTAAACTCTTTGGTCAGGTCACAGTGCCAATGATTATGTTTTGGGTGGATCCCATGGAATCCCCTCTGGAGCAGCTTCCCTGGTGAGTCAGTCTGCCTGGTTATTACCATCAACCTCTTCACTAACCCTGCTGCTGATGTACCTTCACCTTGCAAATAGTAATTTGTCCTGGACACATACCAGCATGTCCCAGTTCTCCACCCTGGGATTCCTTGTTTGAACAGGGGGGGATGTGTTTTCAGACAGGATGTCCCAGTTCTCCACCCTGGGATTCTCGATATAAACAGGGTGGGATGTGTTTTGAGACAGAATGTCCCAGTTCTCCACCCTGGGATTCTGAGTATGAACAGGGAGAGTACCTTTGGTCTGTCCGCAAGCATGACCCAGTCCTCCCTGTCGCTTGCCATTTCAACACTCCACCCTGCTCTCATTCCCACATGTCCATCCTTGGCCTGCTGTATTGTTCCAGGGAAGCTCAACGCAAACTGGAGGAACAGCACCTCATCTTCCGGACTGAATATTGAGTTCAACAATTTTAGATCATGAACTCTCTCCTCCATCCCCACCCCCTTTCTGATCCCCCTTTTTTCCCCAATAATTGATATAGATTTTTCTTTTCCCACCTATTTCTGTTATTTTTAAATGTATTTCCATCCATTGTTTTATTTCTACCTTTTAGCCTATTTTGATCCCTTCCCTTCACCCCACCCCACCCCCCCACTAGGGCTACCTGTACCTTGCTTGTCCTGCTTTCTACCCTTAATTAGCACATTCCTTAGATAATATCACCAACCTCAACACCTCTTTGTCCTTTTGTCTATGACATCTTTTGGCAATCTCCACCTATCACTGGCCCTCTATCCAGCTCTACCTGTCCCCCCCCCACCCCCCCTTAAACCAACTTATATTTCACCTCTTCTATTTTTTACTTAGTTCTGTTGAAGAATCATACGGACTTGAAACGTTAACTGTGTTCCTCTCCGCAGATGCTGCCAGACCTGCTGAGTTTTTCCAGGTATTTTTATTTTTGTTTTGGATTTCCAGCATCTGCAGTTTTTTGCTTTTATTAAATTATGTGAATAGGGTGGGATGTGTTTGGAGACAGGATGTCCCAGTTCTCCACCCTAGGATTTTCAGTTTGAACAGGGTGGGATGTGTTTTGAGACAGGATGTCCCAGTTCTCCACACTGGGATTCTCAGTATGAACAGGGTGGGATGTGTTTGGAGACAGGATGTCCCAGTTCTCCACCTTTAAAGGGACAAGGAGAGGACCAGATGGATAGAATGGTGATGTTTTATGACATCAGTGCAGTGCCTGGGATCTCACCTCCCTGAACCCTGCTCGATATTGGCTGGGAGAGTTTGATGGGACAGTGCAGAAAGAGTTTTACTCTCTTATTAAAACTGTGCTGTACCTGCTCTGTGGCACTGTTTGATGTGGCACATTGTGGGAGTTTTTATCTGGAGCTAGCCTGGGCTGTACTTGCCCTGGGTGTGTTTGATGGGACAATTTAGAGGGAGCTTTGCTCACTATCTAATTCCAACACTTGTTGTACCTACCTTGGGAATATTTGATGGGAAAGTGTAAAGAGACCTTTACTCTGTTTCTAACACGTGTTGTACCTGCCCTGAGTGAATTCCACATTGGAACAGGCATATTAAATTCTCTCACCTTGAGAAATGCTTTAAAAGATTAAAGTAGTTAATTCACAATACATTCCTAATAGAGAGAGGCTGTTTAAATATCCTATGAGACACCAGTTCATCTATGACTGCGGGTGTTGGTTTCTGCTGTGATTCATTCAGGCCTGTACCATGTCAGAGTTCCAGTGAACTTGAATATCTGTGAGACTTTTAAAATTAATTTTATTGATTTAATTAATTCGTGCATCTCAATGGCATCACAGAGATCAACCATTATTTACTATTTGGGATTTTCAATGTCAGGGTTTTTGCCCAACAATCCCCGCAGAAGGAAATGTGCCCTGTTCACTCCACACAAGCTCAGTGTGCAGGTGCAGTGCTGGACAGTATCTGAAGCATGCCCAGTTTTGCTTTGACCAGAATCATGCAAGTGCTGGATGCGCTCTTCAGGCAGGTGAGCTGGTGGCATGTGGGGATCAAGGCTTTAGAAAAACCTGGTGAAGGCCACAAGACCTGAATAAGAATCTGCAGGGCTCACATTTGCCACTCTGGGGCTTTTTCCCGGGAACAGGCCCAGGTTGATAGCTGCCATCTTGCTTCAGAAAGTAGCCCAGCAAATGCGTGGTCATCTTGGTGAGGGAACAGGGAGTAGGTGGTGCTTCAGGGTCCCAGTGACCAGGAGAGAAAATTATTGAGTCATTGATTTCATTACCAGTCTGCACACAAGTGAGAACTGAACCCAGCCAGAGTAGAAGGAGGGAGAAAACTGGGAGTGGAGGAAAGGAGTGGTGCAGATGGCACAATGAGTTTGGTTCTCATCACAAGGAGTAAAGCACCAAGACGCACAGCCAAGTGAGAGTGTTCCAGTGCACTGGCTGTGGAAAGAGCTTTAACCAGTTGCACAGCCTGAACAACATCACACCATTTCACAGCAGAGAGAAACCATACACGTGTTTTGTGTGCGTGGACCAGGTTTCAACTGGTCATCCAACTTAGAGAGACACAAGAACACTGACAACATGGAGAATATGTGAAAATATGAGGACTGTGGGAACTCAATTATCCAAGCTGGAAAGTCATTGGCGAACTCACACAGGGAAGAGGCCATTCACTTAACCTGTCTGCTGGAAAGGATTCACTTAGTCATCTCGCCTACTGTTACACCTGCAAGTTCACACAGGGGAGAGGCTATTCACCTGCTGTGTGCATGGGAAAAGAATCAGTCAGTCATTTACCAGCTTCCTATGTTGAAATAAATTTGATAATGGATCCACTGCTTTTCAGAGATCTCTGGATTAATTTCAAATTGTAACAGGATGTTGGCCTCTAAAAGGCTAATTATACATTGTGTTCTTACACAATTATCTGTACCCAGACCCCTTCAAACAAGCTCAGAAAGTAGGAAACAATGGGTTGTTGTTTAATGTTTATTTCTATTACACAAGTGACTACATACTGAGACTATGAGATTACTGGATACTCACGGGAGGAATCATCAGAAAGAGCTGTGAGTGCGATCAGCACGTCGTTCTAATCTGGTTACTCTGGTCAAAGTTAGACCAGGTCAAGAGCCCCAAGCTTTTGTGTATTGAACCACTTTTGTTTTAGTAAGGTCTTGCTAACTTGATAACAAATATCAACATCTTCTGTTTTTGTAAATTAAAATGGAAAAAGATCAATCTAATGAACTCATCATGTAAATAATTTAATCCTCTTTAAGTGAGTCTGAGAGATAATGTCATTTCTTTTGTCACAGTTTGTGCCTGAAAATCCCATCTCTTTATAGAGAGACTTAATAATGTCTTTGTATTGAGTTCATCCCCTGACCCTCTGGCTCAGTGTCGAGAACAAACATTATCTGTCCTTTCAGATCATTGATCTATTCCTGTCTAATCTTATCCTCAATAGGACCTTCTGCTTCTATTACAGATTCATACCTTTGAGAAATGTTTAATAAAGCTATTAGAATTATTCAGATCTTCCTCAACTGGCCTCCCTTTGTCTACATTCCCCACCTTGAGGCCCAAGAATGTTATTCTTTTTGTAGCTTCACAGCTTCACACTTGGTCAGTGCAAGCATTTCCAGTATATTCTTTCCCCTTGTAATCTGTCTTTGAATCCTCTTCATCAACTAGGCCATGAACATTAGGGGAATTAGCATAATCATAGTAATACCAAGAGGAAATTAGAGGCAGTGATTATCCAGGGATATTGTCCTGTATTTCACATTATCTGCCAGTGGGGCTGATCACCCAGTGTAACAATGAACCACTCAATGTTAACAGTAGGAGGGTGAATTTAACGTGGTTAATTCTATCCTGATTGTTTTAAAGTCTATTTCTCGATGGAGTCTGTGTCAATGCACTGATAATATAAAAAGTCTCATTCTACTAACCACATTAATCAGTTTATGTTGTTGTGTTGTTGAGATCCTGAGCATGTCTGGGACTCATTCCTCAGAGCAGGTTCACCATGCATTTCCACATGTTAATTACTTCACATGTAACAAATCACATTTGCACACACACACCAGTATCCCAACATCATGCTACACATGCCGTCTGATACAAGCCACTCTTGCCCTTTAGGTAAACTTACCAAAAAGGAGGGTGTCTGACGATCTTGGTTTTTCTCCCCACTGCATGGTGCAATGCCTCAGGTACTGACCAGACTATTAAATGCAGTTACCTTGAAAAGTTCAGAGGCAAGGATACAAACATCTTCAACAAAAGGCTATCAATTTACTAGTCTCATCTACACTTTCCTTTCTTCTACTTAAATGTACACGGATACCAGATTGATCTTTTATCTTGAACTATGCCCAGGATGAGTTACTACGTTCATTTGTTGGTATGATTGTCTCTCTATTTTATTCTAAGTGGGCCATCCCATTAATCACCATTCTATCTCATTCATGAGCCCTGGGGGAACTTTACTGTCCAACTCAATAAGTCACATAATATGGTGTTTTTACATCAGAGATAGAAGTACTTGCAATCAGTTTAGACCTAACTCCCATACCTCCCGTTATCAAACATTTTGTTTTGAAAGATAACAAGTGGGATAAATCCAAACCTTTAAAAGGCAGTCTTTAGTTCAAATCATCACAGTGGACAGGGGTTAACTTCTCTTGTTTGCAGAAAGGTTGGAGCAAATGTTCTCAAATGTGCACAATTGTGTCAACTTTACATAATTTTTCAGATCAAAGATGAACCAAATGCCATTTTTGTTTCTCCAATTCTTTTGGTATTTCTCACAGCTCTTTTGTTCTCTCTTCAGATTACTGTTACGATCCCAGCTGATGTTAATACTGGACAATAAGATCCCAGAGTGAATCCTGGTTTGACAGATCCTACATTTTTTTGAAGAAATTGTGAAGGAAAGTTCGTCAACAGGAGTCTGTTGATGAACTTCTAATGCAAGGAATAAACTATTTATTAAACAAGAAAAAATGAACTATATTACACCAGACAAAAAGGTTGGAAAGATCTCAATACCAACAAAAAAAGACACTTCAGATTTATGCTATTGCTTTATCCCAGAAATATCTTTACAGACATATAAACCACTGAAGAGTTACCACTGGCTTGACACAAAATCCTTTTGCTTGGGTCTGGTACAGTTGCAAACAGTTTTCTTCCGGTGAATTCCTGAGCATTCATTCGATGCTTATCACCCAACTTGTATCTCCCCGAGACACCCAAAAAACACACTCTAAACTCATTGCTTCTTCAACTGCAAAGTGAACAAATGAGTTCCCTAAACTCCATCTTCCAGTAGCACCTCTGCTAAACTGATCACTTTACTGAGTTCTCAGTTGATAATTCGGTTAACTGCTGTTCCCAATAGCCTTACAATTTTTCTTACCAGAGAGCTTAAAATTCCTGTGTTCTCTCTTTGACGCACTCTAAATTCTCAATGACAGATGCAACCAAAGCAGATTCCTTGGATTTCTCAACAACCCACCCAGACACTTGTCACACTGTGAGCCAACTGATCTCACTGAAACTTTGTCTTTCTCATGAGGGTTTCCAATCTCCACACCTGAAGATTTCACCTTGGAATACTTTCCAAAAGTCACTCCCACTCGGGCAGTTTTAACAATGTCCCACCTCACAGGTTTTAAATCTCTCCTTCCAAGATTCCTTTTCCATGGATTCTCAAGTACACTCAAGCATCACATTCCAAGCACAATTTCAAATCTTTGGCTGTGCCAAGCAGAACACCACTGCTTCAAAGAGGTATCCAACAGCCCACAGCATGGAGTCACTGACCTTCGGCAACCTCCTCGGATCTTCAGGGCTTCTCTCAAGTGCACTTCACTACAAGTTTGCTCACTGCAGCTCCTTATTTAACTCTGAGCCTATTTATCTGCTCCTTTCCTTTACCTTATTTAAGGGGACCTATTCCTGTCCCCTATCTTCATACCTTACCTGGAACTACCTTTTGGGACCTCTCCCTGATTTGGGAACTTCTCCCTCTCCCATGTCCTGCTCCCTGGGACATCTACAAGATCATGGCGCTCCATCTCAGGTCATCTGACATGCATTTCCGAACTGGAGTTCCTGGCCTCTGAACCAAAGAAGGTGAGTTGAGCTTTCATCACACGCCTTTGCAAATGACTGTAATATAACTGAAGAAAATTAAAACTAAATAAGTTAGCATTGAAGCTTCAACCTTCTTAGACCAAAAAGAGTCAAAGAGGGTGGAGCTCCCTACAGCTTGTAAGTTCCGGATCATAACTTCAAGGCTGAAGCTTATCTTTAGGGAATCCAACTTTTCGGTGCCTTTGCAGTTCTACAAGTAAATTGTGATTCATGCTAAAAGGTTTACTTTCACTCAGTAATTATAACGTTTCACTTTTCTCAGCACATAAGCTGGCAGCATTTTAAATCCCAATTGTACACTTCTCTTGTAGCTGGTGCATGGAGAAGGACATTTCCACTGTAGATCTGCCAGCACAGTAACTGCACTGTGTTCCTGGATACGCTCAGTCTGCAAAAAGATAAAGTGTTTAAGCATGACCGTAGTGTAGGTCTTCCCTGTGACGCTAAGGAGTGAGATGCCTCTCTAATTGTTGCAATCTCCTCTCTCACCTTTGTTTTTGTATATTGTGATGACTTGTGCATCATGCATGTCCTGTGGAACAGATGCTACCTTCCAGAGAAGGAGGTGCTCACAATACCTGGGACTTCCTGTACCTGAGCAGTTTGGTTGGAATTCTATCCTTGCCGTGTGCTTTTCTGCTTGCTAAGAATAATTGGGCTGGTCAAGCTCAAATGATATGCGTTCTTTATCCAACTCAACTATGATGGGAAGTTGCAGGAGAGAGTCAAACAGACTGGGAGATGTCTGTCTCACGGGGGTACAGCTCACAATAGTGTTCAGCCCAGTGGGACATCTGTTTAATTCTGTCAGTGAGTATGTCACCATCCGTGATTTCAGGGGTCAACTTTGGTGATGGTCGGACCAAGTGCCCTTTTGATTCCCTCGTACATTGTCACAGGCAATTTGGATTTCTTCACATAGGCTGATCCAGTGTTTATTTATACCGTATCTCCCTGTCTTTTGCACAATCATCTTGGCTACTTTCAAGTTATGCAGTGTTCTAGCTATTGGGTTTATGTTGTGCATCAGGTAGGCTTTGCTTTTTGCTTCAATGATAGATGCCATCTCTGCTGAGTAGGTCTCAAACCAGTCTTTGTTGTGGGTTCCACCTTTACCAAATGTTGCTGCTGCTGTGTCAGAAATGACTGAACTCAGCGACTTCCAAGCTTCATCAATATCAATGTTGATTGATGAAGCTTTTATTGATGTGCCTGTAAAAGATTTCACTATTTTGTTTAACGTTCCTTCTTAATTTGATTACATGATCAAGGTATCATTGAAGAATGTGCAAGTCAGTAAGAATTGTCAGCAAGGATTAATCAACACTTTATAACTGTAAATGTTAATCACTGGAACCTTTCTGACACTGAATTGTAGATTTTGCATCAAATATCAATTTAGGATTGAAGTAAAATCCAAAATTTTATTGTAAACTAGTTCCCGGGAAGAGTTCTTGTATTCAGGGGAAAGACCACAAATGGTGCTTTTAAAAACGGACATTGCAGCCCTGAAAGTCAGTGACATCTTCAGAATGTTAAACTCCAGCCAGGGTTGTTAACATCAGCAGAAACAAACCTAATATTGACAGACTATCAGTCCTGGGTGTGATTAACAGCAGCAATAACAGCAGTGTCCAACCTCTGTAATCACTTGTGAACCCGCTCGTGTCTCAGTAGGTGTTGTGACTGAGTGAATCCCGACCCACACAAGCAGCAGGTGAACGGTCTGTCCCTGGTGTGAACTCGCTGATGTGTCAGCAGTTGAGATGACCAATGGAATCCCTTCCCACACACGGAGCAGGTGAATGGCTTCTCCCTAGTGTGAGTACGTTGGTGTTCATTGAGGTCAGTTGACTGCCTGAAACTCTTTCCACAGGAAGTACAGCTGAATGGATTCTCCTTCGTGTGCATTTGGTGGTGTGACTGGAGGGCGAATACCTGAGTGAATCCCTTCCCACACACGAAGCAAGTGAATGGTCTCCCACCCATGTGAATTCGATGGTGTTCAGTGAGGATGGATGAAGACTTGAACCTCTCTCCACAGGTTGTGCAGCTGAATGGCTGTTTCTCAGTGTGAACTCGCTGGTGTGACCGAAGGCCGGATGACCGTGTGAATCCCTTCCCACACACTGAACAGCTTCTCCCCAGTGTGAACGCGTCGATGGATTTCCAGCCGGGATGAATAGGTGAATCCTTTACCACAATCCTCACATTTCCATGGTTTCTCCATGGTGCCGGTATTTTTTGTCTCTCTCCAGGCTGGACAATCAGTTGAATCTTTACCACATTACAACATTTGCACGGTTTCTCCCCACTGTGAATGATCTGATGTTTCTTCAGGCTGTGTAACTGGTTAAACCTCTTTCCACAGTCAATTCACTGGAACACTCACTCGGTGATCTTGGTGATTTTCCAGTCACAATGTTTGAAACATTTCCCCACAGACAGAACAGACAAACATTTCTCCTTCCACATTGAAAGCCTGATGATATTCAGGTCCTGATGAATCGAGTGACTCTGTCAGACCATGCTGTGATGTTAGGTTGATTTACAGGCTTCCAGTCTGTAAATCCACCCGTTCTAATACCCTGGAAAAGGAATTTACAAAACTCATCACTGTGAATACAGGATAGAAATTCTGAACAGGCAAATATAGTTTCTATGGAATATGCTATCCTTTCGTTCCTGCAAAGCAGTAAATCCTCATCCATCACAGTCTCCCTCCTCCCCATGCTGGAATCCAAACCTCAGATGGACCAACTGTACAGTATTTTTCAGAATTGTCCCATATTTGAGAGTCAACTGTCCAGGTGCCGGAACACTATTTGTCCCACAAATTGGACCTTCCTGGTCGCGCCCTACGCAGTACCCTGAGGCCTACTGCTTCTGTGTTCAAACAGCTCTGGCAGCTAATTCCCCTCATTACCCCCACCCCTCACCAACTCTGGCAGCACCCCACACAGCATCCCACCACCCACTTGTATGGACTCCCACGGCAGGCTGTCCCTCAATTTTCTCCATGAAAGTTGGTCATCCTGCCAAACCCATCACACCATTCCTTTCCTCATTCCCAGTTTTATCCCTCTCTGTATTCTGGCTGGGTTCCGTTCTCAAATCCCTGTGTGGAGAGTGAGAATATCATCAATGAATCGATCATTTTCTCTCCTGGTCACTGGGACCCTGAAGCCCCGCCCACTCTCTGATGTTTCGCCAAGATGGCCGCACAGAAAGTTGAAAGTCCCAGAGCTGCAAACGCGGGACCTGCAGGTTCTTGTTAGGGGTTTGGGGCCTCCAGCGGGTGTTTCTGAATCCTCCCCTCCCACCTCCCAGGGTTTCCTTCCTTCCTTCCCACAGATCAGATTCCTCATTGATTTGAGCCCAAAGTGTAACCTCTTATTTAACCCCCCCTGATGTGAACCATCCTCCACTCGCTGACCCAGGATGGCGGCCGTTAACCTGGGCCTGTTCCCGGGAGGGAGAAGCCCCGCAGCTGCAAACCAGGAGCTGATGATTATTCATAACGGTTATTCCAGCTCACAAAGCCCGGGGAGTGATTGACGGGAGGGACGGACCAATAGGAAGAGGGGATGGGGCTGGAGGACCGAACGAAAGAGCATGGTCCTCCAACCAATCGGAGTGAATGAGGGGCGGGGCTGAGTCATTGTCTCCGCAGGCGCCCAGCTGCACATTGTCCACGATAAAGGTAGCGGCCGTTAACCGGGGCCTGTCTCGGGGAAAAGCCCGAGCAGTTGTAGCCGGTTCAAATCATACACGAGCTTCGGATTCGGGACTTGCAGCCTAGACGAGGTGTTTATGAATCCTCCCAACCCACCCGCCAATTCCTTCATGACCCAACCGGCGATAACTCACCGGCTGAGAATTTCGATACAGCCATCTCAGTTCATCACCATCATCGGCAGTGCGCATGCTCTAGCTCACACTGCACGGCTGATTGGCAGCAGCTCCGGACCAATAGGTAGAGGGGGCGGGCCCGGAGGACTGCATGCGAGGAAGTGAACGGCTGGTCCTCTGACCAATCGGAATGAACGAGGGGCGGGGCTGAGCCCGGATCTACCTCATTGGCTGAGACTCTGCATCATTTTGGAAGCTGATTTGTCTCAAACTCCAGGAGAAAACTGGACCTTTCTGTTTGTGGCTTGAAACAGATGAAACCCTGTGGGTGTGCAGCACACATTTCAACATTTGTTAGTGAACTGTGGGAACATGATGAAACAATGCAGAACTAATTCAAGGGCTGACTTCAAAGAATAACTGGGCAAGCAGGGAATGTCACCATTAGAACAAGGAGAGTCCCTGTTTTCAATAAATGAACAACAGAAGGGTTAGGACAGGTTAGGGAGAAGGTTCATACTGTTCATATATATACAGCAACAACTGGTCTCGAAGACAATCTCTTGCAGTTTATGTGCATGGGGTGTGGGTGCTCAATCAGGTTTAACGGAGTTAAATGATATATGTTTCCTTGACAAAAACAAAAATTGCGAGAAAAACTCAGCAGGCCTGACAGCATCTGTGGAGAGAAAGACAGAGTTAATGTTTCGAGTCCATGTGACTCTTCTTCAGAACTTGTTTCCTAGATTGGACAATCACATTAAAATGTTGAACTCAGATGGGAATATGTATTGGTGTGAGGTGGGAAGATCTGGTTCCACGTACTCCTACGGCAAGCCTTAAAATCAGAGTGACAGTATTGCAGAACTGATTCCTGTGTTAGCAGCTATCCCATTGCTAACTGTTGGTAAGACCAATGGAAGTCTTTAAAGTAAAGTGGAAACCGTAGATGAGTTGGAGGATGATGTACACAAGGAATTTGTGAACTAACTGAGGATGATAGTGAGGGGAAAGGAAGGGATCTGGAAAGTAGCAGACAGTTTGTGTTGTTCCAGGAGAAGTGGGGCCTGGTTGTGTAGATGTCAGGTTTTACACAGCACACGATCAGCCTATAGCTTCACTCTGGATGGAGAATCTCTGAATGGTACCATTCAAATCATTCAATGAGATTCTAGGAGAACCAACATCGTCTGCTCAGAGAGGGGAAGGTTTGTTTTACAGTTAATGAGAAACAGCACACATGCTCACAGACACCCATATACCCATAACACACAACCACACACTCAAACATAGAGACCCACATTCACACTCACACAGGCGTACATTATCCTCCAGTGATTCTGAGTGGTTTTGGCCATACAATTTCACGGTTTTCTCTGCAGCTTAAATCAATATTGAACAACATCTGGGACACAAGAAACAACAAGCAATAACATTTGAGTGATCTATTGTCACCCTGGGTGATCATCCCTGGTTGGAGATAGGGTAAAATACAGAAGGACATCCCTCTATAATCACAGCATCTACTTTCCTCCGAGTATTACAGATGATGCGAATTCCTCTTCTATTGATGGTCTGTGGGATGGAAAGAATTGTAAGACAGGTTACAAGGAGAAAGAATATAATGGAAATGTTTGCACTGAACAAGAGAAATGCTTTGAAGCTACAAAAGGAAGAATCTTCTTCAGCCTCGAGGTGGGGAATGTAGACAGTGGGAGGCCAGGTGAGGAAGACTCGAAAAATTCTAATAACTCTATTAAACATTTCTCGATAGTACAGACACTTACACACATTAAACTAAGAATCTGCAATAGAAGTAGGCTCTCGGAGGTCGTAATGAGGATAATATTAGAGCCTGTGAACAGACACCAGTACATTAATGATCTGGAAGAACAGACAACGTATGTTCTCGGCACCGAGCCAGAGGGTCAGGAGATGAACTGAATACAAAGACGTTATTAAGTCTCTCAGAACGAGATCAGATGTTCAGGTAGAAACCATGAGAAGACCAATGACGATATCGCACAGATTCACTAACAAGGATTACATCATTTACGAGATGAAATGTTATGATATGGCAGGTGGTATTTGCCAGACTGACTAAATACACAAGAGAACCTTGGCCACGCTAGCACAATGGTTTTACAATTTGTATTTATTACCAGAAGATTTGTGCACTGATTCAGAAGTGATACATCCACTGACATCTTTAGAGATTTTGGAAATCAAATTAAAACATTTATTAACAAAAGAAAAGAGTAAATCACATACACAAGATTACAGTTACATGGTTACTTCATATTATAACAATTTCCAAAATTCCTAGTTAACCAGACTCCAAATTCCTAGTTAACCAGACACCCCCATTAAGGCAACAGTTCAAAATAGATTTTAAATTTATTGTGACAATCCAGCAAGGTTACCCACTTGACAGTGGTGTTCCAAAGGCTTTTAACACAACTTTGGCTACAGGAACACTTTCTGCAAAGTGGCTAGAGGCTTTTCTCCAAGTCGGTTTTACACTTGTACCTTTCAGATATTACACGGCCACCCCACACACAGCCTTCCATCCTTCTTTGGATATATTTCTTCCTCTTTAATCTCTAAACCCCATTGTTCCTTCATGTCTTTGGCATTTACTTTTCCCATAATATGAAAATCTTTTATGTTGTCATTATGGCCAGCACTTTTGGGAAAACTCAACATAATAACCTGCCTTATTTATCTTGTTAGTTGTCAACATCTCATCATGTATTTTTGAAAACCAAACACCTCTGCACATATCTTAAAATGCAAATTCCATCTGCCAAGGCTTTACCCTACTTCATTCATTAGCATTTCACATGCCCTTTTTATACGTGACTCCTTTGATAATTTGAACCTTGCAGTCTATCCATCTCTAATTTAATTAAATCAGCCACGCAGACAGAACCACCCACACACACAAATATAAGCCTACTTTACAATACCCCACAATAATATTATGAAAAACACGATAGTTTCATGACAGATTTAAAGGGTTACTGTATTCTGTTTGATAAACAAATAACCAGAATGTGTTGACATGTTATCATCAAGTTAGCGAAACGTTACTAAAGTCAAAAAGGATCAATACACAAAAGCTTGGAGTTGTTGACCATGTCTACCTTCGATCAGACTGATCAGATTCGAATAATGTGCTCACAACTATTTCTGATGAGTCCTCCCGTGAGTATCCAGTAATCTCATGGTCTCTGTGTGTAACGGGTTATGAACTAGAAAACTAAAACGTTAAACCAATGTCTCAGTGTTCCCTAGTTTCCGAGCTTGTTTAAAGGGAGACAGATAATTCTGTAAAAACACAAAATGCATTTAGCTTTTAGGGAGCAACACTCTAACAATTTGAAATGAATTCCAGGATCTCTGTTAAGTACAATATCCATTATCAGGAAATGATTTTCCAGACAGGAAGCAGGTGAATAGCCTCATTCCACTTTGTCATTGACATTTTTACAGTTTTCATGATGATCAAATCCCTTTACAAGGAGATATACACACACACAGAAACATCCACTATTCAGTGTGAACTCACTGATCAGTCAGAAGTTTAAACGACTGAGTGAATCCCTTCCCACACACGAAGCAGGTGAACAGTCTCAGCCCAGTGTGAACTTGCTGCTCTGTACAGAGATTGGATGAATTAATGAATCCAATCTCACGTTCATATCACCTGCACAGTCTTTTCCCAATGAGAACATGTTGGTGATTCATCAGGACAGTTGATTCCATGAATCCCTACCAACAATCGGAGCAAGTGAATGACTGTCCAACAGCAGGCTGTATGACTCAGTGAATCCCCACCCACACGTGGAGCAGGTGATTGGCCTCTCTCCAGTGAGAACTTGCTGGTATTTGAGAAGGGTGCATGTCTGATCAACTCTCTTCCCACAGCCTGAGCATGAGACAGCCTCTCCCCAATGTGACTGCACTGGTGGACAGTGAAATGAGATGACTGCCTGAACTCAGTCCCACAGTGGGAGCACTTGCAAGGTTTCATATCAGTGAGCATTTTGGTGGAACATCAGGTCTCCAGAGCTTTTATAGCACTTCCTGCAGCCTGGGCATTTAAAAGATCTCTAGTAAGTGTGAACCCGTTGGTGTTTCAGTAAGTTGGATGAGGTAGTGAATCCCTTCCCACAATTGGAGCAGGTGAACGGCCTCTCCCCAGTGTGAACTCGCTGGTGGGTCAGCAAGTGTGATAAGCAAGTGAATCCTTTCCCACACACAGAGCAGGTGAATGGCCTCTCCCCAGTGTGAGTGCGCCGATGTGTCGACAGTTGGGATGACTGAGTGAATCCCTTCCCACACTCAGAGCAAGTGAATGGCCTCTCCCCAGTGTGAATTCGCTGGTGCGTCAGCAGGCGGGATGAAATACTGAATCCCTTCCCACATTCAGAGCAGGTGAAAGGACTCTCCCCAGTGTGACTGTGCTGATGTACAGTGAGTTCAAATGACCGCCTGAACCCAGTGCCACATTGAAAGCACCTGAACGGTCTCTCATCAGTGTGAACACGTTGATGGGACATCAGTTCCCCAGAACTTTTATAGCACTTCCCGCAGTCTGGGCATTTAAAAGGTCTCTCAGCAGTGTGAACTCGCTGGTGCGTCAGCAGGCGTGATGAACATGTGAATCCCTTCCCACACTTGGAGCAGGTGAATGGCCTTTCCCCAGTGTGACTGCGCTGGTGAGTCAGCAGGTGGGATGACTGAGTGAATCCCTTCCCACAGTCAGAGCAACTGAACGGTCTCTCCCCAGTGTGAGTGCGCTGGTGGGCTCGCAGTTGGGATGACTGAGTGAATCGCTTCCCACAGCCAGAGCAGATGAATGGCCTCTCCCCAGTGTGAATTCGCTGGTGTGTCAGCAGGTGAAATGAGGTAGTGAATCCCTTCCCACACTTGGAGCAGGTGAATGGTCTCTCCCCATTGTGATCTCGCTGGTGTTTCAGCAAGCTGGATGAGTGAGTGAATCTCTTCCCACACTCAGAGCAGGTGAACGGCTTCTCCCCAGTGTGAGTGCGCCGATGAGTTTCCAGGTCAGACGGGTAATTGAATCCCTTCCCACAGTCCTCACACTTCCATAGTTTCTCCCTCGTATGACTGCACTTGTGTTTCGACAGGCCAGATGATCGGCTGAAGCCTCGTCCACACACAGAACACGTGTACGGTTTATCGCCACTGTGAACGGTGCTTTTTCCTTCCATGTTCAAAATCAAATGATATTCCAGTTATGATAAATTTGGAGGCTGCATCAGATCCTGATGTGATGTTTGGTTTGAGTTTCCTCACTGCAAATCCTCTCCTTCTAGCACCCTGTGAAATTAATTTAAAATAGAAAAAAGACAGTGAGAGAGAACCCACAAAAGCACAAAAAGAGAAATAGAGCGAGAGAGAGGGATGGAGCAGCAGGGGGCTAAGGAGAAGGATTTTAAATATTTACAACTTGACCAGAACTTTGACAGAACCTGCCAAACTTTCAAATTCCACCACCCAGAAGGACCAGGGTAACAGGTGTATGTGAACACCATCGCCTACAAGTCACCCACAGTCTTGACTTGTCTGACATCCAGTAATGGATGAACAAAAATTTACTCCATTAAAATATTGGGAAGCCCAAAGCCTCTGTCTTCAGTCCCTACTACAAACTCCATTTCCTAGCCACTGACTCCATCCCTCTCCCTGGAACTGTGTGAGACTGAATCAGACTGTTCACAACCTCATTGTCATATTTCACCCAAAGATGAGCTTTCAACCACATCTCCACATCACCAAAACCGCCTTTCACCTCAGTAACATTGCCCGACTCTATCCTAGTTTCAGCTCACCTGCTGCTGAAACTGTTACCCATTCCTTTGTTACCTCTAGGCTTAACTATCCTAACGCACTCCCAGGCAGCCTCCCACATTCAACCTCCTCTAATGTTGAGCTCACCCAGAGCTCCATTGCCATGTGCTTCCTTGTACCAAGTCATATATGTCCATCACCCCTATGCTCACTGACTTACAAAAGCTCCCATTTAATAAGTACCTACATTTTTAAATTCTCATGCTTGTTTTCAATTTCCTCCATGCTCCTTGTCTCTGTAATCTCCTCCATGCTCTTGTCCATCCCTGGCTCTGTAATCTCCTCCACACTCTTGTCCGTCCCTGTCTCTGTAATCTCCTCCATGCTCTTGTCCGTCCCTGTGTCTGTAATCTCCTCCATGCTCTTGCCCCTCTCTGTCTCTCTAATCTCCTCCAGTCACACAATCCTCTGAAATATCCGCGCCCTTATAATTCCGGCCTGCTGACCACTCCTGATTTTAATCGCTCCACTGTTGGTGGCCCTTCTTTCAGTTGCCAAGGTCACAAGCTCTGGAATTTCTTCCTTAAACCTCTCCGTCCCTCTACCTCACTTTCCTCCTTTAAAATACTCCTTAAAACCTACCTCTGACCAAGCTTTTGGTCAACTGCCCTAATATCGCCTTATGTGGCTCGTTGTCAAATGTTGTTTTGTAACATTTGTGTGAAACACCTTGGAACATTGTATTGCATCAAAAGCGTGACAAAAATACAAATTAGTATTGTTGACTTGGACATATATGGCCTTCATCATCACTGGGTAAATAACCTGTAACTCATTATCTAACATCATTGTGGGAGCACCTTCACCACATGGACTGCAGCGGTTCAAGAAGGTCAAACCTCATCCTCTCCACAGGCAACTGGGGATTTGTAATATCTGCTGCTGGTCCTGTTGATGAAAGGACAGGGGCATGGGACTAGCTGATTTGCTCTTGTCAAGAGCCAGCCTGAGCACAACATGCTAAATAGTCTTCTTCTGTATTGTAATCACTCAATAATTCTATGACTCAATGAAAAAGAACCCACGCTGGAGGCCAGAGATCAACTTCTGCCACCAAAGCCCACCGTGATGCAACCTAGCTCTTAATCAGTCTGTCTGTGTTTCCAGACTTGGTTCTCTGAGTGATGCCTGGAATAAAATAATAGTAAAATACTGCAACTGCCGGTAATCTGAAATAAAAATAAAAAAGGCCGGGAATACTCAGCAGTTCGGGCAATTTCTTTGGAGCAAGAAACAGCATTAACATTTCAGGATGTGCAGAATGAATTACGGGGAATAAAAATGGTGCAGAATTTGACGGGCAGTATTAGGTCATAAGTGGAAGAGAAATGGACAATAGTGCAGGTTAAACAAGACATGATAATGAAAGATTGTGTGGGAAGATGGAATGATTGGGGGATGGGCAGCAGTGGAACCTCATTTAGACATAGTCAATGGAAGTAACAGTAAAATACTAAACATAACTACAATACATTTATTATCAGAGGCAGAGGAAGTTAGATATGGCAGAGAGGTGATCAGGGAGGGCAGAGGTGAAATAGACCAATGGATGGACATGGGTTCAGTTCCACTGTAAAGGAGCCAAACCAGCCCCAGAGATGCGGAACTTCATACAAATAACAGAGCATAGAATTAAAAGCTCTAAATTGCAGATCTTCTTATCATTTCCACGGACAGTCTATACATGGCCCAGCCAGAACTGGACACATTTTTGCACCTTGTTGTTGAATTTGGCAAGATCTGCAACAGTGTAGGGTTCCTCTAGCGATAGGCATTGCAGGAGATGTTGCATAGTCTGTGGCTCAGTTCCACATTCACAAGTTGTCCGGCTGGTTGTATATCCCCATTTGCTTAGTGACACCTTTGAACAACCTACACTAGTCCTAAATCGGTTAAAGCACTTCCAGATGAATGGTCAGAAATACCACTGAAACAATTTCAGTTTTCAATTTTAAAATCCTCTGCTGCAGCCTGCAGGTGGAAAGATATCAGAAGCACTAGAGTCCGAGAAAAATCTCACAGTTGAGGAAATACCCACGAACTCCAGCCGGAAAAAACATCTATTAACCACTACTGTTTGTTACCTGTCACTCAGCCAATTCCCTATCCTTGTTGTTCGTGTCCCTTTTATTCCATGAGCTAGAACTTTGCTCACAGCTTAAAGTCTGTTGTGTGACACTGTATCAAATGTCTTTTGGAAATCCACGTACATCACATCATTGCTCACATTAACCCTCTCTGTTACCAATTCAAAAAACTCCTGCAAGTTAGTTAATTATGATATTAAACAGTCTCCCCTCCTGCTTCCTGTAAAGTTAAAGATGATTTTTTTAATAAACAAATGCATCAGTGTCAGTCCAGGATAGAAATTCACACCATTCCCTCCTCCTGCTCCAGGATCAGTAAAGTGAGTTAAAGATGATTTCTCATTAACAAACCCATTGCTGCATTTCCTTCATTAACCCACATTTGTCCACTCGGGCCTGGCAGCGGGAGAAAGCCCGCAGCTGCCGTTCCGTTCGGTGCAAAGGCACTTTCTTACTGGGGGTGTTGAGGCCTCCACTGGGTGTTTGTGAAGCCTCCCCTCCCACCCACTGCCCCTAACGCTGCCGCCGCTTATCCGCCTCCTTCCCACCTGAAGATGAGACAAACAAGCCTCTGTCCATCGACATCACCCGCCCTGCGCATGCTCCATATCACAATGCCCGGGGAGTGATTGACGGAGGCTTCGGACCAATAGGAAGAAGGGGCGGGACTGGAGGACCGAACAAGAGAGATGGTCCTCCAACCAATCAGAGTGAATAAGGGGCGGGGCTGAGCCCGCATCTCCCTCATCCCTCACTGAAACTCTGCAACATTTTGGAAGCTGATTTGTCTCAAACTCCAGGAGAAAACTGGACCTTTCTGTTTGTGGCTTTAAACAGATGAAACCCTGTGGGTGTGGAGCAAACATTTCAACATTTGTTATTGAAATTGATTCATTCAGGACAGACAGCAGGGATGATTTATTTGCAGTGTAGTGAGAAGGGAAAAAATGACCACGAACTGAATAATCAGTAACAGGATATTCATCTCCTCTCTCAGCAGCAGATGAGCTGTGGGTGGAGACAAGTAACGTTATGGAGGTGGAGATATGTGGTATTTGTGATGGTGTGGATAAGTGGGGGGAAAGTCATCTTGGGATCAAACAGACATCAAGATTCTGAACAGTGTGATTCAGCCTCAAGATAGTTCCTAGAGAGAGGGATGGACTCGGTAGATAGGGAACAGAGTTTGTAGTGGTGACTGTAGACAATAGCTTTGGTCTTCCCAATTGTTAATCGGAGGAAATTTCTGCTCATCCAGGACTGGATGTCGGATAATCGGTTTGATAATTTAGGAACAGTGGAGGAATGAAGAAGGATGGTGCTGAAGTAGAGCTGGGCATTGTCAGTGTACATGTGAAAACTAACAAGGTGCTTTTGGATGGTGTCGCCTAGTGGCAGCATGTAGATGAGAAATAGGAGGGACCAAGTATAGATCCTCGGGGGACAACAAGTTCAAGGTACTTGCAGAGGAAAAGCAGGTTGGAGATGGAGCAGTGGTTTGCAAGGATGGTGGGGGTCAAGGGTTGCTTTTTTTTAGGATGGTGATGATGGTGGATTTAGAGGTGAGAGGGACAATATCAAAAGAGAGAGACAACCATAAACAGTATCAGCTAAAATGGGGAAAATGGAACATCAGCAGTGTAGTGGGAGTAGGAGTGAGGGGCTAGGAAGTAGGTCTCATGGACAAGATGAGCTCTGACAGGTGTTGATGGGAGATAGGAGAGAAACGGGGGAAAGATGCAAGTTCAGTGCTAAGATAAGGAGGAACTTTGGAGACAGTTTGGCCCGGTGGGATAGTGGAAGGGAGGGAAACAGCAGATGCAGCTGATCAGATTGTCCGAATCTTGGTGATGGAGAAGCTCCATGAGCTCCTCACACTTATTGTTGGAGGTGAGGATGAAGGAGATGGGGAGACGGAGAGCATTTCAAAAGAAACTAACTTGTGTTAAGAGGTATTAAAATGATTTGCCACACTGTGTTTAACACAAAACAAATATATTTCACTTTTGTCCAGAATATTAACCCCAATAACTGGGCTGGAGTTTATTAACATCAGCAAAAATAGACTACATTGACATGGTTCAGTCCTGAATATGATTAACAGCAGAATCCAACCCCTGCAGTCACACAAGACTCTGGCCTCCATGAGAGGAGAGACAGGGGTAGGAGATGCAGGTGGTAAGCAAGAGAGATTTTATTTTTCTACAACTCAGTCAGAACTTTGACAGAACACCCCAAACCCTTAACCTCCACACCAAGAAGGACCAGGGTCGCAGGTGCACGTGGATAAGTGCAGCTCCCACAACACTCAAGGAGCTTGGCACCATCCAGGACAAAGGAGTCCGCTTGATTGGCACCACATCCACAATCATTCACTCCCTCCACCATCGATGCACAGTGACAGCAGTGTGTACCATCTACAAGATGCACTGCAGGAATTCACCAAGGCTCCGTCAACAGCACCTTCCAAACCCACGACCACTACCATCTAGAAGGACAAGGGCAGCAGTTAGGTGGAAACACCACCACCTGGAAGTTCCCCTCCAAGTCACACACCATCCTGACTTGGAAATATATCGGCCATTCCTTCACTGTTGCTGGGTCAAAATCCTGGAACTCCCTCCCTAACAGCACTGTGGGTGTACCTACACCACATGGACTACAGCGGTTCAAGAAGGCAGCTCATTGCCACCTTCTCAAGGGCAACTAGGGATGGGCAATAAATGCTGGCACAGCCAGTGAAGCCAGCATCCCGTCAATGAATTTTTAAAAAATCCTTAGTTGCCTCTGGATTTAACTATCCTCACTCACTTCCAGCCGGCCTCGCACATTCAACCTCCCCGTAATCTTGAGGTCATCCAAAACTCTGCTGTGTGTTTACTCACACCAAGTCTTGTTCATGATTCAGCCCTGTGCTCACTGACCTACAAACGTCTCATTTAAGAAGCACCAAAGTTTTAAATTTCTCATCCTTGTTTTCAAATCCTGTGCATGGTTGCATTCATCCCTATCTCTGTGATCTCCTCCAGCCACACAACCCTCTGAGATATCTGCACTGCTCTAATTCTGGCGTCCTGAGAATTCCTGATTTTACTCACTCCCACCTTGCTTGCCAAGGCCATAACCTGTGAAATTTCCTCCCCAACCTCTCCACCTCTTTCCCTCTCTGTTGTTCTTTAAGATACTCTTTAAAAACTAACTCTTTGACCAAACTAGTTGTCATCTGCCCTAACATTTCCAAATGTGTGCTCGGTGTCAAATCTTGCTTTAGAACACTCCTGTGAAACACACATTGGAAAGTTGCATTCATATGAAAGGTGCTATATAAATACATGTTGTTGTTGCTGTTTTACATATATCACTGTTCCTTCATTTCTGGCTGAAAATCCTATAACTCCTTACCTAACACATTGTGGGAACACCTTCGCCACACAGACAGCAGCGGGTCAAGAAGGTCAAACATCTTCTCCACAGGTAACTGGGGATTGGTAATATATGCTGATCTTGTGGGACTAACCGATCAGATCTTGCAGAGAGAGCCAGCATGGGCACAATGAGTTAAAAAGCCTCCTTCTATTTGACTTGAAGAAAATGGACCTGTAGTGGAGGCCAGGGGCGAACGTCTGCCACCAATGCCTATCCTGCTACAAACTAGCTCTGAGTTGGTCTGTATGTGTTTCTAGACTTGGTTCCGCGAAAAAATCCTGCAATAAAACAAAAGGAAAAGAAATGAATTATAGTGCAAGTAAAACAATTCCTGAATATAAGAGATTCTGCGGGAAGATAAAACTGGGAAGCCAGCAGCACATGGTCAGGGATGGCCAGTGGTGGAAGCCTCAATTAGACATGATCAGTATAACTATCAGTAAAATACTAAACATGGTTAAAACACACCCATTAGAAGAGACAGAGGAAGTTAGTCAATGACAGAGAGGTGATCAGGGAGGGCAGAGATGAAACAGAAACAGAGCAATGGATGGACATGTACTCAGATCCACAGTAAAGGAGCCACACCAGCCCAAGCCATGGAACCTCTCACAGATAACACAGCATCGAACTAAAATGCGGATGAATGGTCAAAAATACCCATCTCTGAAACAATTTCAGTTTTCAATTTTAAAATCTCCTGCTGGAGCCTGCAGATGGAAAGGTATGAGAAGTACTGGAGTCAGAGAAAAATCTGCCAGTTGTGGAAATACCCGGGGAGCGGGGTGATGTCACCGCGCAATTGTCGGTGTGTGATGACATCACAGACACGAACACAGAACATCTGGGCCTGTGCAAACCAGTGATCACCACACATTATGAAGGATGTGAGGGTCCTTGAGAGGGTGCAGAGGAGGTTTAACAGAATAGTTTGAGGGATTATAGTTGCAAGGTTAGATTGGAGAAATCGGGATTGTTCCTCTTGGAGTGAAGCCGATTGCTGGGAGATTGGATAGAGGTGTACAAGTTTATAAAACAAAAATAAAAATACCTGGAAAAGCTCAGCAGGTCTGGCAGCATCTGCGGAGAGGAATACAGTTAACGTTTCGAGTCCGTATGACACTTCAACAGAACTTATGCTAGTTTTATACCAGGTAGATAAAGATTAACTGTTCCCATTAACTAATCAAAAAGATTTTGTGCAAGAGATACAGAAGGGGGATGTGAGGAAGAACTTCTTTTGACGCAGCGAGTGGTAATGTCTTGGGTAATGAGTGGGCCTCTGGATTACTGATCCAGTGACATTCCCACTAGGCCACTGTCTCCCCCTGGTCTCTTTGTTTGAGGTTGTTCCCGGAGAGAAGCCGGAAGCGGCGGATAGTGAGAGTGGAGAATGTTCATTGCTTAATATTCGGTTCTGGGGCCGCACTCGGGATTTGTAAACCCCGCCCCCCCCTGCCCGGGGTTTATTAACCCGCTCCCGACAGTGACCTCTCACCTGACAGCTCACAATGCCCGGCTGATTGACGGAAGCTCCGGACGAATAGGAGGCGGGGCTGGAGGACCGAACGGAAGCTGGAGGGGACAATATGCAGCGGAGAGCATGCGCGATCGCCATCTTTATAGGGGCAAATCCAGATTAGCGCATGCGCAGTCATCCAGGACCCGGAAGTGGGAATATTGTGATTTTTTTTGTCCTGGACTGACAGTGATGGACTTTGGAAACTCCTTTTACAGACAGATTTGCTGACTAGAAACGAAAACTAAGCATCACCTCAGGATCTGATAAGAGTCAATCGATTCATCAGGGCCTGAACGTCATCAGACATTGAACATGGAAGCAAAGAGCCTTGTTCAAAGTGGGGAGAAACAGTCATGTGTTCCGAGTGTGGACGAGGTTTTACCCGATCATCTGACCTTTCAAAACACATGCACAATCAAACTGGGGAGAAGCCTTGGAAATGTGGGGACTGTGGAAAGGGAGTTAATTACCCATCAGAGCTGGAAATTCATTGGTGTATTCACACTGGGGAGAGGCTGTTCACCTGCTTGGTGTGTGGGAAAGGATTCACTCAGTCATCCCAACTTCTGAGACACCAGCGAGTTCACTTTGGAGAAAGGCCTTTCACCTGTACTCAATGTGGGAAGCGATTTCATGCTTTTTCACATCTCTTGTCAGACTCTCGCGTTCACACCAATGAGGGATTGTTCAAGTGTTCTGACTGTGAGAAGAGATTTAAAAACACAAGGGATCTGCTGAAACGCCAATGCATTCACACTGGGGAGAGGCCAGTCACCTGCTCTGAGTGTGGGAAGGAATTCACTCAGTCATCGCAGCTCAATAAACATCAACTTGTTCACAGTGATAAGAGACCGCTTAAATGTTCTGAATGTGGGAAAAGCTTTAAAAGCACAGGGGATTTGCTGAGACACCAACCCACTCACACTGGTGAGAGGCTGTTTAGCTGTACTGTACATGGGAAACGATTCACTAATTCATCCCAGCTCTCTGAACACCAGCGAGTTCACACTGGGGAGAGACCATTCATCTGCTCTGACTGTGGGATGCGATTCATTCGGTCAAGCAGCCTCATTTCACACCGACTAGTTCACACTGATAAGAGATCGTTTAAATGTTCTGACTGTGACAAGAGCTTTAAATGCAAAAGGGAACTCCTGAGGCACCAGAGCACTCACACTGGGAAGAGGCCATTCACCTGCTCTGCATGTGGGATGGAATTCACTGTCTCCTGCAACCTGCTGAAACATCAGAGCACTCACACTGGGGAGAGGCCATTTGTCTGCCCCATGTGTGGGAAGGAATTCATTCAGTTATCGTAGCTCAATAAACATCAGCTGTTCACACTGATAAGAGACCATTTAAATGTTCTGATTGTGGGAAGAGTTTTAAAAACAAAAGTAACCTGCTAACGCACCAGCGAATTCACACTGGGGAGAGGCCATTCAGCTGTTCTGTATGTGGGAAACGATTCATTAATCCATCCCACCTCACTGAACATCATCGAGTTCACACTGGGGAGAGGCCATTCACCTGCTCCCTGTGTGGGAAGGGTTTCACTCGGATAAGCGCCCTGATTTCACACCAACTTGTTCACGCTGTTAAGAGACCATTTAAATGCTCTGACTATGAAAAGAGTTTTAAATGCAAAAGGGAACTGCTGAGACATGTGTGCAGTCACACTGGAGAGAGGCCATTCCCCTGCTCTGTGTGTGGGAAGGGATTCACTGACTCATCCGGTCTGCTGAAACACCAGTGTATTCACAATGGGGAGAGGCCTTTCACATGCTCTGTGTGTGAGAAGCGATTTAATCTATCATCCACCCTGCTGAGACACCAGCGAATTCACAAGTGACTGCAGGGATTAGGTTCTGCTGTTATTTCTGCTGCATTCTCACAGTTGGGGTTTGTTGCTGCAGATGTTAATAACTGGGCTGAAGTTGAATACTCACATACATTTAATCTGCATGTTGTATAAAGTAAAGCGGGAAGGGTCACTTTCTAAAAAGCTTACTTCCAGTAATGGAAGTTACCATGAATGTGGTGAATCCCAGTAAAACAATTAGGAAATGAAAGTAATGTTTGTGTCTGGACTTTGTTTTTGGATTACTGTGGGTCAGAGTAGGATGTGTGAGGGCAGTTCAGGGTCAGATGCTGAAATACTGCACCCCACAGGAACATCACAAACTTCCCTTCCTGGCGCATCTCAGGGTCAGACACCTGCACCCCAAGGGGACATCACAAATTTCTCCTTTCCGGGACAGCTTAGGGTTGGATACTGAACATCCTGCCCCACAGTGACATCCCAAACTGGCCCCACTTTGAGATAATCATTTCTGGAGGGACAGCAGCCAGGACATAGGAACAAGATGAGGCCATTCAGTCCCACAAGTCTGCTCCCCCATTCAATTAGATCATAGTTGATCTGCACCTCAACTCCATTTTCCCATCTTCGATCCATTTTCTTTGAGATCTTTATTTAACAAGAATCTATCGATTCCCAATTGAAAATTTCAATTGATCCCCGGCCTTTTGTGGAGATTGGTCCAGATTTGCATCACCTTTTACGTGAACAAATTTCTGATTTCACTGCACAGGTTGTGTATCAAACAATGACTCAATGTCTAACACAGACACCATGGACACAAATCCAGTTACCCTGAGATAATACACTCAACTGGACAGGGGTCACTGAACTGAATTCTGACCACAGAAAGTTCACTCGAGCAAAAGCTAAGATAGGGCAGAAACACAAGCAGATGTGATAGTTGAAATTAACCAGAAATCAAACTCAATTAGAATGAACATTGGAGGAGCTTGATTAGATTCATAATGCAGAATGAGTTATAAACTGAGACAATTTCTTTATGGATAGTGGAAAATATTGGACAAAGATAGGAATGATTTCATTCTGAGAGGATGAGGAGAGGCTTGGTAGAGGATAGCTAGGTTTCTTCAGCTACTGTAGTTCAGCACTCTCACAAGGAAGGAGGCAGTTAGATTATCTAAGTACCACTATTAAGTTGCAAAAGTAAATTCAAGACTTTTTTTGGAGTGGATATACAAAGGAGATCTGTCAGTTCGGTGGCAATCGTAACTTTTACGCTTATTAATAAAGAATAAGTTCACATTCCCACCTCTGAGTCAGGAACCGCATTGCAGACAGTCCTGGTGAGTGGAGATGGCTCTTCAGCTCATTCTGGGTTGACGTCAGGCAGGTTCAGTGTGTCCGGCGGGTCTGGCTGTCCACTCCCATTGTGTGAGTTGTAGGAACTCATCAAACTCTCCTGGTTGAAGCCGGACCAACAGATCAGCTGGAATTAAATGATTCCAGTCATAGAAGGAGCGTTAAAAAGCCTGTGAATTCTTCCACTAATTCACACTGTTCTCCAAGGGACGAGTTCAGAGAAACAATCACTACACTGTAATTTCCTGAAATAATCCCTGCTGTCTGTCCTGAATGAATCAATTTCAGTAACAAATGTTGAAATGTTTGCTCCACATCCAGAGGGTTTCATCTGTTTAAAGCCACAAACAGAAAGGTCCAGTTTTCTCCTGGAGTTTGAGACAAATCAGCTTTCAAAATGATGCAGTTTCAGCCAATGAGGGAGAACTGGGCTCAGCTCCGCCCCTCATTCACTCCGATTGGGTGGAGGACAGCTGCACACGATCGGTCCGCCAGCCTCGCCCCCTCTTCCTATTGGTCCGGTGCCGATCAATCACTCGCTAGCCATTACAATCTGGAGCATGCGCAGTGCGGGTAATGTCCAGGGACGGACGCTTGTTTCTCCCATCTTCAGGCGGGAAGGAGGCGGATAAGCGGAGGCAGCGTTAGGGGCAGTGGGTGGGAGGAGAGGCTTC
The DNA here is from genome assembly GCF_964194155.1 of Cetorhinus maximus. NCBI lineage: Eukaryota > Metazoa > Chordata > Chondrichthyes > Lamniformes > Cetorhinidae > Cetorhinus > Cetorhinus maximus. Next base: position 25,027,304 of record NC_135901.1, read on the forward strand.
ACAAACACCCAGTGGAGGCCTCAACGCCACAAACAAGAAGCTTCAGGTACTTCGTTTGCATTAACGGAGCGGTATCTTTCTCGGTGAAAGGCTCAGGTTAACGGCCGCCAACGGCATGGGGGTTGCGCATGCGCGGTCACCACTCTCCCTGTCAGCAGGAATGTCAGAGACAGAGTGAAACAGGCACAGAAACAGCCCCTTCGGCCCATCGTGTCCGTGCCGGCCATCAAGCACCTATCTATTTTCCAGCACCTGGCCCATAGCCCTGTATGCGATGACGTTTCAAGTGCTCATCTAAATACTTCTTAAATGTTGTGAGGGTTTCTGCCTTTACCACCCCCGTCAGGCAAGTGTGGTCCAGATTCCAGCCACCCTCTAGGGGAAAATAATGTTTCCTCAAATCCCCTCTAACCCTCCTGCCCCTTACCTTAAATCTATGCCCCCTGGCTATTGACACCTCCGCTAAAGGGAAAAGTTTCTTCCTATCTACACTATGCCCCTCATAATTTTGTATATCAATGTTGTGAATTTCTATCCTGGACTGACAGGGATGGATTTTGGAAACTACTTTTACAGGAGGTTAGAAGAGGGTTTGGAGACAAAAAACTCAAAACCAAACATAACATTAAGTCTCGATTAATCAGAACCTCAATATCATCGGCCTTTGAGTTTAAGCATCGAGTTCCAGGTCATCACCACTCACTGTGTAAAAAAAGCTTTTACTCTCATTCCCCCTGTACCTCTTGCTCAAAATCAAAATTTTCAATTTGTGTTCATAATCCTTTTACAATCAGATAATGGGAACTGTTTTTCTTTATGTGCCTTATCTAAACCTCTTATAAGCTTGTACACCTCTATGAACTCTCCTCAATCTCCTTTGCTCCAAGGAGAACAACCCCAGTTCTCCAACCTAACATTCCAACTAAAATCCCTCATCCCTCGAACCATTCTGGTAAATCTCCTCTGCACTCTCTCAAGGACCTTCACATCCTTCATTATGTGTGGTGACCACTGGTTTGCACAGACCCAGATGTTCTGTATTTGTGTCTGTGATGTCATCACACACCGACAATTGCGCGGTGACATCACCCCGCTCCCGGGTATTTCCACAACTGGAAGATTTTTCTCTGACTCCAGTGCTTCTGATATCTTTCCATCTGCAGGCTCCAGCAGGAGATTTTAAAATTGAAAACAGTGGAATTGCTATTCAACATCCATCTACAATTTAGAGCATTTAATGCTATGCTCTGTTATCTGTGAGAGGTTCCATGGCTCTGGGGCTGGTGTGACACCTTCACAGTGGATCTGAATCCATGTCCATCCATTGCTCTTTTTCACCTCTGCTCTCGCTGATCACCTCTCTGCTGTTGCCTAATTAATGGGTATATTTTAGTTATGTTTAGTATTTCACTGTTACTTTCACCGACCACGTAAAAATGCATTTTCCACGGCCGCCCTTCCCTCAACCATGTGCTGCTGGCTTACCAGTTTTATCTTCCCACAGTATCTTTCAGCCAGGAATTGTTTTTCCTGTGTTATGGTCCATTTCTCTTCCATTTCTGAGCTTATAATGACCATCAAATTCTGCACCATTTTTATTGCCCATAATTCATTAACACACTGAAATGTTAACTCTCCACAGATATTGCCTGACCTGCTGAGTATTTCCAGCATTTTCGTATTTTATTTCAGATTTCCATCAGTTGCAGTATTTTGCTGTTATTTTATTGCAGGTGGCACTCAGAGTTCAGAGACACAGGCAGACCAGTGAAGAGCCAGTTTGTAGCAGTGTGGCTGTTACAGAAGTCCCTGGCCTTCAGTGCAGGTCTATTTAATAGAATCAGAGTATGATAACAAAAAACAGGAGGCCCTTTAGCCCATCATGCCCATTCTGGTTCTCTGCAACACCAAATCAGTTAGCCCCACTCCCCTACCCATTCCTCATAGTCCAGCAATTGTGTTTTTCTCTTCAGGTGATTATCCAGTTCCCTTTTGAAAACCTTTTTTTGCATCAGTTTGAGCTGGAGGAGAAGCTGCTGGGTTTAACCCTAAGGACTTTGGAACACAGTCGGACCCAGAAATTTCCAATGTGAAATTGTCGAAGGAGGTAGATTTCAGGAGAGATAAGGTTGTTGAACGGACACTGTCCAGACAATGTAAAAGAGTATTATTTTAGGGAAAAGTATTTCTGTAGATGCTTTCAATCTACTTTACATATACATATTTTTAAAATTTATCCTTGGGATTGGGTGTCACTAACAAGGCCAGCAGCAGATATTGCCAATCCCCAGTTGCTTGTGGAGAAGATGATGTTTGACCTTCTTGAACCGCTGCAGTCCGTGTGGTGAAGGTGCTTCCTCAATGATGTTAGATGAGTAGTTACAGGTTATTCACCCAGCGATGATGAAGGAACAGTGATATATGTCCAAGTCAACAACAACAATGTGTGTTTATATCGTGCCTTTATGAACTAGAATATTCCAAGGCATTTCACAGAAATGTTTCAAAGCAACATTTGACACCGAGACACATCGAAAATGTTAGGGCAGGTGACCATATTTTGGCGAAATAGGTAGAAGCATCTTAAAGGAGGAAAGCGAAGTCGAGAGGCAAAGAGGTTTAGGGAGGAAATTCCTCAGTCGTGGAAGCTGAAGGTGTGGGAACAGTTAAAATCAAGAATGTTCAGGAGGTTGGAATTAGATGCGTGCAGATATCTCGGAGGGTTGTGAGGCGGAAGGAGATCACAGAGATAGGGAACAGTTGGGGAGGAATTTGAAAATAAGGCTATAAGTTTTAAAATGTAGGTGCTTCTTAAACAGGAACCTTTGTCAGTCAGTGAGCACAGAGATGATGGGTGAACAAAACTTAGTGTGAGTAAGCACACGGGCAGCAGATTACTGAGAGGTTGGCCACCCTGGAGAGTGTTAGGATAGTTAAGTCTAGAGGTAACAAAGGAATGGATGAGAGTTTCAGCAGCAGATGAGCTGAGACTAGGGTGGAGTCAGGCGATGTTACTGAGGTGGAAATAGGCAGTCTTGGTGATAACACTGAAATGTGATTGTAAACTCATCTCGGGGTCAGATATTACATAAAAATCATGAATAGTCTGGTTCAGCCTCAGACAGTTTTCAGGGAGAGGGATGGAGTTGGTGACTAGGGAGTGGAGTTTACCACAGGGACTGAAGACAATGTCTCCCAATATTTAAATGGAGGAAATTTCTTCTCATCCAGGACTGGATGTCAGGCAAGTCAGGATGGTGCGTGAGTTGGAGGGGAACTTGGAGTTGATGGTGTTCACATACACCTGTTACCCTGGTCCTTTCAAGTGGTGGAGGTTGAGGGTTTGGGAGTTTCTGTCAAAGTTATGGTTGAGTTGGTCTCTCATTTACTACCTGCCTCTCCCACTTCTCTCTCTCTCCTCCCATAGTGTCCAGAGTCTTGTGTAGGCCTAGAACGGGTGGCAGGTTCCCTTCCCTGCAGGACATTAGTGAACCAGTTGGGTTTTTACGACAATCAAGCAGTTTTCATGGTCACTTGTTCCTAGTTCCGGCTGCACAACTTACCAGATTCATTCAGCTCAGTTTCACAACCTGCCTTTGGTACATGTGGGTTCTATCACTCCCTATTTTCTGTTTTAAATCAATTGCATAGAAGATTAGAAGGGGAGGATTTGCAGTTCAGAAACTCAAACTAAACATCACATCAGGATCGGAATGAGTTGCCCAATTCATCAGGACCTGAATATCATCAGCCTTTGAACATGGAACCAAAAAGCACCATTCACTCTGTGGAAAAACTACGGAAATGTGGGGACTATGAGAATGGATTCAATTACCCATCTGAGCTGGAAATTCACCAGCGAATTCACACTGAGAAGAGGCCGTTCACCTGCTCTGAGTGCGGGAAGGGATTCACAAAGTCAAACTACCTGCGAAAACACCAGCGAGTTCACACTGGGAAGAGGCTGTTCACCTGCTCCGAGTGTGGGAAAGGATTCATTAATTCATCTGACCTGCTGACACACCGAAGAGTTCACACTGGGGAGAGGCCGTTCATCTGCCCCAAGTGTGGGAAGGGATTCGCTCAGTCATCCACCCTGCTTATACACCAGCGAGGTCACACTGGGGAGAGACCGTTCACCTGCTGTGTGTGTGGGAAGGGATTCACTTGTTCATCAAACCTGATGAGACACCAGCAAATTCACACCGACAAGAAATGCACAGACTGTGAGAAGTACTATAAAAGTATTGAGGAACTGATGTCCCATCAACGTTTTCACACTGAAGAGAGACCGTTCAGGTGCTCTCACAGCGGGGCTGGGTTCAGGCAAACATGTGAACTCACTGTACACCAGCGAATTCACACTGGGGAGAGACCGTTCCTCTGCTCCGAGTGTGGGAAGGGATTCACTCAGTCATCCAACCTGCTGAGGCATCAGCGAGTTCACACTGATGAGAGACCTTTTAAATGCCCAGACTGCGGAAAGTGCTATAAAAGTTCTGGGGAACTGATGCGCCATCAACGTGTTCACACTGATGTGAGACCATTCAGATGCTCTCAGTGTGGCACTGGGTTCAGGCAATCATCTCAGCTCGCTATACACCAGCAAGTTCACACTGGAGAGAGACCATTCATCTGTTCCATGTGTGGAAAGGGATTCACTCAGTCATCCCACCTGCAGAAACACCAGCGAGTTCACAGTGCGGAGAGACCATTTATCTGCTTCGTGTGTGGGAAGAGATTCACTTGGTCATCCACCCTGATGAGTCACCAGCGAGTTTACAAACAATTACAGTGACTGGATTTTGCTGTTAATCACATCCATGAACCATGTTCATTGCTGTCTATTTTTACTGACATTAATAAACTCCTGCCTAGTTATCATGGTTAGTTTTCTGGATAAAAGTCAAATAAATTAGATTTGTATTCAACACAGTGTGTTGAATCTTCTTAATATCTCTAACACATTAGTTCCTTTTGAAGTTCTCTCCTGTCTCCTCCATCCTCACCTCCCAACAAGTGTGAGGAGCTCATGGAGCTTCTTTGTCATGAAGATTGAGACAATCTGATCAGCTGCCTCTGCTGCTTCTCTCCTTTTCACTCGTCCACTGGGAAAAAACTATCTAAAGTTCTTCCTTCTCCGAGCCCTGAACTTGCATCTTTCTCCAATTTCTCTCCTACCTTTTAACTTCCTCAAAGTTCATCTTGTTCATGAGACCTGCCTTCTGCTCCCTTGACCCTATTCTCACTAAACTGCTGACCACCCAACTTCCCTCAACAATGGGGTCCTCCATTTATTAATGGAGACATGAAGTACAAAAGCAAGGAAGTCACACTGAATCTTTATAAATCACTTTTTAATCCTCAGCTCAAATATTGTGTTTAGTTCTGAGCATCACACTTCAGGAAAGATGTCAAGGCCTTGGAGAAAGTACACGGAAAATTGACCAGAATAGTATCAGGGATGAGAGGTTTCCGTTATGTGGAGAGACTGGAGAATCTGGGATGGTTCTCTTTGGAGCAGAGAAGATTAAGGAGTGATTTTAATAGAGGTGTGAGCATTTTTGAAGAATTTTCATCAAATAGGGAGAAATTGTTTCTATTGGCAGGATGGTTGGTAACTGCAGGACACAGATTTAAAATAATTGGCAAAAAATCCAGGATGGAGATGAGGAGAGATTATTTTACTCTGAGTTCTGATGATCTAGAACACATTGTCTGAATGACTGGTGGAAGCAGATCCAATAGTAACTTTCAAAAGTGATTTGGTCTTTTACTTCATAAGGAAAGATTTTTCAGGGCTTCGAAGAAAGATCAGGGGAGTGGGACAGAATGTCAACATTTTCAGAGAGATAGTACAGACAAAATGAGCTGAATGGCCACCTTGTGAGCTCTATGATTTGATCGTAAGGTGTTTATTATGAATCATCATCCTATTATAGAATCATAGAATCTCATCAGTGTACAACACAGAAGGAGGCCACTTGGTTCATCGAATCTGCACTGGCTCTTTCAAAGAGCAATCCGGTTAATCCCACTCTCCCCACTCTTTCCCCATATCCCTGGACAAGGATTCAGCCGATTATCTGGCCTGTCAAGACACAAGCCCAGTCACACTGGGGAGAAACCATGTTAATGTGGGGACAGTGGAAAGGGATTAAAGTACTCATTTGAGTTGGAAATTCATCAGCACAAACATACCAGGGAGAGGCCGTTCACCTGCTCCATGTGTAGGAAAGGATTCGCTTAGTCATTCAGCTCTCAAACACACCAGCAAGTTCATACTGGAGAGAGAGAGGGTTTAAATGCTTAGAATGTGACAAAAGATTTAAAAGCCGGTTCTTGTTTTTATTGGTGGACATGGCCTAATGGACTACTTTCTGAGGCCCAATTGCTGCTGCAGAAAAAGCTCGTGAAAAGGTCAGTGTTCATGTTTTCTGAAAAGCTGATTTCTTCAATAATCAGGATCATAATGTATTAATAATCAGGATTGTAATATATTAATAGTCAGGATAATATATTAAAAATCAAGATCATAATATATTAATAATCAGAATCATAATGTATTAATAGGATCATAATACATTAATAATCAGGAAAATATATTCATAATCAGCATCATAGTGTATTAATAATCAGAATCCTATTGCATCAATAAAGAGGATCCTATTACATTAATAATCAAGATTCCATTACATTAATAGTCTGGTGCCTATTTCATCAACAATCAGGACCTTATTGTATAAATAATCATCTTATGAGATTAATAATCAGGATTCTATTACACTAATAATCAGGATCTAATTACATTTAATTACACAGTTCCATTTGCATTAATCATTAGCTGCCTATTGGTTCAATTATCAGGAAATTATTGCAATTATCAGGATGCCAATGCATTAATAATCAGAATTATTTCAATTAATAATCAGAGTCCTATGGCATCAATAATCAGGATCCTATTACGTTAAAGTCATTTTCCAATTGTGTCCAGAATCAGGATCCTATAAGATGAATAACCAGGAGGCTATTATATTAATAATCAGAGCCCAAGTACATCAACAATCCCTCCAACCCCACTCAACAGTTTGTGTACCCTCAAATTTTCACTCTGGGGTCACACAAAGTCTGAGGCATTAAAATGGGGTCACACTGGGAAAACATCTGGGAAGCACTGATTTAAACAACCTCTTTCTGGAGTTAAATGCACTTATCTCATGACTCATCTCACTATCAATGTCACATCTCCCTGTTCTATCTCCCTGATAGAAGTTATTATTATTCATGGTTATCAGGTGTCGTTGTGGGCTTACCCTTGTTCTGCTATTATCACATTCTGCTTTCTTACCTTAATGCTACTATCAGCACCTTTTTTAGCCCTTACCATTAACACTCCCTTTGTCCTTTTGATCATGACATCTTTGTCAATCTCTCCTTTACCCCCACCTATCGCTAGCCTTCTATCCAGCTTCACCTGCTCCACCCCCCTTAAACAGTATAAATTTCATCACATTTCTACTTCTCTCCAGCTCTGAAGAAGGGTCATATGGACTCTAAACATTAACTCTGTTTCTCTCTCTATAGATGCTGCTAGGCCTGCTGAGTTTTTCCAGAATTTTCTGTTTTTGTTTCAGATTTCCAGCATTGCAGTATCTTGCTTTCAATTTCAGGGAGATGTGACATTGATAGTGAGATGAGTCATGAGATAAGTGCATTTAAGTCCAGAAAGAGGTTGTTCAAATCAGTGCTTCCCAGATGTTTTCCCAGTGTTACCCCATTGTAGTTCGGGTGGGGGTGGTGGTGGTGAGTGCTCAATCACGTTTGGAGGGGTTAAATGATATGTGTTTTCTATTGCATTACATTTTCTATTACAATCACAAAAAAGTCTGGAACTCGGATGGGAATATGGATTGGTGTTAGATGAGAAGATCTGGCTCAGTGTATTACTGCAGGAAGTCTAAAAACCAGAGTCACGGTATTTCAGAACTGATTCCTGTGCTGGCAGCAATCCCACTGCTAACTGTTGATAAGGCTCCAGTGGTGCTGTAGGATGATGCACACAAGGAATTTGTAAACTATCTGAGGGTCATAGTGAGGGGAGAGGAAGGGATCTGGAAAGCTGCAGACTCTTCATGGTGTTCCAGGAGAAGTGGGGTCTGGTTGTGTAGATGTCAGGTTTTACACGCACATGGTCAGCCTGTGATACACGCTGGATGAAGAATCTCTGAATGAAGAATCTCTCTCTCTCTTTCCATGGACACACCAACACCCACACAAACAGATACACATAGGGAAACTTCCTGTCCAATTGGGTGGACACCAACCAACCTGACTAACACTGGGGATAAAGTATTGGTGCCTGTAAGGGCCACATTGTTTGAGAAATTCAAAGAAACATTACCCTCCAAAGACTACAAGCAGTTTTGCCCATGTAATTCCACCTCTTTCTCTGAACCTTAAATCTATACTGAACAACATTTGGCACAGAGGCAACAACAAAACATTAACATTGAGCAATCTATTGCCACCCTGGGTTATCAGCCCCATTTAGAGATAGTGTACAATACAGGGCATAATCCTGGGATAATTACAGCCACTAACTTTCCTCTTGTAATTACAGGAGATGCAAATTCTTCTATATTGATGGTCCAGTTGATGAAGAGAATTCTAAGGTGGGTTACAAGGAGAAAGAGTATAATGTTGTTTTGACTCTGTAGTCCAATATTTCTCTGACTTTGATCATTGCTGCTGCAATGTCATAGGACATATATTGCACAATATCTAAAAGGAGCCATAAATATTGCACAACTTCACAATTTACAACATTACTCCTGATGTTCATGTGTTCCCTAGCTTTCTTTTCCATTAGTTTCATTTACAGATTTACAAGCGATGGACTTGCTACCATCTCGAACAAAACTGTTTTCACCACTAAGGCTCCGCTCTTATTTAATGGTCTTCATGATATCATCGTACCAGGACTGGATGACATTATCTTAATGATCCACATCGATAGCAACAGGAACTATTATTATACCTGAGCACATTATCTAGGCTGACAGTGTGACATTGAGGGACTGCTACACTGTGAAAGACAGTGTCCTTCAGATGGAACTTGTGGAGGCTCTGGCCACAATGTTGTAATTCTCCTTATATAGTAGTGGTGCCAAAGGACTGACAGGTTGCAAATGTTACACCCCTGTTCATAAACACAGCAATTACAGCCAATCAGCTTAACATCAGTGGTGGGGCAATGATGAAGCTAATAATCCGGGCTAAATTCAATTGCCACTTGGAAAAGTATGGATTAATAAATGGAAACCAACATGAATTTGTTAAAAGCAATTTGTATTTGACCAACTTCATCAAGCAAGAGTGTATAAAGTACTGGAGTTGATGCCTTGGTGGATAAAATGGTGGCTAGTATAGTACCACACAATAGACTTGTCAGCAAAGTTGAAACCCATCAGATTAAAAGGGTAGTGGCTGCCTGTATATTAAACTGGTTCAGGAACAGAAATCAGAAACGTTTGTTTTTCAGGATGGAGGGAAGTTTTCAGCAGTGTGACCCCAGCATTCAGTGTTGGCACTACTGCTCTCTTTAATATATATCAATGATGTGGACTTGGGTACACAGGGCAGAATTTCAAAATTTGCATGTGTTTCAAAACTCAGAAATATAAGAAACAGTGAGGAGGATAATAACAAACTTCAGGAGGACAGGGAGACACTGGTGAAAATGGCAGACACATAACGGATTAAATGCTTACACCATACTGCTTGGCACATCTTACATTCTTACCAACTTTGGGAACATTGTCTGAATGGTTAGGATGGTGAGGCATAAAGCAGATGGGAAATGGATTTAGAAACAGTATAAAGAAGAAATTAATAGGGAAAATACAAGCAACAAGTGCCCATGGAAATAAAAATGAGATTGACTGAATGCAAAAACAAAAGAAACAAAACTAGAAGACAGAAAACAGTAGTTACTTAAGATTATTGGAATTAATCTGTCTGGTAAACCATCAGCCATAAGGCATTTGACTGAAATAAATGTGTGTGATGTAACAATCATGAAATACACAAATAATTCCAGTATATGTTATATTGCTAACAGGTCAATGAAGGCTTGGATCATACAGAGCCAGAGGATCTGCGGTTTCACAACCATCAGTGTGTTATACAATATAAGAGACCATTTTTCATAGGCACTGATTTGTGTCAGTAATATTTGTGCATTCCTGTTTTGATTGTATGGAAATTACAGCTGTGTTTTGGGACTAAATTGGACACTCGAGCATAGAAATGTCAGCAATCATCCATTTTAATGTGAGGACAGTTAACACTCTTGTGAAGGGTTTTGGAACGTTTTTATACCGTTAAGCTGCTATAAAATTTCAAGTCATTGACTGTGGGAAGGGAGTAAACTCCCTGTCAGAGTTGCAAACTCATGATACAGTCACACCACAGATTGACCGCTCAGCAGCTGAATGTGGAAAGAGATGCACTTGGTCATCCCATTTACTGACAAAGCAGCACAGTCACATCAGAGAGCGGCTGTTGACATATTTCATGAGAGCAAGGGCATTTTATTATTTTTCCAACTGTTCAAAGGGTTTCATGCATGATCAGCACATTTTTACTGTAGAGAGTCTTTTTAAATGTTCCATTTGATAGGAAAAGACTCACTTGTTCATCGCACCTGCTGACATACTAGTGAGCTCACATGTGAGTTCAACAGGGGATGGATTCTACAATTATTTCTACTGTTTTGGTGACTCTTAATTCCTGACCAATTCCAATTCCCCTTCTTTGGAAGTGGATAATGGCCCGTGCATTTGGGTTCCTCTATAACCTGTTTTCTAATTTTATTTGTGGTTCTTTAGTCCCAGTCTGCACCCGGTAACAGCAAAGAAATCACGAAAACCATGTCTTATCTACAATGGCGGGATATTTCCCCAGCAGCCCGCGCGGCTGAGAATGTCCCCCATCGAGACCACAGGAGGCCAGTGCGCAAGTGCAGGACAGCCCAGTGTTTGGAGCATGCGCAGTGGGAGTGATAGCGAAGGGAACGTACCTGAATGTCGTCTCTGCAGCCAATAAGGTAACTGCGTGTCGGAGGGAGCGATGAGCGCAGTGAGTGGATGGAAAGGCTCCGTGAACACCCAGTGAAAGTGTCAAACGCAGAATAAGAAGCTCTCAGCCCAGTATCGGGTTTCCTGGAGCCGCTGAGCTTCCTGTGGTCACTGGCCCGGGTTAACGGCCGCCATGTTGCGCGGGATCAATGTGCAGCAGGGCGCATGCGTGGTCATCCCTGTCCCTGTCAGCAGGAGGAAAGAATGTTGTGCATTTCGATCCTGGACTGATAGGGATGGATTTTGGAAACTCCTTTTACGGCGGGCGGGCGGGATGGGGGGGGGGGTGCGGAGAGAGAGAGATTGGGCGGGGGGGAGAGAGAGAGAGATTGGGCGGGGGGGTGGAGACAGAGAGATTGGGCGGGGGGGGGTGGGGAGACAGAGAGATTGGGCGGGGGGGGGTGGGGAGACAGAGAGATTGGGCGGGGGGGGTGGGGAGACAGAGAGATTGGGCGGGGGGGGGGGGGGGGCAGAGAGATTGGGCGGGGGGGGGGGGGGGGGCAGAGAGATTGGGCGGGGGGGGGGGGGCCAGAGAGATTGGGCGGGGGGGGGTGGGGAGACAGAGAGATTGGGCGGGGGGGGGTGGGGAGACAGAGAGATTGGGTGGGGGGGGGTGGGGAGACAGAGAGATTGGGCGGGGGGGGGTGGGGAGACAGAGAGATTGGGCGGGGGGGGTGGGGAGACAGAGAGATTGGGCGGGGGGGGGGCCAGAGAGATTGGGCGGGGGGGGGCCAGAGAGATTGGGCGGGGGGGGGCCAGAGAGATTGGGCGGGGGGGGGGCCAGAGAGATTGGGCGGGGGGGGGACAGAGATTGGGGGGGGGGGGGGAAACAGAGAGATTGGGTGGGGGGGGGGACAGAGAGATTGGGCGGGGGGGGGGAGACAGAGAGATTGGGCGGGGGGGGAGAGAGACAGAGATTGGGCGGGGGGGGGAGAGAGAGAGAGATTGGGCGGGGGGGGGAAACAGAGAGATTGGGCGGGGGGTGGGGGGGACAGGGAGATTGGGCGGGGGGGTGGGGGGGACAGGGAGATTGGGCGGGGGGTGGGGGGGACAGGGAGATTGGGCGGGGGGGGGAACAGAGAGATTGGGCGGGGGGGGAGACAGAGAGATTGGGCGGGGGGGGGAGACAGAGAGATTGGGCGGGGGGGGGAGAGAGAGAGAGATTGGGCGGGGAGGGGGAGAGAGATGGGGGGGGGTGGGAGAGAGATTGGGCGGGGGGGGAGAGATTGGGGTGGTGGGGGGAGAGATTGGGGCGGGGGGGAGAGATTGGGGGGGGAGAGAGATTGGGGCGGGGGGGGAGAGATTGGGCGGGGGGGAGAGATTGGGGCAGGGGGGGCGGAGAGAGATTGGGGCAGGGGGGAGAGAGAGATTGGGGCAGGGGGGAGAGAGAGATTGGGGCGGGGGGGGAGAGAGAGATTGGGGCGGGGGGGGAGAGAGAGATTGGGGCGGGGGGGGAGAGAGAGATTGGGGCGGGGGGGGAGAGAGAGATTGGGGCGGGGGGGGAGAGAGAGATTGGGGCGGAGGGGGAGAGAGAGATTGGGGCGGAGGGGGAGAGAGAGATTGGGGCGGAGGGGGAGAGAGAGATTGGGGCGGGGGGGGAGAGAGAGATTGGGGCGGTGGGGGGAGAGAGAGATTGGGGCGGGGGGGGAAAGAGAGATTGGGTGGGGGGGGAGATTGGGCGGGGGGGAGAGATTGGGCGGGGGAGATTGGGGGGCGGTGGGATTGGGGGAGGATGGGGGCGGAGATTGGGGGGCGGCGGGATTGGGGGGAGGATGGGGGCGGGGATTGGGGGGTGGGGGAGGGGGGAGAGAGAGAGGGGAAGGGGAGGGAGAGAGGGGAGCAGGGGGAGGAAGAAGGATTGGGTCGGGGGAGGAGGATCAGGAGGGGAGGATTTGCCAACGGAAATTTAAAGCCAAGCACTACATCAGGACTGATAGAATCATTCGATTTAACAGGACCTGGATATTATTGGCCTTTGAGTGTAAGCATTGAGTTCCAGGTCATTACCATTCACTGTGTAAAATTTCTTCCTCACAATCCCCCTGTAGATCTTAAAACTGTTTCCCCTAATCATTTTGTGGTCTGCTAATGGGAACAGCTTTTCTTTATCTACCTTATTTAAATCTATTATAAATTTGTCCACCTCTATCAAATCTTCAATCTCCTTTGTTCCAAGAAGAACAACCCCAGTTTCTCCAACCTAACATTGCAATTATAATCCCCCATTCTGGTAAATCTCCCCTGCACCCTCTCAAGGACCATCACATCCTTCATAATATGTGGTGATCACTGGTTTGCACAGACCCAGATGTTCTGTGTTCGTGTCTGTGATGTCATCACACATCGACAATTGCACGGTGACATCACCCCCACTCCCCGGGTATTTCCTCAACTGGGAGACTTTTCTAAGTGACTCCAGTGCTTCTGATATATTTCCATCTGCAGGCTCCAACAGGAGATTTTAAAATTGAAAACAGTGAAATCGTTTCAGAAGTGAGTCACTCACCATCCTGACTTGGAAATATATCGCCGTTCCTTCACTTTCGTTAGGTCAAAATCCTGGAATTCCCTTCCAAGCAGCACTGTGGGTGTACCTACACCACATGGACTGGAGCAGTTCAAGAAGGCAGCTCACCACCACCTTCTCAAAGGCAATTAGGGATGGGCAATAAATGTTGGCCCAGCCAGCAAAGTCCACATCCCATGAATGAATAAAAAAGTAAGTATTTTTGACCATTCATCTAAAATTTAGAGCTTTTGATGTTGTGCTTTGTTACCTGTGAGAGGTTCCATGGCTCTGGAGCTGGTGTGGCTCCTTTACTGTGGATCTGAAACCATGTCCATCCATTGCTCTGTTTCAACTCTGCCCTTTCTGATCATCTCTCTGCCATTGTCTAACTTCCTCTGTCTCTAATAATGGATGTATTTTAGTTATGTTTAGTATATTTTACTGTTACTTCTGCCGACAATGTCTAAATGAGGTTTCTGCTACTGCCCAACCCCCGACCTGCTGGCTTCCCAGCTTTATCTTCCCACAGTATCTTTCATGGTCAGGAATTGTTTTTCCTGCACTATGGCCCGTTTCTCTTCTGTTTTTGAGCTTATATTGACCATTAAATTCTGCGTCATTTTTAATACCCGTAGTTCATTTTGCAGACTGAAACGTTAACTTTGATTCTCTCTCCACAGATGTTGCCTGAGCTGCTGAGTTTTTCCAGCATTTTCTCTTTGTATCTCAGATTTCCAGCACTGCAGAATTTGCTATTATTTTATTGCAGGCGTTGCTCACAGAACTGAGTCTAGAAACACAGGTGGACCAGTTAAGAGCTGGTTTGTAGCAGGGTCGACAGTGGCTGCAGAAGTTCGTCCCTGGCCTCCAGTGTAGGCCCATTTTCATTGAGTTATAGAATCACCGAGTGATTGCAATACATAAGGAGGCTATTTAGCCCGTTGCCCCGTGCTGGTTGTCTGCGAGAGCAACTCAGTTAGACCCACTCCCCTGCCCTTCCCTCATAGTCCAGTGATTGTGATTTTCACTTCAGGCGTTTATCCAATTTCCTTTTGAAAGCCTTTGTTATATCAGTTTGAGCTGGAGGGGCGATGGAGGAGAAGCTGCTGGGTTTATAACCCCAAGGACTTTGGAACCCAGTCGGACCCAGCAATTTCCGATGTGAAATTGTCGAGGGAGGTAGATTCCAGGAGAGATCAGGTTGCAAAAGGATATTGTTCCAGAACAAGTATTTCTGTGGATGCTTTTACTCTATTTTACATATGCACATTTTTAAAATGTATTCTTGGATTTGGGAGTCACTAACAAGACCAGCAGCAGATATTACCCATCCCCAGTTACCTGTGGAGAAGATAATGTTTGACCTTCTTGAACCGCTGCAGTCCATGTGGTGAAAGTGCTCCCATAATGCTGTTAGATAAGGAGTTTCAGGTTATTCATCCAGTGATGAGGAAGGAACAATGATACATGTCCAAATCAACAGCAATAATTTGTATTTGTATAGTGCCTTTCAATATAATGAAACACTCCAAGGTGTTTCATAGAAATGTTACAAAGCACCTTTGACACGGAGCCCCATAAGGAGATATTAGGGCAGGTGACCCAAAGGTCGGTTGAAGAGGAGGGGGGGGAAGGTGGAGAGGTTTAGGGAGGAAATTCCAGAGCTTGGCACCTAGGCAACTGAAAGAAAGGCCACCGAAGGCCTTTTAAAATCAGGGATGCTCAGGAGGTCGGATTAGAGGAGAACATATATCTTGGAGAGTTGTAAGGCTAGAGGAGATCACAGAGATAGGGAGTGGTGAGATTATGGAGGGATTTGAAAACAAGAATGAGAAACTTAAAGTGTAGGTGCTTCTTAACCTGGAGTATTTGTAGGTCAGTGAATACAGGAGTGATGGGTGAACAAGACTTGGTGCGAGTAAGCACACGGACAGCAGAGTTTTGAATGACCTCAAGATTACGAGGAGGTTGAATGTGGGAGGCCGGCCAGCAGTGTGTTAGGATATTTAAGTCTCGAGATAACTAAAGAATGGATGAGAGTCTCAGCAGCAGATGAACTGAGACTAGGGTGGAGTCGGGTGATGTTACTGAGGTGGAAACAGGCGGTCTTGGTGATTCTAGATTTTACCCTATTTATACCTTTCTCTGTTGCCTTGTTTCTACTCTTTGATTTACCACATCTTCCCAATTTTTTATTATTCCTGTCAAAATGGACAATTTCACATTTTCCCACATTATACCCCATTTGCCAAATTATTGCCCACTGACCTCACCTATCTATATCCCTTTGTAGCCTCCTTACATCGTCTTCACAACTTCCTTTCCTACCAATTTTTGTATTATTAGCAAATTTAGCAACCATACCATCGGTCCCTTCATCCCAGTTATTTACATAAATCGTAAGAAGTTGAGGCCGCAGCACTGATCCCTGTGACACCCCACTCATTACAGCTTGCCAACCAGAAAATGACCCATTTATGCCTACTCTCTGTTTCTGTTGACCAGCCAATCTTCCATCCATGCCAATATGTTACCCACTACACCGCAACTTTTATTTTCCACCATAATCTTTGATGTGGCACCTTAGCAACTGTGTTCTGGAAATCTAAGTACAGTGCATTCACCGAGACGGATGGAGTCAGTGGCTCGGGAGTGGAGCTTGTTGCTGGACTGAAGACAATGGCTTCAGTCTTCCCAATATTTAAATGGAAGTGATTTCGGCTCATCCAGTACTGGAAATCAGACAAGTCAGGATAGTGTGTGACCTAGAGAGGAACTTGGAGGTAATGGTGTTTGCATACACCTCCTACCCTGGTCGTTCTGGGTAGTGGAGATTGATGGTTTGGGAGATTCTGTCAAAATTCTGGTTAGTTGTAGGTATATAAAACTCCCCTTAATCCCCTGCCTCTCCCACCTCTCTATCTCTCTCTCTCCCTCTTCCCATAGAGGCTAGAGTCTTGTGTAGGCCCAAATTGGGTGACAGTTTCCCTTCTCTGAAGGACATCAGTGAACCAGTTGGGTTTTTATGATAGTCCAGCAGCTTTGATGGTTATTTTTTCCTCGTGCCGGCCCCACAAATTATCAGATTCATTCAGCTCAATTTCACAACCTGCCTTTGTGTTTTTGTGGGTTCTCTCTCACTCCCTTTTTTCTGTTTTCAATAAATTTCACAGGGTATTAGAAGGAGGATTTGCAGTCGGTAAACTGAAACCAAATATCACATCAGGATCTGACGGTGACGCCCAATTTATCGTAACTTGAATATCATTGGAGTTAGAACATGGAAGGAGAAAGCACCATTCACAGCGGGGAGAAACCGTACACGTGCTCTGTGTGTGGACAAGGCTTCAACCGATCATCTGATCTGTCGAAACACCAGTGCATTCACATTAGAGAGAGGCTGTTCACTTGCACTGAGTGTGGAAAGGGATTCACTCGGTTATTCACCCTGCTGAGACACCAGCGAGTTCACACTGGGGAGAGACCATTCACATGCCCTGAGTGTGGGAAGGGATTTACTCAGTCATCAACCCTGCTGACACACCAGCGCACCCACACGGGGGAGAGGCCATTTACCTGTCCTGAGTGTGGAAAGGGATTCATTAATTCAACCAATTTGCTGACACATCAGCGAGTTCATACTGGGGAGAGGCCATTCACCTGCCCTGCATGTGGGAAGGGATTCAATAATTCATCTAACCTACTCAGACACCAGCGAGTTCACACTGGGGAGAGGCCATTTACCTGCTCCGTGTGTGATAAGGAATTTACTCAGTTATCCCACCTGCTGAGACACCAGCGAGTTCACACTGGGGAGACACCGTTCACCTGTTCTGATTGTGGGAAGGAATTCAGTCAGTTATCCCACCGGCTAAGACACCAGCGAGTTCACACTGGGGAGAGGCCATTCATCTGCTTCGAGTGTGGAAAGGGATTCACTCAGACAAATGATTTGCTGAGACACCAGCGAATTCACACTGGGGAGAAGCCATTCACCTGCTCCGAGTGTGGGAAGGGATTCACTCAGGCAACTGATTTGCTGAGACACCAGCGAGTTCACACTGGGGAGAAGCCATTCACCTGCTCTGAGTGCGGGACAGGATTCACTCGGTTATCCAACCTATTGGATCACCAGCGAGTTCACACTGGGGAAAAGCCGTTCACCTGCTCTGAATGTGGGAAGAGATTCACTCGGTCATCCAGCCTGCAGAAACACCAGCGAGTCCACACTGAGAAAAGTCCTTCCACTTGCACAGAGTCTGGGGAGGGACTCATTCAGTTATCCAACCTGCAGACACACCGACAAGTTCACACTGAATCAAGTCCTTCCACCTGCACAGAGTCTGGGGAAGGACTCATTCAGTTATCCAGCCTGCAGAAACACCAGCGAGTTCACACTGAGGAAAGTCCTTCCACTTGCACAGAGTCTGGGGAGGGACTCATTCAGTCATCCAGCCTGAAGACACACCGACAAGTTCACACTGAGCAAAGTCCTTCCACTTGCACAGAGTCTGGGGAGGGACTCATTCAGTCATCCAGCCTGCAGAAACACCAGCGAGTCCACACTGAGGAAAGTCCTTCCATTTGTACAGAGTCTGGGGAGGGACTCATTCAGTCATCCACCCTGCAGAAACACCAGCAGGTCCGCACTGAGGAAAGTCCTTCCACCTGCACAGAGTCTGAGGAGGGACTCATTCAGTCATCCAGCCTGCAGACACACCGACAAGTTCACACTGAGGAAAGTCCTTCCACCTGCACAGAGTCTGGGGAGGGACTCATTCAGTCATCCACCCTGCAGAAACACCAGCAGGTCCGCACTGAGGAAGGTCCTTCCACCTGCACAGAGTCTGGGGAGGGACTCATTCAGTTATCCAACCTGTTAACACACCAGCGAGATCACACTGACGAGAGACCTTTTAAATGTCCAAACAGTAAGAAGTGCTCTAAAAGTTCCCTGGAGCTAAGGTACCATCAAGGTGTTCATAATGACGAGAGACCGTTCAGGTGCTCTCACTGCGGGACTGAGTTCAGGCAATCATCTGACCTCAGTGAACACCAATGCACTCACTCTGGGGAGAGACCCTTCACTTTCCCCGAGTGTGGAAAAGGACTCACTCAGTCACCCAAACTGCAGACACGCCAGCGCACTCGCACTGGGGAGAGGCCGTTCACCTGCCCCGATTGTGGGAAGGGATTCACCCAGTCATCCAACCTGCTGAGACACCAGCGAGTTCACACTGGGGAGAGACCGTTCACCTGCTCTGATTGTGGGAAGGGATTCACTGAGTTGTGCAACTTGCTGACACACCAACGAGTTCACACTGGGGAGAGGCCGTTCGCCTGCTCCGAGTGTGGAAAGAGATTTATTAATTCAGCCAACAAGCTGAGACACCAGCGAGTTCACACTGGAGAGAGACCGTTCACCTGCTCCGAGTGTGGGAAGGGATTCACTCAGTTATCACATCTACTGCGACATCAGCATGTGCACACTGGGGAGAAACCGTTCACCTGCCCGGTGTGTGGGAAGGGATTCACTCAGTTATCGCACCGGCTAAGACACCAGCGTGTTCACACTGGGGAGAAACCGTTCACCTGCTCCGTGTGTGGGAAGGAATTCACTCAGACAAATGACCTGCTGAGACACCAGCGAGTTCACACTGGGGAGAGACCATTCATGTGCTCCGAGTGTGGGAATCAATTCGCTCAGTTGTCCACCCTGCTGAAACACCAGCGAGTTCACACTAGGAAGAGGTCATACACCTGCTCCAAGTGAGAAAAGGGCTTCTCTTGGTCACCCAACCTGCTTCGACACACCAGCGATTTCACATTGGGCAAGACCTTTTAAATTCCTGGACTGTGGGAAGTGAAATAAAAGTTCTTGGGAACTGTTCTATCTACATGTTCACACTGAAGAGAGACCGTTCAGGTGCTCTCACTGCAGATCTGTATCCAGGAAATCATTTCAATTCACTGTACACCAGGAATTTCACAGTGGGGAGAGACCATCCACTTGCTTGGAATGTGGGAAAGAATTTGCTGAGACACCAGCGAGTTCACAAGTAACTACAGTGATTGGATTTTGCTGTTAATCATAATTAGGACTGAAGCATGTCCATTGGGTCTGTTTCTGTTGATGTTAATAAACTCCAGCCCAGTTATAGGGGCTAATATTCTGGATAAAAGTCAAATAAATCAGCTTTGAATCAAATACACTATGTCAAGTCTTTTAAATATCTCTAACACAAGTTAGAAGTGCTCTCCCTCTCCCCATCTCCTCCATCCTCACCTCCAACAACATGTGTGAGGAGCTCATGGAGTTTCTTCGTTACTGAGATTGAGACAATCCGATCAGCTGCCTCTGCTGCTTCTCTCTCTTCTAGTAGCCCACCGGGACAAACTGCCTCTAAAATTCCCTCTTGTCTGAGCCCTGAACCTCCATCTTTCTCCAGTTTCTCTCTCGTATCCCCTCATGTGCTCATCTTGTCCATCAGACTGCTCACAAGGGGCTGAATGGCCTCCCTCTGCTGTAACAATCTGTCATCAACCCTGTTACTACTAAACTGCTGATCACCCACGTAAGCTGGTGTAGTTCTCTATCTTCAGGTGTTACACTGCTTTCTTTTAAATATGTAAAATGTAAAATGAGCAGAACAATGGTCTGTTGGTCTGTTATTGATGTATTAATAGAGATTGATTGTCAGGATTGACCAACAATAATTATTGCATGGTGTGAATGGTAGGAGTTGGAACTTGATCTTTGTACTTTTGCAATCCCTATGTCATCGCTCTGTTGGCAAGATCTCAGCCTCACATTCCCAGATTCAGACAAAGATTAACCAAGCCTCAGTCTCTAATGGCCACCAGATTATCAACAATCCTGTGCGCCTTAGAAACCGCTCTACTGCTGTGGGCTGGCTGGGTGGATCGCGCATGCTGAGTCTTTGACAGTTCACAATGCCCAAGTGATTGATGGCAGCTCCAGACCAATAGGAAGAAGGGGTGGGTCTGGAGGTCCGAGATTGCATCATTTTGAAAGCTGATTGGTCTCAAACTCAGTATCTTTTCACAGCATCTTTACAGTGCAGAAGGAGGCCATTCGGCCCATCGAGTCTGCACTGGCTCTCTGAAAAGAGCATTCCACCTAGTCCCACTCCCCTGCCTTATCCCCTTGCATATTCTGTCTTTTCAGATAGCAATCCAATTCCCTTCTGAATACCTTGATTGAACCTACCTCCACCACCCTTTAGGAAGTTTGTTCCAGACTCCAACCACCCTCTGAGTGAAAAAATTTTTCCTCACATCACATTTACTTTTCTTTTCCTTTTGCCAATTATTTTGAATCTGTGGCCTCTAGTCCTTGATGTTCTCTTGAGTGGGAACAGTTTCACACTATTTACCCTGTCCATACCCCTCGGGATCTTGAATACCTCTATCAAGTCTCCTCTCAGCCTTCTTTTCTCCAACGAAAACAGTCCCAACCTCTCCAATCTATCCTCATAACTACAGTTTTTCATCCCGGGAATCATTCTTGTGAATCTCCTCTGTACGCACTCTGCTGCCTTCACATCCTTCCTCAAGTATGGTGCCCAGAACTGGGCGCAGTATTCCAGATGAGGCCTAACTAGTGTCTTATACAAGTTCAACATGACCTCTTTACTCTTGTACTCAGTGCCCCTATTAATAAAGCTTAAGAGCTATATGCTTTATTAACTGCTCTCTCAACACGCCCTGCCATCTTCAATGACCTGTGAACATGTACACCGAGGTCCCTCTGTTCCTGCACCTCCTTTAGAGGCTCACCCTTTATTTTAAAATGTCTCACCATATCTTTCCTGCCAAAACGAATCACCTCACACTTCTCTGCATTGAACTTTATCTGCGACTTGTCTGCACAATCCACCAAAATGTTTATGTCCTTTTGAAGTTCAAGAGTATCCTTATCACAGTTGACAACATTTCCAATCTTCATATCATCTGCAAATTTTGAAATCATGCCCTGCACACCACTCCAGGAGAAACCTGGACCTTTCTGTTTGTGGCTTTAAACAGATGAAACCCTGTGAGTGTAGATGTACAAAGGGATCTGGGTGTCCTTGTCCATAAGTCACTGAAAGCTAACATGCAGGCGCAGTTAATGGAATGTTAGCCTTTATTGCAAGAGGATTTGAGTACAGGAGTAGTGAAGTCTTGCTTCAAATGTACAAAACCTTAGTTAGACTGCACCTGGAGTACAGTGTGCAGCTTTGGTCCCCATACAAAGAACAAAG